>NC_079148.1:60414137-61071503 GCF_945859685.1 Eupeodes corollae | reverse complement strand
TAAAGTCTCTTAACAGACCAAGTGCAGCCGAACAATTAGCGGAAGCCCTAAACTGCTGCAAGGCAGATATTACCGCCATCCAAGAAGTGCGATGGGATGGACCGGCAATCGCAAACTAAAAGACTGCTATATATACTACGGCGACTGCTACCGAGAACAAAGACAGCGTCTATTTGGGTGTGGATTTGTTGTGGACTCAGCAAAAATTCTTGAGTTTCAACAGAGTGAGCGAGCGCATCACGACAATCCGCATCAAGGCTGAATTCGCCAACATAAGCCTAATATGCGCACATGCCTTAACACAGGAGAAGATGAAGACACCAAAGACATATTCTTTGAGCTCTTGGACAAGACATATGAGCAGTGCCCTGGCTATGACATTAAAATTGTCTTAGGAGCTTTTTAATGCCAAGCTAGGAAGACAAGACATCTTTGGTGGCATAATCGGGAGATACAGCCTGCACGACACCACCTCTGACAACGGATTCAGGCTGATCGATTTCGCTTCGGGGCGAGACCTTCTGGAAGCTATTACGCAGTTCACACATCCAATATCCACAAGAAATTTCTTGATCAATCAACCGTCAACCAGATTGACCACCAGAGAGCGAGCTCTACGAGCAGCAGAGGAGAGAGGAACACCTGCTTTTAGATGGAAAAAAAGAGAGCATAAAAAGCGCGCGATCGAGGAGTTAGAGGAATGTCACAACATGAATGATTTGGTAAACCAAAAGGAAAAAAAACCTCCCAAGGCTACCAGCCACAAACCGAAGCCTGTACAGACGATCAGGGGAACATCGTAGTAGAACCGTAGTCGATGTTGAGAAATTGGAAAGACCACTTCTCCAAAATATATAACGGCGATGACGAACCGAATTACTCTGTAAGGGAGATAGAATCACTCAACCTCGGCGACGCAGATCAACAATTCCGCCTACCCGACCTTGACGAAGTGAAGATAGCTATATCTAAACTGAAGTGAAACAAAGCTGCCTGGGCTGACGGCATCGCTGCCGAACTATTCAAAGCTGCAGGCCATGACTTGGTACGGAGCATGCACCAACTCATCTGCAAAATATGGTCGGAAGAAAGCATGCCCGATGAGTGGAATTTTAGCATAGTGTGCCCAATACATAAGAAAGGAGACCCTCTAAACTGCGCCAACTACAGAGGCATCAGTCTCCTTAACATTGCGTATATGATCCTCTTTGCCGTTTTATATGAACGTCTGAAGCCATTCGTCAACAACCTGATTGGTCCTTATCAGTGTGGCTTCAGACCAGGAAAGTCCACTATCGACCAAATATTCACACTACGGCAGATCTTGGAAAAAACCCAGGAGCTTCAAATCGATACCCACCATCTCTTTATCGATTTTAAAGCCGCGTATGACAGCATCTATAGGGAAGAGCTATACCGAGCAATGTCTAGTTTTGGCATCCCTGTCAAACTTATCCGTTTGTGCAGAATGACGATGGAGAATGCACGCTGCTCTATCAAGGTCGGAAAAGATCTTACCGATGCATTTGATGTCAAAAAAGGTTTTAGACAAGGCGATGCACTGTCATGCGACTTCTTCAACATCGTTCTGGAAAGAATAGTGCAAAACTCAACCGTCAACACTACATCGAATTACTCGGATACGCAAATGATCAAAGCGTGATGTCAGTGGAGCGTTTTTGAGCATTGCGGCAGAAGCGAAGAAGATGGGTTTAGTTGTCATTGAGGGCAAGACCAAGTATATGCTGTCATCAAAAAAGGACACTGAACAACGACGTCTTGGAATTCAAAACGTCACCATGGACAGTTATAACTTTAAAGTAGTTTAGAACTTTGTCTATCTAAGCACCGCTTTAAACTCAGACAACGACACCAGCGCTGAAATCAAACGAAGAATAACTCTTGCAAATCGCTGCTTCTTTGGACTTAGAAGGCAATTGAGAAGTAAATTCCTCTCTCGAGCATCTTAAATCACCATCTATAAGACACTCATCAGCCCGGTTCTCATTTATAGTGCTGAGACCTGGACCCTGTCAAAGAAAGATGAGACCGTCTCAGGATGCTTCGAGAAAAATTCTTCGGGTGATTTTTGGTCCCGTGCGCATAGATGTTGAATGGAGGAGAAGATATAACGACGAACTGTACGGACTGTACAGCGACACTCACCTAGTTAGCAGAATAAAAGTCCAACGGCTTAGATAGCTAGGTCATGTCCCGTGGGACGGGGCAGTAGAGAAAACCGCGACTCAGGTGGCGCACCTAGGTGGGAGGGGACCTCAACCAACTTGGCGTGCGAAACTGGAGACAGCTAGCTAGGGACCGAGCTGGCTGGAGACGCTTGTTGGTTGAGGCCCAGGTCCGCCCCGGACTGTAGCGCCACCTTAAGTAAGTAAGTAAGTAGATTTTAAATCCAAACTTTAATTTTAACTATTTGCTCAAGTCTGAAAATACCCGTTTTTAACATTGTTTTTATGTTAAAAAAAATGGATGTTATAGATTTGTTTATAAATAAATAAATTATGTGGCGCAACAGTCCCTGAAGAACCAGGGCCTAGTGATTTACAACTCTCAACTATTCCTGTGTGCGAGTAATGTTGTCAGAGATGGAAGGGACCTACAGTTATGCCGAATATGCGGAATCCCAACGGCTAATTTGAGAAAGCACTTTTTCATGACAAGAATTACTCTCCAAGGATTTGTCAATTCCTCGCAAGAGGCAGTACCCGTGAAAAATGTTAGGTGGCACAGGCAGGGATTGAACCCAAGATCCCCTTATCACAATAATAAACCGTTTTGCCTTTTCCTGTTGAAAAAAGTTTTAGCATAAATGGGTTAGTGTTTCTTTGAGATTTTTTAAGACAGGTGAAATCTTAAAACTTATGACGATTTCTTGAATATTTTATGACAAAAAGTATAAGTATTAAATTGGAAAACCATCACAGGTTTTATTGAAAAAATCTCCTTCATAAATTCATAGAGAGCCTCAAAAAGCCTCATATAAATTACATATTTTGCCGAATTTTAAAAGGAAGTTCTCAAAAACCTGACGGGATACATTAATTTTGAAGTCGAATTTGAATTACGGCCACCAAAAACCATTGAAAAGTGCAGTTTTATTTCCAGTAAAAAAAGCCTTGTCGACATTTGTTATACTATAAGCATAGGTTTTACGTTGGATATATTCATTAATGAAAGATTTAAAGTGTTATTTGTTGTATTTCTATTACATTTAAAAAAAAAAGGCAAAATTAAGTTTCATCATTATATTTGATAATATCTTTACTTTATGTCTGGACTTCAGTATCAAGCTAGCACTAAACAACTTTAAATTTAAACAAACAAACTACAATCCATTGCATCGTTACATTTTTCAATATCCCTGCTTTATGCCTGGATTCACCTTGTCAATTTAGCAATACACACCCCCTTCAAATAAATATTTGTTTCCATATTTTTTTTTTTTTTCAAAGCTAATTTACGGCAAATAAACTACAATTAATTAATTGTATAATCATATTTTTTAAGTTTCGAAAAGTGTTAGAAGTGATATTTGAGTAACACAATTTCAATATCTGCTCAAAAAAAAAAATATTTGCCCACTTTTTTGGTACTTAGTCGATACATCTAGTTCTATTTTTCTACCGAATCTAACACAACGAATGTGCAGGAATATAGGATTTGAAAATCGATTTTTACATATACTGCCAACTTCTATTTTCAAATTACCTACAACCAACACCTCATCATTCTCTTTTTCCAAAAACTCGTGCATGAAAGTGCTCATTGAAAAAAAAAAAAAGAAAAACCATTGCATCCTGAATCCTTCCGAGAAAAACCCACGTTAAAAATGAAACAATATGGCAACTTTTATAGTCCTACTGAAGTGAAATGATTTGCCACCCTTCCAAACACATGTGGTAAACAAAAACATGACGAAAAAAAGCTTTTATAATTTAAGTAGATACTGCAGTGGTTAAGTGCAGTGGTTTTTAATTGAAGTGTGAGATGTAAGCTTGAGCTTGGAGGAACAATATGATGCTGTCAGTCAGCCTTACCACAGCACAGTCCCGGATTAAATCAATGACAAAAATTGCCTCCATAAATAAATTATGAAAATTTTACAACTTATAAGAGTATTAAAAAAAGTATTTTCAAAATGTGTAAGATTGATGTTTTGTCTTCACTTCTCAGATCTGTCACTTTTTACGATCTATACGATGTCGATTTTTTGATGAAAATCATAGAAGGAAAAATGAAAGTACAGAGAATTGAATAAACATTTAAGTTCTAACACTATAGTTTATAAAATTACATCCACGTGTAGTCAATATATTGACAAAGTCGTGAAAAAGTTCAGCTTTTAAGTTAAAATTTAAATTTTGCTGCCTAAATAGCCGCTGATCTTCAAGAATCGACAGAGAGAAAGACTACGGAAAGAAAGCAGAAAGATGTTGTGAGCTCGGTCTGTTGTTATCATCAAACCTAAACTTTGGCAAACATGCAAAGAAAAAAGCCCTGAAGCTGAATTTGCAATGAACATGATGTGGTCAAAATGTTTCGCTAATACAAATATTGATATTGATTCTGAATAACAAGTCTTTAACCCAACTGTCTCTTATTTCCATTTAACTTTAAAACCTAAAATACTCTCTGATTAATAACTTCGTATAGGAAGTTATTGTAATCGGTCCGACGTTTCAAGGTCCCTAGAGTCGAAATACGTGCGTTCATACGTTCATACGTCCGTAAGTTCGCGAAGTTTATAATAAAATAATTTTGAGCAACGAAAAATACCGTTTTTAACATCAGGAAAAATAAAATTCACTGTTTTTTTCAGTATACAAAATAAAAACCTAAACAAAAATACTCAAAGTTGGTAAAAATTAATTTTCGACTCAAATATCTTTTCAAAACTTTAAGACATTTTCTTTAAACTATTTCATCTTTTAAAAAATGCTGTTGCCAACATTCAGTAAGATAAGAAAAATCGATTTGACAGTTGTTTTACAAAAAATTAAAAACGTAAAAAAAAATAACAAAAGTTTGTTGAAATTGAATTTCGACTTTATTTTTTTTTTTCAAAACTTTAAGATTATTGCTTCCACCTTATTTTATGTTTTAAAAACATTGTTGCTAACATTCAGTAACATTTTAATAAAAAATCGAACTAACAGTTTTTTTTGCAAAGAATCTAAAACCAAAAAAAATTACCGAACGTTGGTAAAAAATTGATTTTCGACTCAAATATCTGTTAAAAAATTTGAGACATTGTCTATAAATTAATTTTATCTTTTAAAAAATATTGTTGTCATTTTAAGAAAAATCGAATTAAAAATTGTTTTTCAAAAAATTATAACCTAAAATAAATTAACAAAAGTTCGTAAAAATTGATTTTCGGCTAAAATATCTTTTCTAACATTTGAAATTATGGCTTCCAATTCAAAAACATTCAGTTACATTTCCATAAAAATCGAATTGACAATTGTTTGTATGAACAACTAAAAAACTAAAAAAAATTACTAACAGTTGCTCAAATATTAATTTTCGACTCAAATACTTTTTTCTAAAATTAAAAATATCGACTTCAAATTTATTTTATCTCTTTTATTGTTTTCGACTTTCAGTACATTTTTTATAAAAATCCAATTGTCAGTTTTTTCATAATAAAAGTTAAAATGAAAAAAATTGGTTAACGACTAAAAATCTCGTTCAGGTCCGTTCATAAATTACGTCAATCTAGAATCAGCTTTTTCTGACCTAATCCCCCCCCCCCTATTGTCACGCTGTGTCACTCTTTCTGTGACCCCACCTAGAAATATTTCGTCGCAAGGGCCCTCCCCCCGCATTGTGTGCGATCATATTTTATGACTTTGAATTTCATCATCTGCAAAATATTGTTGGTTATTTTCAAATTAGTTTGAATAATTTAATTGATAACTTTTTTAACAAAAGACGAAAACCTACCAATCTTTTAAGCAAGACAAATCGACAGACGGAATAGCAAGTTATCAGTGTTAGTCGCATCAAAGCATCTTTCCTTATTAAATACATATTCATATATATATAGTCGTCATAGATCAATATTTCTAAGATAATTGAGGACCAACGCATTTTTTCCAAAGAATGGAACCAACTGGTTTTATCACATGACATCAAACTTTTGTTATTTGAGAGTAAAGTTCGTGATTGTCAGGATATTTTTCCAATAGTCAAAACCAGCACTTAACAGCTCCTAGACTGTTCTAGAAAAGCCTCAACCATCAATTGCCTACTAGAGAAAGTAATTTTAATAGTATCAGTCATCTGAGGTGATAAGCACCATTTTTAAAGCAAGGGTCGTGTTATTTCATCTGAATTTCACACCTAACAGAGCAGGTCTTCAGAAAATATGTAATCTATGCAATAGAAGAGAACCTGAACATATCTCTCATTTTATGGAAGCTTTCGGGATTGGATCATCGTCTTCAGTTCTTGCAATCATGCCATGACTTATCGAATCAGATACTAGAAACTTGCCTTACCTTCAAGCCTATTATTTCGTCTTAACTGCCAAACGTTTTTTCTTTAACTTGACACTCATACAAAAGATTTTCAAAATAGTACTTAGTCTGGCCCTGTCTTTGTCAAGCTATCATCATGTAGGTTTTAAGGTAGACCTAAAAAAAAGTGTTAGTTTGCAATTAGGTAAAAAATATCCAAAATTTAATTTAAAACTGCAAAAGTCCAAACAATATGCAGCTGCGGTAGACATGCTCTGATGAATACTATGCACATATGTCACATGATGTATTGGCGGTTTTTGCGAAGCCCTTATATCTCTTGATTAAATAATTAAATTATCTTGGTTTAAATGGTATTTTAATTACATCCATTTTATTAGTTTAGTAGATTTTATGGAATTATATTTATACAAAATTCGAGTGGTTAGGAACAAATGTGTAGGCTTCATTTAATAAATGAAATAATTAAATTTAAAATAAAAAACCCATCGATATGATATTACCTACATATGCTGAAAGCTTGATTCTCAAGGGTTACATTAATGGTAAAGTATATGTAATGCTTATACGATGATGTTGTCGATGGAACCACAAACCACTCGTATTGAAGAATAATAAAATGGGAGGTAATATTACCTTTCTACTTTTTGATGGAAGACCACAAAAATTCATAGTATGCTCATATTTCATTGAGTGACTTATTTCTTACAACATCAATATAATGCTAAAGGCGTTCGATTCACTTTTATTGGTCAATTGTATGGTTTTCCGTCTTTAATTTGGGAAGAGGGGTAGCAAAATTAATTGAGACAAAGTGCTTTCGATGTTCCATCATTAACTTTTGATAGGTTGTTAATTATACGTGGGGCGTTCGTAATGTAAGATAGTAATTGTTTATTAATTATTATTGTCCACAAGTGATTTAGGATTATTCTTTTGAAACCGAATTATTTATTGGTATTGTACAGCAACACGACTTAGTTTTTTGCACCTGAATAAGAAGATTAAGAATTATTGCGCACATTGCAAATAAGGCATCTTTTTAAGAGCAATTTATTCAGGAGAACTAAGTCCATTGAAAGATTTAGTTTCCACTCAGAGGAAATCTAATTCCGGAAATTATGTGTGGTGAAGAAAACTTTTTCAAAAGAATTTTTTTCTTCAAACTAAAATCTCTCTCAAATTTTCATTTGCAAACAAGAGTTTGTTTTTAAAAGTTACCAAAAAATTAATAACAAAAAATTGGCTGGGATGCGACCGACATGGATAATTTACCATCTCGTCTGTCGATTTGTTTTGCTTAAAAGGTTTGTAAAGGTTTGTAGGGTTTCGTGTTTTGTTAAAAAAGTTGACCAATTTTTACTAAGTTTAATAGCATTTCTTAAAAAAATGTAATAAACAAATACAAATTGGGTGAATAAAATTAAATTGAAGTCAATATATTCTAACATGAATTTTTAAAAATGTTGCAATCTATATTTTGTAGATTTTATTTTTTATGAAAAACAACAACAATTTACCTACTTCCTTAATTTACATGGATGGCTTCAAAATGTCTTATATAAGTTTCTTTTCTTCCAATTATGGTTGTTTCTTAAAATGATGTTCAAATGGTAGACATGTGCATTCAAGAGGACAAAAGCGTCCACAGGTTTTTCTCAAAACCCACCTCGGTCTATCAACTCCTACTCTCACCCGTGGTGGCGTGGTGAACATTGGCTGCCTAGTACCTTAACTGGAGATTGGGTTATAACCCCAGTTGAAAGTTGTTGGGGGCAGCAAAGCAGAGAGGAGGGAGAGGTGTTTCCACAAATGCACCTCTCCTTATCCAGGCGGCAGCAGACGAATTGTCGAGATGGAATCAACGGTTGCGTCTACAATTCCAGTGAGGTTGAACTTCTTAGTGAACACCTTATAGGGCTTCTTCGACATATTCGGAGGCCAGGCTTATAAGGAGCAGTTCTAAAAGGCTCTTCATCCTTGCAGTTATACTAAGGATCTGGCCCTAGAGGTTGGCTGTGCCGTCGGGGTGACTTCCTGGCCACGTAAAAGACTTATAGTTGCGAAGCACCAACAAGCCTCGGATACGGACGGATTTACTGGTGACAACCCACGCAAACGAATTAAGGACAACGAACTTCGGATATGCACGTGGAATGTTAGGTCCCTTAACAGACCACGTGCGGCCGAAGAATTAGCGGAGGCCCTGGACCGCTATAAAGCAGACATCACCGCCATCCAGGAAATACGATGGGATGTGCCGGGCAAAAAGCAAAAAGAGAATGAAAACTGCGATATTTACTATGGTGACTGCTACCACGAAAACCAAAAGCGCTTATTTGGATGCGGATTCGTCATTGGAGCCAGACTTAGGCAAGAAGTCTTGAGCGATAGGTGCATCAATGAGCGCCTCAAGACCATACGCATCAAGGCTCAATTCGGAAACATTAGCCTGATATGCGTGAACGCCCCCACAGAAGAGAAAGACGACAACACCAAAGATATGTTCTTCGAGCTTTTAGACAAAACATATAAGCAGTGTCCTAGCTACGATATTAAAATAGTCCTGGGCGATTTTAATGCCAAGCTAAGAAGGGAAGACATCTTTGATGGAATAATCGGGAAGAATAGCCTGCACGAAAACACTTCCGACAACGGATTCAGGCTCATAGATTTTGCTGCGGGGCGAAACGTCATGGTAGCCAGTACGCGTTTTCCACACCTCAACATCCACAAAGGAACTTGGACTTCTCCAGATCAATCTACCGTCAACCAGATTGACCATATTGCGATCGACGCCAGACACGCTTCCAGCATTATGGATGTACGAACTTTTCGAGGAGCTAACATCGACTCGGACCACTACCTTGTTGTAGCCAGGGTAGCACTTCGGATTTCCAGACCCAAGGCAAAGCAGGGAGGTGCTGGGAGAAGGTACAACTTCGAACGGCTACGATCGCCAGAGATCGCCAAATCCTTTTCCGACCGAGTTATAAGTAACCCCTCTCGAAGTTCTCTGCCGCCAACACAATGTATCGAAAACCAGTCGCAACATTGCCAAGATGCAATCAGAGAAGCCGCCTCTGATGTGCCTGGTTTCAAGAAGCCACCAACCAGTAACCATTGGTTTGATGGGGAATGTTGGCAGCAAATGCAGCCAAACAACAGGCACGCCAAGCGGCGCTGCATAAAAGGACGAGAACTGCTTATCAGCTCTATGAGCAAAAGAGTCGAGAGTAACGTCGACTTCTCAGAAGGAAAAAGAGAGAGAGAGTTTAAAAGCAAGAATGAAGTTCGAAACTTTTTTGAAACGAAATTCACTGGTACATACAGCTATAACCAAAGGCTGCCAAGACGAAAGTGAAAACATAATAGTGGATTCGATATCAATGCTGAGAATATGGAAGAACCACTTCTGCAGACTGTATAACGGTGATGACGAACTAAATTCCGCTGTCAGGCAGGATGCCATATCTAAGCTGAAGTCTAATAAAGCCGCTGGAGCGGATGGCTTGAATGCTGAGCTCTTTAAAGCAGCTGGAGATAAGATGGTTGGGAGCATGCACCAACTTATCTGTAAGGTATGGTCGTAAGAAAGCATGGCCGATTAATGGAACCTCAGTATTTTTTGCCCGATCCTGAAAAAAGAAGACCCTATAAACTGCACCAACTATAGAGGAATGAGTCTACTTAACATTGCCTATAAAATCTTCTCTGCCGTAATATGTGAACATCTAAAGCCCATCGTCAACAACCTGATAGGTCCTTATCAGTTTGGTTTTAGACCGGGAAAGTCCAAAGTTGATCAAATATTCACATTACGACAGACCGACACCCATCATCCTTTCATCGATTTCAAGGCTGGATATGACGATATCTTCAGGGAAGAGCAGTATAGAGCCAAACTCGTCTGTTTGTGCAGGATGACCATGGAGAATTCACGCTGCTATATAAAGGTTGGAAACAACTTAACAGAACATTTCGATGTCAAAAAAGATTTTAGACAAGGTGATACGCTGTCGTGTGATTTTTTTAACATCGTGCTTGAAAGAATAATGCAGAGCTCACACGTCAACACTAGGGGCACTATCTTTCAAAAGTCTGTCCAATTACTGGCATATGCTGATGACATTGACATAATCGGAAGAACTCAGCGTGATGTCAATGGGCTTTTGTGAGTATTGAGGCAAAAATGGATTTAACGGTTAATGAGGGCAAAACAAAGTACATGCTGTCGTCAAGAAAGGACATACAACACTGACGTCTTGGTCAAAACGTCACCTTCGACAGACGTAACTTTGAAGTAGTGAAGGACCTCGTCTACCTAGGCTCCGCTTTTAATGCAGAAAATAACACCAGCGCTGAGATCAAACGCAGAATAACTCCTGTAACCGCTGTTTCTTTGGACTAAGAAAGCAATTGAGTGGTAAAGTCATCTCTCGAGGGACCAAAGTGTTGCTATATAAGACCCTTATTATCACCGTCCTACTATACGGTACAGAAGCATGGACTATGACAAAAGAGGATGAAAGCACCTTGGGTCGCTACGAGAGAAAAGTTCTTCGTGTGATCTACGGTCCCGTATGCATCGAAGGGGAGTGGAGGAGAAGATGGAACGACGAGCAGTACGAGCTGACCTAGACTTAGCCAGAAGGGTAAAAGTCCAACGACTAAGAGCGCATGGAAATCAATGCTCCGGCCCGGAGGTCTTCGAATCCACACCCACAGGACGGCCCAGTAGAGGAAGACTGCGGATCAGGTGTCGCGCACAAGTGGAAGGTGACCTCACCCAACTTGGAGCGCGATACTGGAGACATCTAGCTAGTAGTTAGATGGAGAAGTTTGTTGGGTGAGGCCCTAGTTCACATAGGACACAGGTGTAGCGCCACCTTAAGTAAGTAAGTAAGTGTATTTTAAAAACTTGACGTGACAAATTTATGTTGAAGTTAGAATCTAAGGCTATGAAAAAAGAGTATTGTCAGCTTCATAGCCTTCCTGATTTGTATTTATTTGTGACCGAAATATAAAATTATGTATTTTTACCGACATACACCATACATGAGCAATGAATGGGGGACAGGATGACCCAATTCTATAGTGTTCTCAAGCAGGGGTTTTTTTACCGTAGTACATATTTTTTTAGTAACAATATTCCAGAAGAACCTGTGATTTTTATACAGAAAAACTTCCTTCGTAATTCCTTTTATTACAATTTGATAAAGCCGTAGTGAAAAGTAATTGTTAACAAAAATCTCGAAATACAGTTCTCAAGATTGAGAAAATAATCAAAGACAAGTGCGCTAGTTTTTATTTGTATTTTTATTTAATGCCTGTTATGTTGCACATTTACAATTGGAGCAAGTTTCAAGACTCTGATAACTAACTGTAGTTTAAAGCACGTTGTTAAGCTTAAGTTCATAAACTTGTAAGGGTTCAAAGCTGTAATGAACTAAAATGTAGTTTAAGAAGTTCAGCTGTTAAAAAAAACGAAATTTTTTATGAAGTTTATAGATTTCTCAATTCTTATTTTTCTAGTAGCCGAAATTTAATTTTACAGTGTATAAGTTTGGTTACATGATCAAATAGTGAGATTTAATAGCTTTCCATTACCAGGTTTCATTTTTGATATTCCATTATTTCGGCAGTTGTTACATCCGAAGTTGTCATATTTAGACGCATTTATAATATAAAAATTCACAACAGAAGTAATGAAGGTTTTGAACTCACAGTTTTCAATGCAAGGTTTTTTCAAGAAAATTTCCCTGATCTTGTCATTTCTCTAATAGGTAATTACAATTGCCCACTGAAATCTATGATTTACGCCCACGTGAAAGAAAGGGTGAATGCTAATGCTCTTAAATCGATTCAAGACCTTACAAATGAAATTCCTTAAGTTACCGAGGACTTACTTCCACTATCCACAAATATGCATACCCTATCGGAACCCAAAGCAATACATTGTCCTTTCAAATAAATGGCACTAAGATTAATTGTTTGAATTATTAATCACCTGTCTCCATGACATGCAGGATTTAACATAACCCCCATTTTAGGAAACAACCATAAACTCTGCATGAATAACTATTGACATAAGAACATAATATCCTTTTTTCTATAAGTAGCTTTCTAATACTAATGGGTTACAAATTTTTATTGTTGTCATTGCTCTGGAGATTTATTGTGTTATTTTTAGTATGAATCGTTATATTTATCGTCGATCCTAAATTAATTGCCATACAATTTCCTTTTGGTTCAAGAAGAAGAACAATTATGATAAATAATTAATTTTTATATCGAATAAATGCTGTTCAACGAATTAATTGATATAATGGTTCTTTTTTCGTAAGAAAACAATTTTCACGCTGACATGACTTGCGGTGATCGAAGTTTAATGAAAGTCGTTGAGGTTTTCAGAAATTCCCATATTTTTTTCTACGAATCAAAAACTATAAAGAACGCTTTCAAGTTGATGAAGTTCCATAATTGATTAATTTGTAAGTGTTTCATTTTTATTACTAGTGCACAGACACAAATATATAACACACGAAATAAACTCAATAATTGAAATAAAAGTTTTAATTACCAATTACTTAGGAAGTTGTGCATGGCTGAGCTTTGAGTGTTCTTATTTTAGGAAATAAAGTCGATTCCATCAAATAAGTTCATTTAGTTTATTCACAATTTGTATCTGTTTCTATTTAATCGAAATGAAGACGACACGAGATGGAATTTGATAAGCGCTGCAGCTTATGGATGCATTTAGTATTCATTGCATGAATGGCATTCAACACTGATTACTTCAATCTTTTCAGTCCCAATCTTTCTTATTATATAAATTTCTACACAAAAAAGAATGAGACAAATATAATTTTGTTGATTCAGTTCGCTCAATTTAATTTCAACAAACAAGAATTGCTTTATTTCTTTAAAAAAGGGTTTAATGATCCAATTCATCAGCTCATCACTTATCAAAAGCAATAGGGGGTTTTCAATCAGTTGAACGTTTTTTAGAAAGATTGAGGTTAACACAGAAATAATTTAAATCTTGACTGCGTTGTGTCGGTCGGACGTAGATGTCAAATTCGATTATAGTAAATGGACATATTAATCTTGGTTACGTAATTATTTTAATATACATTTTATATTGCATTTCAAAATGTTCATTACTGAATGTTGCATAGGAAATACTGTTAGTCGTTTTTCATCTACGAATTTAAAACTGTTTTCAGTCTTACTTACTTAAGGTGTCGCTACAATCCTGTGTGAACTAGCGACTCACCCAACAAACTTCTCCATCTAACTCGGTCCCTAGCTAGATGTCTCCAGTTTCGCGCTCCAAGTTGGGTGAGGTCACCTTCCACTTGTGTGCCCCACCTAATTCGCGGTCTTCCTCTACTGCGCTGTCCTGTGGGTGTGGATTCGAAAAGTTTCCGGTCCGGAGCATTGTTTTCCATGCACTCTACGTGACCCAGCCATGGAGTTTTACCCTTCTGTCTACGTCGCTGTCCAGCCCGTACAGCTCGTCATTCCATCTTCTTCTCCACTCCCCTTTGATGCATAAGGGACCATAGATCACACGAAGAACTTTTCTCTCGAACCGACCCAAGATGCTTTCATCCGCTTCTGTCATAGTCCATGCTTCGTATAGCAGGACGGGGATCATGAGGGTCCTATATAGCGACACTTTGGTCCCTCGAGAGAGGACTTTACCACTCAATTGCTTTCTTAGTCCAAACAAACAGCGGTTAGCAAGATTTATTCTGCGTTTGATCTCAGCGCTGGTATTGTTTTCTGCGTTTACAGCGGAGCCTAGGTAGACGAAGTCCTTGACTGCCTCAAAGTTACGTCTATCGATGGTGACGTTTTCACCAAGACGTCGGTGTTATATGTCCTTTGCCCTCATTAACCTTTTTTGAAATCGAAAGGTTCTGTTAAGTTGCTTCCAACCTTTATGGAGCAGCGTCTCCATGGTCATCCTGCACAAACGGACGAGATTGACACTGATAAGGACCTATCAGGTTGTTGACGATGAGCTTTAGACGTTTACATATTACGGCAGAGAAGATTTTATAGGCGATGTTAAGTAGACTAATTCCTCTATAGTTGGTGCAGTTTAGAGGGTCTCCTTTTTTCAGAATCGGGCAAACAAAACTGAGGTTCCATTCATCGGGCACGGTTTCTTCCGACCATATCTTACAGATAAGTGAGTGCATGCTTCTAACCAACTTATCTCCAGCTGCTTTAAATTGCTCGGCATTCAAGCCATCTGCCCCATCAGCTTTATTAGACTTCAGCTAAGATATGGCAATCTTTACTTCGTCTAAGTCGGGAGGACGGGATTGTTGGCTTTCGTCGTCCATGTTGAATGGATTATCCTGCCTGACAGCGGAATTCAGTTCGTCGTCGCCGTTATACAGTCTACAGAAGTGGTCCTTCCATACCCTCAGCATTGACTGCGGTTCTAATATGATATTTTCACTTTCGTATTTGCAGCTTTCGGTTCTAGGTTTATGTACCTGTGAATTTCGTTTCACCTGTTCATAAAACTTTCGAACTTCATTCCTGCTTAAAAACCTCTCAATATCTTTGACCGCACGCTTCTCATGCCCTCTCTTTTTCCTTCTGAGAAGTCGGCGTTCCTCTCGCCTCTTTTGCTCATAGAGCTCATGAGCAGCTCTCGTCCTTTTATGCAGCACTGCTTTGCGTGCCTGTTGTTTGGCTGTATTTGTCTGCCGACATTCCAGCTTTGAAACCCATCACATCAGAGGCGGCTTCTCTGATTGCATCTTGGTAATGTTGCCACTAGTTTTCGATGCATTGTGTTGGCGGCAGAGAACTTCGAGAGAGGTTACTTGTAACTCGGTCGGAAAACGATTTGGCGATCTCTGGCGATTGTAGCCGTTCGACGTTGTACCTTTTCCCAGGACCTCCCTGTTTTATCTTGGGTCTGGAAATCCGAAGTGCTACCTTGGCTACAATGAGGTAGTGGTCCGAGTCGATGTTTGCTCCTGGGAAAGTTCGTACATCCATGATGCTGGAAGCGTGTCTGGCGTCGATCGCAATATGGTCAATCTGGTTGACGGTAGATTGATCTGGAGAAGTCCAAGTACCTTTGTGGACTTTTAATATTGATTTTTATTTTTAATACAAAAAAAAACAGTCAATTCGGTTTAACTCAAAATTTTACTGAATATTTCAAACAAGATACGTTACAAGATAAAATTAGTTTCAACACAATATCTTAGGTTTTAAGAAGATATTTGAGTCAATTTTTACCAACTTTTAGTATTTTTTAGTTTAGGTTTGTATTTTTTTGTAAAAAATACTGTCAATTCGATTTTTATCAAAGTTTGACTGAATTTTGAAAACAATATTTTTTTATAAAATAAAATTAATTTAAAGTCAATATCCAAAATTATTGAAAATATATTTGAGTCAAAAGTCATATTTTATAAAAAAAAAAAACTGTCAATTCGGATTTTCGTACGTCCGTACGTTCACGACGTTTTTTTTAGAGATATCGACTTCAAATGAATTTTGTTATACAGATAATAATGAAAGATGCAAAAGAGCTTTCAAGAAAATTGAGTGGCTGTTTTTTTATCATAGCAGTTTAAAATAAAATGCACGACTGGGTGCAAAGAGTCTGTTAAAAAAAGTACCTATGTACATACATAAGATTTAAAAATATAATTGTAAAATAAGTTTTTCTTTAAAGATATAAATGCCATTTGATTGGTCAAAAACCTGTGATTCATCCCAAGACACAACTCATCCTAGGATAACTCATCCCGGAAATAAAAAATACTTGAAAGCATACTTAACGAAAACATTTGTTTGTGTTTTCAACTAGTTCGTTCAAAGCTTTTTCCTTTGGATAGCTTTATTTTAATATCATATGAAAGAAACCAGGATGGAAAATAAATTATCTGAAGATAAGAAAGAGGCAGAACATATATGTTTAAATTGTAAAGCAATCGCCTATTGGTTGTGTAGTTAGGTAGGTGTCTTAAACTGATAAAGAATAGTTCATTGGCGTTCTCAGCCATGTTTATAAGGATAATGAAGGAATGTTATTCTTACTAGAAGGTAGAAGGTACTGACTAAAATCCAATCGAATTCCTTCTTTTCTATAAGTTTTCAGTGCAAACATGAAGCTATTACGTTCAGTTTATTTTTTTTTTCGTTGATTTTAAAAGAAACAAGTACAAGTACAAGAAATAGCGTTTTTGATTTTAGTTATGAAGTGGCACGTAAGCAATGTACGTAACACCTTATGTGTATACATCCGATGAAATAGTGATTCTAATAGAAAATAAATATACTCCTGGCCTTGATTTTTCAATTTTTTTTTTGAACATCGTTAGAGCGGTCTTTTTTTAAATTAATTTTTTATATATAAAATTTTTCAATTTTCTTTTTTATATATAAAATTTTTCAATTTTCTTTTTTATATAAAAAATTTTTCAATTTTCTTCTAAAAATATTTTTGGTATGCAGTCGTTTAGTGATTGTGAATATACGCTTTACATTTGATTTTCTTAAGAAATTGTTGACCCATTTTTGAGATATAGAATTTTGAAAAATAAAAATTCAATATTTTTTTTCAATCCAAACAATAAAAAATTGCATTTTTGATAATCAAATATTGTTAAGGCAGTATAAGAGCTTATTTCGAAAAAAAAAAATACTTAACTCAGTTCATAAGTTGCTGAGAAAATTAAAAAACAAAATAACGGTTCTATGAGCGGTACCTTTCCAGAGCAATACAAAAATATGTTTTTCTTACTTAAAAAAGCCAAGTTAAAAAATAAAATTTAAGAGAAAATTTAAAAAAAATCTATGGTTTGTTTTTGAGAAAATTCGAATTTTCGTTTTTTTACCAAAAAAATGTATGTGGACCACTGTTTGTTCTGATCTTTAAAAAAAAAAGGAAAAAACCGTAACTTCCAAGTTTTAACTCAATCGACCCAATGGTTTAGGCTATAGGAGCGTATGTAGACAGACAAAATAGACCGGACGGAATCGCGGGACCCACATTTTTCGACTTCCCTACCATCGTAATATCATGTTTGATTAAGTTTTCGAGTTCGAAATTTTGCACGAATGCAAAACTTTCCATATAGTTCATATATGTCGCAAGTAAAAAAGGTGAACATTTGGGTAACCCTAAATATAACCAATCGCATCAAGACCATACGCATCAAGGCTAAATTCGGCAACATTAGCCTGATATGCGCGCACGCCCCCACAGAAGAGAAAGACGACAACACCAAAGATATGTTCTTCGAGCTCTTAGACAAAACATATGAGCAGTGCCCTAGCTACGATATTAAAATAGTCCTGGGCGATTTTAATGCCAAGCTAGGAAGGGAAGACATCTTTGGTGGAATAATCGGGATGAACAGCCTGCACGACAACACTTCCGATAATGGATTCAGGCTCATAGATTTTGCTGCGGCCGAAACGTCATGGTAGCCAGTACGCGTTTTCCACACCTCAACATCCACAAAGGAACTTGGACTTCTCCAGATCAATCTACCGTCAACCAGATTGACCATATTGCGATCGACGCCAGACACGCTTCCAGCATCATGGATGTACGAACTTTCCGAGGAGCTAACATCGACTCGGACCACTACCTCGTTGTAGCCAGGGTAGCACTTCGGATTTCCAGACCCAAGGCAAAACAGGGAGGTGCTGGGAGAAGATACAACGTCGAACGGCTACAATCGCCAGAGATCGCCAAATCCTTTTCCGACCGAGTGACAAGTAACCTCTCTCGAAGTTCTCTGCCGCCAACACAATGTATCGAAAACCAGTGGCAACATTGCCAAGATGCAATCAGAGAAGCCGCCTCTGATGTGCTGGGTTTCAAACAGCCACCAACAAGGAACCCCTGGTTTGATGAGGAATGTCGGCAGGCAAATGCAGCCAAACAACAGGCACGCAAAGCGGCGCTGCATAAAAGAACGAGAGCTGCTCGTGAGCTCTATGAGCAGAAGAGGCGAGAGGAACGCCGACTTTTCAGAAGGAAAAAGAGAGGGCATGAGAAGCGTGCGGTCGAAGATGTTGAGAGGTATAAAAGCAGGAATGAGGTTCGAAAGTTTTATGAACAGGTGAAACGAAATTCACAGGTACATAAACCTAGAACCGAAGGCTGCAAAGACGAAAGTGGAAACATCATAGTGGAACCGCAGTCAATGCTGAGGATATGGAAGGACCACTTCTGCAGACTGTATAACGGCGATGAAGAACTGAATCCCGCTGTCAGGCAGGATGACCCATTCGATATAGACGACGAAAGCCAACAATCCCGTCCTCCCGACTTAGACGAAGTAAAGATTGCCATATCTAAGTTGAAGTCTAATAAAGCCGCTGGAGCAGATGGCTTGAATGCCGAGCTCTTTAAAGCAGCTGGAGATAAGTTGGTTAGGAGCATGCACCAACTTATCTGTAAGATATGGTCGGAAGAAAGCATGCCCGATGAATGGAACCTCAGTATTGTTTGCCCGATCCTTAAAAAAGGAGACCCTCTAAACTGCACCAACTATAGAGGAATAAGTCTACTTAACATCGCCTATAAAATCTTCTCTGCCATAATATGTGAACGTCTAAAGCCCATCGTCAACAACCTGATAGGTCCTTATCAGTGTGGTTTTAGACCAGGAAAGTCCACAGTTGATCAAATATTCACATTACGGCAGATCCTGGAAAAAACTCAAGAGCACCAAATCGACACCCACCATCTTTTCATCGATTTCAAGGCCGCATATGACAGCATCTACAGGGACGAGCTGTATAGAGCCATGTCTAGTTTTGGCATCCCTGCCAAACTCGTCCGTTTGTGCAGGATGACCATGGAGAATTCACGCTGCTCCATAAAGGTTGGAAACAACTTAACAGAACCTTTTGATGTCAAAAAAGGTTTTAGACAAGGTGATGCGCTGTCATGCGATTTTTTTAACATCGTGCTTGAAATAATAGTGCAGAGCTCACACGTCAACACTAGAGGCACTAGCTTTCAAAAGTCTGTCCAATGACTGGCAACTCAGCGTGATGTCAATGGAGTTTTTGTGAGTATTGAGGCAGAGGCGGCAAAAATGGGTTTAACGGTTAATGAGGGCAAAACAAAGTACATGCTGTCGTCTAGAAAGGACATACAACACCGACGTTTTGGTCAAAACGTCACAATCGACAGACGTACCTTTGAGGTAGTCAAGGACTTCGTCTACCTAGGCTCCGCTGTAAACGCAGAAAACAACACCAGCGCTGAGATCAAACGCAGAATAACTCTTGCTAACCGCTGTTTCTTTGGACTAAGAAAGCAATTGAGTAGTAATGTCCTCTCTCGAGGGACCAAAGTGTTGCTATATAAGACCCTTATCATCCCCGTCCTGCTATACGGTGCAGAAGCATGGACCATGACAAAAGCGGATGAAAGCACCTTGGGTCGCTTCGAGAGAAAAGTTCTTCGTGTGATCTACGGTCCCGTATGCATCGAAGGGGAGTGGAGGAGAAGATGGAACGACGAACTGTACGGGCTGTACAGCGACGTAGACTTAGCAAGAAAAGTAAAAGTCCAACGACTAAGATGGCTGGGTCACGTAGAGCGCATGGAAACCAATGCTCCGGCCCGGAAAGTCTTCGAATCCGCACCCACAGGACAGCGCAGTAGAGGAAGACCGCGGATCAGGTGGCGCGCACAAGTGGAAGGTGACCTCACCCAACTTGGAGCGCGAAACTGGAGACATCTAGCTAGGGACCGAGCTAGATGGAGAAGTTTGTTGGGTGAGGCCCTAGTTCACACAGGACTGTAGCGCCACCTTAAGTAAGTAAGTAAGTAAATATAACCAATCACGCTAGAGACTCAAAGTAACTTTTACATCATAAACTGTAACGTGATACCAAACAGACATATCTTTGGATAAAATTCCAAGTAACGGTTTTTTAAAAAATAAAAAAAAAAAATGAAAAAAAAATATTTTTCACTCGAAAATTGTATGAACAAAAAATTATTTTATCTCCAAAATAATTTTTTGTAACGAAAAATAACGTGTTTAAGAGCTGGTAAAATTTTGTTCTGGTTGATTTGGAAAAGGCCTTTTACACTGTATGGTTAGAGGGTCTTTACCTTAAACTGAACAGACTTGACATAAGCAAGCCATTGTTGTATATACTTCATGATATGCATAATGGCAGAAAGTTTGTTGTCAAAAGTGGCAATGTAGCTTCTACCACAACATTCTCAATTAAAAATGGTCTTCAGCAGGGAGCGGTGAATTCGCCGATTCTCTTCAGCATTTACACCAGCGATCTGATAAGTAGTCTTACAAAGGCAATTGCGTACGTCGACGATCTAATTGCGTACAGAACGGCCCGAAAGGTTGAGGTTATTAGAATTCTCTTGCAGCGACTGGAAACTGAAAATAAATGTCCAGCAGTCGGAGACAATTCTGTTCCGGACTCTCTTGGCTAGGGCCACGAGGGATACGTGCAAGAATTGGGGCAAGATGGCAATCGTTGATCTTCACGGGCAGCCATTGGCGAGCAAAATTTTAGTGAAGTACCTGGGTATCTGGTTAGATCAGTATTTATATTTCGACAGACATATAAATGCTGCTCTGACCAGGGCCAGAGGAGCCTTCGCTCTGACGAAACGGCTGTTTTACAGCAGTTGGCTTGACCCCAGAGTGAAGGTAATTTGCTACATGGCCCTCATACGGCCGATGATCGTTTATGGTTGTCCTGTAGGGTTCAACGTTGCTCCTTTCCAGATGGAGAAGTTTCGGGTGTTCGAGCGGCAGTGTTTACGACCCTGTAACGGCTTATTTCG
Source organism: Eupeodes corollae (assembly GCF_945859685.1). Lineage (NCBI taxonomy): Eukaryota > Metazoa > Arthropoda > Insecta > Diptera > Syrphidae > Eupeodes > Eupeodes corollae. The sequence goes on along the minus strand of NC_079148.1, from coordinate 61,050,167 downwards.
AACAGCCTAATCTTCTTATGTGCATTACTATTCCAACGAGGTCCTATGCAACGGGGCTCGAATCAACAGAATTGACAAATTTGTGACAAAACTCGTTCGAGGTCACATCGCAAGAGCTATGTCTTCGACCAACAATTTAATTCTCGGGGCGTTCTCTCCGAACGACGAGTATTTTGAAAGTGCACGCTTGCGCGGCTTCATTCCCCCAGAGGCATTCCCCTTTTTAGACAAATGCGGTCTGATACAGGATAGATTGGCAGTTCCGTTAATCTACCACGTCAGACGAAGAACCGTGGATAGTCGACTCCTGTACAATCGGGACTTCATGGCACAAGGCGGAGAAGAGCTCCTTCGGTTTAGTAGGGCTGTGTCCGAACGGGACCGAACTGATAGGGTGAAGCAGGAGAACCAGTTTTGGTGGCTTTAATCGGCACTTGATATTGGGTACTCGGGAAGGGGTTTTAAGTTAAGGGTTTAGTTTTAATTAGAATAGGCATGGTGGCACAAAAAAAAAATAATAAAAAAAAAGACAACAAAATATGAAGAAAACAAATTTTAGATAGTTAGATTTGCTGCTGTGGTTGTTCTAGCTTTAAGTAGTTTAAAGGTAGGATAGGTAGCTTAAGTTAGTTTAAGTTTTATATTAAGGACCTTATTTTACGTCGTTTTAAGTAAAAATAAAAAACGGTCTTAAAATTAAAAAAAATAAAATAAAATTTAAATTGAATTAAAATAGAGCTTAGGGCTTCGGCCCTAGGCATTAATATTAAGTGTTATAGTTAATCTTAGAGTGTCCGTATGGGACCTTTAGGTTAGTTGTAAGTTAGGGTTATTTAGGCTAGTTTTATGAATTTTTGTCTAGCTTTAAGATAGGTTTAAGATTGAAGTACTAAAAATGAATTTGACAAAATAAAGGGCGTTGGTCTGTTCTGCGAGAGGTCTTGGATTGGAACCCTGCCTGTGCCACCTTAAGTTTTATTCACGGGTACTGCCTCTTGCGAGGAATTGACAAATTCTTCAAGAGTAATTCCTGTCATGAAAAAGTGCTTTGTCAAGTTAGCTATTCGGATTCGGCATATAAACTATAGGTCCCCTCCATCTCTGTAATTACTCCCACATAGGAATGGTTGATAGTTGTGAGTCACTAGGCCTTAGTTTGCTACGGATTGTTGCACCACCTAATTTATTTATACTTAGTTTTTGAGCTTATGCTTGTTTTTGTGTTAAAAAAAAAATAAAACAACAAAAATGCTCATTATTGATTTATTTTTTGTTGGAATCTTATCGATTTCTGCATATGAACAAAAATATATCTTAGTTTCCATACAGTTATTGATAAGAATTTCATTCAATTAAGTTTTCATTTTTAGATAGATTGTCCTATTAAATCTTATGCTTAACGGGCTACGAAATAATTCTCAATGAAAAAAGCTTAGGTTGACATTAGCATAAAGTAAAAAGACCAACCTTCTAAGTAATCAATCACAATCAATCACATATAACAATTTAAGCTGAAAGCTTATAACTTAAATTATTTTTTCTGGACGACGACTGTAGTTTTCTCAGAATTAAGGGTTTTCCATAAAAGTTTAACAAGTTTCTTTTATTTACAAGCTTTCGATTAGAACAATTAAAGTATAAATCAGGTTAAGTGAGTCTAAGGACTATCACCCTATTTGAAGTGTTGAAAAAATGGAATTCAAGGAAAACGAACATGTTTAAAAAAAAACTATTGAACAGGTTATAATATTCAACTTAAATCTGCATTTTATAATATTCGACTATAAGTATGTATTTTCTTTCATAAATATTGAGTAAAATTCATCTACAGTTTTCTGTTATTTTTTTAATAAAACCACTACATGACCTTTGATCATCAAATCTAAGAATAGTCAAAAATAAAAAAAGGACTTTTAATCCTTTTAAGTTATTTTTATTTATCTTGAAATTTGTTTGTTTTGATGGTTTATATCAAAGTGTTAACGTCTAGACATTTGCGATTTATTTCACTTTCTTCTTTTGGTCAAGATTTAAATCAGGTTAAAAAAGGAAAGCAACGTCATCGGTGAAAATTAAGCAATATTTACATACTGAAAACCTTTGACTTATGTTTAATTACAAAACGCTTGATAGAAAAATATATGTACATATATCACTCCTACTGATTTGTACCGAATACGATAGAAGTTGACTTTTATCAACGAGACTATTTCTTTGGTGTTCAAACACAATTCCCTGTAAATTCAAACAAATCTAAAAACAAACAAATTTCTGTAAGAAATCGCATTTTAGAGAAATAAATTTGGACAGGGTTAATAGATTTAGAATTCTGAACTTTTCAAAGTCAAACAATCTTTAACTTAAAAGCATTAAAATGCAAAATAAATTGGTCACTTCATATCTTAACAATGTCTAAAAGGTTTCTTAAATTGACAAAGCAGGAGAATAAAACAAAGGGTGATTTTTTAGCATTATCTTTTTGGCAAGCTGACACATGTTTCGTGTTTTGTTTCACTGTCAAACATCTTCAGTTTGTTCTATAATTTAACCATGAATCGTCTTACAAACAAACAATGCTTCCAAATTATTGAATTTTATTATAAAATGCGTGCTCTGTTAAGAAAGTTCAGAATCCACTTTTTTAAGGAAAAATTGTGTTCAGCGACGAAGCTCATTTTTGTCTCAATGGGTATGGTTCAATGTCGATTTTGGATTGAATATCAGCCAGAAGCATTGCTAGAGATACCAATGCACCCAGAAAAAGTGACAGTTTGGTGCGGTTTATGGGCTTATGGCATCATTGGACCGTACTTCTTTAAATATGATGCGTATCGTAACGTAACTGTTAATGGTGAGCGCTAAATTTTGTATGCCGACAAATTTTAGAGCTTGACTTGCATGAAATATGGTTTCAACAAGACGGTGCCACATGCCACATAGCACGCTCAACAATGGACTTATTGAGAGGTGAGTTTGGTGAACATTTTATTTCACGTTCGGGACCGGTCAATTGGACGCCTAGATCGGGCGATTTAACGCCTTTAGCCTATTTTTGGTAGGGCTGTGTTAAAGCTCATATCCATACAGACAAGCTGGAAGACAACATTGAAGTATTTATTTGTAATATACCGGCTGAAGTAGTATGAAAAAATTGGACTAAGCGAATGGACCATTTGGGGCGCAGTCAAGGTCAACATTTGCTTGAAATAATCTTCAAACATTAAATTATATGGACCGTACTATCGATTCCCATAAAGATTTCACGCATTTTTTTTAATTGCATGTGTTTTTTTTAACTTCTTTATAGCTTTAAAAAAAATGAACCCGTTATGTACAAAATTATCCATCCAGAAGAATAATCGAGACATCCATTCTCAGAGTTTTGACATCAAAAACTAGAATTTTGTATTATTAACTGGTTGTTCATTAGACTAGTTCAAAGTTTTCATTATTTTCGAAAATATTTGTCAGTGAATCAAGTGAAATACAGAAACATAACACATTTTTTGAAACAAAAATTTAACGCTCTGAAGCGTGTTGTGGCCTCAAAACCTTGTTTACATAATTTTAATATTTTAAAAGATATTCATCATTGTTGGTGAAAAAAAAAATATTTTAACTTTTTACATTTTTAACTTCCCAGGAAGTTATTGTAATGGGTCCGATTTGTCAAATTGAAAATTTTGAAATTTTTCGACGTTTTAAGGTCCTTTGAGTCGATGTTCGCGTCGTTTTTTTCGTCGTCCATAGCTCAAGAACCAGAAGAGATATCTATTTCAAATAATTTTTTTTTATACAGATAATAAGGCAGAAAGATGCATAAAGGGTTCTCAAGAAAATTGCGTGGGTGGTTTTCTTACCATAGCAGTTTGAAAAAAAGGTGAAAATTTTGGTTAACCGTAAATATCTTACGAACCAAAAACGCTAGAGACTTGAATTAAATTTTACATAATATATTGTAACGTTATATCAAAGGAGTATATTTTTTGAAAAAGAATCCATTTACCGTTTTTTTTTTTAACTGAAAACAAAATTCGTCACCTCCGAAATTTTACGACTAAAATATGATGGAAATCTCCAAAATAATTGTTTGCAAGGAATAATAATGTTTTTGATATTTGATAAAATTTTGAGAAAAATCAAAAATCAAAAATAACATTACTCAAAATTGGTAAAAATTGAATATCGATTCAAATATCTTTACAAAAACTTGAAATTTAGGCTTTAAACTAATTTTATCTTATAAGTAATATTGTTTTTAACATTCGATACAGTTTTAAATAAAATCGAATTGACAGTTTTTTATTATAAGAAATAAAAATCTAAAAAAAAAAACATTAATAAAAGTTGGTAAAAATTGATTTTCGACTCAAATATCTTTTCAAAAATCTAGATAGATAATAGCTTCTAACTAATTTTTACTTATAATAAATATTGTTTTCAACATTCGATAAAATTTTGAAAAAAAACGAATTGACAGTTTTTTAAAAAAAATAAAAACCTAAAAAAAATGTATAGAAGTTGTTAAAAATTAATTTCGACTCAAATAGCTTTTCGAAAATTAAAAATATTGGCTTCAAACTTATTTTATTTCACAGAAAATATTGTTTTCGATATTCAGTAATTTTTATATAAAAATCCAACAGTCCGTTTTTTCATAAAAAAAAACGCAAATTTGGTTTGTCAGACTGGTAAAGTTTTTAGAAAAATTGAAATACGAGAAATAAAAACAGAGAAAAATCTACATAAAGTTAATGCAAATTGATTTCCGACTTGAATATTTTAACAACAATTGAAAAAATTTGCTTCAAAATAATTTAAATTATTGTATCTTATAAAAACATGTTTATAACATTTAGTATATATTTTTAAAAAATACAATTTCAAGTTTTTGGAAATAAAAATCTACAAAAAAAAAACTACACAAATTTGGCAAAACTGATTTCTGAGTTGAATATCTCGTTTAAAATGAAGGCAAAAACTTAAAAATTATTTTATGTTATGCAAATTTTTTTGTTATTAACGAATGAAAATGTTCTTATAAAAATTCAATTAATACTTTTTTATAAGAAATACAAAAAAAAAACTTTAAAAAAATTGATAAAAATTAGATTTTGACGAAAAATTTCGGCGACAAAAATTGAAACTGAAATCAATCTTATTTTACCATATGAAAAATATTGCTTCTAATTTTTAGTGTTGTTTTTTTTTAGAAAAAATTCATTGCCAACTCTTTTTTACGAAACCTACAAAAAACTGATAAGAATTGGTTGTGGACTTACACTTCGTGCCCCATGAATAGAGATAAGCTTTTTTTTCGTTTTTTATTTGACGTTATTTTTCAAACCTTTGGTTTTTTTTTGGAAAAACCCAAATGTGGAATTAATGAGGTATGTATTATTAATATGTTTGATTCAGTTGATAAATAAGCGGTTTTCCGAAGAAAGTTATTAAAAGTAGCTGTTTTTTGTGTAGGGACAAGATCTAAAGTAACCTATTACCTTATTTGAAATCAGGTAAAAGGATACCCTGATTGTTTGGGAGCTTAATGCGAGTATTAATTTGATAGAATCAAGGAGTATGGGAAGAGTTGAAGGTTTTAACAAGGAGAAAATAGGCCACATTCGAGCTTACCGGGATCTCGACAAAACCATCCGTTTTATAGCCAGAAAAATTAGAAGAAGTTCAAGTAAACAACTATACCAAGGACCCAGAGAGGTATGTAAAAAACGAAAAGGAAAAAGTGGGCAAAGCTGCTGGAAGCTGCTTCAAATTTAAGGCTTTTCATTGGTAAAATCAATGCAGAAGCTGTTGTTAATGGAAGTAGATCGACAGTTGCTTGGATGATAGAGAAGGCAGACCATACGACATCAAAAAATAAAGAATAAACCACCATTGAATGCTGCACGCATAAGCCGACACGACTTAATTTTGCAACAAATCACATTGGCATACCGTCATCTTTTTCAGTGAAAACAAAAATTAATTTGGACGGGCCTGATGGATAAAGCAGCTAATTCCATGATTTAAAAATGGAGGAATTCTATCTTGAAAAAGGCACAGCACACGAGGTGGTATAATGGTGTGGGGAGCAATCACCAATACATAAAGCACGGACAACAAAAGGCAGGATTCAGGGGCGAAATGTTAAAGTAGTGCCATGGCCACTCAATTCTCCATAGCTAATAATCATGGAAAACATGTGGGGATGGCTTATAAGAAAAGTCTACAAAGCAGAACGACCATTCCAAAGAGATTATTGAAGCCATATAACGGTCCTGGAACCAAATTTCGCGCAATTATCTGACAGCACTCTCTGAATAAATACACCACAGGTTACATGAAATATTTCAGAAATCAGGAGACAGCACACATAACTAAAAATTATTTAAATCAAAACTTTAGATATCATAGGCAGAGATGGAACCCATGACAGTCCAACACACTAAACATCATGCCACGGGTACATTCCACATTTGGGTTTTTCAAAAAAAAACTTTGGGTTTGAGAAATAAAGCCAAATAAAAAACAAAAAAAGGTTGTCCCTATCCATTTGACACGAAGTGTATTATGTAAACAAAGAAAGGTATTGATTTCAAATTTTGTATCTTGCACAAAATATTTGTTATTACTGTTATTTTTTTAATTTCCTTATCGATATTTTGGGTCGGAACTTGTGCAATTTTTGTAAAAAACTAAAGACCCAACAAATAAGCTTTGAATTTCATTCTTTGGCTTTGGATTTGGGAGTTGGAGTGAATATACAGAAAAATACAATACAAGAAAATTGCATAAGTTTATTTTTTCAAAAGTTTTCGATTGTTGGTTTCAAAAAATAGATGTTTTCATTTTTTTCGTTTTTGAACCAAGTTTTTCCCACTTCAGGTAACAAATTGACATTGTACATAATTAAGAATGATATTTGTATAAATGGATCCAGAATCTCTGAAAGTTTGTTAAGCACATAGCCTACCGTGAAAAAGCCAACCCGAAGTCCACTAAAATCATCATCAAAATAATCTTTAAGTATTTAAATATTTAGAAAAAACTTTCTATGCATTTTAAACTTATAATATGCTTTAAAAAAAAAAAACAAAGTTAATGGACGAACGCACAAAATTTTCTAAACGTATTTTTGGTGTTCAGAATGGTAGCTATTCAATTGCCTTTTTGATATGAAAAAAACTAATTTTGTTGCATTCATGAGAAGGTTTTATATTTATTAATTTCAAGATTTAAAAATAACTTTAAGTTCTCTGAAGCCAGAATCCTATTTTTAAATGTCTGTTCAAGTTTAAATATGATTAGAATTACTAAAATTAAGTGGGGTAAAATTTGTTTTTTCTTTACATTTTTGACAATTTTGTGAGCTTTGACATACAATTTCAAGTTTCCAAACAGGTATTCCAAATCTCCACTTATTTTAATCAGGCCATAGTGGAAAATTAAATGTATAGTGGTACATCTTCTCTGGAACTTTTCGGTTGAGTCGTTCGAAATGGACTTCCAAATTATTCCTGACGCAAGCACAGCATAATTTTCCACCAGATGTCCTTCCACCGACCGTGTAAAAGTAAAGCTGTGGTACGTATTGCAATCCCACACACCAATCATCACGTCACGTGCTACACATTTTATTTTAGGATATTGGAATATGCTGATGTTTATTCTATTGATACTTATTTTCTCATGCGTATTTCTGTACGTATATTGGTAACGTTCCTTATTTCGAGCTTATTTGTCTTCTAATTTTGCTACTGTGGAATTGTTTCCACCGAGTTTGCACCTACGCATATATTAGCCTTATTTCGACACACATTGACATTGAGTGCCTCTTGATGTTGATGTAATGGTTCACCAAGCAACATGTGTTTATTATGCCACTAACTTAATACCTGATTCCTTTTACTTCTATTTACAACAATAAACATCCTAACCTAAAAAACATGATGCATTCATTGCCATACTTGTGTCAATCTTTGGAATTCAGCAATGTACATATAGGTTAGGTATATTTGGTGAAAATCTATTACATTGATGTTTCTATTACAGTCAATCCCTGTTAAGCAACTTAATAAATTATTTTAAAACCACCTATTAACTTCATTTTTACCATGATCACATTTCAGGGAATATGATTTAGAAAGATTGCTGTTGAAAAAAGTGATTTTATAGTGAATAAATATCAAAATCTTAAGAATTTTCTGCCAAGAACTTTAAATTTTAAATTTAGACAACCATTAATTAATTAGGTGGCGCAACAGTTGAGAACTAGGGCCTAGTGACTTACAACTCTCAACAATAACTGTGTCCCAGAAATATTATCAGTATTCAAGGCCGGATCCAGACTTTTAATCAATTTATTTTTTGTAAAGGACGCTAACAAAGTTTAAATAACATAATGTGTATCTTAAGCTTACATTTACAGATTTCAATTGCTAAAGTGACAACTTTAGTTATCAAATTATTTAAGAACACTGTTGCCTAGCAAGGTGTTGTCTAACTATTTAATTTGGATGAATCACTACATTCCAAGATTCCAACAGTTTTGCCTTTTTTTGACGTAGTGTTTTTGGACTTAATTTTCGGGAGTCTTTTATTACAATCGCTATCAGTCTGCTTACTCGTATTTTGACCTTAAAGGAGTCAACAAAACTTAAAAATTCTAGAGAGGAAAATGCCTGGTTTTTGAATTGGGGATAAAGGTGCATTTAAGTACATAACTTCTAAAAAAATTAAATTACAACAAATTAAGGTAAACAAATAAGTTGGGAAGGAATGTTTGGCACTCACAAATTACACGTTTCAGAATCTCATTTAACTTCATATTATTTATTATTGTAGTTGGATAAAATTTTACATTTGCATAAATGTTTACTTAAGAGATATAGAAAATTAAATTCTTTACAGCTTCAATATAGATACTCAATGCTAATATAAAAATAACTATTCTTAAGGGAAAATCTAAAAGAAAAAACCCTTATATGATACTTAAAAACTAAAAATTCCACATAAACTCAAAGGCGATATAAATAAAATATCTAATTTATGAGATCAAGAATTAGCTCATTATCAGAATAAGAACATCTTCTAAAAAAATAAATTGTATTGAAAATTATAAATAACAAGCTTTAGTTGTTTAACATTAGCCTTATCATGAAGCCTGACTGTAGAATAATGCCTGGGAAAATTTAGCATTCATTTTAATATTTTGCTTTGCACTCTTTGAAGTTTTTCAGCGCAGTCCAACCACACTTCAGCATCATACAGCATCATAAGTAAGTATAGGCGGGAAAATTGTTTTGAATATCAAGACCAAGACCTGATTTGCGGTTTATGAACGTTTATGAAAATTGGTATTAAAAGATTAGTTTTGTTAATCGTGTTGGCGATATGTTTGTCAAAAGCCAGTTTCTTGTCAAGTGTTACCCCTAGGTATTTGCAGTCTTCCGACCAAGTGATATCTTTTAACTTCAAATCTCAAGAAATTAAAAGCAGATGATGGGAGGATGAGCTTGATGTTACTTTAGTAAATAACCGTAATTTATTAGTGGAGAATTGGAGAGTTTTCCCTTTGAATTCGTTTTCGGATCACAAGTGAATTATTTTTCAAATTAATTTCGAGTTGAAAAACCCTCCGCCTTATAGAAATCCCATAAGAACTGACTGGACGAAATTCAGTCAAATTGCTAAGCAACTTTCCGAATCTCACTGAATCGATAGGAGACCTTGAATCAAAGGTGAAAACCTTTGAAACTACTATAAGTAAAGCTTTAAGAGTCTCTTGCCCAGTTAAATATAGCCGTAAAACCCTTTCTTCTTGGTGGAATGAAGAACTGTCCAGTCTTAGGAAAATGACGAGGACAATTTTCAATATCTGCCACAAATATAAGTTTTACCAACCGTATAAAGACTCTCTTAAAATTTACAAGCAAGCCCTGTCATCAACCAAAAGACAAGGCTGGAGAGAATACTGTCAATCAATCGAAGACATAAAGAACTCCGCAAGGCTCAGCAAAGTTTTATCGAAGGAACATTGTAATCCTTCATTTCTAAAAAAGCCTGATGGAACCTAGACAGCCTCTCCAGCCGAATTTCTTCAGCTACTGATGAAGACGCACTTTCCGGGTCGCGAGAGCGATAACCCCGAATCGCTACGGAGACTGCCCTCCATGAGGAAGTGCGTACTGTAAAACAATAAAAAAAGAAAAGAAAGAATTTGCTCTTGCCACCTTCCTAGACATAGAAGGTGCTTTTAACAACGTCCTTACAGAATCCATAAAAAAATCGTTCGCTTAGTTCGGTGTAGAAGACTTCATTCGAGAATGGATTATTTCCATGCTCAGTGGTAGGAAGAATCGAGCCTCTCTAGGCAATACAATCGCAACAAAACACGTGAGTAGGGGAACACCCCAGGGTGGTGTTCTTTCGCCTCTTCTATGGCTTCTGGTCATGGATACAATTCTCGTTAAATTAGAGATATGTGGAGTGAAGGCGGTAGCCTATGCGGATGATTTGATGATATTGGTGTCAGGAAAGTACACCTCTGTGATTAGTGAAATCACGGAGTCAGCTTTGAAGAAAATTAGCAGCTGGGCCACGAGTTGTGGACTAGGAGTTAACCAAAGTAAAACTGAACTGTTGCTCTTTACCACCAAAACTAAAGTACAGCCCTTCACGCTACCTCGACTCAACGGTCAAATACTATCATTGTCTTCCAGTGCAAAATATTTGGGAGTTATACTCGACCCTAAACTAAACTGGAAACTATATATTGAAGTACGGGTTAAGAAGGCCTGTGTTGCCTTCTACGCCTGCAGCAAAACTTTCGGCAAAAAGTGGGGACTTCAGTCGAAGATGATTTTATGGACGTACACAGCCGTAGTACGTCCAATCTTAACAAATGGGTCGATTGTGTGGTGGCCTGCTCTTAGCTAAGCCTATAATATTGATAAGCTAAACAAGGTTCAGAGAACAGCTTGCGTGGGCACCACAGGGGCCATGTGTACTTGCCCAACGGACGCCTTTTTATTAAATACATAGTTTCCTGCAGCGCTATTAGGCTGAAGGAATCAAATAGCTAGTTGTCAAAACCTTATGGTCCAGCAACACTACGAAATTAATTCCCTCAGATATTATCTCGGTAGACACTGACTAATGCACTCCTACTTTGAACCTTAGTAAGGGTTTTAAGGTTATTTTCCCATCGAGAGAAGATTGGGAGGATGACATCGTGTCGATAGATTTCGACACAACTATCTTTACTGACGGTTCAAAGATGGAGTGCGGAGTTGGTTCTGGGATCTTTTCTGAGTCCCTAAATGTAGCAAAATCTTTTAGGCTTCCTGACTTTGATAGCGTTTTTCTGGCTGAACTGCTGGCAATAAGGAAGGCATGTAAAATACTTAAACAAAACCCAAACCAAGACCGAAATGTGGCTATCTTTACAGACAGTCAGGCAGCTGTCAAAGCCATTAACTCGGCCACATCCTCATCAAAATTGGTCCAGCAATGTCGCGATGAACTTGCAAGCCTTAATATTAACCTCGGTGTCACCCTGATCTCGGTTCCGGGCCATAGTGGTATCGTGGGAATTGAAAGGGCTGACGAGCTAGCCAGACAAGGATCGGCCCTTAATAGCTCACTTGCGGAAATGGTTAATATTCCTCTTGGTGCTATGAAGGGTAAAATTTTGTCTATATACCAAACTGAATCAAACAGAAGGTGAAGCAATCTACCCAACTGCATTATATCTAGGAAGATATGGCCCACCTATAATAAAACCTGTACAAACGATCTTCTATGCAGGCCAAGGCAAGACATAGCCAGCATTGTTGCGGTTTGTACCGGACATTGGCCTATAGGAGTTCATGCAGAGAAGTTGGGAATCTCTTACAACACCTTTTGACGTAGTTGTAGTGACCAAAGAGAAAGTGAAACGATAATCCATTTCCTCTGCAAATGTCCTGCTTTGGCAAACATTAGAATGAAATACTTCTTTCATTCTTTCAAGAACTTGATAAGCTATCTGAGACAAAGATTAGAGACCTAATCTTTTTTCTCAATGCGACAAAATGGCTTTAACATAATCGCTATGAAGCTTGTCTATAAATCTGTCCCTTTCAATCACAAGTCAAATGAGTTTTTGGTATCAAAACGGGGCATTACAGCGCTAATTGGATCTCAGGAAATAGGTTGCCTTGAGATCACCATTTCTACCTACCTGGGACAATAATATTATTGAAATTCGTGTTTAAATTAATTAATTTTAATTTTCTAAGATCATTTGTATTCGACAGAAAATCATTTATAAAAGACATAAAATGAGCGACTGGGTCTGTTTAAAAATACTTCCTATATTTTAAGTTTTAAAAATGTAGCTTTTTTTTTAAATTCATTTTAAAATTAAAATTTTCTCTTAAAAATATTATTGGTAAGTAATAAATAAAGTGCTTATAGACATACACTTTAAATTTAAATTTTGCTATCGACTTTTGTAAACAAAATTAATATTTTTTGTTTAAATGAAAAAAAATTACATGAAATGAGCTTGCACAGAAAAAGAAGATTATTGAAATCGGTCCATTAGTTGTTGAGAAACCTTAAAAAAATTAAGGTTTTATGAGTGGTACCCTTCTGAATCCATACCAAAATATGTATTTCTTGAAGAAATATATTTTATGAAAATAATTTAAAGCTTGACCAAAGTTTTTTCAAATGCTTATTTGAGTAAAAACTTAAATGTTAGTTGTTTTTGACAGCAAACCGCTTTTTGGTGAGTGTCGTTAAATTACTAACAAATTTGTAAAAGAAATCTATGCTTATACAACTTGACTGTATAAGTTTTATAGCTCATATGACCCCCCCTGGGTCGTACATTGTTCAAAAGTTGATGAATTTATGCTGTGTTTTTGGAATAGGGCTGAATATCCAACTCATATTATGTTCTTGGTCCAGTCTTCAGTTGAAATTAGTACATTCAGCAACAAAGTTTAAGGAAGTAAAATACAAATTTTGTTTTCATAATAAAAAAAATACATGTTCAAAATATAATGAGGGTCATGTGCATTAACGCAATACGATTAGTTTTGAATTAAAGGGAACAAAAAAAGACAACAAAAATTATCTCCCAGAGTGGGGGAGGGTGTCATGACCCCTACGACCTTTTGACTAGTTTTTCGTCGTTACATAAAACATTTTTCAATAAATTACGTTTAAAGAACAAGCTTATTTAATAGTCTCACTTATTTTAATTCTATATAAATACCATTGTGTGCTATTCCTCTGTCCAGCACTGTATACACAAATTTCCAGCTTAATGTCTCTCATTCCCATTCCGAGATGAAAACCTTTTTTTCTCAGAAAAAAGGTAGGAACTTGTTGTTTTTTCCTCACAAATTCTATTGAAATTTAAATCCCATTTGTATTCTATCATAAGTAAAATAAAAAAAGGTTACTAAGTGGGGATTACTGTAGTTCCTAACAAACCCTATAGTGTAATACTTAGTATTTCCTTCCATCACTTTGTTATTCTGTTTGTGCTTTTACCTTTATTGGATGACAATAAGGTGAAATACTGGTGAAAATTGGGAAATTCTAATAAACTACAACAAATTCTATCCCATTACTATAGCCCCTAACCCACATGCATACGCATGCTTCTATTATTCATATACATAGATCTACAATACATACACAACACATGCCTGATGGGTCCTTGCAAAATAATATCTAATCAAAACGGTATAACCAACGCAAATGTTTGATCCCGTTATAATGGAGCACTCATCTACAAATAACACCCTTCATCAAATTTTAGGGTTAAATTTAATTTATTGACAAAATAACATCGCGTGCATACCTACAGGAGCTACAAGAGTATAAACGTGAGGACGAGTCGAGTATTTTAAGCTTAAGAGTAAACGGTTTGGTTATGGATTCTCATGAATCCAATAATACATTATTGAAGCTTTCATGTGTCAGTACAGTATATTTTGGTTTGTGAATTTTAATTAGCAAATTTAAAATTAATCTAAGCTTAACTTAAATTTGTAGCCTCTAACAGAGCAGCAATATTCGTATAGGAAGGTAATTTTGTCTAAATTTTGCGAGCTTATTGCGATTTTAAAATCATTTTTGCAGCAATTTTAAATTAAGTTTGTGACATACTTGATTTTAATTTAGGGGTAGGTTATTGATATCAGTAAAACTTACTTACTTAAGGTGGCGCTACAGTCCTGTGTGAACTAGAGCCTCACCCAACAAACTTGTCCATCTAGCTCGGTCCCTAGCTAGATGTCCCCAGTTTCGCGCTCCAAGTTGGGTGAGGTCACCTTCCACTTGTGCGCTCCACCTGATCCGCGGTCTTCCTCTACTGCGCTGTCCTGTGGGTGCGGATTCGAAGACTTTCCGGGCCGGAGCATTGGTTTCCATGCGCTCTACGTGACCCAGCCATCTTAGTCGTTGGACTTTTACTCTTCTGGCTCAGTCTACGTCGCTGTAGAGTCCGTACAGTTCGTCGTTCCATCTTCTCCTCCTCTCCCCTTCGATGCATACGGGACCGTAGATCACACGAAGAACTTTTCTCTCGAAGCGACCCAAGGTGCTTTCATTCGCTTTTGTCATGGTTCATGCTTCTGCACCGTACAGCAGGACGGGGATGATAAGGGTCTTATATAGCAACACTTTGGTCCCTCGAGAGAGGACTTTACCACTCAATTGCTTCCTTAGTCCAAAGAAACAGCGGTTAGCAAGATATATTCTGCGTTTGATCTCAGCGCTGGTGTTGTTTTCTGCTTTTACAGCGGAGCCTAGGTAGACGAAGTCCTTGACTACCTCAAAGTTACGTCTGTCGATTGTGACGTTTTGACCAAAACGTCGGTGTTGTATGTCCTTTCTTGACGACGAAAGCATGTTCTTTGTGTTGCCGTCATTAACCGTTAAACCCATTTTTGCTGCCTCTGCCTCAATACTCACAGAAGCCCCATTGACATCACGCTGAGTTCTTCCGATTATGTCAATGTCATCGTCATATGCTAGTAATTAGACAGACTTGAGAAAAAGTGACTCTAGTGGTGACGTGTGAGCTCTGCACTATTCTTTCAAGCACGATGTAAAAAAAAATCATATGACAGCGCATCACCTAGTCTAAAACCTTTTTTGAAATCGAAAGGTTATGTTAAGTTGTTTCCAGCCTTAAGGGAGCAGGATCTGCCGTAATCTGAATATTTGATCGACTGTGGACTTTCCTGGTCTAAAACCACACTGATAAGGACCTATCAGTTTGTTGACGATGGGCATTAGACGTTCACATATTACGGCAGAGAAGATTTTATAGGCGATGTTAAGTAGACTTATTCCTCTATAGTTAGTGCAGTTTAGAGGGTCTCCTTTTTTCAGGATCGGGCAAACAATACTGAGGTTCCATTCATCGGGCATGTTTTCTTCCGACCATATCTTACAGATAAGTTGGTGCATGCTCCTAACCAGCTTATCCCCAGCTGCTTTAAAGAGCTCGGCATTCAAGCCATCTGCTCCAGCGGCTTTATTAGACTTCAACTTAGATATGGCAATCTTTACTTCGTCTAAGTCGGGAGGACGGGATTGTTGGCTTTCGTCGTCTATATCGAATGGATCATCCTGCCTGACAGCGGAATTCAGTTCTTCATCGCCGTTATACAGTCTGCAGAAGTGGTCCTTCCATATCCTCAGCATTGACTGCGGTTCCACTATGATGTTTCCACTTTCGTCTGTGCAGCCTTCGATTCTAGGTTTATGTACCTGTGAATTTCGTTTCACTTGCTCATAAAACTTTTGAACCTCATTCCTGCTTTTATACCTCTCAACATCTTCGACCGCACGCTTCTCATGCCCTCTCTTTTTCCTTCTGAGAAGTCGGCGTTCCTCTCGCCTCTTCTGCTCATAGAGCTCACGAGCAGCTCTCGTCCTTTTATGCAGCGCCGCTTTGCGTGCCTCTTGTTTGGCTGCATTTGCCTGCCGACATTCCTCATCAAACCAGGGGTTCCTGGTTGGTGGCTTCTTGAAACCCAGCACATCAGAGGCGGCTTCTCTGATTGCATCTTGGCAATGTTGCCACTGGTTTTCGATACATTGTGTTGGCGGTAGAGAACTTCGAGAAAGGTTACTTGTAACTCGGTTGGAAAAGGATTTGGCGATCTCTGGCGATTGTAGCCGTTTGACGTTGGACCTTCTCCCAGCACCTCCCTGTCTTGCCTTGTGTCTGAAAATCCGAAGTGCTACCTTGGCTACAACGAGGTAGTGGTCCGAGTCGATGTTAGCTCCTCGGAAAGTTCGTACATCCATGATGCTGGAAGCGTGTTGACAGTAGATTGATCTGGAGAAGTCCAAGTTCCTTTGTGGATGTTGAGGTGTTTAAAACGCGTACTGGCTACCATGACGTTTCGCCCCGCAGCAAAATCTATGAGCCTGAATCCGTTGTCGGAAGTGTTGTCGTGCAGGCTGTTCTTCCCGATTATTCCACCAAAGATGTCTTCCCTTCCTAGCTTGGCATTAAAATCGCCCAGGACTATTTTAATATCGAAGCTAGGACACTGCTCATATGTTTTGTGTAAGAGGTCGAAGAACATATCTTTGGTGTTGTCGTCTTTCTCTTCTGTGGGGGCGTGCGCGCATATCAGTATAATGTTGCCGAATTTAGCCTTGATGCGTATGGTCATGAGGCGCTCATTGATGCACCTATAGCTCAAGACTTCTTGCCTAAGTCTGGCTCCGATGACGAATCCGCATCCAAATAAGCGCTGTTGGTTTTCGTGGTAGCAGTCACCATAGTAGATATTGCAGTTTTTCATCCTCTTTTTGCCCGGCCCATCCCATCGTATTTCCTGGATGGCGGTGATATCTGCTTTATATCGTTCTAGGGCCTCCGCTTATTCTTCGGCCGCACGTGGTCTGTTAAGGGACCTAACATTCCACGTGCATATCCGAAGTTCGTTGTCCTTTATTCGTTTGCGTTGGTTGTCAACAGTAAATCCGTCCGTATCCGAGGCTTGTTGGTGCTTCGCAACTATGAAAGCTTTTACGTGGCCAGGAAGTCACCCCGACGCACAACCTCCAACCTGGAGGGCCAGATCCTAAGTATAACTTCAAGGATAGGGAGCCGGATAAAACCGCTCCTTACAGGCCTAGGCTTCGAGTAAGTCGAAGAAGCCCTATAAGGTTTTCACTAAGTAGTTCAACCTTACTGGAACTGTAGACGCCACCATTAATTTCACCTCGGGAATTCCTCCGCTGCCCTCTGGATAAGGAGAGGTGCCTTAGTGGAAACACCTCTCCCCACCTCTCTCGTTTGCTGCCCCCAACAACTTTCCACTGGGGTTGGAACCCAATCTCCAGTTGAGGTACTAGGCACCCGATGTTCACCACGTGGAGGTGACTGCAAAATTATGTTTTGCTTTGCCTTTGGTATTCCGATTATTTTCTACTCGGTAATCAATAACAAAAAAAAAATTCTGGTGAAGTGGTTACCTTAGAGCCCTAATTCAAAGGCATAACCTAACTGATTGCTATGACCATTCATCAGTAAAACATTACAGATTCCTCCTGTTTCAATTTTTATTGATGACTAAAATGGTCTTTTTTTTGAATATTCAAAAATGTGGATTTAATGGTGTTTTCTTTTGGCCCTTTAAACCAAACCCAAAAAATAAAAGATTATTCTTTTGAATTTCATTTCATTTTTAAAAGGACTCTGGATAAGGATACAAGGATGGAAAAAAAAGTTTATACCATGGTTAAATGGCTTTGATTTTGGTATGATTTTCGGCAGAGTTAGGATCGATTGGATTTGAATTTGTTTTTTTTTTTTCTTTTTGTTTCTACATACATAGATACTTTTTTTCAACGTTTAGATACTTTGAACACTCTTTTCTGGTTTCCCCTGCAATATTTAACTTTTACGATTGAAAGTCTATGTCTATCCTCATCTATTCACAGCTTTAGCCTTAGTTTCATAAAAAAATGTCATCAGCTTACTCCTTTGGAAGATTATGTCAACAGGAGTGTTACTTATGGGACTCACGTTAAATTTTTTACCCGAACCATAAAATGTCTGTTACAATTTAACTAATGCAACCCCCTCTTTGTTACTTCTGACGATGTCACTATTATGTACTGTTTGTCACTAGAATGGCTCCGTTTCCATACACAACATTTAGCAAGAGGAGGTACACATGTACTATACATATATTAAAAATGAACAGGGTCGCACTATAGCGTAGACATTAGGGTTTACGTTTAAAAAACATATTTGATTGTTCAATTGATAACGCAAATTCAGTAATGGATTCGATTTCTAGAGTTGAAAATGTTGATATTTCCCGGCGTTTCAAGGTCCTTAGAGCCTATATTTTTTATCTTAGAGCCTGAATATGAATTGTTCAAATGGTAGACATGTGCATTCAAGGGCACACAAGCGTCCACAGGTTTTTCTGACAACCCACCTCTATCTATCAACTCCTACTCTCACCTCCCCGTGGTGAACATCAGGTGCCTTGCCTAGTACCTTAACTGGAGATCGGGTTTCAACCGCAGTGGAAAGTTGTTGGTGGCAGCAAACTGGAGAGGGTTGGAGAGGTGTTTCCACTAAGGCACCTTTGCTTATCCGGACGGCAGTGGAGGAATTCCCGAGATGGAATCAACGGTTGCGTCTACAGTTCCAGTAAGGTTGAACTACTTAGTGAACACCTTTTAGGGATTTTTCGACTTATTCGGAGCCCACGCCTATAAGGAGCTGTTTATCCGGCTCTCTATCCTTGGAGTTGTACTTAGGATCTGGCCCTCCAGGTTAGGGGTTGTGCCGTCGGGGTGACTTCCTGGCCACGTAAAAGCCTCACAGTTACGAAGCACCAACAAGCCTCGGATACGGACGGATTAACTGTTGACAACCTACACAAACGAACTAAGGACAACGAACTTCGGATATGCACGTGGAATGTTAGGTCCCTTAACAGCCCACGTACGGCCGAAGAATTAGCGGAGGCCCTAGACCGCTATAAAGCAGACATCACCACCATCCAAGAAATACGATGGGATGGGTCGGGCAAAAAGAGGATGAAAAACTGCGATATTTACTATGGTGACTGCTACCACGAAAACCAACAGCGCTCATTTGGATGCGGTTTCGTCATTGGAGCCAGACTTAGGCAAAAAGTCTTGAGCTATAGGTGCATCAATGAGCGCCTCATGACCATACGCATCAAGGCTAAATTCGGCAACATTAGCCCGATATGCGCGCACGCCCCCACAGAAGAGAAAGACGACATCACCAAAGATTAGTTTTTCGAGCTCTTGGGCAAAACATATGCGCAGTGTCCTAGCTACGATATTAAAATAGTCCTGGGCGATTTTAATGCCAAGCTAGGAAGGGAAGACATCTTTGGTGGAAAAATTGGGAAGCACAGCCTGCACGACAACACTTCCAACAATGGATTCAGGCTCATAGATTTTGCGAAACGTCATGGTAGCCAGTTCGCTTTTTGCACACCTGAACATCCACAAAGGAACTTGGACTTCTCCAGATCAATCTACCGTCAACCAGATTGACCATATTGCGATCGACGCCAGAAACGCTTCCAGCATTATGGATGTAGGATCTTTCTGAGGAGCTAACATCGACTCGGACTTCTAACTTGTTGAAGCCAAGGTAGCACTTCGGGTTTCCATACCCAAGGTAAAACAGGGAGGTACTGGTAGAAGACACAACCTCGGACGGCTACAATCGCCAGAGATCGCCAAATCCTTTTCCGACTGAGTTACAAGTAACCTCTTTCGAAGTTCTCTGCCGCCAACGCAATGTATCGAAAACCAGTCGCAACATTGCCAAGATGCAATCAGAGAAGCCGCCTCTGATGCGCTGTGTTTCAAACAGCCACCAACAAGGAACTCCTGGTTTCATGAGGAATGTGGGCAGGCAAATGCTGCCAAACAATAGGCACGCAAAGCGGAGCTCCATAAAAGGACGAGACCTGCTCATGAGCTCTATGAGCAGAAGAGGCGAGAGGAACGCCGACTTCTCAGAAGGAAAAAGAGAGTGCATGAAAAGCGTGCGGTCGAAGAAGTTGAGAAATTTAAAAGCAGGAATGTAGTTCGAAAGATTTATGAACAGGTGAAACGAAATTCACAATCCTAGAACCGAAGGCTGCAAAGACGAAATATCATAGTGAAACCGCAGTAAATGCTGAGGATATGGAAGGACCACTTCTGCAGACTGTATAGCGGCGATGACGAACTGAATGCCGCTATCAGACAAGATGATCCATTCAACATAGACAACGAAAGCCAACAATCCCGTCCTCCCCACTAAGACGAAGTAAAGATTGCCATATCTAAGCTGAAGTCTAATAAAGCCGCTGGAGCACATGGCTTGAATGCCGAGCTCTTTAAAGCATCTGGGGATAAGCTGGTTAGGAGCATGCACCAACTTATCTGTAAGATATGGTCGGAAGAAAACATGCCCGATGAATGGAACCTCAGTATTGTTTGCCCGATCCTGAAAAAAGGAGACCCTCTTAACTGCACCAACTATATAGGAATCAGTCTACTTAACATCGCTTATCTTCTTTGCCGTAATATGTGAACGTCTTAAGCCCATCGTCAACAACCCGATAGGTCCTTATCAGTGTGGTTTTAGACCAGGAAAGTCCACAGTTGATCAAATATTCACATTACGGCAGATCCTGGAAAAAACCCAAGAACACCAAATCGACACCCACCATCTATTCATCGATTTCAAGACCGCATATGACGGCATATACAAGCAGAGCTCAAACGTCACCACCAGAGTCACTATCTTTCAAAAGTCTGTCCAATTACTAGCATATGCTGATGACATTGACATTATCAGAAGAACTCAGCGTGATGTCAATTGGGCTTTTGTGAGTATTGAGGCAGATGTGGCAAAAATGGGTTTAACGGTTAATGAGGGCAAAATACAGTACAGGCTGTCGTTAAGAAAGGACAAACGACACCGAAGTCTTGGTCACAACGTCACCATCAACAGAGGTAACTTTGAGGTAGTCAAGGACTTTTTCTGCCTAGGATCCGCTGTAAACACAGAATTCGACACCAGCGCGGAGATCAAACGCAGAATAACTCTTGCTAACCGCTGTTTCTGTGGACTAAGAAAGCAATTGAGTGGTAAAGTCCTCTCTCGAGGACCAAAGTGTTGCTATATAAGACCCTTATCATCCCTGTTTTGCTATACGGTGCAGAAGCATGGACTATGACAAAAACTAATTTTTTTGAAAAACCTGTTGTCAATTTTTCGAAATATCGAAAATGCTTTCATTTTGTATTGATAAATCAGCTATTGGGGTTATAAATTACTTTACGGACGGTTTAGTTTAAGTAGCATTAGAGGGGTTCAAATCTGATATCAATAAAATAAAAAATAATAATAAATAAAATAAACGCTGGTGTTCCCCAGGGCTCCGTTTTGTCTCCTACGCTCTTTCTTATTGTTTTAAACAATCTTTTCTCAGAAACTTCTAACCTCCTTTTTATTTTAGGTTCTAGATTCGTATCCTCATTCTTGGGATGTGGACAACTAACTGCAGCGTATGGTAAATTCTGATCTTGACAGCATGGGAAATCAAACCTGTCTGCTGTCGCAAAAGCTTAACCCTCCTTCAATGCAACTGTCCATGGGTAGTACTTACATAGAGGAGACTGAGCGGCTTATAGTTCTAGGTATGTGAATTACAAACCACTTGTTGTAGATTTTCACCGAAGATGCAAGAAGTGGCTATAATTTATAAAGTATGTATTCCTCTCAAACTCGTGTCTAATCCAATATCTGAACAGGTGCTGCAAGAACCCACTTGAGTCTTTTGGACAGAATTCAAAAGTACTTTAAAAATGTTAGGTGACCGTTGTCTAACTGACATTTTTGCATCTCTTGAGCACCGTTCTGCTCTAGGGAACTATCCAGTTGAATTTCTCACTTCAAACAATTCAATTTTTTCTTCTAGGAATGCTCATCAGTTTACTCTTGAGCCCAATTTCGAGAGTTCTGTTAAGCACAAGAATTCTTTCTTTAGCCGCACTACACGAATGTGGAACGCTTTAACAGAATAAACCTTTAAATAATACTTCACATAATCGGTTCGATTAAAATATCTCGAGAATAAATGAAGGTATTGAAAAAATTTAATGGGTATTCATTTTTTTAAGGAATAAAAACCTTCAAAAATGGTTGTAAAAATTTATTTTCGACTAAAAAGTTCGGGTACAGAAACAGGTATTGGAATCGAACTTATTTTTTACTGTGTGAAATATTTTTGCTAACTTTTAATTATATTTTTGGGAAAATTCAATTGACACCAAAACCTTCAAACACACAAACAATAAACTTTTAGAAAAAACCAACTAACGGAATCGTATTGAAAGTTACCAGTGTGGTTCGCATATTAACCTCTTTTTCTTCAATCAACCCAGGTTTTTGTCAATTGAGTTAAAAGTTCGAAATAAAGTTAAAATAAAATGACGTTTATGTGAATTTTGATGCTAATCGTACATGCAAACATCTGGAGGGAATATATCTATCAAACCAACTCCTAGGTGAACCGTGAGATTCTGAATTCAAAAGTTGTTATTGTTATAAAAACGAAGAAGCCGAAATTGATGTTTTTAGTTTTGTTTTAGTTTGTAGATGAAAGCCATGAAATGTCATTCTTCACTATAAGATGCTGGCAAAGTCAAATAGGTTTCGGAAAATTGGAAAGCTGGTAAACTTGCTAAAAAAAAAAGAAAACCATCATTCTCTAATACAGAACGTGAAGCTTATGCTTTAAGTTCTGTTTAATGACAAGATAGATCAGCAATCTCCGTTCTGAAGAACGTGACCTTGATTGATACCACTGAATCATTTTTACCATTTCCGAGATGGTTCTTGAATGTTAGCTTACAAAAAATCGTTTTTCACCAGTTTCTTGGTCAGGAGCCCCTTTTTTGTCAAATCCTTAGAGACCACCCCTGGATGGATGCATTTAATGTATGCAATAAGATTCTGAAACGAAAAACTTTTCTAATTTATAAAGTTTTGTTGATATCCCCGCCGGCGGCGGCGACGCGGCTTGGTATGCATTGGCGACGCCCGACGCATGATGTAGAAGCTGTTGACTGGGATAGCTAAGAGCTGAGTTAAACGATTGCCTTTTATGAAGTGACTAAAAAAGAAGAAGGTTTGCAAATATACAAAATCTCACACCTCTACCAACCATTTTCAGTCACTTGCATAATGAAGAAAATTCGCCTCGCCCTACACGGAAGACAAAACTGGAGTGTTAATGAAAAAAAAGTTAATTTATGTACATCCTGTATATGATATGACAATGACGTATGCCATCAGGTTGAGAAAATACTGTGTAGATAGGGAAGGGATGCATAAGGTAAAGATCTTATATAGCAGGTAAAATTACGGACGTGATTGATTGTCTAATTTTATTTTATTCCATTCTATTTAAACATACTTGAAGCTGTAAAGAATGTTCTCGCTATTGTGATGGCATTTTAGAAAACTATTTTTCGATGCTTCAGTTCTTGAAATTTTAAGAATCTAAGCCATTGTTAGAAATAAAAAATTCCTATAAAATTAAAATTACATAAAGTAATGGTTAATTTAATTTAATCAGAAAAAGAATTGTCAAAGGCGAATAGATGAATAATAATTTTTTTTTAATCTAAGGCACCGAAATAATGACACAGTTAATTGAATAAAAATTGTATGTGTTCTGTCGATTGATTAAGAATCGTTTAATGTTGAGACTGAAAATTATTTGTTTTGGGGATCACAATTAGTTGAATATTAAACATTTGTGTCCCACTCAGTGAACATAAAATTATAAAATGCTTTACAGGTATACGGAACCTTAAGTTGAGGTCTTAGCAATCAGAAGTTGGTTTTAAATTCGAAAACTTTTGTGTAATACGAGTTAGTACTTTTTGTACATTTAAACAGAAGATTCGGCAACTCATGGTACTATTAGGTAGGCGATGAAAAAAAGTTTAGAATTTAATATTTCAACTTAACATCTGTTTATATACTTAAAGGCCGCCTACGATAGTATATATAGAATTCGGCATCCCAAATAAATTGATACGACTATGTAGGTTAATCATAACCAATATAACAAACTACGTTAAAATAGACGGATTGTTATCTAGACCAATCAAAATCTACAATGTTCCCAAAAAATGGGGAGAAAGCAATCCCCGACTCTGGAACTTGAACCAGAGGGCCCATTGTCACAAGGTCCAGCCAGATACTGGCTTAGATAGATGACATCGACATCATCGAAGGAACCGAAGCTGTACACGATTTCTTCAACCAGATGGAGCAGGCAAGGCGGTACAACGTATAGGGTTGCACATTAGTGAAGGAAAAACAAAGTACATGGTGGCGTCGAGCAATTGTTCGAACAATGAAGTAAGCTCTGTAGACTCCGTGGACTGGACACTTGTATAGCCATTTTAAAAGACAACATCTATATTCTTACTAAAAAAAATGTTTCAAAATCGAGTTATAAGCTCTCGAGCTACCCTCGTTTGTATAGCTGACCAAATTTTAAATGTATTTGTTCAGAGGAGTTTGAAGAAGATTTATTAACTTCCCATAAGAAGTTAGTGTAATCAGCCCATTCGACGAATTGAAAATTTACAAGTAATCTAAAAGAGTGATTATTTTTACTATAACAATTTTATAAAAAGTGAACATTTCGGTTGGAACCAAATATCTAACGAACCAATAACGATAGTAATTTTAATCAAAAGATTTCAACATCTTGTTAAATTTTCGGAAAAATCGAAAAAAAAAAACTTGAACGTAATTTAGTTTCTACTCGAATATCTTGGCGAACCCTTCAAAAAATCAAGCAGTCAGTCAGCAGTTTTATGAAAAATAAGAATTTACAAAAAAATACTAGGCAAAATTTGTAAAAACTGAAAAATAAAAAAGATATTGAAATCAAACTTATTCTTTCATAGTAAAAAAATATTATTGCTAACTTTGAGTCAATGATAGGAAATGGTTTTCGATTCATTAGGAGAACAAAGTTTGATATTGACTTCAAATTTTTGTAGAGTTTAATAAATATAGATAGAAAAGGACGGATGGAAATTTATCAGATTGGGTCGCTTCCCAAACACTTTTTTATTTCTGGGACTACTCCCTCTTCACAGTTATAACTCAGGCAGCTTATTAAAAAAAAATAATTTCCTAATAGAAAATTATAAAACAATTCCCGACATGGCCGAATCTTAACAAAATCAAATTTGGCAATGTAAGGTGTGATTTAATATAAATTAATGAAGATTAGTAGAGTTTAAGGTATGTGTAAAAGCATTACCAGATTATACAATAAGGGGTGCGGTTTTGTAGTAAAATTTGAGATACTTACATAATAAAATATACTTAAATTATTCATACTAAGGAATGCTCAAAAGTAAACACTGAATTGTGACGTATGAAGATATTTAGTAGTTCGGTGAAGCTTGAAGTACAAATATTTTCACCAAGCACTGTTTTTTACTTCGCTTTGGAACTTTGCACTTTTACCTTGCAAATAACGTTTCACCAAAATTGCAAAGAGGAAATTATTAAACTGATAAGTCTTACCCTTTGCAAAATACTTTTTACCTAACTCAAATTTTCAAATATAAAGTCTTTTTTCTGTAAAGAAAACATTTTTGTTAATTTGGAATGTATGTGTTCTTTTTGTTTCACCAAACAATAAACAAAGAGAAATTTTCATTTACAATAAAAGAGTTTGTTTTGAAATGTTGTCGAAAACTAATACAAAAATAAGTGAACTGTTTTGAAAATGAAGAAGTAAATAATAGTTCATATGAAAAATGGATGGATGTATGCAATAGAAATCTACCAAACTACTTACATAAGTTTTAATTTTGTATAGTTTTTTCAATTCATGGACATAGTGGCAATCCTTCAATAAAATGTGTCAGTTTATAGCAATAAAGTCTTTCTGTTGTAAAATAAGTTATAAAATAATTAATCGAAGAAGTTAATAAAGTGACCAAAGAGTAATGATATTAAGAATTAACTTTAATATGGAAAATGATTCTTCGTAAAATGAAGGTTTTAGATTCACTGACAGTACCATGACCATCGAATTTGTGTTGTCTAAAACTGGAACTAAATTTCAACTCAATAATAAAAATAAATTGGGTGGCGCAACATTCCTGTGTGCGAGTAGTGTTATCAGGGATGGAAGGGACCTACAGTTTTAAGCCGAATCCGAACGGCAAATTTGAGAAAGCACTTTTCATGACAAGAATCAATCTTGGAGAATTCGTCAATTCCTCGCAAGAGGCAGTACCCATGAAAAAAAAACTTTAGGTGGCATAGGCAGGGATCGAACCCAAGACCTCTCGCCTGACAATCCATCGTACTTTTTTTTTTAATTCATTTTTATTAATTCATTCTTAAACCTATCTTAAAGCTAGACAAAAATTCATAAAACTAGCCTAATTATCCATAACTTACAACTAACTTAATGGTATCATACGGACACTCTAAGTTAAACTATAACACTTAAAACTAATGCCTTTCGGCCCTAAAATCTATTTAACTTCAATTTAAATTTTATTTATTTTGTATTTATTAGAAAATTATGAGAAAAAACTAATGTTAAGGTCCTTTTTAATTTTTACTTAAAAAACTACTTAAAATAAGGTCCTTAATATAAAACTTAAAGCTAACTTAAACTACCTATTCTACCTATAAACTACTTAAAACTAGAACAGCCACAGCAGCAAATCTAACGTTTTTTATATTTATATTTTATTGCCTTTTTTTTTTTTTTATATTCCATGTTTTTTTTTTAATTTTAATTTTTTTTTGTGTGCCACCATGCTTATTCTACTTAAAACTATAAAACAAGTATGTAAGCCGGCCAAGGTTTAAAACCCCATCCCGACTACCCACTATCAAGTGCCGATTGAAGCCACCAAAACTGGTTCTCCTGCTTCACTTAGTGAACCGAAGTAGCTCTGCTCCGCCTTGAGCCACGACCGACGCACGTCCCGATTGTACAGGAGTTGCCTATCCACGGTTCTTCGTCTGAGGTAGATTAACGGAACTGCCAATCTATCCTGTATCAGACCGCATCTATCTAAAAAGATGAATGCCTCTGGTGGAATGAAGCCGCTCAAGCATGCACTTTCAAAATACTCGTCGTTCGGATAGAGCGCCCCGAAAATTAAATCGTTGGTCGAAGACATAGCTCTTGAATTGTGACCTCGAACGAGTTTTATCACGAAATTGTCAATTCTGTTGATTCAAGCCCCGCTGGATAGGTCCTCGTTGGAATAGTAATGCACATAAGAAGATTCGGCTGTTCGATATAAGCCTGTACAGCGTCGTAAACACTGCCGCTCGAACACCCGAAACTTCTTCATCTGGGAAGGGGCAACGTTGAACCACACAGGACAACCATACACGATCAATGGCCGTATGAGGGCCATGTAGCAAAATTACCTTCACTCTGTGGTCAACCCGACTGCTAAAAAACAGCCGTTTTGTCAGAGCGAAGGATCCTCTGGCCCTGACATAAATACTGATCTAACCAGATACCGAGGTACTTCACTACACTTTTGCTCGCTATTGGCTGCCCTTGAAAATTAACGATGACCATCTTGAGCCCATTCTTGCACGTATTCCTCGTGGCCCTAGCCAGCGGAGTCCGGAACAGAATTGTCTCCGACCTTTTGGAACATTTATTTTCAGTTTCCAGTCGTCGCAATATCGCTGAATCTTGTCGAAATCACGCTGCAAGAGAATTTTAATAACCATCGCACTAACCATCATGCCACGGGTACTACTACTTCAACTCAATAGCCAAAAGAATATGTGTTTAAGTGTCTTGCGACAACTCTTGTGTTGCGGAGCAGTTCATAGAGTGTCAAATATTAGCATTGGTGAATTTTTCTCTAACATCATTTGCTCGGAATATTTTTTGGTGAAACACTTTTACTATTCAAATAAAGGCTGAAAAATTGAAAAGTTTTTGAAACAATTTTCATTTTTATTTTGCATGATATTATTTCTTTGAAATGTTTCAAAGTGAAAAATATTTGGTGATATAGACCCCTGCTCTATACGAAAAGCTTGAGTAATAAGTCTTCCGTAAAAAGTTAAAATATTTATAATCACACTTCTTCAAATAAATTGATATTAAAAGTTCGTAAATTAAGAATATAACATATGTACATATGAACATTTATTTAGATCTCCTTATTCAGGATTTTTGCACACAGTAGAACTTCAACAACCTGAAAGGTCCATATCAGAATTCACATTACGGCAGATCTGTGAAAAATCCCAGGAACTCCAAATCGATTCCCATCATCTCCTGTTCGATTTCAAAGCCGCGTATGATACTATCTACAAAGAAGAGCTTTACATACAAAGTCTAGATTTCTCCTCCCTGTCAAACTTTAACAAAGATCTGATTGATGCGTTTGAGGTTTAAAAATGTTTTAGACAAGGCGATGCACTATCACGCCACTTCTTCAACATACATAGTTCTAGAAAGAATTGGGCAAAACTACATCGTCAACACTAGAGGCTGAGCTTCCAAAGGTCTATCAAATTACTCGGATACACTGATGATATTGATATAATTGGAAGATCAATTATGTCAGATGTCAACGGAGCGTTTTGAGCATTACAAATCGTTGCCTCTTTGGACTAAGAAGGCAATTGAGTAGTAAAGTCCTCTCTTGAGCATCTAAAGCTACCATCTATACCCTTTCAAAGAAATATGAGAGCGTCTTGGGATGCGTCTAGAGAAAAATTCTTCATGTGATTTTTGGTCCCGTCTGCATAGATGGAGAGTAGAGGATAACTTACAATGACGAATTATTATGCTGTATATCGAAACGGACCTGGTCAAAAGAATAAAATTCCAACGATTTAGATATCTGGGCCTGTAAAGTTAAGCATTCAAACAGACTTTATAATCAAAGCGATGCATTAGACAGTTTTTTGTAAGTACTCAATTCCTGATATGGGCAGTGAAGCCGAAGGTAGCAAACTTAATGATAACAGACAAACACCAACAAAAGCAAAAACACAATTCAAAACAAAAATGCTCACAAACAATATGATTTAGAAAAACTAAACATTTATTCTGATTTTAAAGAGACTCATTTATAAAACTTACCAAAATCCCTTTGTTAAGACTGTACAGCACAATTTGTATATTGATTGGAGTAAAGAAATTAGGGGTCGTCATAATCTGATAATTGATAAATCATTTCCTGGTTGTTTTTAAATTTCTGCTGATAATTTTCTGATGTTCTACACCTTCTCCCTAAGTTCGAAAATCGTAATCTAAAAAAAAATATATTATACACTTTTTTGATTTACCGATATTTATTGTTCGAGTTAATATTCAAAAATTATTTTGTTATTTGTTTCCTACTTGTTCATTATTTAATTAAAAAACATTTCTAAGTGCCCTTTTTTTAGCGTAATTACTGTCAGCTCTTAGACTTTATTACCAATTCCCCAAAAAAATGTAATTTCCTTTCGTTGATGCTTAAATTGAAAGCCAAGTTTTCAACTTATTACTGCGATACAATTGCCTGTCCCAAAACTTTTAAATTAAAAAATTATATCATTTCATATTCTTTGTAAATTTCAGACATATTTTTATTTATTTTTTTCTACACAAATCCTTGCTGATGGTTAACCCAAAAAATTACACACAACAAGGGCTCTTCTTTTGCTCTTTTTTGAAATTTGTTAAAAATAACTTACTTTTACTCCCCTTACTTTCATAAATTACCCGCGTCTCTTCTGTGATCTAGGCCTACACTGAAAAGTTTGTGAAGTAAAATTTCTAATTTGGATGAAACAGTATTGCTTACTCCCTGAATAACACATCTCCTAATTCATGTTAATTGTTGAGAAAAGATTGAGCGATAAAGTTCTTAAAAGCCGGTAATCCCAAAAGGCTTAGGTCCTTTCATCTCCCAGCTAACTTTTAACATAAAATTAATTTGGAAATTTTTCCTATACCTACCTACACATGTATATACATGTAAGTCTTGGTATATCCTTTTTTAGAATAAATTGTCCCTAAAGAGAGACACAGGAGTTATTTCCTGCAATCACACAGTGTGTATACTTTAATATCGTACATCAATCTTAAGGCTTTAAAAGAACAACCTTATGCCTATATCGAGCTTATAGCAGCTTGTATAAAATGTATTTATCATAATCTTATACCTGATGTCTAATATATGTTAACTTGGGCGTACGATGATTGACATATTTGGGAAATTAAAAAAAAATTAATGGGCGTAAAAGTTGAGCGAAAATTCGAATATAGGTAAGGTAGGTAGTTTCTCGGTTTAGTTGGTGTTTGGCATAATTTTATCGCTGAACCTTTGCGTTTTATGTTGGGGTTTACGTACCTTCCCATAGTAAATATATATTTTTTTGTTAAAGCTTTCTTAAAGCTTGACAGCCAAAACCAAACCCCCTGGACAACTTTAAAAGACATTGTCAATTTGAAACAGGTTCTCCTGCCTCACCCTATTTCTTCGATCAGTATCGGAAACAGTAATACTGAACCGAAGGCACTTGGCTCCGTCCAGTGATAGTTTTGCGGCTGACTTGGAAGATTTGGAATAGAGAAAAGCTTCGGGCCGAATGTTGCCACTTAAACGTGCACTTTCGAAGTACTCATTGTTTAGGTAGTAAGCCCCAAAAATTAAGCTATTAGTCGAAGACATCCCTCTCGCAATGTGACCCCTACTAAGCTTCAGCAAGAAATTATCTATTCTGTTTATGTTGGCTCTATTGTATAGAACCTGGAGTTCTGTGTAGTCCAAGGAAACGTCGCTGACATTGTCTCTCAAACACCCGAATCTTTTCCATTTGAGATGGGGCAACGTTGAATCATACCGGGCACCCATAAGCAATCATCTCCCGGAAAAGGGCCATGCAGCAAATCACCTTCACCCTGCTGTCAAGACGGCTGCTAAAAAACAACCTTTTTGTCAGAGACAAGGCTTTCCTATCTCTGGCAAAAGCAGCACCCATATGTCTGTTAAAATACATGCACTGATCCAACCAGATGCCAAGGTACTTTACTTGACTTTTATTCGCCAGTGGCTGTCGATTTGGTCTAACAATCACTAGATTTTTCCAGCTCTCTCTAATATTCCTTGAGCTCCATACAGCGGAATCCTGAACAGAATAGTTTAGCATTTCTGAATGTTGATTTTCAACTTCCAGTCATCGCAATATTGCTGATAACCTCAATTTTCGGGGCCGTTCTGTAAGCAATTAGATCGTGGCCGTTAGCTATTGCCTGAGTCAGACTTGCCATCAGATCACTCGTGTAAATGCTTAAGAAGATCGGCAAGTTAACCACTCCACAATAAACCGTCTACCATTAACATGTCATAAAGCACATACAACAGTGATTTACTAATACCAAGTCTGTTTAACTTTAGATGCAGACCCTCTTACCATATGGTGTCGAAGGCCTTCTCCAAGTCAACCAGACAAGCACCCATACATTGCCTTTTAGATTGGCTAGACTGGATATCAGAAACAAGCTTCGAAGTAGCATGAAAAGCGTCATGTCCCGCCTTAAAGCCGAACTGAAAATCCAGAATTATGTTTTTGCTCTCAGCCAGAGCTCTATTTAGAACCTTCTCGAATTCCTTACTGACACTCGGCAGTAGACTTATCGACCGGAGATTCACTGGATTGGAGCTGTCCTTTCCCTTTTTCGGGAGAGGATAAGGCACAGCTGTTTTCCAACGGACCAGATAATATGCATTATTCAGAACTTTGTTAAACAGAGGGGTATAAATGTCCACAGCTTCCTGAGGTAAATGCCAGTGTACAATGTTGGATATACCATCGATACCTGCTGACTTCTTTTTCTTTAATGAATCGAAGATGTGCTGGAGCTCTATCTTCGTGACTAATAGGGTATTAGGCTGGCGATAATGGCATTTGCCAAGTTTTCGTCATTGAAGCTAGTAAAACGGAGGTGCGCGGACCGCCGCTGCATTATGTCGTTACGCAGGTAGAAGTGGTGCCGCAGGGCTCTATTCTATAGGTTGTGATTAGGGCGAATGCCAGGATTCGTTGTTCTGTGGGCGTGGATTCAAAGAAATTTCGGGCGGAAGCGAGCCATCTCAGTCGTTGGACTTTTATCCTTTAGCATAAATCTTCGTCACTGTACAGCACTCCTCTACTCAGCTTCCAAGCATATAGGACCGTAGATCACGATAAGAACTTTTCTCTCTAAACGACCCAAGGTGCTTTCATCCGATTTTGTCATAGTCAATACTTCTGCACCTTATAGCAGAACTGGGATGATGAGGGTCTTATATAGCGACAATTTGGTCGCTCGAGAGAAAGCTTTTACTTAATTGCTTTCTTAGCCAAACGAAACATCGGTTAGCAAGAGTAATTCGTGGTTTATCTCAGCACTGGTATTGGTTTCTCCATTCATAGTGGACCATAGACAAAGTTTTTAACTACCTACAAAGGTTGGTTAATTTGTTTCCAACCTTTATGGAGCAGCCCGAATTCACAATCGGACGAGTTTGGTAGGGGTGCCAAAACTAGACATGGCTCTGCACAGTTTATCCTTGTAGATGCTGTCATATGATGGCTTGAAATCGATGAAGAAATGGTAAGTGTTGATGTTCTTGGTTTTTTTCCAAAATCTGACGTTATGTGAATATTTGATCGACTTTGGGATTTCCATTTTTAAAACCACACTGATAAGTACCTATTGAGTCGTTGACGATGAGCTTAAGAAGCAATGCTAAGCAGGCTGATACCTCTTTAGTGAAAGCAGTTAAGAGAAGCAGCTTTTAGACTTCAGATTAGATATCGAAATCTTCCTCATCAAAACGATAGGATTTTGAACTTCGTCGTTTATATTGAATGGATCACCCTGTCTGATAGCGAAATTTAGTTCTTCGACTTTTCTCTTCAAAATAGGCGTTTGTTGTTTACAAGGTAGAAATGATTTTTGGAAGAACTTTGTTGATAAGTTCGTATTTTAATAAGACAAAGTTACAGAAATTAAGAGGAAATGGAATAAATCCGATCAATTCGTTTACAGGTATTCGACAATTACCGAATATCAGCAATTGCTCAGAAAAATCTTCAGCAGATATGTCACTACGCAATGCAACTCTCATGTTTGTTGTCAGTTGAAGTTTCTTTACATAGCGCACTGGATTCAATGATTTGAGGAAATAATTTATATCATCGACAGACACTCCGTTGATCTTGGAATTACTGGCAGTTTTTGTCAGAAATCGTCTAAATATCTACTTGTTGATCTCTGTTGTCAGACAATTTTAAATTGCCAACGTAGCTGTTCCATGGACTGACTCATCACGGACAATTTCTTGTTCTTCTTCTGTCCCTTCATTCATAATAGGTCTTATCCTTCCTGCATTACGAATTTGTCACGAAGGATTCGGTCGTGTTGGTCCTTGAATACAAATTACTGATTAATGACAACTGACAACATTTATAATTATCAAATTTTCAATTCCGACACTTTAAGTCATGTCACAAGGGGAGGCGATCGAAAGAGATTTCCGCCTTTTTGGTTCTAATGCACCTCACCACAAATTTTCAGTTAAATATGTACCTCCATTCTTGAGATATAAATAGTGTTAGGTAGAAACGGCTATATCTCAAGGTAACCTAGCCTGAGATCCAATTAGCGCTGTAGTGCGCCGTTTTGATATCAAAAACTCGTTTGACCTTTGATTGAAAGGGATAGATTTATAGAGAAGGTTCATAGCGATTATGTTAGAGCCATTTTGTCGCATTGAGAAAAAAGATTAGGTCACTAATCTTTGTCTCAGATAGCTCATCAAGTTCGTGAAAGAATGCTTTTCCAAAGTATTTCATTCTAGTGTTTGCCAAAGCAGGACATTTGCAGACGAAATAGATTATGGTTTCACTTTCTCTTTGTACACTACAGCTACGGCAAAAGGTGTTGTAAGAGATACCCAACTTCTCTGCATGAACTCCTATAGGCCAATGTCCG
Source organism: Eupeodes corollae (assembly GCF_945859685.1). NCBI lineage: Eukaryota > Metazoa > Arthropoda > Insecta > Diptera > Syrphidae > Eupeodes > Eupeodes corollae. The sequence goes on along the minus strand of NC_079148.1, from coordinate 61,016,061 downwards.
GTACAAACCGCAACAATCCAGGCTATGTCTTGCCTTGGCCTGCATAGAAGATCATTTGTACGGTTTTTTTTATAGGTGGGCCATATCTTCCTAGATATAATGCAGTTGGGTAAATTGCTCCACCTTCGGTTTGATTCAGTTTGGTATATAGAAAAGATTTTACTCTTCATAGCACCAAGAGGAATGTTAACCATTTCCACAAGTGAGCTATTAAGGGCCGATCCTTGCCTGGCTAGATCGTCAGCCCGTCCATTTCCCACGATACCACTATGGCCCGGAACCCAGATCAGGGTGACGCCGAGGTTTATATTCAGGCTCGCAAGCTCATCGCGACATTGCTGGACCAATTTTGATGAGGATGTGGCCGAGTTAATGGCTTTGACAGCTGCCTGACTGTCTGTAAAGATAGCCGCATTTCGCTTTTGGTTTGGGTTTTGTTTAAGTATCTTACATGCCTCTTTTATTGCCAGCAGTTCAGCCTGAAAAACGCTAGCAAAGTCAGGAAGCCTAAAGGATTTTACTACATTTAGGGACTCAGAAAAGATCCCCGAACCAACTCCGCACTCCATCTTTGAGCCGTCAGTAAAGATGGTTGTGTCGAAACCTATCGACACAATGTCATTCTCCCAATCTTCTCTGGATGGGAAAATAACCTTAAAACCCATACTAAGGCTCCAAGTAGGAGTGCAGTAGTCAGTGTCCATCGAGATAATATCTGAGGGAATTAATTTCGTTGTATTGCTGTGACCATAAGGTTTTGACAACCAGCTGTTTGATTCCTTCAGCCTAATAGCGCTGCAGGAAACTATGTATTTAATAAAAAGGTCGATTGGTAGAAGATCCAAAATAACGTTTAAGGCGTCCGTTGGGCAAGTACGCATGGCCCCTGTGGTGTCCACGCAAGCTCTTCTCTGAACTTTCTTTAGCTTATCAATATTATAGGCTTAGCTAAGAGCAGGCCACCACACTATCGACCCATATGTTAAGATTAAACGTACTACGGCTGTGTACGTCCATAAAATCATCTTCGACTGAAGTCCCCACTTTTTGCCGAAAGTTTTGCTGCAGGCGTAGAAGGCAACACAGGCCTTCTTAACCCGTACTTCAATATTTAGTTTCCAGTTTAGTTTAGAGTCGAGTATAACTCCCAAATATTTTGCACTGGAAGACAATGATAGGAATTTACCGTTGCGTTGAGGTAGCGTGAAGGACGGTAGTTTAGTTTTGGTGGTAAAGAGCAACAGTTCAGTTTTACTTTGGTTAACTCCTAGTCCACAACTCGTGGCCCAGCTGCTAACTTTCTTCAAAACTGACTTCGTGATTTCACTAATCACAGAGGTTTACTTTCCTGACACCAATAGCACCAAATAATCCGCATAGGCTATCGCCTTCACTCCACATCTCTCTTATTTAACGAGAATTGTATCCATGACCAGAAGCCATAGAAGAGGCGAAAAGACACCACCCTGGGGTGTTCCCCTACTCACTTGCTTTGTTGCGATTGTATTGCCTAGAGTGGCTCGAATCTTCCTACCACTGAGCATGGAAATAATCCATTCTCGAATGAAGTCTTCTACACCGAACTTAACGAGCGATTCTTCTATGGATTCGGTAAGGACGTTGTTAAAAGCACCTTCTATGTCTAGGAAGGTGGCAAGAGCAAATTCTTTATAATGAATTGTTTGTTCTACAGTACGCACTACCTCATGGAGGGCAGTCTCCGTAGATTTGCCCTTAAGATAAGCATGCTGAGAGCTTTCGAGAGGTCGTCCAACTAGGATTTCTCTAATATGGTAATCAAGAATGCGCTCCAAGGTTTTAAGTACAAAAGATTTTAAGCTTATTGGTCTGAAATCCTTCGCGGATTCGTGTCCTCGCCTACCCACTTTCGGGATAAAAACTACTTTGACCTGTCTCCACGACATGGGCACATGTTTGAGAAGGAGACATCCTTTGAAAGTTTGTTCCAGCCATGGAGCTGCCACATCATGCAACTTTTGAAGCATAACTGGCAGTATGCAATCCATGCCTGGGGATTTATATGGAGAGAAAGTATTGATAACCCACAAAATATTTTCTCTGGTTATAAAGGAATTGACTTGCTTCATATGAGCTACGTTTAGCTCTGTGGTTTCAAGCGGTTCGGAGTTATCACTCTCGCAACCCGGAAAGTGCGTCTTCATCAGTAGCTCAAGCTCAGGCTTTTTTAGAAATGAAGGATTACAATGTTCCTTCGATAAAACTTTGCTGAGCCTTGCGGAGTCCTTTATGTCTTCGATTGATTAACAGTATTCTTTCCAGCCTTGTCTTTTGGCTAATGACAGGGCTTGCTTGTAAATTTTAAGAGAGTCTTTATACGGTTAGTAAAACTTATGTTTGTGGCAGATATTGAAAATTGTCCTCGTCATTTTCCTAAGACTGGACAGCTCTTCATTCCACCAAGAAGGAAGGGTTTTACGGCTATATTTAACTGGGCAAGAGTCTCTAAAAGCATTACTTATAGAAGTTTCAAAGGTTTTCAACTTTGATTCAAGGTCTCCTATCGGTTCAGTGAGATTCGGTAAGTTGCTTAGTTTGGAATTAGCAATTTGACTGAATTTCGTCCAATCAGTTCTTTTGGGATTTCTGTAAGGCGGAATCCACTTGTGATCCAAAAATTAATTCAAAGAGGAAACTCTCCAATTCTCCACTAATAAATTACGGTTGTTTACTAAAGTAACATCAAGCACATCCTCCCATCCATCATAATTTTCCGAGCTCGGAAAGACGAAAGTGGGAGTATTGCCTCTTTTATAAATGGTCATATTATTTTCAATAGTAAAATCAAAAAGTGGCTCATCTCGTTCGTTGATCACAGAACTTCCGCAAAGGGTATTGCGTCACCTCCGATCAGAAGGTTTGCCTTTTTGATGTTAGCTTCTGTTATGATTTTGCACACCTCCTCCGGAGGTGATGGTGCATTATGGGCAGAGTAAAAAGAGGCCAACAGCAAACCCTGTGTATTCTTATCTTCAAATCCGACAACTGTCAGATCGGGAGTGCTAAAATTTGGACATAAAAAACATTTTGAATGTTTCTTAGCTAAAATACAAATTCTGGGATTACCTTGGTCTTGATCTGCGGTTTTATAAAAGAGGTCGTATTGGTTGTCTTGGAAGCCTAGCACCTTGAGGCCGTTTATCCGCGGTTCTTGGATAACGCCAATTTCGAAGTTTTCCTCTCTAAGGAAAACCCTCAGATTATCTGAAGCACACTTAGAGTGCTTCAGATTAATCTGGATGACCTTCAGCGCGTTTTTAATTATTTTTAGCTGCAGAGATGGGGCTTGGCAACTCGCTGGGGATCTCGACTCTGCTTATAACATCGTCAACCTCGACGTTGTCATCAGCTTTGTCGGTGTCTGTTCCCTGACTCTGCAGAATTTTAATTTTGGCATTCCTTATTCTTTCGGCCTTTTCAAGAGCCCCTAGACTCTCCTCGCTAAACCTCAGAAGGTAAGAGGCGCTGGTCTTCTGTGGTTCTTCTGCTTTAACTACAGCCCAATCGTGCATGGGGACCAGCGGATTTTGCCTCTGAAGACCGCGGATCAGGACCTGTCCGCTTGGCTTTATGCTTATGAGCGGCAACCAAATGCGAGCCTTCGGTTGTCTAGGGATGTCCTTAGCTGGGATAATCTTGGGCTTCAAGCCCTCCCAGTCATAGCAATGCTTTCACTAAGGAAATCCCTAGAAAACCTGTCCGCACACTTAATTACCCTATACCCCCTGAGCATTTCGCCAGAGTCAAAACTAGGGTAGGGCCCTCACTGTTTGTTATAGTGTATGAAAACACCATCTCAGAGAGCTTGCCCTCGATAGAGTTCCACACGTTCAGCAGACCTTTGCCGTTTGTGGACAGCTCATCCACAACTGCTACGTGGAGGTCATTCACTGGCTTTGTCCAGTCGTCAAGCTTGCTCTTTTTCTGAGACGTGCAGATCTCTACCTGAGAATTATTTCGCTTAACGGCCTTTTTTCCGATAAAAAGTGTTACTAACAAGACTTTCTTTGTGTATATAAATTCAAACACTTTTATTTGGGACTAACGATTTGATTTTCTTCACAACTTGGATTGACTCTTCTAAGGCATCTTGCTGAACTTAACAAAATCAGTTAACATTTTCAGAACTTATATGTATATAAAGTTCGAACCGCATCCAACAGTTCATTTTAGTCAAATATTTGTGTGGACTGTGTTTGCTCCTATAATAGCAATTTTGCATCTTGACATAGCCACTTTGTCAAAATTTATTTTAATATATAAAAAGGAATTTTTCACCAAAATACCAAAATCCGGATCGTTGGTAAAATATTTTTAGCTCCCAAAAAACGTGTGCGTCAAAAATCATGTTACGTGTTTGCAACGTATAATTTCGATGTAGTTTTTAATTACTTGATATTTCTTTGATTATAACAAGAGTGAAGAAATGTATGATGAATTGACAAACTAAATATTTGTACAGCTGATGAAACAAATCAATTCAGAAAACTGCCAAGAGTGATCAATCTTTAATAACTTCTCATACAAATTCCAAAAATTTACAAAAAAATTAAAATATGCAAACTAACTATATGCATAGTTCGGCGTCACAAAGAATTACTCATAAACCGGAAGTTCTACCATGTTTATGAACGTTTTGTCGTTATATTTTTTAATGAACGTTTGCAATAGCTGCATTTTAATTTGAATCAAACATTTTCATTTTCTGATGAATTTTATCAATCAATTTTGTTTCATGTATTTTATTTTACATTAAATGCATGATATACATATATATTTGTCTATACTTTCTAGGCCATCAGATAGTCATTGTGACCTTGTTGATAAAACCTCAAAAATACAAACCTTTTAAAATTTGATGTTAATTTTGCATGTTGAGCTCTAGTTAAATATGTTGTATTTAAAATGCAATTCCAACTCCAAGCTAATATAACAAGGATTCAAGGCAGTTATCCCAGGATATAAATTTGTATACATAAATATATGTGTGTGTGCATATGTGGTATAGGTTAGGTATACCATAACAATACCACAAAGAGAATAAAACCATGTTTCCGTGAACCAACAAAAGATTCTCTTGTGAGTAATAAACAAAGGAATGTTCACATTTATATTCATTTAACTACACCCATAGCAACATAGCTATAAGCCTTACAAAAAAGTTTATATTTCCCTTTACTATCTACATCAAAGGATACACTCGTAAAATTTTTAAATTGTAAAATAAACTCATTTCAGGCTTTTAAAAAATATTTGATATTCAAGAAACTTTTAGTGTGAAACCATTAAAATTTGGAGAAAAAGTATTCACATAAAAGGGTTTCCCAAACTTTGGCAATGCGTTTAGTTTTTGGTTATTATTGAGCTGAAATAAGTTGAAGAGATAGATTAGAAAAGATAGTGCTTTTATTTTCTCATTGACATACTTTGACCAGCTTAACGTTTACAAGAGTTCCCGTATTTTAACAAGTGACACAAACTCCTCAAAAATACCACGTGAGCATAAGAATTTTTATAAATGTTTTTTTTTAGAGAAAATATTCGTATTAAGGCTGGAACTTTTGAACGGTAAATGCTACAAGAAAATGGTTCAGTTAGACCGTGTAGATCGCGAGATTTACAACTTTTTTGTCCACGACCAAACTTAAGAATTTACAGCAGTTTCAAAAAGTGTCAAATGTTGAAAATTTCAATTTTTCGTAAATCGATTTCAGGTTATATATTTTTTTTATTGAGTGATTCTGATAAAAATGGCGAATTTGCATTTGTGGGGCAGCAGGGTTTTTCCGTTGTGGACTTCTGTCTAGCAAAAGGAAAATGGATGTCAATTAATAATTACCTTGAGGTTTTGAGTGTGCTAATTTTCCGATCCCATGCCCATCACAGTAAGTTGCAACCGTTATGTCATACCGCAGGATACGTCAAGGAAACTTAATCTACCCCCTAAACTGATTTGGAAGGAAAATATTGCAGAATATCGGCAGAACTTTCATCAAAATCTTCATGAGGGAGCAAAGCTTGATGTAGGGAATATTGAACACTTAATTAAAATTTCATATAGCCTTAAAAGCCTTCCTTCTTGGTGGAATGAAGAACTGTCCAGTCTTAGGAAAATGACGAAAACACTTTTCAATATCTGCCACAAACATAAGTTTTACCAACAGTATAAAGACTCTCTTAAAATTTACAAGCAAGTCCTGTCATCAGCCAAAAGACAAGGCTGTAGAGAATACTGTCAATCAATCGAAGACATAAAGGGCTCCGCAAGGCTCAGCAAAGTTTTATCGAAGGAACACTGTAATCCTTCATTTCTAAAAAAGCCTGATCGAACCTGGACAGCCTCTCCAGCCGAATCTCATGAGCTACTGATTAAGCCGCACTTTCCGGGTCACGAGAGTGATAACCACGAACCGCTTAAAACCACAGATCTAAACGTAGCTCATGTGGAGCAAGTAAATTCCGTTATAATCAGAGAAAATATTTTGTGGGCCATCAATACTTTTTCTATATATAAATTCCCAGGCATGGATGGCATACTGCTAGTTATGCTTTAAAAGTTGCATAATGTGGCACCTCCATGGCTGGAATAAATTTTCAAAGGATGGCTCCTTCTCAAACATGTGCCCCGGAGACTGCCCTTCATGAGGTAGTGCGTACTGTAGAACGAACAATCCATTATAAAGAATTTACTCTTGCCACCTTCCTAGACATAGAAGGTGCTTCTAACAACATCCTTACAGAATCCATATAAGAAGCGCTCGTTAAGTTCGGTGTAGAAGGCTTTATTCGAGAATGGATTATTTCCATGCTCAGTGGTAGGAAGATTCGAGCCACTCTAGGCAATACAATCGCAACAAAGCACGTGAGTAGGGGAACGCCCCAGGGTGGTGTCCCTTCGCCTCTTCTATGGCTTCTGGTCATGGATACAATTCTCGTTAAATAAGAGAGATGTGGAGTGAAGGCGATAGCCTATGCGGATGATTTGATGATATTGGTGTCAGGAAAGTACACCTCTGTGATAAGTGAAATCACGAAGTCAGCTTTGAAGAAAGTAAGCAGCTTGGCCACGAGTTGTGGACTAGGAGTTAACCAAAGTAAAACTGAACTGTTGCTCTTTACCACCAAAATTAAAGTACCGCCCTTCACGCTACCTCGACTCAATGGTCATATCCTATCATTGTCTTCCAGTGCCAAATATTTGGGAGTTATACTCGACCCTAAACTAAGCTGGAAAATAAATACTACGGGTTAAGAAGGCCTGTGTTGCCTTCTACGCCTGCAGCAAAACTTTCGGCAAAAAGTGGTGACTTTAGTCGAAGATGATTTTATGGACGTACACAGCCGTAGTACGTCTAATCTTAACATATGGTTCGATTGTGTGGTGGCTTGCTCTTAGCAAAGCCTATAATATTGATAAGCTAAAGAAGGTTCAGAGAACAGCTTGCGTGGGCACCACAGGGGCCATGCGTACTTGCCCAACGGACGCCTTAAACGTTATTTTGGATCTTCTACCAATCGACCTTTTTATTAAATACATAGTTTCCTGCAGCGCTATTAGGCTGAAGGAATCAAACATCTGGTTGTCAAAACCTTATGGTCACAGCTACACAACGAAATTGATACCCTCAGATATTATCTCGGTCGACACTGACTACTGCACTCCTACTTTGAATCTTAGTAAGGGTTTTAAGGTTATTTTCCCATCGAGAGAAGATTGGGAGGATGACATCGTGTCGATAGGTTTCAACACAACCATCTTTACTGACGGCCCAAAGATGGAGTGCGGAGTTGGTTCTGGGATCTTTTCTGAGTCCCTAAATGTTGCTAAATCTTTTAGGCTTCCTGACTTTGCTAGCGTTTTTCAGGCTGAACTGCTGGCAATAAGGGAGGCGTGTAAGATACTTAAACAAAGCCCAATCCAAAACCGAAATGCGTCTATCTTTACAGACAGTCAGGCAGCTGTCAAAGCCATTAACTCGGCCACATCCTCATCAAAATTGGTCCAGCAATGTCGCGATGAGCTTGCGAGCCTGAATATTAACCTCGGTGTCACCCTGATCTGGGTTCCGGGCCATAGTGGTATCGTAGGAAATGAACGGGCTGACGAGCTAGCAAGGCAAGGATCGGCCCTTCATAGCTCACTTGCGGAAATGGTTAACATTCCTCTTGATGCTATGAAGGGTAAAATATTTTCTATCTACCAAACTGAATCAAACCGAAGGTGGAGCAATTTACCCAACTGCATTATATCTAGGAAGATATGGCCCACCTATAACAAAACCCGTACAAACGATCTTCTATGCACGCCAAGGCAAGACATAGCCAGGATTGTTGCAGTTTGTACCGGACATTGGCCTATAGGAGTTCATGCAGAGAAGTTGGGTATCTCTTACAACACCTGTAGTGACCAAAGAGAAAGTGAAACGATAATCCATTTCCTCTGCAAATGTCCTGCTTTGGCAAACACCAGAATGAAATGCTTTGGAAAGGCATTCTTTCAAGAACTTGATAAGCTATCTGAGACAAAGATTAGAGACCTAATCTTTTTTCTCAATGCGACAAAATGGCTCTAACATAATCGCTATGAAGCTTCTCTATAAATCTTCCCCTTTCTATCACAGGTCAAACGAGTTTTTGGTATCAAAACGGCGCACAACAGCGCTAATTGGATCTCAGGCTAGGTTGCCTTGAGATCGCCATTTCTACCTACCTACCATGATACGGAGAGTGAAAAGGCCATAAAGAAATCATTTGGGTGGCTAAGAATATTCCGAAAATTAATCTATCCAGTTCTGAAAAAGCATTACATTGAAGCAAACAATTTCTGCAAGAAAATCTGCAAGGAAAAAAAATAAGGTACTATGAAACTACGGGCCTAAAATTGGTATTCTGCAGAGACGCAAAAGAATTTTGGAAAGTGATAAAAAAATTAACGGTAAAAGTCTCCAAATCAGCAATAATCTTTCGATGCCCTTACTGCGAGAGCATTTCCAGAAGCTTTTAAATCCAGCTTCGAATGCTCCAGCCTTTTTATATGCAAAACCGTTTACATCTGGTTGCGCATTTTAAGGATGAAGAGGCACGTCTGACAATGAACAAACTTAAAGATGGAAAAGCATCCGGACCTGATAGAACCACGGTAGAGTTTTTAAATTTGGAACGGTAGACCTTGGCAAAAAACTTACAGAGGTCTTCAATGAAATTTTAGAAACCGGAAATATACCACAGCAGTTTAAGGAGTCAATTTCGTTCACTATTTATAAAAAAGTTTTGAACAATCGACTATGTGATTGGATGAATCTTAACTCGAAACTTAAGGAATTCCAGGCAAGTTTTCGAAGTGGTTTGCAGGAACTTTTCTAGAACAAAAAAAGAGGCAGCCTTCGACACAATCGATAGAAGAGCGTTGTTTTACAAACTATATAATGCCAGAATGACATCAAAGTTTAGCAAAGTCTTGAAAAACCTTTATGATGGAAATCATGCTATAGTTTAGAACGGTGATGAAATGTCGTAATAGTTCGAAACCTCAATGGGAGTAAAGCAAGGATGCCCCCTAAGCCCAAATCTTTTTGCTTTGTTTATCGACGATCTTATTGACAGTTTACCTGATGGGATAGAGTTTGCGGGAACGGCGATCAAAGCTATCTTATTTGCTGATGATGATGCAACATTGCAATTAATGCTCAATCGGCTTAGTGAATACTCCAGGTTGTGGAATTTGACGGTCAATTTAAACAAATCCAAAGTGATGGTCTTTAAAAAGGGGTCTAGCAGAACATCCAGGAATGAGCAGCGGTACTTAAACAGTGAACCGATCGAAGTTGTGAGAGCCTACAAATATCTTGGTGTTATTATAACCAGCAATCTAAATACGGAAAATCGTTTAAAAGATAAACTTATAAAAGCTAAAAGTGCTATCAGCGCGACTTGGAAGAAATGATTCGGAAACAACTTAATTTCACACAGTGTTAAATACAAGGTTTTCATAGCAGTTGCGGAATCCGTGATGATTTTTGCAGCGCAAACTTGGGGTTTTGAAAAATATGAAACGGTTGAGAAGTTGTTGAGATTTTATATAAAAAGATGTTTCCAGCTACCGATCAACACACCGAACCACATGATTAACATCGAAACTGGATTGTCACCCCTCTTTATCAAAACACTTAAGATACATGTTGACTATACGAGTATATTGAAAGTGCTTAATATGCCAAGTGAAAGATTGCAAAAAGTAATAGCATTGTATACGATCCAGAAGAAGGGACTTTGGTATAAGAAACTAATGGAGCTTGCAGACTATTGTGATTTTAACCGGATTTTAAGCCATCAGATAAATAACACAAAAGGAGTAAAAGATGCCTCTATGACTTAGTATCCTAAGTTGATGAAAAATATAGGGTTGACTGTATCAACATGGCGACATCTTCAGTTCATAGATCAATCTACAGTATACTGAACCATAACCTGTGTGAAAAAATTATTTTCGGGCTGAAAACAGTCAAAAACTACTATCAGCAATATTCAAAATGAGAGGAGAATTGGTAAGACTTAACTTCATGCCACATCGCGAAGACTTGCCAGTTTTTTGCACTCTGTGTAACCTGGCAGTAAGAGAAGATATCATTCATTTTCATTATGGAATATGTCCTATCCTGAAAGAGGTATGAAGAAAGCAAAGCCATGCCTTAAAGATTTTTGTAATACTCGTATATATAAGTAAATTGTACTCTATGTAAATTGTACATTTAGAAAAAGATAGTAAAAAACAAAAAAAGAGGCTGGGATGTGACTCACACTGATAACTTCCCATCCCATCTGTCGATTTGTCTTGCTCAAAATTTGTCTATATGTACTCGTATCAATTTTTACCAAATTTGCGTAATACTTTTTGTAGATTTTATTTTTTATGAAAAAACTTACTGTTGGATTTTTATATAAAAATTACTGAATATCGAAAACAATATTTTCTGTGAAATAAAATAAGTTTGAAGCCAATATTTTTTTAATTTTTGAAAAGCTATTTAAGTCGAAAGTAAATTTTTGCCAAGTTTTATGTTGTTTTATTCAGAGTTTTATTTTTTGTAAAAAAAGCTGTCAATTCGATTTTTTTCAAAATTTTATGAGATGCCAAAAACATTATTCTTCCCTGCACAAAATTGTTTTGGAGATGAAATCATATTTTAGTCGTAAAATTTTGGAGGTGAAAAATTTTTTTTTTAGTTTTTTTGATTTATAAAAAAAACAGTTAAATGGATTTTTTTCAAAAAATATATTGCTTTGATACTACGTTACAATATATTATATACAATTTAATTCAAGTCTCTAGCGTTTTTGGTTCGTAAGATATTTAGGGTTAACCAAAAGGGACCTTGAAACGCCGAGAAATGTCAAAATTTTCAATTTGACAAATCGGACCCATTACAATAACTTCCTATGGGAAGTTAATTAAATAATATTTAAAATAAATAGCTGGTTTTATTTTCTATCATTTAAAATTAACTTCTGAGTTTTGACCGCCCTTCCTATACAAACGAAACCACTGTGCGTCATAAGGTTTTATGTCTCTCAATATTTTATCGAATGCTCATCAGTTTTTCCTGGGCCCAATTTCAGACGTATTGTAAAGTACAGAGATTCTTTCTTTAGTCGCACTACACGAATGTGGAATGCTTTACCAGACTCCATATTTCCCACTCATTACAATGTACAGACATTCAAAACCAATGTGCATCGGTATCTCGTTTCTAATCCTTTCTTCTCTTCCTAAATGCTTACACTGTGTTTAATCGTTTTAAGGGTATTCATATCCCCTTGAGTACAATATAAGAAAAATGTAAATTTTCTACAAAAAAACCTTAATAATTTTTAATACTCATTTCTAGGAACTTGTGTAACGGTTTTATTTAGCTTTACTAGCTCACAAAGTAACTTATACGCACTAAACCAAAATAGTAATAACAAAAAACTATTATCCTCTAGTATTCTCTCAACTTTGGTTTAAAGCGCGCAATATCCCTTCCCGACTAAACCCTCTTTGACAGATTGAAGGTTACAGGTCTTCCTAATCAACCAAAAAGGAAGGGGAAAAGGTTGTCTTACCTCCCTCTAACGATAAGCCTGCAAGCTCTTGCTCATCCCAGCTCGTCGGACGGTCAGCAGAAGTAAGACGAACGTTAAGTTTTTATTTCAGGCCTGATCCAAGATGTTGTTTGCAATTTTAAATTATAAAAAAAAATTAAAAGAGAACCCGCAAATTGATTACCTTCCAGGAGATGGTCACACTATTTGAGAACATAGATGTTCGTGTTCTCCGACCAATTCTCGCTTCTATTAAAAAAATCAATCCTAAAAGCGCACCTTGGTTAACACGACTGCTCTTAATTCGAGTGTTAACCCCTTAAGTTAATTAAGTGTTTTTTTATGTTATTATTTTTACTGAGTTAACTCTCTTAACCTATTTTTCTCATCACCCCACATCTAAATTAAACACTTTTACGCGATCATAATTTTCTCTTAACTAAAGTGACTTTTCGATGACATTGTGTCCATTTGACATCTAAATTAACTTCTAATCGACACGAATTTGTGGTTACTCGAGCTTCGGAAAGATCCAACAGAATAAAATACAGATAAGAAAGTGACTAAAAGCATTCTCAAATATCCCAAAAAAGCAAGGAATCTCGGGCGTGTTCACCAAGTTAATATATCTAACTCAGCCTTGTTGTAGTTAAACTCAATCAGTTTGTTTTCGATTATAGATTAAATGTTTATTAATCAGAAAAAAAATTGAATTCATACACAGTACAATTTTAAGTTCTTAAAAGAAAAAAATTCAGTTTAGGAATTAGATGAAAAAAATGTTCTATCCCCCTTTTTTTTTGCTTAAACGTCGAAAGAGAGGTAGCTCACGTCTAGAACGTTCAATAAAAAAAAAATCTAAATGGTAACTTACTTTGATAGGTTTGTATAAAATAAAAGATACTTTATCCTTTGCCCGAAGATCCTGGTGAAGATGTGTAGTGCACATCCTCTCCAGAAGCAACTGGGCTGTCGCTGTAGCGGCGTTTTTTTTTGCTATTTTTTTGTAATGCAGATAGTTAACAATTTTTTTTTTCTTGAACGACTGAATCTTTTCTTCTTAAATAATTCACCAATTCCATAAGCACTGATTTCTTTTTTTCTTAGTATTTATATGGGGTAGGAAGAAGGAAGAGGAAGGGGCTTTGAATAGGGATTACAATTTTCTTAAATCTAAAATTAAGGTCAGCGACAAACGCCAACGTGGTTACACCCTCATATGCTTCGCTGGTATGTCTAGGGAAGCCTGGGTGAGCGAAGCGATCTAGAAATGTTATGCTCGAATAAACGTGTCTCGAGTTGAACCCGTTACTAGATTTGATAAGGCTATGCGGTAGCAATTCTTCCAAAAAAAAACGTATGTATTTATTTCTGGTATATCTTTCCTTCGCTTCTTCTAAAAAAAAATTATAGACACCGGTCAATCACTAAAATTCTTTTTATCATTTTATCAAAACTTACTATTTTTCTTTTAAATTCTGGAAATTATTCTTACTTTGTTTTTCTTTATAATTTTAGCCGTACTGTCATTGGTAAACTTTTTTTTTTGATTTTTCTTTATTTTTGCGAATAATTTTATTTTGTTAAACTTTATTTATTCTAAGTTTTTGCTGCAAAAGTAATTTTACTTGGATTAACTTAATAATTCTTTTTTGAACTTCCCATTGGAAGTTATTGTAATGGGTCCGATTTGTCAAATTGAAAATTTTAACATTTCTCGACATTTCAAAGTCCCTAGAGTCGAAATAAAAGACTTTTAGAAAGATGTCTGTGCGTGCGTGTGTACATACGTTCGTACGTTCGCGACGTTTTTTTCGTCGTCCATAGCTCAAGAACCAGAAGAGAAATCGATTTCAAATAAATTTTGTTATACAGATAATAAGGCAGAAAGATGCAGAAAGGGCTCTCAAGAAAATTGAGTGAGTATTTTTTTACCATAAAAGTTTAAAAAAAAGGTGAACATTTTGGTTAACCCTAAATATCTTACGAACCAAAAACGCTAGAGACTTGAATTAAATTCTATATAATATATTGTAACATAATATCAAAGAAATATATTTTTTGAAAAAAATCCATTTAACGGTTTTTTTATAAGTGAAAAAAAGTGAAAAAAAAATTGTCACCTCCAAAATTTTAAGAACTAAAATATGATTTCAACTCCAAAACAGTTTTTTGCAACGAAAAATAATGTTTTTGACATCTGATAAAATTTTGAGAAAAATCGAATTGATAGTTTTTTTTATAAAAAATAAAAATCTAAAAAAAAACATTGCTCAAAGTTGGTAAAAATTGAATATCGATTCAAATATTTTTTCAAAAACTTGAAATTAAGGCTTCAAACTTATTTTATCTTATAAGAAATATTGATTTCAACATTCTTGAAAATATTGAGAAAAATCGAATTTACAGGTTTTTTTACAAAAAATAAAAACCTAAAAAAAAATGTATAAAAGTTGGTAAAAATTGTTTTTCGACTCAAATATCTTTTCAAAACTTTGAAATATTGGCTTTTAGCTAGTTTTATCTTATAAGAAATATTGTTTTCAACATTCGATAAAATTTTGAAAAAAATCGAAGTGAAATAAATAAATACTGAAATAAAACAATACTAAAACTTGGTAAAAATTTACTTTCGACTCAAATAGCTTTTCAAAAATTAAAAATATGTGCTTCAAACATATTTTATTTCACAGAAAATATTGTTTTCGATATTCTGCCATTGTCAAAGTTTTCAATTCGACAAATCGGACGAATTACAATAACTTCCTATGGGAACTTTTGGGAGCCATTTATAGTTTTTTGATGATGAAGTTCTAAACAACGGTACCAATTTTCATCAATACTGGAATTTTTCTTGAAAATTTGTATTTTAATTCGGCTGTACAATCAACATTGTGATGTTTCATCATATAAAAACTCATTGAAAAACAAGAATCAAAATTCTTATAAAATTTAGTTTTGAAAACTTAATGCTGTATAATACCGCAAAAGCGTGATCCTACCTAATGACATTATCCATGAGCGGTTCTTGCATCAAGAAGACGGAACAGCTATCAGTCCTTGGTATGTGCATTACAAATCACTTGTAATGGAGTGATCACATTTTTGACATAGCTAAAAACGCTGCTTAGTGTTTAGGATTTGTCCGACGATGCAAAAAGTTTTTTACCCTTTCTGATCTGGGTATAATAATATAATATAACACGAATGTGGAATGCTTCACCAGGCTCCATATTTCCCACTCATTACAGTGAGCAGACATTAAAAACCATTTGTTAGTGACGAAGGTTGAGCTTCAGCTCATCTTCAATTCAATAAAAAATAAAAAGTCAGCAGGTGTCGATGGTATATCCAACGTTGTACTAAGACATTTACCGATGGAGGCAATTGACATTTACACCACACTCTTCAACAATACACTGAATAATGCATACTATCCAGTGCATTGGAAGACCGCTGTGGTTCATCCTCTCCCAAAAAAGGGAAAGGACAACTCCAACACGTCAAATCATCGGTCGATAAGTCTTCTTCCGATCATCAGCAAATTTTTCGAAAAAAAATAATTAATAGGGCTCTGAGTAAGTTGGCTGCGGACAACAAAATAATTCCGGATAAACAGTACGGATTCAAAGCGGGTCATGACACAATTCATGATGCGTCTAAACTCGTTTCTGATATCCAATGGAATAAATCAAAACAACAATGCACAGGTGCTGTTCTGGTTGATTTGGAAAAGGCCTTTGACACCGTATGGTTAGAGGGTCTTTACCTAAAACTGAGCAGGCTTGGCATAAGCAAGCCATTGCTGTATATACTTTATGATATGCTGAGCGGTAGAAAGTTTGTTGTCAAAAGTGGCAATGTAACTTCTACCACAACATTATCAATTAAAAATGGTCTTCAACAGGGAGCGGTGAATTCGCCGACTCTCTTCAGCATTTACACCAGCGATCTGATAGGTAGTCTTACGAATTCAATTGCGTACGCCGACGATCTAATTACGTACAGAACGACCCGAAAGGTTGAGGTTATTAGAATTCTCTTGCAGCGTGATTTCGACAAGATTCAGCGATATTGCGACGACTGGAAACTGAAAATAAATGTCCAGAAGTCAGAGACAATTCTGTTCCGGACTCCGTTGGCTAGGGCCACGAGGGATACGTGTAAGAATTGGCGCAAGATGGTCATCGTTGTTCTTCACGGGCAGCCATTAGCGAGCAAAAGTGTAGTGAAGTACCTCGGTATCTGGTTAGATCAGTATTTATAATTCGACAGACATATACATAAATGCTGCTCTGACCAGGGCCAGAGGAGCCTTGACTCTGACGATACGGCTGTTTTTTATCAGAGTGAAGGTAATTTGCTACATGGCCCTCATACGGCCATGTAGCAAATTATGGTTGTCCTGTGTGGTTCAACGTTGCCACTTCTCAGATGGAGAAGTTTAAAAAAAAAAAAAAAAACATTCAAAACCAATGTGCATCAGTATTTCCTTTCTAATCCTATCATCCTTTATTCCCTTGAGTATAATATAATAAAAAGGTTATTTTCGAATAAGTCAGCAGAAAATTGCGTCAAACAGCAGCACTTGCAGGATGAACAACTTTTTAACAGTAATTCTTGGATTTTCTGAGCCCCCCAAAGGAAACCTGTTACTGTAAAGGCATTTCCACATATTTAATAAACTTTTTTCAAAGAAGATCTGTACAATTTTTACCACGCTAAACATATCGCTTTAATTAAGCGTATCATGCGGTCATGTGGCGTGGCAAAATCGCATCGTCACCTCCTCGCGGTACCCGCTGGATACCCAACTAACGACGATCGTTGGATCCATGAGCTGAGTCACCTGAGTTATCTTTTCAGGAACTAGGAGCAAAATATCAAAAATACCGCTCTGAATGCACCATCTATAAAATTCAAGAGCGCCTGAAAACTTATTCTTAAAAGAATTGATAAATAGGATTTGAATATCAAACTGCTAAGCGACAAAGTTCGCTCTTAAAAAACAATGATGGACAGAACACTTAAATTGATTGAATATCTTGCGAATGTTTTTAAGCCATACTCATCAAACGCGGCTGAAAATAACTTACAGTTTGTTAATAAGATAGATGAAAGTAAAATACACAATTGTAAGACTTAAAGAAATAAAAAGTATGTGTTTACATCAACTACCAAATAAAAATCACCAGGCTACGATCTAATTACTGCTCAGGTTATGAAAGAAATGCCATTGAAAGCCTTCATAAAACTCCAATATATAATAAATGCATACCTTAAGAACCGGTATGTCCCGCATCATTGGAAAATTGCTAAAGTAATTGTCATACCAAAGCAAGGTAAACCACCTACAGAAGTGACGGCTTACAGACCAATATCACTTATACCGATTATGGAAAAAGTTTTTGAAAAACTGCTTCTAAAGAGACTAAGCAAAATCATAGAAGAAAGAAGGTTAATCCCAAACCATCAGTTTGGCTTTAGAAATAAACATTCCACGATAGACCAAGTTCATAGAATATCGGATGTAATAGAAAAAGCATTAGAAGAAAAACAAGTATGTTCAGCTATTTTCTTAGATGTTGCTCAAGCTTTTGACAAGGTTTGGCATGAGGGACTTGAGTACAAACTGCAAAGGGATCTTCCCATGCAGTACTTTGAAATATTAAAATCGTACATCTCAGACCGATTGTTTAGAGTAAGGTAAGATCAAGAATACTCGGAATTGAAGAAAATAGAAGCCGGTGTACCATAAGGAAGTATCCTAGGTCCTACCCTGTATTTAGTATACACAAGCGATATTCCAGTTGGTAATCACACCATAATGGCTACTTTTGCAGATGATACCGCAATTTTGGTACCCGACAAATGTGTCTCTAAGGCAGCAGTAAAACTACAAAACGCCGTCGACACAGTGAGAGCTTGGACCGAAAAATGGCGTATCAAGCTACACCTTGGAATGACTTTGGATGCAAAGCTTAAGTGGAAAGAGAAAAGAGAAGAACTAAACTTGAAATATAGAAAAATGTACTGGTTGCTTGGTAGCAACTCTGATTTATCATCCAAAAAAAAAATAATGCTGTATAATCAAGTACTAAAGCCTGTTTGGACCTATGGAATCCAATTATCCGGCTGTACAAAGAAAACAAATACCGAAATCATCCAAAAATTCCAAAACAAAGTCTTTCGTGGAATAGTTAATGCACCTTGGTACATAAGAAATACCGATCTACATCGTGACTTACAAATAGAAAGGGTTACAGAAGTTGTTAAAAAATGCGCTGTATCGCACAACCAGTGACTGCAAAGTCATACTAATTCTGAAATGGAGTCCGTCTTGAATATAAGAAACCATGTTCGGAGATTAAGAAGAACCAAGCCTCATGAGCTTATGGTCTAAAAAAACATGGGAAAGTATTAAAAGTTTAAACTTCCCCCAAAGTGATTGTACAAAATTAAGAAAGAAAAATCGGAAGTCGGTCCTTCAAGATTGGTCCTGATGAAGATGTGGTTTTAGTGGTTAAGAGTCCCACAGTACTTGGTGTAGAATACTGCCAAGTGTCTTTTAAAGATTTCCTCCTGTCACAAAAAAAAAGAAATGTGGTCAAAATAAACATTTTTTTTCACCATTTTCCTATCAATATTTTTATCAGAACCATTTTTGGTTTATTTATTCTTAATTTTTATACACAAAAAAATCTTAAAAACAAATATTTTTTATCTACGATGAACTTTGATGTTAAAAGTTCTTTTCATTCCAATATTTGCATTGTATTATTTTTAATTACTGAACATAGTAAGTTCAATAAATTATAATGCATACATGTCGATCGAAGATACAAACATCAGCATTAAAAATGTCCATCATAATTATGTTGCCTTATCCTTATACGAGTTGCAATCACTTTACTATTAAACTGTAGTCTCGCTAATGACCAGTAGTTTATACCGCCCTTCGCATTGCAAAGCTCTGCTCTTGTCTGTTGATATAAGGTTTTTTTTATAAGGCCTTTTCCCCAGATTCTGGAACCATTATTGAGTTTGTGTTCAGTTTGTTTTGTAGTGTTTACAATAACACCAGCAAAAACCTTAACTGCTGACAACCATTTAAAAAAACAACCATTGTCAGCTGATAATGGTGATGGTGTTGGCCATAACGACATCAGAAAACGAAAAAAAACATGTCCTTTGTTTTTGTGGTAGATGGAACCATTATATATTCCCTTGTGGATTGCAATAATGATGAAATGTTAACATGCACATTCAATACTCACTCGTCCTTTTTCAACTCGAACGTACATAAGCATTTTAATTCAGTCCTGCAGATGGACAATGATGCCATAATCCGTTGATTAAACTTTTAATTCTTTTATGTTTTCGCTGCGAATTGGTTTTATTCGCACTATAATTTTAAATCAATCAATCATTATTAACGCGTTTAAAATAGATACATGATAATTTCCTTCAAGGACATCACGACAAGTCATTCAATGTTATTGCTTTTAAAATGATCTCAACCATTACCAATATACCCAATATTTCTTTCCAAGGCATTAATTATCTCGGGCTTATCTTCAAGGGCAACTTCACATAACGCCACACAAAATAGTCCTTAGTGTTAAATCGAACAATATTGGCTGCCACACCACACGCCCAAGATGCACAGAGGATCGTTTCATACTTGCTAGACGTAAAAAAATTCAATATGAAGACGAACATTTTAAAGTCTCCAAACACGAGGTCCACATTTCCAAATACGCAAATTCGTGTAAAATGTAAAAGACTGTCAAGTTAGCACTACATTTTTCGAAATTTGAAAAAAAAACTGAGTATACGTTAATTGTAGCTTTTTTGTTGTAAATTAGTTGTAGAGAAACAAAATTTGGATTTAAAAAAAAAGTGGTACGTAATGCTAGGTTGATATTGTTAAAACTAAGTACGCAATTAGTTGACAATTATTTGTTGCAATAATATTGTTTCAATAATGTTGCATTTTTCAAAAAGGGCATATGTAGTACTAATTTGACACCGTGACTCCAGGCATAAAACAAGGATATTCCAAAATGTAATGAGGAAATTAATTGTAGCATTTTTTTTAAATTAGTTGTGGAAAGAAAAAAATCTAAACATATTTTTTTATTTTCATACTTTCATTGCGTGAAGTTACCCCCCCCCCCCCTTTTTCGATTTTTCTATTTTGAAAAGTTGTTCCGGTTTGTTCCGCATTGTTTGTAAAACAAGGATAAGAGGATTTTTCAACTTAAAATGTATGCATATACAAATATTGTTTTAATGTGGGGTTTTGTAAAAGGGAGGAGATTTGGCTTACAATTTTAAATTCTTTCAAGGGGGCACTAAGGAGTGAAAACATTATATTTTTTCGTTTTGTTTGCCTCACAATATATTTGCTTATGGTTTTGGACGCGAACTGGGGGAAATTAAAAAAAAAAAAAAAAGACGTCGAGATTATTTTTGAAAGTCAGATCATTAACGTAAATAATAGTTTATAAGTTAAGTTTTGGTTCATGTTCATGTGCTTATTCATGTTTAATTAAAATGTAGGTTTAAAAAAAATTAAGAGACTTATTTTGCATTTTTCAAAAACAATTCGGGGCATATCTTTTAAAATATACATTTCACGAATCTAAGTTTTTAGAACAATTTTAAGTACACTTTTCAGAATCTAAAACAAAAATATTAAAAGTAAGAATTTCGACCCGTAGTACCCGTGGCATGATGGTAAGTGTGTTGGACTGTCATGCGAGAGGTCTTGGGTTCGATCTCTGCCTGTGCCACCTAAAGTTTTATTCGCGGGTACTGCATCTTGCAAGGGCACGTATCGATACAAGACTGTCTTCGTCTCAACATGCCTACTGTAAGGGTAAATCGGTGGAAACAGCGTTACACACTTTAGTACGCACCATCGAATATTCCCTCCATCACAAAGAGTTCACTTGGGTTGCTTTCCTTGACATCGAAGGTGCCTTTAACAACGTGGACACATCTGCAATCACATCTGCACTGACATCTCTAAATGTAGAGAGTTCGCTTCGGGAGTTAATTCATTCAATGCTTACTAGCAGAATAATTAACTCAAAACTGGGCAACTTCTAGCAGACGATTCGTTAGTAAAGGGACACCGCAAGTCGGTGTTCTATCCCCTCTCCTCTGGAACCTGGTGGTGAATGAAATCCTAACTGGTCTGGATTCGGAGGGCTTCAGAGTGATAGCCTCTGTGGACGACGTTGCTATAGCAGTTTCAGGAAAGCATCTTAATATCCTAAAAGAACTCTTACAAAATGCCTTAGACAGACTAATACTTTGGGCTGATCGGTGTGGACTGGGTGTTAACCCACACAAAACCGATCTGGTCTTATTTTCGATTAGATACAAAATTCCATTTGTCAACCCTCCTTACATTGAAGGAATCCAATTAAAATTCTCAGACGAGGCCAAATTCCTAAGTCTTGTCTTAGACAAAAAACTAAATTGGAAACGCAACGTACAGGAAAGTGTCAAAAAAGCTACTGTAGCTCTCTTTTCTTGCAAAAAAGCTATTGGTAATAAATGGGGTTTACAACCCAGAATCACGCATTGGCTTTACACATCGGTAATCAGACCGATTTTATTGTACGGTGTGGCAGTATGGTGGACTGCTTAAGAGAAAGGTATAAACAGGGATAAGTTAAATAAAGTCCAACGTTCAGCCTGCCTATATATAAGAGGATCGCTTCGCACGACCTCATCTGCGGCACTGGACACCTTGCTCTACCTTACACCTCTTGACATATTTAGCAAACAAATAGCTGCAAGCTCGGCTATTCGCCTGAATGCTTCGTCGCAGTGGACTAACAACAACATTGGCCACTCCGTAATTCTAAGGTACTTAGAATCAATTCCAAAGCACACAGACTACACCATCCAACAACTACAATTCGACAGGAATTTCCAGATTTCTATACCTACCAGATCTTTTTGGGAGAATAGGACATTCTTAGAGGATGAGTCAATCCACTTTTACACAGATGGCTCAAAGACCAAAGAAGGGGTTGGTGGTGTTGTGTACTCTGAACGACTGAAATTAAGTCTCTCATTCCGCCTTCCCAATCATTGTAGCTTGTTCCAGGCGGAACTTTTGGCGATTAAGGAAGTCTTGTCTTGGCTCAAAGAAAACGTGATATCAACATCTGATATCCGTATTTTCTCCGACAGCCAGGCCGCTATCAAATCTCTGGACTCTCTCTACAAACTCTATAACAGTCCATAACTGTCGAGCATCTCTAATGGAGATGGCGCAGCAGTTTAATATTCACCTATGCTGGGTGCCGGGCCGAAGAGACATTCCAGGTAACTGTAAGGCAGATGAACTCGCCAGGAACGCTACAGTACAGCCCATCCTACCACGTTTGGCAAGTACTGGCATACCAATCGCTACTTGTAAACTGCTACTAATGCAAGACGCTGCGAGGAGGGCAGGCACCAGGTGGAACAACATCACCTCGTGTCAAGCCACAAATAACATCTGGCCAACACTAGATTTAAAGCGATCACGGTGCTTGCTTTCTCTAAGCAGATCGCATATAAGCTCGATAATAGGTGTCATAACCGGACACTGTCTAATAGGAAAGCACGCCACGAGACTAAGCGTATTCTCCAATGACTTTTGCAGAAGCTGTTTGGGCGAGGAAGAGGAAGAAACGGTTATTCATCTTCTCTGCACATGCCCTGCTCTAGCTCGAAAATGCAAGAATTACCTAGGAGAATTCTTCTTTAACGATCTAAACGATCTAAATCATATCAGTATAATCAGCCTCTCACGTTTCGTAAGCGACTCTAACTGGTTCCATTGAGCTTTAAGCCTAGTACATACTTCCTCGTGAAGTGAACGTTCGCCAGTGGAGAAAGTGAACTTTTGACATTGCTCACTGGTACACACTTGTGAGTACACGTTGTGAACATTTGACTTCAGCTTCACCAACAGTTCCCGTACATTTTGCACGTGAATTGCCCGTGAACGAAAACTCTCCACTTTGTTCTCCACTCAGCTTCACGAGCAAGTTCACGGGTGAACCAAAAACTGAAATTTGTATGGGTTCACGAGATGGTTCACAAGTATGTACTAGGCTTTAGAGGAAGCCTCAAGATTCATGTGGTATCACAATGGGCCATTAAACTGGCCTAAGTGTGTCCGTTTCCATCTTGGACAGCCACTATAACCTAACCTAACCTAACTGCATCTTGCGAGAAATTGACAAATTCTCCAAGAATAATTCTTGTCATGAAAATATGATATCGTTCGAATTCGGCATATAAACTGTAGGTCCCCTCCATCTCTGCAATTACTCGCACACAGGAATGGTTGAGAGTTGAAAGCCACTAGGCTCTGGTTCCCACGGACTGTTGCGCCCCCTAAAAAAAAAAAAAAAAATCGACCAAAAAAAATTTTCAATTTTTGCCTTTATCTTTAAAAATTTTGATCACACAGGTCCAATTTTAGAACAATGTTCAAAAAACCTGGAATAATTTAAAAAAAATTGATTTTCGAAAAGGGGGCGGGCCTAAGACCCCCATTTTTTGATGTTTTCCAAAAAAAAATTTGGAACTTTTCAAAATAGGAAAATCGAAAAAGGGGAAGTTACCTTCACGCAATCACTACATACTCCCTTTTTAAAAAAAAACATTAAAGTAAACAAAACTTTTTGGAATTTTTTTCCTTTCCACAGCTTATTAAAAAAAAAACCTACAATTAATTTCATCGTTACATCACATTTTGGAATAGACTTGTTTTATGCCTGGAGTCACGGTGTCAAGTTAGCACTACATAACCTTACTTCCTTACTTCAGGTGGCGCTACAGTCCGGGGTGGACCTGGGCCTCAACCAACATGCGTCTCCAGCCAGCTTGGTCCCTAACTAGCTGTCTCCAGTTTCGCACGCCAAGTTGGTTGAGGTCCTCTCCCACCTGTGTGCGCCACCTGAGTCGCGGTCTTCCTCTACTGCGCCGTCCCTCGGAATTGGATTCGAAGACCTTCTGGCTGATGTCCATTCGCTCTACTCTACATGACCTAGCCATCTAAGCCGTTGGACCTTAATTCTGCTAACTAGGTCAGTGTCGCTGTACAGCCCGTACAGTTCGTCGTTATATCTTCTCCTCCATCCATGCGCACGGGACCAAAAATCACCCGAAACATTTTTCTCTCGAAGCATCCTAAGACGCTCTCATCTTTCTTTGACAGGGTCCAGGCCTCAGCGCCATAAATGAGAACCGGGATGATGAGTGTCTTATAGATGGTGATTTTAGATGCTCGAGAGAGGACTTTACTTCTCAATTGCCTTCTAAGTCCAAAGAAGCAGCGAATTGCAAGAGTTATTCTTCGTTTGATTTCAGCGCTGGTGTCGTTGTCTGCATTAATAGCGGTGCCTGGGTAGACAAAATCCTTAACTACCTTAAAGTTATAGCTGTACATGGTGACGTTTTGTCCAACACGTCGTTCTTCAACGTCCTTTTTTTTATGACAGCATATACTTGGTTTTGCCCTCATTGACCTCTAAACCTATATTCTTCGCTTCCGTCGCAATGCTCAAAAACGCTCCTCTGACATCACGGTGAGACCTTTTCCGACCTTGATAGAGCAGCGTGCATTCTCCATCGTCATTCTGCACAAACGGATAAGTTTGACAGAGATGCCAAAACTAGACAATTCTCTGTAGAGCTCTTCCCTGTTGATGCTGTCATATGCGGCTTTAAATCGATAAAGAGATGGTGGGTATCGATTTGAAGTTCCTGGGTTTTTTCCTAGATCTGCCGTAGTGTAAATAGCCTCACTGACGTTCAAATAATACGGCAGAGAGGATGCAATACGCAATGTTAAGGAGACTGATGCCTCTGTAGTTGGCGCAGTTTAAAGGGTCTCCTTTCTTATGTATCGGGCACACTATGTTGAGATTCCACTCATCGGGCATGCTTTCTTCCGACCATATTTTGCAGATGAGTTATTGCATGCTCCGTACCAAGTCATCGCCTGCTGCTTTGAATAGTTTGGCAGCGATGCCGTCAGCAGATTTATTTGACTTAAGTTTAGATATAGCTATCTTCACTTCGTCAAGGTCGGGTAGGCGGAATTGTTGACCTGCGTCGCCTAGGTTGAGTGGTTCTATCACCCTTACAGCGAAATTCGATTCGTCATCACCGTTATATCATTTGGAGAAGTGGTCTTTCCATATTCTCAACATCGACTGCGGTTCCACTACGATGTTCCCCTGATCGTCTTTACAGGCTTCGGTTCGTGGCTGGTACCCTTGGAAGTTTTTTTTTTACCTTTTGATACAATTTACGAACCTCATTCCTGTTGTGACATCCCTCTATCTCCTCGATCGCGCGCTTCTCATGCTCTCTTTTTTCCATCTAAGAAGCCGGTGTTCCTCTCTCCTCTTCTGCTCGTAGAGCTCGCGAGCAGTCCTTTTGTGCAGTGCCGTTTTGTCGTCAAACCAGGGGCATTCGTCGTAAAACCAGGGGTTTCGCTGTGGTGGCCGTGTGAAACCTAGTAGCACTTCAGAGGCGGTATCTCTGATGGCTGCAAGACAACGTTGCCACTGATTTTCAATGCTTAATGCAGGCAACATAGGACTCCTTAAGAGGTTATTAGAGACTCGATCGGAAAAAGATATGGCTGTCTCTTGTGATTGTAGCCGTCTAACGTCAAATCTTCTCACAGTACGACTTGGATCGGGATATCCGTAACCGTACCTTGGCTGCAACGAGTTCCTTGTGGTCCGAGTCAATGCGTCGATCGCGATGTGGTCAATCTGTTTGGCGGTTGATTGATCAGGAGATTTCCATGTAACCTTGTGGATATTGATATGTGCGAACTGCGTACTAGCTACTAGAAGGCCTCGCCCCGCAGCGAAATCGATCAGCCTGACTCCGTTGTCGGAGGTAGTATCGTGCAGGCTGTATCTCCCGATTGTGTCACCAAAGATGTCTTCTCTTAATAGCTTTGCATTAAAATCTCCTAAGACAATTTTAATGTCATAGCCAGGGCACTGCTCATATGTCTTGTCCAAGAGCTCGAAGAATATGTCATTGGTGTTTTCATCTTTCTCCTCTGTTGGGGGCGTGCGCGCGTATTAGGCTTATGTTGGCGGATTTAGCCTTGATGCGGATTGTCGTGATGCGCTCGCTCATACTGTTAAAACTCAAGACTTTTTGCCTGAGTCTAGTTCCAACAACAAATCCACACCCAAATAGACGCTGTCTTTGTTCTCGGTAGCAGTCGCCGTAGTAGATATCGCAGTCTTTTAGTTTGCGATTGCACGGTCCATCCCATCGCACTTCTTGGATGGCGGTAATATATGCCATCGAGCAGTTTAGGGCTTTCGCTCATTTTTTGGCTGCACGTGGTCTGTTAAGGGACCTAACATTCCACGTAAAGATCCGATGCTTGTTGGTGTTTCTCAACTAAAGGTATTTTTCACGTGGCCATGAAGTCACCCCGACTGCACAACCCCCAACCTGGTGGGCCAGATCCTTAGTATAACTCCAAGCCGCTCCTTACAGGCCTGGGCTCCGAATATGTTGAAGAAGCCCTCTAAGGTGTTCACTAAGTAGTTCAACCTTACTGGAGCTGTAGACGCCACCGTTGATTCCATCGCGAGAATTCGTCCGCTGTCGTCTGCCCCTCTCTCGTTTGCTGCTCCCAACAACTTTCCACTGGGGTTAGAACCCAATCTCCAGTTGAGTTACTAGGCACCCGATGCTCACCGCGGGGAGATGAGAGTAGGAGTTGGTAGACAGAGGTGGGTTTTGAGAAAAACCTGTGAAAGCCTGTGTCCTCTTGAATGCACATGTCTATACCATTTGAACATCAAATTTACCCTTTAGTCTGATGATAATTCTACTCAAATACAACTCGGATTATTCACTTGAAGGAACCCAATTGAGTCTGCAAATGAATTGCTTTGCAGATTGGGCCAATAGCGTAAACAGGACAGCGCCGGGGAACAACGTGTATGTTAACGGTGAGCGTTTAAGAGGAATGTTAATTGATTTGTTTTGTACTAAAATTGAATTTACAAATTTGGACGATCTCTGGATTACGGAAGAACTTTTGCGCACCAAATTCTAACTTTTAGCGCTTTTCTTTGCAATTTCCGTTCGCCGCCTAGAAGCTGTGATTTTAACAACGTAACTTTCCATAATGGGACAAATTTGTATTATATTTTTGATTTTAATTTAAAAAAAAAACAACCTTGTACTTAGTCCCGCCTTTATAAAATATAAACCATCATGAAGAAACAATGTTTCCAAGCTCTCATTTTTGATTGACGGAGTGCTATCATCAACTAATAAAGCTTCCTAACATTAACACTATTCTATTGCCGGTTACCTAATTACTAGTGCAGAAAATGTTTACAAATTTGAAAAACAACAAACTAAAACTGTCTTCGAAGTTTATTGTTTTTTTTTAAGCAAAAAATATGTAGGATAAGGAAAAGATAAAAAGTATTTAGGTAAAACCATAAATGCTGATGCTTATAAACCATCAGCTGAGATGGGAAAAAGTTTTTCAATTTCATAAAAGTCGATTGTTATTTTTGCTTTTGTTGCTCGTATATTGTTGTTTTTCTTTCCTGAATATTACCATAGTTTATGTTATGTATAACCATTCCAAAACAGCAACCTGAAGTCCTGAACCTATGTATACTTAAGTATAGAGATGTATATGTAGAAAGCATATAATGTTACTCGGATTGATGCAATTATGTTCTTATCCTTTTTGTTTTATTTTTTGAAATGCACTCACTGAAGACAATATTGAAAATATCGTGATATTCAAGTCTCGTTAAGTATTAAATAGGAAAAGGGAATGTATTTACACTTCATCTCCTGGATCTTGGATGCCTTTATAACGAGTGGCAAAACTTTTAATAATCGAGTTGAAAAGATTGGAATTGAACTTGTAACTTTGAGACACTATACGAACTTCATAGAAAAGATTTGAATTTGATGAAAATTTAAACTTTCTGAGAATTATAGTAAAAATTTTCCAGTAGGGATAGAATTTGGAAGCTAAATGCTTTTAAGAAACATTTTGGGTGTAATATTTTCTTGTTAAATGGCGTTTTTGATCATTTAAAAAAATCTTGTAATGATGATGTCATTTGATTTTTTTTTGTATGGCTAATGAAAATTATCGTCACGTTACAGTCTCTGAAACAAAAAAATGCTATTTGACAACAAGGCAATGGAATGATTTGTGTGCGCTCTTAATAAAAACCAAGTAACAATTTCTTTTAAAAATGCAATGCAGTAAAATGAACACGATTCTTCACATATAAAGGGCTTTTAGAAGGAATTTGTCAACTTCAAATTTTTATTGTCGAAATACTAGCGGGTTAATTATTGAATAAGCTGGCACAACACTCGTAAATAACTAGGGCCTAGTGACTTACAACTTTCAACCATCCTTGCGTGCGATTACTGTTGTCAGGGTTGAAGGGGACCCACAGTCTTAAACCGAAAACGAACGGCTTATTTGAGAAAGCACTTTTCATGACAAGAATTACGCTTACCCGAGAAAAAAACTGTAGGTGGAATACCAGGCAGAGGTTGAACCCAAGACCTGTAGCATGAAAGTTTAACCATCACTCTAAGGGCACCACGCGCTTATTGTATTTTTAACTTCTCATAGGAATTTATTATAATGGGTCCGATTTGTCAACGTACGTCCGTGCGCTCGCGACGTTTTGTCGTCGTCCATAGCTCAAGAACAAGTGGAGATATCGACTTCAAATAAATTTTGTTTTATACAAAATAAAATCCTAAAAAAAAAACATTTCTCAAAGTTGGTAAAATGTTGAACTTCAACAAAAATATCTTTTCAAAAATTTGAGATTATGGCTTCCAACTTAATTTGTCTTATAAGAAATATTGTTCTTAATTTTTGGAAAAATTTTGAGAAAAATCGAATTATAACAGTTTTTTACAAAAAATAAAAACCTAAAAGAAAATTTACAAAATTTGGTAAAAATTGATTTTCGCCTCAACATTCTTTTCAAAAATTTGGAATTATGGCTTTAAACTACTTTTTTCTTTTAAAAAATACTGTTGTTAAAAATCGTTGGTCAAATGGTAGACATTTGCATTGAAGAAGACACAAGCGTAAACAGGTTTTTCACAAAACTCACCTCTGTCTATCAACTCTTACTCTCACCGTCCCGTGGTGAACATCGGGTGCCTAGTCCCTCAACTGGAGATTGGGTTCCAACCCCAGTGGAAAGTTGTCAGGGCAGCAAACGAGAGAGGGGGGAGAGGTGTTTCCACTAAGGCACCTCTCCTTATCCAGACGGCAGCGGAGGAATTCCCGAGATGGAATCAACGATGACGTCTACAGTTCCAGTAAGTTTGAACTACTTAGTGAACACCTTATAGGGCTTCTTCGACTTATTCGGAGCCCAGGCCTATAAAGAGCGGTTTTATCCGGCTCCCCGTGCTTGGAATTATACTAAAAATCTGGCCCTTCAGGTGGGGGGTTGTGCCGTCAGGGTGACTTCATGGCCATGTAAAAGCCTCGGATATGCACGTGGAATGTTAGGTCCCTTAACAGACCACGTGCGACCGAAGAATTAGAGGAGGCCCTAGACCACTATAAAGCAGATATCACTGACATGGACATCCAGGAAATATGATGGGATGGGCCGGGCAAAAAGAGGATGAAAAACTGCGATATTTAACATGGTGACTGCTACCACGAAAACCAACAGCGCTTATTTGGATGCGGCTTCGTCATTGGAGCCAGACTTAGGCAAGAAACCTTGAGCTATAGGCGCATCAATGAGCGCCTCATGACCATACGCATCAAGGCTGAATTCGGCAACATTAGCCTGATATGCGCGCACGCCCCCACAGAAGAGAAAAACGATAACACCAAAGATATGTTTTTCGAGCTCCTAGACAAAACATATGAGCAGTGTCCTAGCTACGATATTAAAATAGTCCTGGGCGATTTGATTGCCAAGCTAGGAAAGCAAGACATCTTTGGTGGAATAATCGGGAAGAACAGCCTGCACGACAACACTTCCGACAATGGATTCAGGCTCATAGATTTTACTGCGGGACGAAACGTCATGATAGCCAGTACGCGTTTTCCACACCTCAACATCCACAAAGGAACTTGGACTACTCCAGATCAATCTACCGTCAACCAGATTGACCATAATATTGCGATCGACGCCAGACACGCTTCCAGTATTATGGATGTACGAACTTTCCGAGGAGCTAACATCGACTCGGACCACTACCTCGTTGTAGCCAAGGTAGCACTTTGGATTTCCAGACCCAAGGTAAAACAGGGAGGTGCTGGGAGAAGGTACAACGTCGAACGGCTACAATGTTGGCTGCCGCCAACACAATGTATCGAAAACCAGTGGCAACATTGCCAAGATGCAATCAGAGAAACCGCCTCTGATGTGCTGGGTTTCAAACAGCCACCAACAAGGAACCCCTGATTTGATGAGGAATGTCGGCACACAAAGCGGAGCTGCATAAAAGGACGAGAGCTGCTCATGAGCTCTATGAGCAGAAGAGGCGAGAGGAACGCCTTCTCAGGAGGAAAAAGAGAGGGCATGAGAAGCGTGCGGTCGAAGATGTTGAGAGGTTTAAAAGCAGGAATGAAGTTCGAATGTTCTATGAACAGGTGAAACGAAATTCACAGGTACATAAACCTAGAACCGAAGGCTGCAAAGACGAATGTGGAAACATCATATTGGAACTGCAGTCAATGCTGAGGATATGGAAGGACTACTTCTGCTGACTGTATAACGGCGACGAAAAACTGAATTCCGCTGTCAGGCAGGATGATCCATTTAACATAGATGACGAAAGCCAACAATCCCGTCCTCCCGACTTAGGTGAAGTAAAGATTGCCATACCTAAGCTGAAGTCTAATAAAGCCGCTGGAGCAGATGGCTTGAATGCCGAGCTCTTGAAAGCAGCTTTAGATAAGTTGGTTAGGAGCATGAACCAACTTATCTGTAAGATATGGTCGGTATTGTTTGTCCGATCCTGAAAAAAGGAGACCCTCTTAACTGCATAAACTATAGATGAATCAGTCTACTTAACATCGCCTATAAATCTTCTCTGCCATAATACGTGAACGTCTAAAGCCCATATTCAACAACCTGATAGGTCCTTTTCAGTGTGGTTTTAGACCGGGAAAGTCCACAGTTGATCAAATATTCACATTACGACATATCCTGGAAAAAACCCAAAGAACACCAAAACGACACCCACCATCTTATCATCGATTTCAAGGCCGCACATGGCAGCATCTACAGGGACGAGCTGTATAGATCCATGTCTAGTTTTAGCATCCCTGCAAAACTCGTCCGTTTGTGCAGGATGACCATGGAGAGTTCACGCTGCTCCATAAAGGTTGGAAACAATTTAGCAGAACCTTTCGATGTCCAAAAACGTTTTAGACAAGGTGATGCGCTGTCATGTGATATCTTAACATCGTGCTTGAAAGAATAGTGCAGAGCTCACACGTCAACACTAGAGGCACTATCTTTCAAAAGTCTGTCCAATTACTAGCATATGCTGATGACATTGACATAATTGGAAGAACTCAGCGTGATGTCAATGGGGCTTTTGTGAGTTTTGAGGCAGAGGCGGCAAAAATGGGTTTAACTTCTAATGAGGGCAAAACAAAGTACATGCTGTCGTCTAGAAAGGACATACAACATCGACGTTTTGGTCAAAACGTCACAATCGACAGACGTAACTTTGAGGTAGTCAAGGACTTCGTCTACCTAGGCTCCGCTGTAAACGCAGAAAACAGCACCAGCGCTGAAATCAAACGCAGAATAACTCTTGCTAACCGCTGTTTCTTTGGACTAAAAAAGCAATTAAGTGGTGAAGTCCTCTCTCGAGAGACCAAAGTGTTGCTATATAAGACCCTCATCAAACCCGTCCTGCTATACGGTGCAGAAACATGTACTATGACAAAAGTGGATCAAAAAACACCTTGGGTCGCTTCGAGAGAAAAGATCTTCGTGTGATATATGGTCCCGTATGCATCGAAGGGGAGTGGAGGAGAAGATGGAACGACGAGCTGTACGGGCTGTACAGCGACGTAGACTTAGCCAGAAGGGTAAAAACCCAACGACTAAGATGGCTGGGTCACGTAGATCGCATGGAAACCAATGCTCCGGCCTGGAAAGTCTTCGAATCCACACCCACAGGACAGCGCAGTAGAGGAAGACCGCGGCTCAGGTGAAGCGCACAAGTGGAAGGTGACCTCACCCAACTTGGAGCGCGAAACTGGAGACATCTAGCTAGGGACCGAGCTAAATGGAGAAGTGTGTTGGGTGAGGCCCTAGTTCACACAGGACTGTAGCGCCACCTTAAGTAAGTAAGTAAGCTTACAGCGACACGATCTATAAAATCATATGGCCATTTTTTATTTCTAAGATACCAGAGATTTCCATATTTTCCGAAATATAAACAAAATTTTTCTTACACATTTCTTATTTTTACTGTTAGAAATCTGAGAACAGAAATCGTATGATCAACTTTCTCAAGAATGCTCTAATTTATTATCCTGCTCTTGTCAATCTGTCTGATAAGTTCTCAGATTTTGTCATTTACAACTGGCTTTAGGCCTGTTACTCACACTTCGTAAAACGACGTTTGACGTCGCAAAACGTTTCGCAAATTAATGTTTGTTAACTCCAAGAAAGTAGCAACAAGAGAACAAAACGAGAGATGAATTTCCCCTCCGTTGAAAAAACTTGCAAATTTCTGCCGCAATAATTTCTGAGCGCAATGAGTTTAACAACTGTCAAATCGACAACTGTCATTTTCACTTTAATTTTACTGTTTGTTTTGTTGATTTTTTCCAGTAATATAATGTCCTCCAAACATTTAAAAAAAGTAAGGCACAACATCCTTGAGATATTTCTTTTTGGACTGTTTCCTTAAAATCCATCGTCTATTGAAAATTAATCCACATCTAATTCATATTTCATTTCTAAAATTTGCTCAGTTATTATTGAATCATTTTCTGATTCATCTGATGTCGGATTTATAAATAAATTTAATGAGATTCTGTCACACTGACGCATAATATGAAACAAAAACGTTTGTTTACTTTGTGGTAAGTTATGCTCTTTTCGAGACTTTTTTCTCCTACTTTTGACAAGTTTTACACTTCGCGCCACAAAAGTTACCAAACAGACCTTTTATGTCAAGGGAAAACAGTTGTCAGTGTCAAAATAACATATGATTTGAAAACACTAACTGACTCACATTCTATTGTAAAAGAGAAGAAATTGAAATTGTGTGTCAAAAATACAAATTATAATTTCAGGAATAAGTTATTTGGAGGATTTGGTGATGTTTTATTAATATATTCAGCGAATAATTTAAACTAAATATGAAGACTACTGAACCTGAACACATGTGCTGCCTTAGGCTTCTAAAATGAATATTGTAATGTATTCTTTTATTTAATAATAAATCTAGGTTTCCATAATATTACAAATAAAACAACTTATCACAATGTTGTTTTCAACAGCAAAATAAAAAATATGGAAATCAGTTAAAATGTAAATTTTTCTCATATAATCAGAAACTTTTATCTGTAATAATTTAAAATTACCTACAAAAGGTTCACCTATGGCAAATGTAATCAAATTTCACATAAGTTATTTCAAGGACAATTGTTCTCATACTTTTTGTAAGCCACCTACCCATGTCCTTCAAATTAAAACCAACAATTTTTCATGACCACTGGATGTATAGGTAGGTAGGTACATCCTCGCTGCCAGCATGCAAAATTCTATCATGTACCATTCCAATACCAACCACATTGCATACAGCACACAATACGCAAAAGATAAGTTGCACGAACGTTATAAATTCATCCCGAGGCACTTATTAAAGATCTGGATTCGAAAATAATATTTCTTGTGCTCAACACGCCCATCTCATATGCATATCCAATTATTATCCATATCCTGCCCTTGCCATAATACTGATTTCAAGGACTAAGACCGTTGCTCTTCGTTGTCGTCGTCCTCGCTGACACCCCCACATCCACCGCCACCGCCATCCACCACCACATGCCGTGAATAGTCATTTACAATTCACCGCCGCCATTGCCATCGCCATAGCCATTGTCGTCGTTCGTTTGTTTTTTAAATGCAGTTATGACCTCACACGCTCGAGAGTGTAATTTCTCATCGCGTTCACAATTAATTCTGGCTGGATAATTACTGTGTAAATGGCAGTGGGTCCTCCTTACAAAACCTGACTAAAATACTCATGACCACAGCATCAACCAATAGCGCACTTACACTTAAGACGACGCAAATAGTTACAATTGTAAAGGGCGTCAAACTTTAACAAAATAAAAAGAGGCTGGGATGCGACCCACACTGATAACTTCCCATCCCGTCTGTCGATTTGTCTTGCTTAAAAGTTTGTAGCTTTTCGTGTTGTGCCAAAAATTTGTCAGTTGAATTA
The DNA here is from genome assembly GCF_945859685.1 of Eupeodes corollae. Taxonomy (NCBI): domain Eukaryota; kingdom Metazoa; phylum Arthropoda; class Insecta; order Diptera; family Syrphidae; genus Eupeodes; species Eupeodes corollae. The sequence continues at coordinate 60,981,414 of NC_079148.1, read as the reverse complement.
TTTTTAAATTTTTTTTTTAAAGTGATTGCTAGTTAATTTTAAATTAAAAAATTATAAAAAAATGCATTTGTAGGGTTTTAAAATTAAGAAGGCAGTAAGCCACAGTTTCCGATAATTAATCGGTAGCCTAGTGGAGGTGGCGCCCGAAGAGAGGAGGAATACGTTGAAACACACTCTTACAATTACAGTAAGATGCGCTGGATTCGTTTCACCAACGCCCTAGCGAGAGAACTTCGTTCGAGTGACATAGCCCCACCAAACACCAGAAACCTGACAAATACAGAAATTGACCAACATTTACAACAAATGGACGAAACAATAAAACGAGCGATGGAAAGGACAATACCAAAGTACAAAGATTGGGACCAAATGGAGGCTTACGGAGACGCGACTATTGACGCACTGCGAAGGCACAAGAGTGGCTTACTGACAAGACTCAAAAACTTGTACAGACGACTTACAGACCCACACGACTTGGAGGTTAGGACACTGAAGTCGTCAATAAAAAATGTCAATCTGTTGATTAAGGAGAACTACAGGCTATCAATTAACAAGTACTGGGACAGCAAGATCCGGTCAGTTAATTCGAGTGACCCTAGTATGTTCCCGAAAATCAACAAGATATTCAGGAAAAAAAACGATACTGACCTTCCGTGTCTGAAACTCCAAAGAACTGAAGAAAGCAGGGGCTCAGGACAGCGCAAATAGATCCAGAAGAAGCTATCTTTGACGATGACTTTTATATAATTGAAGATCGGAAGGAAAAAGTGGAGGCGGTGGGAGCTGCTTTCCAGCAAGTGTACAAGGTGAATGTTAGCATTCACCCCAACCACGACCTGGAAAACAGAGCCCTACTTAATCACTTTTACCTCCGTAATGATATCACACATTGGCGATCTGAGAACCGCGGTTTCATGCGGTTCAATGACGATTCCTTGGCAAATGACATAATCGCCGAGCAAACGGGACCAAGTCCTTTGTTAGTGACGAAGGTTGAGCTTCAGCTCATCTTCAATTCAATAAAAAATAAAAAGTCAGGAGGTGTCGATGGTATATTCAACGTTGTACTAAGACATTTACCGATGGAGGAAATTGACATTTACACCACACTCTTCAACAATGCACTGAATAATGCATATTATCCAGTGCATTGGAAGACCGCTGTGGTTCATCCTCTCCTTCGAAAAAGGGAAAGGACAACTCCAACCCGTCAAATCTTCTTCTTCCGAGCATCAACAAAGTTTTCGAATAGATCTTTAATAGGGCTCTGACCAAGTGGGCTGTGGACAACAAAATGATTCCGGATAATCAGTTCGGGTTCAAGGCGGGTCATGACACAATTCATGCTGCGTCTAAACTCGTTTCTGATATCCAATGGAATAAATCAAAACAACAATGCACAGGTGCTGTTCTGGTTGATTTGGAAAAGGCCTTTGACACCGTATGGTTAGAGGGTCTTTACCCAAAGCTGAGCAGGCATTGGCATAAGCAAGCCATTGTTGTATTTACTTTATGATATGTTTAACGGTAGAAAGTTTGTTGTCAAAAGTGGCAATGTAACTTCTACCACAACATTATCAATTAAAAATGGTCTTCAACAGGGAGCGGTGAATTCGCCGACTCTCTTCAGCATTTACACCAGCGATCTGATAGGTAGTCTTACGAAGGCAATTGCGTACGCCGACGAACTTAATGCGTACAGAACAGCCCGAAAGGTTGAGGTTATTAGAATTCTCTTGCAGCGTGATTTCGACAAGATTCAGCGATATTGCGACGACTAGAAACTGAAAATAAATGTCTAGAAGTCGGAGACAATTCTTTTCCGGACTGCGTTGGCTAGGGCCACGAGGGATACGTGCAAGAATTGGCGCAAGATGGTCATCGTTGATCTTCACGGGCAGCCATTGGCGAGCAAATGTGCGGTGAAGTACCTCGGTATCTAGTTAGATCAGTATTTATTTTTCGACAGTCATATAAATGCTGCTCTGACCAGGTCCAGAGGAGCTTTCGCTCTGACGAAACGGCTGTTTTTTAGCAGTCGGCTTGACCTCAGGAAGGTAATTTGCTACATGGCTCTTATACGGCCGATGATCGTTTATGGTTGTCCTGTGTGGTTCAACGTTGCCCCTTCCCAGATGGAAAAGTTTCGGGTGTTCTAGCGGCAGTGTTTACGACGCTATACCGGCTTATATCGAGCAGTCGAGTCTTTTTATGTGCATTACTATTTCAACGAGGTCCTATACAACGGGGCTCGAATCACCAGAATTGATAATTTCGTCATAAAACTCGTTCGAGGTCACATTGCAAGAGATATTTGCTTTGTTGGTAGGCAGGTGGTACTCTGTGACCATCTAGCATTTGTTGATTCTAGAGCATATTGCTTGAGAAGATATTTGCATGTAGCAAGTGTGGTGTTCCTATGTTATGTTTTTGTGTAACATTAGGCAGAAGTGTTCCGATTTTTGCGAGCTCATCGGCTTTACAATTTCCCGGAAGTCTCTGTGGCGCGGCACCCAAAATGAGGTGAATATTAAACTGTTCCGTCATCTCATTCAGAGATGAAAAGCAATCGTGGACTATTTGAGAGTTTGTGGAGACATTCGCGAGAGATTTAAGAGCGGCTTGGCTTTCTGAGAAGATTATATATATCCTTGCAAGATATAAAGTTTTCTTTGAGCCGGGATAATGCCTCATTACTGCCTGGAATACACTACATTGATTGGGAAGTCTGTATAATAGACTGGGATTCAGTTGGTCCGAATAGATACCACATCCAACTCCGTGATCGGTCTTGGAACCGTCTGTATAGAAGTGCACCGCATCGTCTTCCAGGCGTCTCTCTTCTTCCCAGGAGGATCTTGAAGGGATAGACACATGGAAGCTTTTACCGAATACCATTTTTGGGGTGGAATAGTTTAAGTGAGCGGGGATAGATCTGAAATTGTCTAGAATAGTAGTATGTCCAGTATTGTTACTGTTCCATTAAGAGGTGGCTCCAAGCCTCACACATGAGTTGGCTGCCACCATTTTGGAGAAGATGTCAAGAGGTGTTAGGTTTAAAAGCGCTTCCAGTGCTGCGGTTGGTGTTCAGCGAAGAGCTCCTGTGATGCACATACTTGCTGACCGCTGGACTTTGATGAGCTTATTTAGATTTACCATCTTGTCCAGTGCGGTCCACTATACGACAACTTCATAAATGAGTATCGGTCTGATTACCGATGTGTATAGCCAGTGGGTTATTTTTGGGGAGAAGCCCTACAAGTAAAAAGCGCTACAGTAGCCTTTTTACTCTTTCATCAATATTTGCCTTCCAATTTAGTTTTTTGTCTCAAATGAGGCCTAAATATTTAGCTTGATCGGAAAAGCTTAATGGTATTCCTTTAATATTTTGTGGGCTAATCTGAGGAATTGTATATCTTCTCGAAAAGAGTATTTATTCTCTTTTATGTGGATTGACGTCTAAGCCACTTTGCTAAGCCAATTTTGTTATCCTATTTAAGGCATTTTGTAGGAGTTCCGAGAGAACTTGGGGGTGCTTCCCAGATACAGATATTGCAACGTCGTCAGCATAGGCAATCACCCTAAAACCGTCTGCTTCCAATGATGTTAGTAGGTCTTTTACTACCATGTTCCATAAAAGAGGCGAAAGGACAACACCTTGGGGGTACCTCGATTCACCGATCTGGTGGTAGTAAAACTTCTCATGCTAGAATGTATTGTCCTGCTTTTGAGCATGAGACTTATAAGATCTATGAGTAATTTCTCTAATTTCAGCTTATCCATTGCTGTTGTGATCGTCTGGTAACTGACGTTGTTGAAAGCTCCTTCAATATCTAGGAACGCTACTAGTTTGTATTCGAGGGAATATTCAATAATACGTACTAGCGAATAAAGTGCTGGTAAGCATGTTGAGCTGTGGAAATGAGATATGGTTTTTTCTGATGTAAATTTCAATCAATCTTTCCAAGGTTTTAAGAAGGAAATATGATAGGCTGATTGGTCGTAGATCTTTAGGGTTAACGTGGAAGGGTTTCCCTGCTTTAGGAATGAAGACTACTTTTACCATTCTCCAGGCTTTGCGATATGAAATATCACTCCAAACAATTTTATGGCCTTGGGAATTTTTTTATATAAAGGAGTTCCTAATTTTCGGGCAGTTATTTCATGATAAAATAAGTTGCTCCCATTTCTTAACATTATTTGGCTTTATTTCACTTTGTAAAGAAATAAATTGTTTTTCAATTAGCGCGGTTAGATTTTGGTGCCCCGTGGCGACCATTTTGTTTTGGTGACATCTGTCAAATCTTTTGTTAAATATTCAGTTGATTGTGCCAAATAATCATGGCAAGTTACAGGATTGAACAACACCTTTAAATGATAAAACTTTAATTTACGGTAGACGTGGTGGCCCTTCACAGTCGACTCTTTAACGTTTGGTGGCCAAATCTAAGACGTTCGGTTCAGTAAACAAACAGCCAACACAAGGAATGCAAAAGAGGCCGAGAACATCGCCGCGTACCGTGAAAGTGTATAGCAGAACCCGAGACAGTCTATTCCTCATCGCGCACAATAACTCGTCCTTTCGCAGACTTGGCGAATTTTGTGTCGGGACTTGGGCCTATTCCCGTACAAGATCCAACTGACCCACCAGCTCAAAGTTCATGACCACAGACAACGCTGGCCCATTTTTCGAGTTTTGAAGAGGACCCCAGTTTCGGCTGAAAAATCAACTTTATGGCTAAAACACAAACACGCTTCAGCTTCGGCTTCGTCTGCATTACATTGGGTATACTTCGGGGTTGCTTTGAATGAAACTTCCAATATGAAATTTCTAAAATGGCTCTTCTGTCATTAGTAATTGTTATTTTTTCTCAAAATAAAAAAAACATGAGTTTTGAAATCGAAAAAATTAATTAATTAAAAATTAATTTTACAGCTTTTGAGCTGCAAGAAAAAACAAATGTTCAGCAAATTTGAACCAGAGCTTCCGTTTGGAGTCACATTACGTAACATTACGTTATTTCCTTACAATTGCCAAATGAAACGTGATGTCGAAGCTTGATAGAATGCATTGAATTCCTATGTCTAAACTCGTAAACGTCAGGCGAACCCGAAACTGAACCGTGTTTGTGTTTCAGCCATTAGTGTCTAGGCGCATTTTTGGATGAATGTCTGTGTTAACAAGCAAAGTTTCCGTATGTGGGACGACACCACGCGAAGTTTACCAGATGATAATGCATCCTCAAAAATGTACCGTTTGGTGTTAATTTTGGTGATGATAACTAATTTCTTATGGCTTAAATTGAACCATATGGACCTAGCAGACGGCCGGCGCTACGTTCCACTCAGCAAATGCCACGATTGACATTGTGCATAAACGATTTGAGGGTAAAGTTATTTCTCACAAGATGATGTAACGCTATACTTTTTCCTGTAAGGTGATGCCCTCAAGGTGAACATAATACAGGCCATCGCCCAAATTCTGATCTATGTGGAAGAGTCTTTGAAAATTGGACTACTCGGATCCATGCCAGCGTAAGAAGCCGAGGTTAGCATTTGAATGATGTCATATTCCAAACTTAATGGCATACATGAACATGAGCCTTTCAAATAAAAAAAAAATTGGTTAATACTTCAATTCAGCATCTACCTGCCCTTATTAAAAACCCCTTTATTAAGACAACTAACGAAAAAATGGGGTGGCGCAACAGTCCGTTGTGAACCAGGGCCTAGTGACTTACAACTCTCAACCATTCCTGTGTGCGAGTACTGTTGTCAGGAATGGAAGGGACCTACAATTTTGGGCCGAATCTGGCTAGTTTGAGAAAGCACTTTTTCATGACAAGAATTACTCTTGAAGGATTTGTCAATTCCTCGCAAGAGGCAGTACCCGCGAAAATTATTTTTTTAAATTAAGGTGGCACAGGCAGGGATTGAACCCAGACCCTTTGCATGACAGTCCAACGCACTAACCATCATGCTACGGGTACTACAGACAACTAACGACCCTTATTAAAAACCCCTTTAGTAAGACAACTACCCGCCCTTATTGAGACAATTCTTAAAGTTGGGGTTTTATTTTGTATCGCCTTTTTGTCTTGCCTTTATGGGAATTAATTTCATTTTCAATTTTAGAGCTTAATTTCTTAATGCAATAAAGTCCCAATTAGAGTAACTATGTAATTTGTATTTTATGGGTTATTTCTTGGGGAGTTATTTCACGGAGCTTTGAGGGTTAAGTTATCAAAAATCAAACATAAGCACATTTCAGATGAAGTCAGAACCTTTGCTGTTTTATTTAAATTACGTCTCTTATTACTAATATTTGGTCACCCTGTATTATATTTGAAAAATGCTTGAAAAGCTTGCATTGGAGTTTTGAAATGCGATTGAAATTTCAAAAACTCCCAATGCAAAAGTGGACCAACCACGAAGGGTTCCATATCCTGCCACATAGCTCGTTGCATTTGTTGTCTTGTGTTCGCTACAGTGGTAATAATTAGGATACATTTGACATTTTAACAACTTCTGCGTTGGCTGGAAGTGAAAATATAACTGCACCCGCAATCTCCGTCAAAAGTCGATATTATTCATACGAGGACGACGTTACCGCAAACGGAACCGCTGTGAATTGTGTAGAATTCTAGATTCGTTCGTTCGGGTCAACAAGTTATATTTATAGTTGTGTAAAATAAACTCTTTGAACCGCTGATCCGCACCTGATACCCATGAACGCCTGAACGAAAACGCACATCTTTCTATAAGAGAAACTTTTTCATAGCATCCTATGTTAACGTTATGGGTATAAATACAAATGTATTTACATAATAATATGTTTCTTTTTATTTTTTGTTACAACAAAAATATTAAATTTTAAATGCAAATTCATAACTGCAACACGCACTATGCTGTTTTGCATACTTATATTGCGGGTAGCTTTTATTTTAAACCTTTAAGTTCAACATCAGAAATGAAAAACTGGAGGTGTGGCCAGTGCTTGTGCACGAAGTATATAAAATATAATTCAGAACTTTAACCGCAAAAACATCTTTCAGACTTCATTACTACCCATGGAAATGAGTTTTGTGGGCCAAAGTTGGCTCGGTGGAATTGTTTGGGTGACTTCCAGAGGCGTAGCGTCGAATTCATATAATGGGAGATTATGTGATTTTCAAGAACGTGTCGAATTTTTAAAGGAAATTTCGGATGTCTGTATCTATGATGTGATTTAAATCAAATGACGGAATTCAGTGATATTTTGAGGTTTTATTCTTCAAACTTAATCCTACAAACATTTATGGTTTGTATTTAAAAATACTGTTGATTTGGTTACGGTTCACCAAAAAATGCTCCCATTTTTCCTTACATTACATTATAATTTATATGAACTTAATAATATAAAATGAATCAGGTCGTTTATATAAGGATATACAAATAATTTATATGACAAATTCATTTGGTAGCTTGTTAAAATATAAAAAAGCGTTCATAAAATATGAAAAAGAAGGTCTGAAATCTCTTCACAGAAACGGAATACCAAAGTGCTGTAACCTTGGCTAGAGTTCATCCAAATTTAAATTTTGGTCGTTTAGAGTAGTGATAACATAGTCGTCGTCGCCCCGGAAATTTGTAGTCAACGACAAAAATTAATCAAGTCAATAACCAATTTGTCAAGAAAAATTCCACTTAATGGTTTAAATAATGAAAACCTATGTATATGTAGTTATAACTGCCAATCTCAGTAACCCTGACCTTAAAAAACCCTGCCCCAAAAAAGCATTGCTCTTCTCCCAAGACTGTTTTGGAACGATAGGAAAAAAGGTATGAAGCCAAACTTATTCAGTTTACTGTACAAGCTGATTTAAGTCAAGCAAGCACGAGCCACCAGACTTATTCCTTTATCCAAGCTATAAAAAACTCGATCTCCTTTGCAGAAATGAGGGACGTAGCTAAAGACAACCAAAAGTGGTTTGACAAAAACTGCGAAAGAGCCAGAGCTAAATCCTTCAAACTGTTAAAACTAGCAAGGATGAGAAACTGAAATTTTTTCCGTGAGGCTTATGTTCAGCAAATATAGAATGTAAAAAACTCTGCCAAATAAAGGGAAATTAATACTATTTAGGAAAAGAGAATACTTTAAATAATGCCAACGATTCTTCTGAATTTTGGAAAGTAGTGAAGAAACTGAATGGGAAAAAATAAAAAATTAGTTACAATTTATAAATTTTTGACAAATCTTTTTAAAAATCTACTTTATCCATTGGAGATTGAAGAACCAATACAATTCGCTGAAAATTTCATAATCGTTGACTCTTTAGATAGGGATATCACCTTAGAAGAAATTCACAGTGTTTTACATAAAGCTAAGAATAGCAAAGCCCCAGGGTATGATAGAGTTCCTTATGAATTTTTCAAAAACGCTCCAAACGATTTTTTGGAAAATTTAGCAAGGACCTATTCAAATATATTGCACACGGCTGAAGTACTTGAAACCTAAAATTATCATCAATGGAAATCAATAATTGTATTTCCAATACACAAAAAAGGGGACATAAATAATGTTGAAAATTATAGGGACATATCTTTTCTTATCTTATCTTATCTTATGGGAAAAGCTGTTTTCAATATTTATTGGTTTCAAAGCTGCTTTCGATAGCATTGATCGAGGAGCATTGTTTTAAAAATGAAATCTACTGGGGTTATCCTCTAAAGTTTCTAAAGTACTAAGAAAACTTTACAAGAACACTACATCAGCTGTATGGGATGGCGAACAAATATCAGAACGGTTTGAAACCAAAAGTGGAGTACGTCAAGAATGAATATACTTACTTGGGAATGATTCTCACACCCCAACTCAACCCTAACAAACACTTTCGAAGTAAACTGAAGAAATCGTTATCTGCTATAAACTTAACCTGTAACTTACCAAAATCAACAATTAATTACATGCTGCTGCTTGAAACAGGTCTTCATCCAATTTTTATTTTCGCCTTGAAAATGTACTTTGATTATGTAGACAAAATACTTTCTTATGATGATATTCGATTACCAAAATTATTAGCAAAACACATTATACAAACAAATATAAGTTGGTTCAGGAAATGGGAGGATATAACCATATTGAGCGGTATTTCGGTGCATCCTTGGGAGATGGAAAATGGGAGTATGAGCGAAAAGATCAATTGTATTCTCGAAAATCTAGATGAGAAAATAAAACTAGATCTAATTGAGGAAGCAAAAGGTTACTTACGTAGATCTCTATATCCAAAGCTCAATTATAATCTGAATGAGCTCAATTATTGTACAGACCAAATGAGCTTATTTGAAATTTCTATCATTTGTCGCATTAGGGGAGAGCTTCTTGACTTAAATTACAAACATTATTTTAATGACCAATCAACTTTTTACTCTTTCTGTAATTTGCAAGAGCAAGAAAACTCTTATCACTTTTTATGAGTGTGCCCTTTTCTAAGATTTCTATACTTTAAAAAGTCAATAATAAGCGAATCAGACTCTTAAAGAATCTTAAATGGAAGCAACTGGAAACTTCTTGCCCAATATTGCATTGAAGCCCTAAATTACAGAAAATATTTTATAAATTACTAAAAGATTTTAACCCAAAAATGTATCTATTTTTTTTTTTGTATTGCAATTTATTTAATTTTATGTGTATATCGTTTTTCTTTTATTAATAAAAATAAATTACTAATTGTTAAATAAAATAATAGCAAAACACACCAAAAAGCTTACTTGAATTATTAATATTAAAATTATATTTTGTAATTTTTTAACAGTAAAAATAGAAATGGCATCTGGCAGACGGTTTCAAAACCAAGGCCATAATTTTATTTATCATTATTTTGAATTGTAAAAATTTGTTTAAGGGTCAATAAATTAAGCTATTATTATAATTATATTATAGCTATCATTAATTTTCATCATTGAAAACAAACATTGGAATTTTTTGACAGGTCGTTGGAATTGTGTGCAATTGGAACACAAATCAGTGGACCGATTCGTTTCACATTTAAACATAAATGTATCAGCGTTCAGGAAAATGAATTTCCATCCGGAAAATAAAAAAATACATTTTCAGTGAAAAATAACCAATTAAACTTTTTTCCTCAAAACAAATTCTTCACATAATTTTCGTTGGTAATAAAAGGTGTGCATTCAAGAGGACACAAGCGTCCACAGGTTTTTCTCAAAACCCACCTCTGTCTACCAACTCCTACTCTCACCTCCCCGCGGTGAACATCGGGTGCCTAGTACCTCAACTAGAGATTGTGTTCCAACCCCAGTGGAAAGTTGTTGGGGGCAGCAAACAAGAGAGGGGGGAGAGGTGTTTTACTAAGGCACCTCTCCTTATCCAGGCGGCAGTGGACGAATTCTCGAGATGGAATCAACGGTGGCGTCTACAGTTCCAGTAAGGTAGAACTATTCAGTGAACACCTTATAGGGCTTCTTCAACATATTCGGAGCCCAGGCCTTTAGGGAGCGTCTTATCCGGCTCCCCTTCTTGGAGTTATACTAAGGATCTGGCTCTCAAGGTTGGGGGTTGTTCCGTCTGGGTGATTTCCTGGCCACGTAAAAAATACCTTTAGTTGCGAAGGACCAACAAGCCTCGGATACGGACGGATTCACTGTTGACAACCCACGCAAACAAAATAAAGACTACGAACTTTGGATATGTACGTGGAATGTTAGGTCCCTTAACAGACCACGTGCAGCCGAACAATTAGCGGAAGCCCTAAACTGCTACATGGCAGATATTACAGCCTTCCAAGAAGTGCGATGGGATGGACCGGGCAAACGCAAACTAAAAGACTGCGATATCTACAACGGCAACTGCTACCGAGAACAAAGACAGCGTCTATTTGGATGTGGATTTGTTGTTGGAAGTAGGCTCAGGCAAAAAGTCTTGAGTTTCAACAGTGTGAGCGAGCTCTTCACGACAATCCGCATCAAGGCTAAATTCGCCAACATAAGCCTACTATGCGTGCATGCCCCAACAGAGGAGAAAGATGAAGACACCAAAGACATACTCTTCGAGTTCTTGGCTATGACATTAAAATTGTCTTAGGAGATTTTAATGCCAAGCTAGGAAGAGAAGACATATTTGGTGGTACAATCGGGAGATACAGCCTGCACGACACCACCTCCGACAACGGATTCAGGCTGGTCGATTTCGCTACGGGGCGAGACGTTCTGGTAGCAAGTACGCAGTTCACATATCTCAATATCCCCAATGGGACATGGAAATCTCCTGATCAATCAACCGTCAACCAGATTCACCACATTGCGATCGACGCACGGCACTTCTTCAGTATCCAGGTTATCCGAATATTCCGAGAGGCCAACATTGACTCGGACCACTACCTCATAGTAGCCAAGGTACGTCTACGGATATCCCGATCCAAGCCAAAACAAGGAAATACTGTGAGAAGATTCGACGTTAGACGGCTACAATCGCAAGAGACTGCCATGTCCTTTTCCGATAGAGTCTCTAATAACCTCTTAAGGAGTCCTATGCTGCCAGCATTAAGCATTGAAAACCAGTGGCAAAAATGCCTTGTAGTCATCAGAGATACCGCCTCTGAAGTGCTAGGTTTTACACGGCGACCACAGCGAAACCCCTGGTTTGACGACGAATGCCATCAAGCGCACGCAGCAGAACAAGAGGTATACAAAACGGCGCTGCACAAAAGGAAGAGGAGAAAGGAACACCGGCTTCTTAGATGGAAAAAAAGAGAGCATGAGAAGCGCGCGATCGAGGAGATAGAGGAATGTCACAACAGGAATGAGGTTCGTAAATTTGACCAAAAGGTAAAAAAACCTCCCAAGGGTACCAGCCACGAACCGAAGCCTGTAAAGACGATCAGGGGAACATCGTAGTAAAACCGCAGTCTATGTTGAGAATATGGAAAGATCCTTCTCCAAATTATATAACGGCGATGACGAACCGAATTCCGCTGTAAGGGAGATAGAACCACTCAACCTCGGCGACGCAGATCAACAATTCCGCCTACCCGACCTTGACGAAGTGAAGATAGCTATATCTAAACTTAAGTCAAACAAAGCTGCTGGAGCTGACGGCATCGCTGCTATTCAACGCAGCAGGCAATGACTTGGTAGGGAGCATGCACCAACTCATCTGCAAAATATGGTCAGAAGAAAGCACGCCCGATGAGTGGAATTTCAGCATAGTATTCCCGATACATAAGAAAGGAGACCCTCTAAACTGCGCCAACTACAGAGGCATCAGTCTCCTTAACATTTCATATAAGATCCTCTCTGCCGTTTTATGTGAACGTCTGAAGCCGTTCGTCAACAACTTTATTGCTCCTTATCAGTGTGGCTTCAGACCAGGAAAGTCCACTATCGACAAAATATTCACACTACGGCAGATCTTGGAAAAAACCCAGGAATTTCAAATAGATACACACCACCTCTTTATCGATTCTAAAGCCGCGTATGACAGCATCTATAGGGAAGAACTCTACAGAGCAATGTCTAGTTTTTGCATCCCTGTCAAACTTATCCGTTTGTGCAGAATGACAGTGGAGAATGCACGCTGCTCTATCAAGGTCGGAAAAGATCTTACCGATGCATTTGATGTCAAAAAAGGTTTTAGACAAGGCGATGCACTGTCATGCGACTTCTTCAACATCGTTCTGGAAAGAATTGTGCAAAACTCAACTGTCAACACTAGAGGCACAATCTTCCAAAAGTCCATCCAATTACTCGGATACGCAGATGATATTGACATAATTGGAAGATCAAAGCGTGATGTCCGTGGAGCGTTTTTGAGCATTGCTGTCATCAAAAAAGGACACTGAACAACGACGTCTTGTACAAAATGTCACCAATGACCGCTATAACTTTGAGGTAGTTAAGGACTTTGACTACCTAGGCACCGCTATTAACAAAAATCCGGATTCATTTCAAGAATTGCAATAATTGGCCCATAAAAATGCCATTAAAGGGATTAGTCAATCATATGCCAAAAAATTAATGCTTTATAACAAATAGAGTGTACCTAGACAAGAATGCAGTTTCTTTTGGTCTTCGTAGACACCCTTTACCAACAGCAATAAAGCCATTCAACAAAAATAGACAAATTTTGCTCTAAGGGGTTTGAATTTTTTCATTGGAATTTTTGTTTGATAGGTCATTTATAGCTATCATTAAAAATGTATGTTATTGACAAAAATTTCCTGATCAAAACTACTGTAATTTTTTCTGATAGAAATCTGTTATTGGAATTGTCTTAAATTGGAACACAAATCAGTGGATCGATTAGTTCAACTTTTCAACAAAATAGTCCAATCGATCAGTATATAGTTTGTATTTCTAATCAAAAGTAAGCACAAGATAAAATTAATTTCAAAAAATGTAAGGATTGATTTCAATGATATGGACCTGCCAGTTTTTTGTTTTAAATGTTTAAACATTTTAGAGCTTTATTTTCAGAAAAAGTTAAATGAAGTAAGATGAAATCTAATGTAAAGTATTTTTTTTCAAAAGGCACAACGCATTTGAGCTAAATTTATTTCGTAAATACATTTTAAAAATTTGTATATTCTTATTTAAATTTTATTAAAAAGCTAACTCCAAAAAAATGTGTAGTGTTAAATATGTCATTAAGAAACAATACAAATAAAAACAGTCTTATATGGCTTTCCTGGGGAACACCAGAAAACACATTTATCCTTCTGTATGTTTTCTTTTTAAAAGTAACATTTTGTGTTCTTCATCAAAGGTACGACTCCAAATAAACTAAAACCCAAGCAGCAAGTCCCTTAATCTACAGTTTTTCAAAAGTAAATCATGGTTGACACGATCAAATGCTTTTGAAAAATCCAAGTGTGCAACATCAGTTTAATATCCATTTTAAATTTCGAGTTCAATACTCTTCTTCTGACATTTCTAGTTCTAAGTCATCATTTTTGTTGAATATCGCCCGATTCCTATAAATTCAAGTTTTTCTCTTTCGACTGGGAATTAATTTCACTTTCAGAGGGAACTAACCCTCATCTTTTTTTCGGAAATAAATTCCAACTTAGCGTGAGATATAATGCCAAATTGCTGAAGTGGATTTTTTTTTGTCTCACTGAGTGGGAACTAAGTCCCTCAGTGGACTAGGTTCCCAGGGACTTAGTTCCCTGCACTTTCACAAGCATTTATGCAGTTGTGACACTTCGCAAGAGTTATAAATTTTATCAATATTTTCAAAACCAGAAACTCTTTCAAAAATAAAATTTGATATTGATGGCTCATTAAAGAAGAATTGGATGTCAACAACAGAATGATTAACAGAATTTTCAAACAAAAAATTATTATTATTATTATCAAGTCCAAAATGTTTCCATTTGAATTGGAATTCATCTGAAAAGTTACTCTCAGTTTCCGATGCGGATTCTCCCTTACTCGTTTGACGATACGCCACTGGTTGACTCTATTTTCAACTCTGTACCATTTTTGTATTTTCTTGCCAACAACATGCAAAACCTTGAACAATATAATGCGTTATGACGGCTATTGCATTTGTGTGCTCGTAATTAGAAACCACCATAACTTCCTTGATGGTTGTTGGTTCATTTCTCATTCCTTTTGTGTTCCTGTTGCATTTCCGGCGACGTATTATTTAAGTTTTGTTTTCCCCTTTTTGCTGCAATAATTACGGCTAAGTTAAATCCTCGTACATTAAGGTAGGTTGTTTGATAAATATTACATCCAGTATTGTAGGTAGATAGGGAAACTAAGTTTTGATATTACAATAATTTGTATCAGGTTGGACTTTGCATCTTATTGTTTTTCAAGTGTTAGTTAGAATCCATACACAAAAACTTAGCTCGTTCTTTGTGTCACTTTTTATTGGCGTCGCGTAATTAAAGTATGGAAAACATGGGTGGTTTCTGGGATCATTGATTAGGTTTGTTCGAAAGTTGAAACTTTCAACTTTGAGTAAAAATATGCTAAATTTAAAGTCCTCAAATTTGTGTTCAACTTCCAGTGAAGAAAATGGAAGACCGATAGATTCGCGAAATTCAAAATCCAAAAAACATCAAATCCCGAAAACCATGCTCAATGTTTGTGTTATTAAGTTTCTTTTGGAGTGTTTCACGTTTTTCACGCACGCACAGACACCTTTCTAAAAATGTTTTATTTCGACCATAGGGACCTTGAAACGTCGAGAAATGTCAATATTTTTAATTCGACAAATCGGACCCATTACAATAACTTCCTATGGGAAGTTAAATAAAATGCACGACTGGTTCGCACGAACTTGCTCCTGTATGCAAAGAGTCTGTTTAAAGTATCCTATGTAAGATTTAATATATACCTGTTATATAAGTTTGTCTTCAAAGATATAATGGCTGAAACACATACCCGCTTCAGCTTCGGCTTCGTCTGCGTTACGTTAGGCTTGCTTCGAGGTTGCTTTAAATGACATTTCTATTATTTCATCCCTCCAAAGAGCAAATATATTGTTTGTTGACATTTTTTTACTGCTGATGAACTGTCAGACAAAGCAAAGGTTCAGAACATTGAACTAGAGCTTCCGTTTGGAGTCATATTACGTTACATTACATTCTTTTTCTTACGATTGTCAAACAAAACGTGAGGTCGAAGCTACATTGTGATAGCATGCATTGAATTCCTATGGCTGAACTCGTAAACGTCAGGCGAAGCCGAAGCTGAAGCGTGCATGTGATTCAGCCATAAATGCCATTTGACTTGTCAAAAACTTGTAAGCATACTTAACGAAAACAATTGTTTCTGTATTCAGCTAGTTCATTTAAAGCTTTTTCCTTTGGATAGCTTTATTTTAATTTCATATTAGAAGAACCAGGATGGAAAATAAATTATCTGAAGATAAGAAAGAGGCAGAACATGTATGTTTAAATTGTAAAGCGATCGCTTATTAGTTGTGTAGTTAGATTTTGTGTCTAAAACGGATAAAGAATAGTTCATTGACGTTCTCAGCTTATGCTTATAGATAGATATATAAATATTTATGATGATAATGAAGGAATGTGATTGGTGGTAGAAGGTGCTTACTGCAATCCAATCACATTCCTTCTTTCCTAAAAGGTTTTCAGCTTAAACATGGAGTTATTACGTTCATCTTAATTTGTTCGTTAAAGTTAAAAAAAAAAACAAGCATACGGACAGGTACAAGAAATTGTTATTCATGTGTTGTTTACCGTCAGGCTCTTGTGTGTTTTGGATTAAGTTACGAAGCGACACGTAAACAGTAGTTGTAGAGGTTGTACGTAAGACTTATATGGGTATAATGTGTATACGTTGAACAAGTGATTCTAATAGAAAATACATATACTCTTTCTGGACCGTTTCTTTAACTTGTACCAAGTATTTATTCTTTCATACAGGCGAAGGCAAGTAAATCATGTGTGAAACAACCTTATTCTTAAAGAATAATACTTAAAAATCATATATGTATGCAAATGTATTTGGCATTAGACTATCTTATAAATTTGTCCAGCTCTGACACCAATATCTTACTTCTAGGTGAAGACGAATCCTGCCTTGAAGCCTCTCCTTCTTCTTCACAAATGGAACTATCTCTTTTCGATAAAGTCCTTCTTACTGACTTACAGCAAACAAGCTGTATTAGAAACTCAAAAAATCGAATTCTCGATTTAGTCTTTTCTTCTGACGCTATAAGTACTCTTGTTCTAGAATCTAGATCAGGAATTACTAATATTGACAAGTATCACCCCCCTTTTTTTGACTTAAGTAATCACCTTACTAATCACAGTAATTCTTTTGATTGCTTATATAATTTTGATTTCAGAAGAGCCAATTTCCAGCAGTTGTCTGAAGATTTAACCATTTCTGGAATTGCTGATACACTAGCATTTTTTAACATTGACAAAGCAGTTTCAACTTTTTATAGGATCCTTAATTATTGTTTTGAAAAAATGTACCGATAAATAAATCAAGAAATACAAACTTTAGCCATCCTTGGTACACGAAAGAATTGCGTTTACTACGTAACAAAAGAAATAAGGCATGGAAAACGTATCTCAAAACTCTGTCTCCAGTCAACTTCTCTTTTTATGTTGAACTCTTTAACCAATTTAAATCTCTTTCTAATTTTTTATATGCCTGTATGTTACTGATATGGCCACCTCTTTGAAAGAGAATCCTAAAAAATTTTGGAATTTTGTAAACTGAAAGAAAAAATCAGATGGCTTTCCAGTTAACTTCACTTACAAGAACCTTTTGTTAGATAAAACTTTTGATATCTGTAACGCTTTCGCAAAGAATTTCCGTGAGTCATTTGTTAATAGCCCTCAAAAATTTGATGAAGTATATTTTCATAATCTTCACACTTTTTCGCAAACTAGCTGTAGTCACATACATGTGCTACAGAGTACTACAGGCCCATTGGAAAGCATTCTTGCATTCCTAAAGTATTTGAACAAGTTGTTTGTGAAAGTTTATCATATTTTAGTAAAAATATCATTTGCGAACAGCAACAAGGTTTTGTGAAAAAAAAGATCAACCGTTACTAATCTCCTCACATTCTCAAACATATGTTCAAACGCTTTAGAACAAGGTTATGAAGTTGACTGTGTATACACTGACTTTTCTAAAGCTTTTGACCAACTTAGCCACGGAATTATTTTATTTAAACTTAACGCTCTTGGTTTTCCACCATTTTTCTTAGCTTGGATTAAGTCATACCATTAAAACAGATCCTAGGTAGGTAGGTAGAAATGGCGATCTCAAGGCAACCTAGCCTGAGATCCAATTAGCGCTGTAGTGCGCCGTTTTGATACCAAAAACTCGTTTGATATAATTTTTTTAAATTTTGTTCTAAAAATATTTTTGGTATGCAGTTGTGATTGTAAATATACGCTCTACATTTGAATTTCGTAAAAAAATGTTGACCCGTTTTCGAGATAAAGAATTTTGAAAAAAAAAATGTAATAATTTTTTAAAAATCCAAACAATAAAAATTTGCACTTTTGTTAATCAAATATTGTTAAGGCAATATAAGAGCTTATTCGAAAACATAAATATTTGAATTTGAACACTATGCTGGTTCATTTTTATTTTTATTTTCATTTCATGATTTTAAAAATAAAAATATTATTTTCATGACTTTAAATCATATTTATTAAAAATAATTGGTATTCAGGAACAAACAGTTCGACTGTTAACAGTCAAACATTTCATCTTCATAAATATTAAAATCAGTTCATAAGTTTCTGAAAAAATTAAAAAAAAAAGCGGTACCTTTCCTGAGCAATACAAAAATATTTTTTTTTATTAAAAGAAGCCAAGTTAAAAAATAAAATTTTAGAGAAAATTGAAAAAAATCTATCGGTTTGTTCTTGAGAAAATTCGAATTTTCGTTTTATGACCAAAAAAATTGTATGGGGGCCACTGTTAGTTTTGATCTTAAAAAATAAAATGAAAAAAAAACCTAACGTGAATCTGTTAAAAAACCTTAACTTCCAAGTTTGAACTCAATCGACCCAATGGTTTCGACTTCTCTACCATCGTTATATCAAGTTTGATTAAAATCTCGAGTTTGAAATTTTGCACGAATGCAAAACTTGCCATATAGGTCCTATATATCGCAAGTAAAAAGGTCTCTATCTTTATTAATTCTCTCGTTCGAATATTAAGAAAGGCTTGAAAATATTTACAGTATTTATTGGGCTCTTCCCCAACCGTCCAATTAAAGGTAATACTTATTTTAAAGGTGTTGATGGATGTTAATTTTTTAAGGACGGATTTGTTTTGAAGTGAGGTTATTTTGTACCTAATTTTCTCTGCTGTTATTGAACTAATTTGGTTAAATTTTTCCCCTGTATGTTTTGTTACAACTTCAACTCCTTGTATTCTTAAATAATCTCTAAAAATCCATAAAAATATCTGCACTTTCTCATATATAAGCAAATATGGTCTCTTGGCCATCATACGTTTGAAAAACAATGACCATAAAATTTGATGAATTGCACACTTGAATGGAAGGATGCATTGAACTGGAGTGTAATTGTAAGCCATAGAAGCTATTGTAATAGCCTTAATCGTATGGCAATAGCAGATGAATGGATTTTATTTATAGTATTTTAATGGATGATGGCAAAAGATATTAACTTAATAGCTTTTGAAATAGATTTTCAATAAATAAATTTCCCACTATAAATGGAAATGATCCGTTTGGTTTATTGCAATGGAAATTAAATCGTGGTGAAACAATAAATTATATCATTCTGAATGTGTTCTATATTAAAAGCTTAAAAGCTTTTTTACTATCCGCTTCACAAATGCCAAGTTTAAAGTAGGTAAGGCATTCTTATCAAGTGTTTAAAATGGCGCGGGTAGATTTTGGAGCGAACGTGGCGGTTATTTTTGGTTTGGTAACATCTGTCAAATCTTTTGTTTATTATTCAGTTGTTTATGCCGAATCATCATGGCAAGTTACACGATTGAACAGCACGTTCAAATGATAAAACTTTATTATTAAAATGGGTGTTTGTTAACGCAAGCGTTGGGCGCATTGCAGCTATTTTTAGGTAGACGTCGAATCTTCAACGTTTGGTGGCCAAATTTGAGACGACCGACCGGTTGAGTAAACAATAATCCAACATTCGTACGTTCAAAGAACGCAAGATCGGACAAGAACATCGCCACGATCCGTAAAAGTGTACAGTAGAACCGAGACAGTCTATTCCTCGTCGTGCACAAGAACTCGGCCTTTCGCAGACTTCAACTTGGTGAATTTAGCTACGGTACTTGGGCCTACACATGGACAAGATCCAACTGACCCAGGAGCTCAAATTTCATGACCATAGACAACGCCGTTTTTTCGCTTACTTCGAACCTATTGGAAGAGGAGCCCAATTTTGGCCGAAAAACCATCTTTAGTGACGAGGCGCATTTTTGAATGAATGTGTTAACAAGAAAAATTGCCGTATGTGGGGCTACACTAACCCACGCTGGATTTTTAACCTGTTGCGGCGTAATTGGTCCTTACTTTTTTGAAACTGAGGTTAAGATAACAATGATAACTAATTTCTTATGTCCCAAATCGAACCATATGGACCTAGACGACATCTGGTCACAGCAGGAAGTCGCTAAGTGCCACACACCAAACGCCACGACATCTACGCACGTTTATGTATTAAACATTGGTCAACAAGGTAATTGTTACTTTTTCTTATGTTTTTAATGGCTTCAAAATCAATTAATCAAGTCAGGTTTTTGATATATAATCATTCATAATTCGGAAAAAAACGTATGTACATATGTATATAAGAATTTTTGAAACCATGTATAAGTTAGGAATTAGTTAATAAAATTTGTAATTATTTTTCAAATCAACAATCCCTTACTTCAATAATCCATTTGAACATTTTCTTATTTATAATTCAAAACATCCTCATTT
The DNA here is from genome assembly GCF_945859685.1 of Eupeodes corollae. Lineage (NCBI taxonomy): Eukaryota > Metazoa > Arthropoda > Insecta > Diptera > Syrphidae > Eupeodes > Eupeodes corollae. The sequence continues at coordinate 60,960,980 of NC_079148.1, read as the reverse complement.
GTCGTTATTCCTTACGTGCCATATATGTATGTATGTGCAGTGACCCAAAAAAAAAGTTGTACAATCGATTTTCTTTTTGTTAAAATGGAGTTAATTGCAATAAAAAAAAACAAAATACTTACCAAAAATAGGGATTTTTTTAACCTCCAGATTAAGTCAAATACATTTTGTTTCATAATTATTTTAAGAAAATCTATTTTATAAAACAAATAAAAAACTTGTACATTTGAAAAATTCAATTAAAAAACAGCAAAATTTCGAAAACCCAAATGGTTTAATATTTTGTATAATGTCCTTTTGCATCTAAGACCATTTGCAACCTCTTTGGCATTGAAAGGTCCAATTTTTTTATGTAACATCTGGCGTAATTTCAATCCATATCTTCTGTACTGCTTCTTTTAACTGTTTTCATTTTTTACTTTCCTTTCCCTGAACATTTTTTTTAACAGGAGCCCAAAGATGTTCAGTTGGATTTAAATCCGGACTTTGAGGTGAATGAGGAAGTACTTTTGCACGTTATATAACAACGAAATTAAAATTATCTCCAAGGTCCAATTTTAATGTAGTACTTCTTCTTTTGAAAATGTTCAGGTAATCGAAACTTATTCATTGTCCCTTCCACAAATTGAAAATTTCCAACTCCATTCGCTCCCATCGCACCCCACACCATAACGCTGCCATTGCCATGTTTTACTGGGCAATTTACATTCTTTGGATCTAACGCTGTTCGCCTTTTTCTGAAAACAAAATGTCGCCCATCGGATCCAAAAATGTTGAATTTGGATTCATCGGTATAAATAATGGAATTCCAAGACACTGTTGGCTTATTTATATACTCTTTTGCATATTGTAATCGCTTCTTTACATTTCTGGCGGATAAAAGTGGTTTGTTTCGAGGCATAAGACTCTAAACTCTTCCGAATGTAAAAAATTTCTTAGCGTCTGTGAAAGAACTTGGACAGTTTTGTTTCTATTGAGGTCTTCCGCTATTTCCACTGCACAAAATGTTGGTGTTACTTTGTACAATCCTTACTATACGCCTCTTGGTTTTTTTTTTTTTTTGTATTCACAAGCACTCAAGGGGTTATTAGTACCCTTTATATGTTTATATTTAAACACAGTGCGAGCGTTAGGAAAATAGGGAAGGATTTAAAAGGAGATACCGGTGCACATTGGTCTTAAAGTTCTGAACATCAAAATGGGAGGGAAAAACAGAGTTGGCCAAAGCATTCCACATTCTCGATGTGCGATTTAAGAAAGAATCTCTGTACTTAACAGTACGCCCGAAATTGAGCTCAAGGGTAAACTGATGAGCATTCCTAGAAGTGCGAGTATTACGGCTGAATTGTTTAAGGGGTGGAATGCAACTGGCTAATTCGACAGAACATTGTTTGTAAAAATATCTATAAAATAACGAAAGGCATGAAACATTGCGACGGTGTTCTAGCGATGTAAATGTTTCGATTATAGTTCTGTCGCCTATCATTTTTAAAGCCCTTTTTTGAATTCTATCCAAGAGATTTAAATTTGTTTTGAGGGCACCTGCCCAGATATGCGAATTATATTCAAGCTTTGGACGGATAAAAGCTTTGTAGATTATAGCCAGATCGGAAGGGGTGAAAAATTTCTTGCATCTTCGGAGAAATCCTAAGCATCTGGCAGCATTTTTGGCGATATCGAATATGTGATCATTCCATAAGAGGTGATCTGTGATATTCATACCAAGTACTGAAAGTTGATTAGTTTCCTGGATGCAAGTGCCGCTCATGGATAGCGGCATCGGGGGTGGGTTACGCTTTAACGACAGGAGACAGCATTGAGTTTTGGAAGCATTAAATTCTACACGGTTTTTGATTCCCCATTGGACAATGCTGTCAAGATCAGAATTTAATGAGCTTATCATACGCTGCCGTTGAAATTCCACATTCGAAGGACAAGGATTTGAATCTAGAAACGAATATGAAAAGCTGAGGGTACTGTCGTCGGCGAAACAGTTTAATGGATTAGAAGTGACAGACAAGAGATCGTTTATGAATATAAGGAAGAGAGTCGGAGACAAAACGGAGCCCTGGGGTACACCAGCGTTTATTTTATGAATTTTAGACATGAAACCATCCAATACAACTTGTATTGAACGGTTAGAAAGGTAATTTCTAATCCAACGAAGAAGAGATTCATCAATACCAAAAGCTCGCATTTTCGATAAGAGAGCTTGGTGCCAAACTCTATCAAATGCTTTTGAAATATCAAGTGCAATAATCTTACTTTCTCCAAAACGACGTAAAGATTTGTTCCACTGTTCGGTGAGATGAACCATGAGATCACCAGTGGACCTATTGCTATGAAAGCCATACTGTCGGTCATTAAGAAGCTTCCGTTCTTCAAGATATTTCTTAAGCTGAAAATTAATCAGCGTTTCCATGACCTTGGAAAGAAGGGACGTAAGAGCATTTGGACGATAGTTTGAGGGAGAGGAGGATTCGCCTTTTTTAGGGACACGCTGAACAAATGCAGTTTTCCATCCACTCGGGAAGAGACCTGTAGAATAGGACAGATGGAAAAGCTTACGCAGTGGTTTTGCCAGCGTTGAAGAACACCTCTTCAGAACAATAGGGGGAATACTATCCGGGCCAGCGGATTTGTGTATGTCAAGGTCTTTCAGTACTCTTTCGACTGCACGAGTGCGAAAGAAGATTCGTCCCATAGAATCATTTACGCTCTCAAGAACAGGAGGGCTCATGACACTATCCGGTAGCGTCGAATTAACAGCAAAATGTGCTGCAAGCAAATTGGCTTTATCAATCGAGCTTACATAGGGAGTGTCATTGTGGACAAGCGTTGGAACCGAGGATGACGTGGTGTTTCGTACGTTTTTTACAAATGACCAGAAATTTTTACTACCTTTGGGACATTGTAGTATTTTTTGCCTTAATTTCTGATCATGCAAAAATTTGGTTCGTCGAATATGACCATTACAGGTCTTTCTAGCTTGTTTAAACTTATTCCGGTTTTCCTCAGTCGGGTTGGCTTTATAACAACGGAAACTTACATCTCTGACCCTAATAACCTCTTTACAGCTCACATCAAACCATGAGTTCTCTTTGGGTTTGATAGATTTCACCCTATTCGGGATAAAATTTCTCATTCCACAAAGAATTAAATTTGTCACCATATCTGCGCTGGAATCCACGTCACTATCGAGGAAGCATAGTGACCAGTTAAAGTTCCTGAAGAATTCATTGAGACCGTCCCAGTTGGCTTTCTCATATTGCCAAACGGTTCTCATAGGAGGTTTTTCTTTAACTGGGTTTTTTCGACATGAGAATTTTGCAGATACGATACAATGGTCTGATGTGCCTAGAGGCGGTAATACACTTATTGTGTATTTATTAGGGTCAGAGGTAAGAAACAAGTCTAGGGTGTTGGCGGATTGACCTGCAATGTCAGGGATTCGAGTTGGCTCATCGACAAGCTGAGTTAATTGATTTAACTCAGCAAAGATCTCAACATACCTTCCTTCCGGTGTTGACTGGCCAGAATAACGAAGCCAAGAAGAATTGTGTACATTGAAATCGCCCGCAATGACGATTTCAGTGTGAGGATAATGGGCAACAATTCTTTGAATGGAGTCAGACAGAGCATCAAATTCGTTAAAAGTTGAATTCCTGTCCAGATTTGGACTTCGATATAAAAAACATGCGTGGATGATGCGCTTATTTACCGTAAATTTTAACCACATGAAATTGAAGTTTGTGTTAGAGCACAAACCATATTGTGGCTGGAGTTGGTATGCAACATCATTTCTTATATACACGGCTAATCCATGATGAGGAAAAAATAATGGCACTAAGTTATTCCCATTTAAATTAAATTCTGAATGATCGGAATCTTTGAGTTTCACTCAATGCCAAAACAGCTGGCCTGTTTGATGCAGTGTGGACATATGTGGCATAGAAGTTCTTTCTTAAACCACGAATGTTGCTAAAATCCACCCTGAATTCACCCAACATTCTAATGTTCAAAACTAATTTAAACACAATTCGGACAATTACCTATAGTATATGTTTTATCTTGAATTCAATTTGAACTTTTCAGTTACAGATTTCCACTAGTGTTATGCCTAAGTGAAAATCTGCATACTGATCCGCCCCTGGTTAACTATATATCACATTTACTAATCTATCCGGTTTGTTTAGTATCAATTTTTCTCGGTCTCCCACTTCCACTTGGTTTTGTTATAAATCGGTTTTTTTTTTTGGAAGAATTAATAACGTACTCTACTGTGGAATGTGGCCTTTTCACAATACCAGCGATTTGTCTTTGACTTTTCTTTTCGTCCCACAACTTAACAATACGTTTTTTCATATCAAGTGAAGTTTGTTTGTTTTCCATTTTTTTTATTGCAATTAACTCCATAGATAATTGCACTTTAACAACAGAAAATCGACTGTACAACTTTTTTTTTGGTTCACTGTACATAAACCTGAAAATGCTGAAACTTTTAGGTTCATATCCTTAAAGTGTTCTCAACAAAAAAAGCAGTTAAAAAGCACTGTTTATTATTACGAATTCATACTTTTAAGGCTATACCATCAACTTTTTTTCGAACATACTAAAAATAATATAAAAAAATAATTATAAATATTATAAATATTGAAAATCGTGCAGAAATTACATTTAAGGTTTTTTCAAAACTTCAGATATGTAGATTAAAATGAAGTCATGACTAATGAGAAATTACGAAAATTAAGTGATATTGGACTCCATTGTGTGAAGATTTTTTTATATGATGGATGCCTTAAAAACACACAGAAATACTTGAAATACATTTTGACAACTATGTCCATAATTAATTTAATCAAAAAATCAAATGGGGTGGCGCAACAGTCCGTGGTGAACCAGGGCCTAGTGACTTACAACTCTCAACCATTCCTGTGTGCTAGTACTGTTGTCCGGAATGGAGGGAACCTACAATTTTAGGACGAATCCGAACGGCTAGTTTTGAGCAAGCACTTTTTTCATGACAAGAATTACTCTTGAAGGATTTGTGAATTCCACGCGAGAGGCAGTACCCGCGAAAATTATTATTTTTTTTTTTTAAATTAAGGTGGCACAGGCAGGGATTGAACCCAAGACCCCTTGCATGACAGTCCAACGCACTAACCATCATGCCACGGGTACTACTAGATGTCTCCAGTTTCGCGCTCCAAGTTGGGTGAGGTCACTTTCCACTTGTGCGCGCCACCTGAACCGCGGTCTTCCTCTACTGCGCTGTCCTGTGGGTGTGGATTCGAAGACTTTCCGGGCCGGAGCATTGGTTTTGCATGCGCTCTAGGTGACCCAGCCATCTTAGTCGTTGGACTTTTTACCCTTCTGGCTAAGTCTACGTCGCTGTACAGCCCGTACAACTCGTCGTTTCATCTTCTCCTCCACTAACCTTCGATGCATACGAGACCGTAGATCACACGAAGAACTTTTCTCTTGAACCGGCCTAAGGTGCTTTCATCCGCTTTTATCATAGTCCATGCTTCTGCACCGTAAGCAACACTTTGGTCCCTCGAGAGATGATTTTACCACTCAATTGCTTTTTTAGTCCAAAGAAACAGCGGTAAGCGTTTACGGCGTATACTAGGTACACGAAGTCCTTGACTACCTCAAACTTATGTCTGTCGATGGTGAAGTTTTGACCAAGACTTCGGCGTTATATATATTTTTTGACGACGAGAGCATGTACTTTGTTTTGCCCTCATTAACCGTTAAACCCATTTTTGCCGCCTCTGCCTCAATACTCACAAAAGCCCCATCGACATAACGCTGAGTTCTTCCGATTATGTCAATGTCACCAGCATATGCTGGTAATTGGACAGACTTTTGAAAGATAGTGCCTCTAGTGTTGACATGTGAGCTCTGCACTATTCTTTCAAGCACGATGTTAAAAAATCACATGACAGCGCATCACCTTGTCTAAAACCTTGTTTGACATCGAAATGGAGCAGCGTAAATTCTCCATGGTCATCATGCCAAAGCTAGACATGGCCCTATACAGCTCGTCCCTGTAGATGCTGTCATATGCGGCCTTAAAATCGATGAAAAGATGGTGGGTGTCGGTTTGGTGTTCTTGGATCTACCGTAATGTGAATATTTTAAGTAGACTGATTCCTCTATAGTTGGTGCAGAGGGTCTCCTTTTTTCAGGATCGGGCAAACAATACTGAGGTTCCATCCATCGGGCATGCTTTTTTCCGACCATATCATACAGATAAGTTGGTGCATGCTCCTAACCAACTTATCTCCAGCTGCTTTAAAGAGCTCGGCATCCAAGCCATCCGCTCCAGCGGCTTTATTAGACTTCAACTTAGATATGGCAATCTTTACTTCGTCTAAGTCGGGAGGACGGGATTGTTGGCTTTCGTCGTCTATGTTGAATGGATCATCCTGCCTGACAGCGGGACTCAGTTCGTCGTCGCAGTTATACAGTCTGCAGAAGTGGTCCTTCCATATCCTCAGCATTGACTGCGGTTCCACTATGATGTTTCCACTTTCGTCTTTGCAGCCTTCGGTTCTAGGTTTATGTATATAAAACTTTCGAACTTCATTCCTGCTTTTAAACCTCTCAACACCTTCAACCGCACGCTTCTCATGTCCTCTCTTTTGCCTTCTGAGAAGTCGGCGTTCCTCTCGCCCCTTCTGCTCATAGAGCCCATGAGCAGCTCTCGTTCTTTTAATCAGCACCGCTTTGCGTGCCTGTTGTTTGGCTGCATTTGCCCGCCGACATTCCTTATCAAACTAGGGGTTCCTTGTTGGTGGCTGTTGCAAACCCAGCACATCAGAGGCGGCTTCTCTGATTGCATCTTAGCAATGTTGGAACTGGTTTTCGATACATTGTGTTGGCGGCAAAAAACTTCGAAAGAGGTTACTTGTAACTCGGTCGGAAAAGGATTTGGCGATCTCTGGCAATTGTAGCCGTTCGACGTTGTACCTTCTCCCAGCACCTCCTTGTTTTGCCTTGGGTCTGAAAATCCGAAGTGCTACATTGGCTACAACGAGGTAGTGGTCCGAGTCGGTGTTATCTCCTCGGAAAGTTCGTACATTCATGATGCTAGAAGCGTGTCTGGCGTCGATCGCAAAATGGTCAATCTGGTTGACAGTAGATTGATCTGGAGAAGTCAAAGTTCCTTTGTGGATGTTGAGGTGTGGAAAACGCGTACTGGCTACCATTACGTTTCGCCCCGCAGCAAAATCTATGAGCCTGAATCCATTGTCGGGAGTGTTGTCGTGCAGGCTGTTCTTCCCGATTATTCCACCAAATATGTCTTCCCTTCCTAGCTTGGCAATAAAATCACCCAGTACAATTTTAATATCGTAGCTATGACACTGCTCATATGTTTTGTCTAAGTGCTCGAAGAACATATCTTTAGTGTTGTCGTCTTTGTCTTCTGTGGGGCGTGCGTGCATATCAGGCTAATGTTGCGAATTTAGTCTTGATGCGTATGGTCATGAGGCGCTCATTGATGCACCTATAGCTTAATACTTCTTGCCTAAGTCTGGCTCCAATGACGAAACCGCATCCAAATAAGCGCTGTTGGTTTTCGTGGTAGCAGTCACCATAGTAGATATTGCAGTTTTTCATCCTCTTTTTGCCCGGCCCATCCCATCGTATTTCCTGGATGGCGGTGATATCTGCTTTATATCGTTCTAGGGCCTCCGCTTATTCTTCGGCCACACGTGGTCTGTTAAGGGACCTAACATTCCACGTGCATATCCGAAGTTCGTTGTCCTTTATTCGTTTGCGTTGGTTGTCAACAGTAAACCCGTCCGTATCCGCGGCTTGTTGGTGCTTCGCAACTATAAAAGCTTTTACGTGGCCAGGAATTCACCCCGACACGACAGCACAACCCCCAACCTGGAGGGCCAGATCCTAAGTATAACTCCAAGGATGGGGAGCCGGATAAAAACTCTGAATATGTCGAAGAAGCCATATTAGGTGTTCACTAAGTAGTTCAACCTTAGGAACTGTAGACGCCACCGTTGATTCAATCTCGGGAATTCCTCCTGTTTAAGAATGCCGAACATCGGACGCAACACCCTATAAAATATAACTTGCAAAATCATAACATTAAATTTCATTATATCTATGTATGCGCTTCCCGCAATGCACATCATATTTTCTTTTATGTACACACTCTATGTACTAACATAAACTGTAAATTCTCTATCTCCATTGAATTGCCTAATCTGTATACCTTTTTTAATCGTCACTCTGCATTCAATCACCAACGAGATCGGTTGGCTTAAACACTTAATCACAATTCACAACAAGTCAAACATATTTTGTACAGTCAAACATTCTACATAAATTCACACAGTTCACAATCATTAAATAATAAAATACAGTCAATTAATTATTAATAAGTTGAACAAAGTTATTTTATTTAAACAAACAACAGACGGAACATACATACAGACATTTACACGTAATTATAAACACAACAAGGAGGTACACGATTACACAAACACAAATTGGAATTGGTAACAAATTATCAAACTTACTAACACCAATTATTAAATTTACAAAATATTAACAATTTATTAAACAAAACACACTATACATTTTCACACAAATCGAACATTCATACATTCATCATTCATTCAAATCATAAATTTCATACAATCCAAATCATAAAATGGTCCTTCGAGCCGGTTGACGCTTTTTTTATGAGAAACCAGTGCCTTTCAATTTAATTAATTGAACTTAAATAAAAAAAAAAAAAAAGCACAGTGCGGTTCGTAATAAAGTGGACAGGTTTTTTATTCCGGTTTTTAGACCACACATAAAAAAAAGAGGTGATTTTGCGGGAAGGTGTAGGCCGTTATTTAGGCGTATAGTTTTGATTATTTAGACAGTTAGTCGCTAACGTTTTTTTAACAAACGGTACCTACTATTCCTAACGGGCATTTTATGCAGATATTTCATACATTTTGAAATTAAAATTAATTCAAAATACGCTTTAATTAATTCATTGTTTTTTCTAATTAAAATGAATAAAGTTATCGCAAAGCGTGGTCGTGTTAAAGGCTGTATTACTCTTACAGCAACATATGCTAGTGCGATTCCAATTTCGACGACTTCAGAGACATTAGAATTTCGTCTTGAAAAACTTAATGAAGCGTGGCAAGAGTTCATAACATTACAAAATGAACTTTTAGACTTTATCGGTACCAAAGATTACGTTGATCGTGAATCGGAATTTGCCGAATATGAGGCAAAATATTTTGAAACTCACGCTTTGCTGACAGATGCGATTCGCGTTAAATCTAAAGCTCACGGGTCTAGTGAAAAGGGTATCGCTCAAGGTTACCATACGCCGTCGGAAGATTCTGATATGAGCATGCCGTACAAGTCCGTTAAATTACCAACCATTACAATTGAACCCTTTTCGGGTGAATATAAAGATTGGCCAACTTTTCGGGACATGTTCCAGGGAACTGTCGATTCGAATAGAACAATTACCAATACGCAAAAGTTACACTTTCTAAAATCGTTTCTGCGGGGAGAAGCCGCGAATCTTCTCAAACATATTCAGTGTTCGGAAAATAATTATATTGAGGCTTGGACAAGATTAGAGCAACGTTACGATCAAAAGCATCTTATCGTCCGTTCTTTTATTCATTCGTTTCTTTCGCTTCCATCATGCAATATAGCCAACGTCCAATCGCTTCGTAAGATTACCAACGGTGCTGATGAAGCTGTGCGGGGACTCAACGCGTTGGACACGAACACACGTGATCCATGGCTTATTTATCTACTTCTCCAAAAGGTAGATCAAGATACTAAGAGGGCTTGGGCTGAGGAAGTTGGTTCACGAGGTGATTCAACCATACATGAATTTTTAGAATTTCTTCAAACACGTTGCCAGTGTCTTGAAGCTTGCAGTTCTTTTCCAAATCCTACCAGCACCCGAGCGGTTCGTGCGCATTTAGTGAAATCTGGTCCAAGCTGCCCAAAATGCCAAGAAGGGCACTTACTTTCAAGTTGTCAAGCCTTTAAAACCTTGAATATCGAATCTCGTCGTGAATTCGTACGAAACAAGTCACTCTGTTTCAATTGCTTGCGTTCGGGGCATGCCTCCAATAATTGTCGCCTCACAGTTCGTTGCCATTTATGCCGCTCTCGTCATCATTCTCTTCTCCATTCGTCTCAGTCTCAAAATTCTAATCAAACATCAAATCAAACTTCGAATTTTAATTCAAGTCGTAATTCAAATCAAGGTTCTAATGCAGTTTCTGATTCAAATCATCAGTCGATAAATTCTAATTCTGAAAATCCAACTCCACATTCTTCAAATTCACTCATTGCAAATCATTCAATCTCATTCAAACCTAATCACCAAGTTTCAACAATTTTACCAACAGCTGTAGCCCGAATTCGGGATAATCAAGGACTTTATCAAATCGTGCGCGTTCTTCTCGACTCTGGTTCTCAGGTGTCATTTATAACTGAGCAAGCAGCTCAACGCCTAGGGCTCCCTCGAAAACGTTTAAGAATACCAGTAGTAGGAATTGCGTCAAAATCTGCTGGAGTAACTAATGGTTTAGTCAATCTTAACATCGTCTCTTGCTACAGTTCCGAAATGATTGATCTCAGTTGCTACGTTTTGCCTACCATCACTTCATCGCTTCCACCACTATCAATCGATCAAATTCCTCAAAATCTTTCTTCTCTGAATCTTGCTGATCCTAACTACTGCGATCCTGGTCCAATCGACATTTTGATAGGGGCTGATAGAGTTTTCAATATCATAAAGGGAGCTGCTGAAATCGAAAAAGGAGGAACTCTTACTTCGATTCCAACTATTTTTGGCTGGGTCATAGCTGGTCATCATTCACAGCACTCACCAGTAAGATCAGGAATTCAAACATTTTGTACTCGGTTAGATCATGCTCAGGAGTTTGACTTAGAAAAATTCTGGAGGCTTGAGGAAGTTTCCAACGAACAACCACTGTCTCTTGAAGAACAGTTAGCTGAGGAAAACTTCGTCAAATCTCATACTCGTCTTCAAGATGGCAGATACGAAGTACAACTACCTTTCAAGTCAACAAAACTCAATTTCGGAGATTCCTTCGGTACGGCTCTAGCGCGTTTTCATTCCATTGAACGGAAGTTCAATTGCAATCCAAATCTGAAATCTGAATACACAAAATTCATAAATGAATATATTTCACTTGGACATATGGAAGAAGTACCTTCCAATGAAATTCTAAAGTCAAACAATTCAAGCTACTATTTGCCTCATCATGCAATCTTCAAAGGTGATAGTAGTACCACCAAAATCCGAGTTGTTTTCGACGCATCTGCGAAAACTCGATCGTCTCAATCTCTAAATGAAACCCTTCTTGTGGGTCCTACCATCCAACGTGACATATTTTCAATCTGTCTTAGATCTCGTCGACATGCCTATCTCATAACAGGAGATATTGAAAAAATGTACAGGCAGATCCGGGTTTCTCGAAACCACACAGACTTTCAGCGAATTGTCTGGCGCGAAAACCCTGAAGAACCATTGAAACATTTTCGTTTGCTCACTGTCACGTACGGAACTTCGGCTGCTCCATTTTTGGCTGTAAGAGTTTTGCAACAGTTAGCTGCAGAGTCTTCAAAAACTCATCCTCGAGCATCCAAAACTCTTCTCAATGATTTTTACGTTGATGACGTCATCACCGGTTCAGACACCATTGATGATCTTATTTCTCTTCGAATTGAATTGGTGGAGTTGTTGAAATCAGCTGGATTCAACCTTCGCAAGTGGACTACGAATTGCTGGCCACTACTTATCTCTTTACCAGAGGACCAGCGCGAACTTTCACCGGTGGACTTCGAAGAATCTAATTCTGTCAAAGTTCTGGGATTGCAATGGTGCCCATCCAGAGATATCTTTTCATATAAGGTCAAATTGAATCTAGTAAATTCATGTACTAAACGCCACATCTTGTCAGATGCTTCCAAAATCTTCGATCCTTTGGGATTTCTCGCGCCGATCGTAATAGGAGTAAAAATATTGCTTCAGGAACTCTGGAGGAAGCAGATCAACTGGGATGAAGAAGTTCCAGACTCTTTATCACAGCAATGGAACAACATCAGGAACGAGCTACATATCGTGGAAAACTTCGCAATTCCAAGGATCATGCTACAAAATAAAAATGAATGGGAACTGCACGGCTTTTGCGATGCATCCCTGGATGCATACGCAGCAGTCGTCTATTGTCGAAACATAAAACCAAATAATTCTATATCTGTTACGCTCGTTGCAGCAAAATCTAAGGTTGCCCCTTTAAAAGTTTTACCTCTTCCAAGGCTTGAGTTGTGTGGAGCCTTATTACTCGTTCGATTGCTTAACAAAATTAAGATTTCATTACAGGAACCAGAAGTCAAAACGTTTGCCTGGACTGATTCATCCATTGTCTTGCATTGGTTGGCCGCTCCCCCAAAGAATTGGTCGGTATTCATTGGAAACCGTACATCTGAAATCCTCACATCGTTGCCGATAAAATCTTGGAATCATGTACGTTCGGCTTCTAATCCTGCAGATGCCGCTACAAGAGGATTGTTACCATCAACTTTGGAAAAAACTACCCTTTGGTGGGAGGGACCCCAATGGCTTAGTAAAACTCGAGATCAATGGCCATCATCAAGTTACAATACGGCAGATATCGACACTCAGCACTTGGAAGAAAGAAAGGTTAAACCAATCGCACAGGTATTACATTCAAATATAAACTCGAATCACCCATTTGAAACTATAATCAATAACTCTTCAAGCTGGTTTAAAGTAGTACGTGTAGCATCATACGTGTTTCGTTTCATCGAAAATTATTTCCTACCTAAGGAAAAGCAGAATTTAAATCCACTTTTCACGGAAGAGTTATTCTATGCCAAAATTCGAATCATAAAATATGTTCAATCGTCTTTATTTTATTCAGACATTCATTCTTTAAAAACGAAAAACGAACTTTCATCAAAAAGCAGGCTTTTAAACTTAAGTCCATTTATCGATTCTTCAGGTGTTCTTCGTGTCGGCGGTCGGCTAGAACACTCAAATCTTACCTATTCAGAAAAGCACCCCATAATTTTGTGCAAATCTCATCGAGTCGCAAAGCTAATCGTGGATTTTACACATAAAAATCACTTACATGCCGGTGCCTCGCTTTTATTCGCCTTAATCAAACAAGACTTTTATATTCTGGGTTGCAGAAATCTCGCTCGAAAGGTTGTTCGGGACTGTACTCAATGTATTCGTCAGCGTAAAGCAACATCAAAACAGCTGATGGGAAATCTTCCATCCGAACGCATTCGGTACGCTCGACCATTCAGTAGAGTAGGCTGCGATTATGCAGGTCCAATATCACTACGTTTAAATCGGGGTAGGAACCCAAAATTCGTAAAGGCTTACATAGCGCTATTCGTATGTTTCGTGACAAAGGCAATCCACATCGAACTCGTCGGTGACCTGTCATCAATTGCCTTTTTGTCAGCTCTCGACCGCTTTGTGGCCCGCCGCGGTAAACCCTGTGAGATTTGGAGCGACAACGGAACCAACTTTGTTGGTGCTAAACGTCTACTCAACGAGCTCTACAATCATCTCTGCAGTCAACAACACAACAACATCGTCATCGACCACCTGTCTAAAGACAACATCAGTTGGAAGTTTATCCCACCGTCCTCTCCACATTTCGGAGGTCTCTGGGAATCAGGTGTTCGATCCATCAAGCTGCACCTGAAACGTGTCATAGGCGATACAATACTCACCTATGAAGAAATGTACACCTTATTAACAAAAATCGAAGCTTTGCTTAATTCACGCCCAATGTGGCAAACTTCTGACTGTGACCCTATTGCCCTAACACCTTCTCATTTTTTAATAGGGGAAGCATACACAGCTGTTCCTCAACCCGATGTTTCTAACTCTGTCATTTCAATTAAAACTAATTGGTCTCTTTTGCAGGCAATGCTTCAAGGCTTTTGGAAACGTTGGCATGCTGAATTTCTTACTTCATTGCAGCAACGCTCAAAATGGCAGAAATCGCAACCAAACCTCGAAGTTGATGATGTCGTTCTCCTCAAGGAACCCAATTTGCCTCCATCTAAGTGGATCTCCATTGAATTGCCTAATCTGTATACCTTTTTTAATCGTCACTCTGCATTCAATCACCAACGAGATCGGTTGGCTTAAACACTTAATCACAATTCACAACAAGTCAAACATATTTTGTACAGTCAAACATTCTACATAAATTCACACAGTTCACAATCATTAAATAATAAAATACAGTCAATTAATTATTAATAAGTTGAACAAAGTTATTTTATTTAAACAAACAACAGACGGAACATACATACAGACATTTACACGTAATTATAAACACAACAAGGAGGTACACGATTACACAAACACAAATTGGAATTGGTAACAAATTATCAAACTTACTAACACCAATTATTAAATTTACAAAATATTAACAATTTATTAAACAAAACACACTATACATTTTCACACAAATCGAACATTCATACATTCATCATTCATTCAAATCATAAATTTCATACAATCCAAATCATAAAATGGTCCTTCGAGCCGGTTGACGCTTTTTTTATGAGAAACCAGTGCCTTTCAATTTAATTAATTGAACTTAAATAAAAAAAAAAAAAAAGCACAGTGCGGTTCGTAATAAAGTGGACAGGTTTTTTATTCCGGTTTTTAGACCACACATAAAAAAAAGAGGTGATTTTGCGGGAAGGTGTAGGCCGTTATTTAGGCGTATAGTTTTGATTATTTAGACAGTTAGTCGCTAACGTTTTTTTAACAAACGGTACCTACTATTCCTAACGGGCATTTTATGCAGATATTTCATACATTTTGAAATTAAAATTAATTCAAAATACGCTTTAATTAATTCATTGTTTTTTCTAATTAAAATGAATAAAGTTATCGCAAAGCGTGGTCGTGTTAAAGGCTGTATTACTCTTACAGCAACATATGCTAGTGCGATTCCAATTTCGACGACTTCAGAGACATTAGAATTTCGTCTTGAAAAACTTAATGAAGCGTGGCAAGAGTTCATAACATTACAAAATGAACTTTTAGACTTTATCGGTACCAAAGATTACGTTGATCGTGAATCGGAATTTGCCGAATATGAGGCAAAATATTTTGAAACTCACGCTTTGCTGACAGATGCGATTCGCGTTAAATCTAAAGCTCACGGGTCTAGTGAAAAGGGTATCGCTCAAGGTTACCATACGCCGTCGGAAGATTCTGATATGAGCATGCCGTACAAGTCCGTTAAATTACCAACCATTACAATTGAACCCTTTTCGGGTGAATATAAAGATTGGCCAACTTTTCGGGACATGTTCCAGGGAACTGTCGATTCGAATAGAACAATTACCAATACGCAAAAGTTACACTTTCTAAAATCGTTTCTGCGGGGAGAAGCCGCGAATCTTCTCAAACATATTCAGTGTTCGGAAAATAATTATATTGAGGCTTGGACAAGATTAGAGCAACGTTACGATCAAAAGCATCTTATCGTCCGTTCTTTTATTCATTCGTTTCTTTCGCTTCCATCATGCAATATAGCCAACGTCCAATCGCTTCGTAAGATTACCAACGGTGCTGATGAAGCTGTGCGGGGACTCAACGCGTTGGACACGAACACACGTGATCCATGGCTTATTTATCTACTTCTCCAAAAGGTAGATCAAGATACTAAGAGGGCTTGGGCTGAGGAAGTTGGTTCACGAGGTGATTCAACCATACATGAATTTTTAGAATTTCTTCAAACACGTTGCCAGTGTCTTGAAGCTTGCAGTTCTTTTCCAAATCCTACCAGCACCCGAGCGGTTCGTGCGCATTTAGTGAAATCTGGTCCAAGCTGCCCAAAATGCCAAGAAGGGCACTTACTTTCAAGTTGTCAAGCCTTTAAGACCTTGAATATCGAATCTCGTCGTGAATTCGTACGAAACAAGTCACTCTGTTTCAATTGCTTGCGTTCGGGGCATGCCTCCAATAATTGTCGCCTCACAGTTCGTTGCCATTTATGCCGCTCTCGTCATCATTCTCTTCTCCATTCGTCTCAGTCTCAAAATTCTAATCAAACATCAAATCAAACTTCGAATTTTAATTCAAGTCGTAATTCAAATCAAGGTTCTAATGCAGTTTCTGATTCAAATCATCAGTCGATAAATTCTAATTCTGAAAATCCAACTCCACATTCTTCAAATTCACTCATTGCAAATCATTCAATCTCATTCAAACCTAATCACCAAGTTTCAACAATTTTACCAACAGCTGTAGCCCGAATTCGGGATAATCAAGGACTTTATCAAATCGTGCGCGTTCTTCTCGACTCTGGTTCTCAGGTGTCATTTATAACTGAGCAAGCAGCTCAACGCCTAGGGCTCCCTCGAAAACGTTTAAGAATACCAGTAGTAGGAATTGCGTCAAAATCTGCTGGAGTAACTAATGGTTTAGTCAATCTTAACATCGTCTCTTGCTACAGTTCCGAAATGATTGATCTCAGTTGCTACGTTTTGCCTACCATCACTTCATCGCTTCCACCACTATCAATCGATCAAATTCCTCAAAATCTTTCTTCTCTGAATCTTGCTGATCCTAACTACTGCGATCCTGGTCCAATCGACATTTTGATAGGGGCTGATAGAGTTTTCAATATCATAAAGGGAGCTGCTGAAATCGAAAAAGGAGGAACTCTTACTTCGATTCCAACTATTTTTGGCTGGGTCATAGCTGGTCATCATTCACAGCACTCACCAGTAAGATCAGGAATTCAAACATTTTGTACTCGGTTAGATCATGCTCAGGAGTTTGACTTAGAAAAATTCTGGAGGCTTGAGGAAGTTTCCAACGAACAACCACTGTCTCTTGAAGAACAGTTAGCTGAGGAAAACTTCGTCAAATCTCATACTCGTCTTCAAGATGGCAGATACGAAGTACAACTACCTTTCAAGTCAACAAAACTCAATTTCGGAGATTCCTTCGGTACGGCTCTAGCGCGTTTTCATTCCATTGAACGGAAGTTCAATTGCAATCCAAATCTGAAATCTGAATACACAAAATTCATAAATGAATATATTTCACTTGGACATATGGAAGAAGTACCTTCCAATGAAATTCTAAAGTCAAACAATTCAAGCTACTATTTGCCTCATCATGCAATCTTCAAAGGTGATAGTAGTACCACCAAAATCCGAGTTGTTTTCGACGCATCTGCGAAAACTCGATCGTCTCAATCTCTAAATGAAACCCTTCTTGTGGGTCCTACCATCCAACGTGACATATTTTCAATCTGTCTTAGATCTCGTCGACATGCCTATCTCATAACAGGAGATATTGAAAAAATGTACAGGCAGATCCGGGTTTCTCGAAACCACACAGACTTTCAGCGAATTGTCTGGCGCGAAAACCCTGAAGAACCATTGAAACATTTTCGTTTGCTCACTGTCACGTACGGAACTTCGGCTGCTCCATTTTTGGCTGTAAGAGTTTTGCAACAGTTAGCTGCAGAGTCTTCAAAAACTCATCCTCGAGCATCCAAAACTCTTCTCAATGATTTTTACGTTGATGACGTCATCACCGGTTCAGACACCATTGATGATCTTATTTCTCTTCGAATTGAATTGGTGGAGTTGTTGAAATCAGCTGGATTCAACCTTCGCAAGTGGACTACGAATTGCTGGCCACTACTTATCTCTTTACCAGAGGACCAGCGCGAACTTTCACCGGTGGACTTCGAAGAATCTAATTCTGTCAAAGTTCTGGGATTGCAATGGTGCCCATCCAGAGATATCTTTTCATATAAGGTCAAATTGAATCTAGTAAATTCATGTACTAAACGCCACATCTTGTCAGATGCTTCCAAAATCTTCGATCCTTTGGGATTTCTCGCGCCGATCGTAATAGGAGTAAAAATATTGCTTCAGGAACTCTGGAGGAAGCAGATCAACTGGGATGAAGAAGTTCCAGACTCTTTATCACAGCAATGGAACAACATCAGGAACGAGCTACATATCGTGGAAAACTTCGCAATTCCAAGGATCATGCTACAAAATAAAAATGAATGGGAACTGCACGGCTTTTGCGATGCATCCCTGGATGCATACGCAGCAGTCGTCTATTGTCGAAACATAAAACCAAATAATTCTATATCTGTTACGCTCGTTGCAGCAAAATCTAAGGTTGCCCCTTTAAAAGTTTTACCTCTTCCAAGGCTTGAGTTGTGTGGAGCCTTATTACTCGTTCGATTGCTTAACAAAATTAAGATTTCATTACAGGAACCAGAAGTCAAAACGTTTGCCTGGACTGATTCATCCATTGTCTTGCATTGGTTGGCCGCTCCCCCAAAGAATTGGTCGGTATTCATTGGAAACCGTACATCTGAAATCCTCACATCGTTGCCGATAAAATCTTGGAATCATGTACGTTCGGCTTCTAATCCTGCAGA
Source organism: Eupeodes corollae (assembly GCF_945859685.1). Taxonomy (NCBI): domain Eukaryota; kingdom Metazoa; phylum Arthropoda; class Insecta; order Diptera; family Syrphidae; genus Eupeodes; species Eupeodes corollae. Next base: position 60,942,462 of record NC_079148.1, on the reverse strand, counting down.
TGCCGCTACAAGAGGATTGTTACCATCAACTTTGGAAAAAACTACCCTTTGGTGGGAGGGACCCCAATGGCTTAGTAAAACTCGAGATCAATGGCCATCATCAAGTTACAATACGGCAGATATCGACACTCAGCACTTGGAAGAAAGAAAGGTTAAACCAATCGCACAGGTATTACATTCAAATATAAACTCGAATCACCCATTTGAAACTATAATCAATAACTCTTCAAGCTGGTTTAAAGTAGTACGTGTAGCATCATACGTGTTTCGTTTCATCGAAAATTATTTCCTACCTAAGGAAAAGCAGAATTTAAATCCACTTTTCACGGAAGAGTTATTCTATGCCAAAATTCGAATCATAAAATATGTTCAATCGTCTTTATTTTATTCAGACATTCATTCTTTAAAAACGAAAAACGAACTTTCATCAAAAAGCAGGCTTTTAAACTTAAGTCCATTTATCGATTCTTCAGGTGTTCTTCGTGTCGGCGGTCGGCTAGAACACTCAAATCTTACCTATTCAGAAAAGCACCCCATAATTTTGTGCAAATCTCATCGAGTCGCAAAGCTAATCGTGGATTTTACACATAAAAATCACTTACATGCCGGTGCCTCGCTTTTATTCGCCTTAATCAAACAAGACTTTTATATTCTGGGTTGCAGAAATCTCGCTCGAAAGGTTGTTCGGGACTGTACTCAATGTATTCGTCAGCGTAAAGCAACATCAAAACAGCTGATGGGAAATCTTCCATCCGAACGCATTCGGTACGCTCGACCATTCAGTAGAGTAGGCTGCGATTATGCAGGTCCAATATCACTACGTTTAAATCGGGGTAGGAACCCAAAATTCGTAAAGGCTTACATAGCGCTATTCGTATGTTTCGTGACAAAGGCAATCCACATCGAACTCGTCGGTGACCTGTCATCAATTGCCTTTTTGTCAGCTCTCGACCGCTTTGTGGCCCGCCGCGGTAAACCCTGTAAGATTTGGAGCGACAACGGAACCAACTTTGTTGGTGCTAAACGTCTACTCAACGAGCTCTACAATCATCTCTGCAGTCAACAACACAACAACATCGTCATCGACCACCTGTCTAAAGACAACATCAGTTGGAAGTTTATCCCACCGTCCTCTCCACATTTCGGAGGTCTCTGGGAATCAGGTGTTCGATCCATCAAGCTGCACCTGAAACGTGTCATAGGCGATACAATACTCACCTATGAAGAAATGTACACCTTATTAACAAAAATCGAAGCTTTGCTTAATTCACGCCCAATGTGGCAAACTTCTGACTGTGACCCTATTGCCCTAACACCTTCTCATTTTTTAATAGGGGAAGCATACACAGCTGTTCCTCAACCCGATGTTTCTAACTCTGTCATTTCAATTAAAACTAATTGGTCTCTTTTGCAGGCAATGCTTCAAGGCTTTTGGAAACGTTGGCATGCTGAATTTCTTACTTCATTGCAGCAACGCTCAAAATGGCAGAAATCGCAACCAAACCTCGAAGTTGATGATGTCGTTCTCCTCAAGGAACCCAATTTGCCTCCATCTAAGTGGATCTCCATTGAATTGCCTAATCTGTATACCTTTTTTAATCGTCACTCTGCATTCAATCACCAACGAGATCGGTTGGCTTAAACACTTAATCACAATTCACAACAAGTCAAACATATTTTGTACAGTCAAACATTCTACATAAATTCACACAGTTCACAATCATTAAATAATAAAATACAGTCAATTAATTATTAATAAGTTGAACAAAGTTATTTTATTTAAACAAACAACAGACGGAACATACATACAGACATTTACACGTAATTATAAACACAACAAGGAGGTACACGATTACACAAACACAAATTGGAATTGGTAACAAATTATCAAACTTACTAACACCAATTATTAAATTTACAAAATATTAACAATTTATTAAACAAAACACACTATACATTTTCACACAAATCGAACATTCATACATTCATCATTCATTCAAATCATAAATTTCATACAATCCAAATCACCTCCACTGCCGTCTGGATAAGGAGAAGTGCCTTAGTGAAAACACCTCTCCCCCCTCTCTCGTTTGCTGCCCCCAACAACTTTCCACTGGGGTTGGAACCCAATCTCCAGTTGAGGTACTATGCACCCGATGTTCACCACGGGGAGGTGCGAGTAGGAGTTGATACATAGAGGTAGGTTTTGAGAAAAACCTGGCTTCTAACTAATTTTAACTTATAAGAAACATTGTTTTGACAGTTTTTTTTACAAAAAATAAAGACCCAAACAAGAAAGATATTAAGAGTTCGTAAGAATTGAATTTCGACAAAAATATCTTTTCAAAACTTTGAGATTATCTCTTCCAACTTATTTTATCTTATAAAAAATATTGTTTTAAAAATTGGGTAATATTTTGATAAAAATGGAATTGACAGTTTTTTTACTAAGAAATAATTAACAGTTTTCTTACAAAATATAAAAACCTTAAAAAAATGTTCGTAAAAAATAATTTTCGACTCAAATAACTTTAAGAAACTGGCTTTAAACTATTTTTTTAACATTATTCTCAACATTCAGTAACATTTTGAGAAAAATCGAATGGACAGTTTTTTGCAAAAAATTAAAACAATTAACAAAAGTTGATAAAAATTGATTTTCGACATAAATATGTATCTTTTCAAAACTTTGACATATTGGCTTAAAACTACTTTTATATTTTAAAAAACATGGTTGTCAACAGGTTTTTTACAAAAAAAATAAAAACCTAACAAAAATAAACAATACTAAAACTTGGTAAAAATGTACTTACGACACAAATAGCTTTTCAAAAATTAAAAATATTGTCTTTAAACTCTAAACAAAATAAAATCTACAAAAAATTGTACGCAAATTTGGTAAAAATTAATGTTGTGTTCTTGATATTTGTCAAATTAATTTCTTTCATCCAATTTGTAAAAATTTAAGAAATGATACTTTTTAACAAAACTAGATTTTCAAACTTAACTATTTCTTTATATGAAAAATATTGTTGGTAATTTAAAAATTTTTAAGAATAATTCAAGTGACAACTTTTTAAACAAGTTTGAAAACCTACAAACCTTTTAAGCAAGACAAATCGACTGGCGGGATGGAAAGTTATCAGTTTGGGTCGCATCCCATCCTATTTTTTACTTTTACAGTCCTGCAAGTTACAGAGGATGTCCAGTAGCAAAAAAGTTCCAAGACACAAAAAGAAAAAACAAAACTGGGAACAAGTTTAGAAACTCAACCAACACAAAACCAGTAGTTGAAAGCAAAAAAGTAACGGTCGATAACATTACTAAAAATCAACAGGGAAAAGCAATTGCACTAAGCAAAAGTGATGAAAATAAATCCTATTCCCAGATTGTAAAAAATGTGCGGAAGAATGAGGAAACTTCTATAAAAGAAATGCTGGAACTCATCCTGAAAAGGATTGACCAACAAGATTTAAACATAAAACAGCTACGCGAAGAACTTCCTTGTTGGTGGCGACTTCAATGCTAAACACACCCAATGGGGATCTAGGCTCATAACAACAAAAGGTAAACGGCTATACCAAGCAGGCCGAAAATACAACTGCGAATTTTATTCTTCTGGTTCGCCAACATATTGGCCATCTGATACTAACAAAATACCAGACCTTATTGACTTTTTCGTAGTTAAAGGTATTAAACGAAATCATATAAGTGTCGAAGGTAATTACGATTTATCATCAGATCATACTCCAGTAATTTTATCACTGAGCGAAACAGAAATAATAGAAAAAAGTAATCCCAAGCTCGTGAATAACAGAACAAACTGGAACGAATTCAGAGACAAACTTGAAAATTTTATAAACCTAAGATCCCCTATGCAAACAATTGAACAAATTGATCATGAAGTAGAACAATTTATTGCTGATGTGCAGCAGGCTGCAGAAGAAAGTACTCAAACTATTTCGAATCAGAGAGAAAAAGAAATAAAATATCCTATCGAAATAAAGGAGTTGATATTGGAAAAAAGAAGAGCTAGAAGAAAATGGCAATCCACGAGATCCCCAGATGATAAGGTAGTTTTTAACCGTCTTAACAACGAATTAAAAAAAAGAATCTGTGAGTTTAAAAATGATTCACTAAGTAGATTCCTGAAAAGTCTGACGACGGATGCTTCTACAGAATACTCCTTATGGAAAGCAACTAAGGGCCTATAAAAAGACCTCAGACACAAAACCCGCCGATAAAATCTCAAGATGGTAAATGGATCGGAAACCCGAAACAAAAGGCTGATCTCTTTGCTGAACATCTCGCGAATGTTTTCAAGCCATTCCCAGCAAGCACAGCTACAGATCCCTTACAGTTTGTTGACACAAACGACGAATGTGAAATACCTTTTGTCACGCTCAAAGAAGTGAGAAGCATGTGTCAACATAAGTTGTCAAACAAAAAATCACCAGGGTACGATCTTATAACTGCTCAGGTTCTGAAAGAAATGCCTCTTATAGCCTTCAAGAAACTCCAATTTATAATAAACGCATGCCTTAAACTAAGATATGTGCCACATCATTGGAAAATTGCGGAAGTCATTGTTATACAAACAAGGTAAGCCACCAACAGAAGTTACATCTTACAGACCAATATCGCTTATACCAATCATGGCAAAAGTTTTTGAAAAACTGCTACTGAAAAGGCTTAGCAAAATAATTGAAGAAAGAAGACTAATTCCGAGCCATCAGTTTGGATTTAGAAATAAACATTCCACGATAGACCAAGTGCATCGAATTACGGATGTTGTGGAAAAGGCACTTGAAGAAAAACAAGTATGCTCGTCTGTATTCTTAGATGTTGCTCAAGCTTTTGACAAGGTTTGGCACTTGGGACTTGAGTACAAACTGCATAGGGACTTCCCCAGGCAGTACTACGAAATACTGAAATCCTACATTACGAACCGACTCTTTAGAGTACGGTACGACCAAAATTACTCGGAACTTAAGAAAATTGAAGCCGGTGTACCACAAGGAAGTGTCCTAGGACCAACCCTGTATCTGTAATATACAAGGGATATTCCAGTGGACATCAACGCTATCATGGCCACCTTCGCTGATGATACTGCAATATTGGTGCCAGATAAATCCGTTACGAAGGCTACACAAAAATTGCAAAATGCAGTCGATAAAGTTAGTGATTGGACGCACAAATGGCGTATCAAATTAAACGAAACAAAATCGACGCATATAAACTTTACAAACAAAAACATAAACAATGTTCCAATTTTTATAAACAGTACAGAAGTACCTTACTCCAATACCGCCAAATACCATGGAATGAATTTGGATGCAAAGCTTAAATGGAAAGAACACATCAAAAAGAAAAGAGAAGAACTAAACTTGAAGTACAGAAAAATGTACTGGTTAATAGGAAAGAACTCTGACCTATCTATCCAGAACAAACTAATGTTATATAAGCAAGTATTGAAACCCGTTTGGACATATGGCATCCAACTATGGGGCTGTACAAAGAAAACAAATGCTGAACCCATCCAAAAATTCCAAAGCAAGGTCCTTCGTGGAATAATAAATGCCCCTTGGTATATAAAAAATAGCGATCTACATCGTGACCTTCAAATTGAAATGGTTACAGAAGTGGTTAAGAAACACGCTGTATCACACAATCAGCGACTGCAAAGTCATACTAACTCTGAAATGGAGACCGTATTAAATGTACGAGACAATGTTCGGAGATTAAGAAGAACCAAGCCTCATGAGCTGATGGGCTAAAAGCTACGGGAAAGTGTTATAACCTTAAACTTCCTCCAATGCGATTTTAAAAATTAAGAAATAAAAATCATTTGTAGATCTTTCATAGATTGGTCCTGATTCACCGGTGGTTTTAGTGCGGTAAGAGTCCCACACTACTCGGTACCGATTCTTACCGAGTGTCTTTTGAAGATTTACATCGGATATAAAAAAAAAAAAAAAAAAAAAAACTTTTACAGTTTTAAATTACGTAGTTTATGTGGTCTTTCAAATGTTGTTTCTCTTGATTATGCACTTGTACTTGATTAAACTTGGTACAGGCAAACAGTTGGTAAAATAATAGGCTGTTTCAACCAGTTTTGAGTAATTCAATGTTTACTTCCCAGCTTACACTGAATATTTCTTGTAATTTTCTTTTTTTTAGAGCAAGAAAATATTGAAATTTTGAAGTGTAACTGATTTCTAATGCTTGTGCAGAAAAAGAAATAATAATATCAGTTGATTAGTTCTTGAGAAACCATTAAAAATAAATGACTGTTCTATGGGGCCAACCCTTTCGGAGCAATATAGACAACATGTTTTTCTATTAAAGCAAACCAAATTAAGAAAGACGAATTTAAAGAACATTACAGAAAATGAGTAAATTAAAACCTTTATTTCCAAATTTTAAGTTAATCGACCCGATAATGGTTTGAACTGTAGGAGCGAGGATGGACTGACGGACCACGGACGTTTCGGTGTTTGTTTGATTTCCTGTCAATGACTCTACCTCTTACAACTCTTTTTTAAAGAACTGCCTATGCCATCCACAGGAACTTTTCAATGCGAAATAGCAAAATAATTGTTCTAAACCGACCTCTTCTTATTTTTTCGTTCAAGCAGTTTTAAACTTTCTGCAATGAGTTACCGTTAACTAAGTTTCCAATAAATAAAACCTAAAACTAATTATATAAAAGTAGATTGTTTTTATGCTCCAAATTTCTCAAACACAGAATTAATTTAGAAAACGAAAATTAAATACAGAAAATAGAAGCTTAAAGTAGCACCTCACGTTAGAACAGGTGCGTTAATTTATTTTAAGGAAAAAAAAGACTTGAAATTTGTTTCCAAAATACAATAATTATACAATGATTTAAAATATTTACTTACCGGCTTAAACAAAAGAAACAATATAATTTATTCACTTTTCACAATGTTTTTACTATGAAACTTGTAGACCACTCACAATGTCAAATTCTAATGAGTTGAAAAGTCTTTAGTTTGACACTTGCATATAGTGTTGCCACTTATAATTATTCATTTAGTATTAAGGACATTTTGAAAATCATGTACATATTATTTTGTCTGTTTTTTTGACCACTTATTCGTGGAAAAATTGAAAATTTATTTACTCAATTAAAATACAAAAAAATTTACTCAAATCTGTAGTATAATCCTCAAAATTAAAAAAAAATATTAAATTACGTTTTAAATCACAATATTTACGCAATTAGAATCAGCAATGCTTAGAATTTAATTTTCTTATTTCACATAATGTATCACTTTGCCACCTCTTCATACAAAACCAAACTGTTATAATAACCTCTCGACACCTTAAATAATTTAAGTGTTATATTTAGGACGGATAAAAATTGAAAAACGGTATTATACTTGTTAGCTAAACTTTATTTTTTGCATTGGGTTCCGCAAGATTGCGAATATTTTACGCTTACGGCGTTCCCTTTGCAGTACCACTTTGACAATTGTTTTTTTTTTTTGTATACAAAATATTTGTACAGACATAAACCATTTAAAGAAATGTTTTCACCTAAAAATAAGATATTTTGTTGACTAAATCATGTTTTCATCAGAATAACATGATATACATTAATTACCAACAACTTAAAAAATAAAAATCGCAAGGTTTTAGAGTAATTAGGCAAAAAAATTGCACTTGACCCTATCTAAAATGTTTTACTTCAATTCAAAATGAGAAGAATTATTAGGGAGTGTTCAGGGCGTTTATAATAAGCACTCCACCAAAATTGAGCTTTGTCGGAATTTTGTTGAAGTAGGGCCTTTTTAGTATCAGGCAGGTGCCCTACTATGTAAATCGATTCTACAATGAAATTGCTCGAATTCGAAAAATTGGTACTATGTTTTTATTTGACTCTTTTCGAACCAACGAGAATCGAATATATACCGGGTACACATCTCCAAGCAGAAGACCAATGAACTCCCCATCATCAAATCTTTCTAGACCTCCCTTGATATTTCTAGACCTCCCTTGATTTGTCTAGACCTCACTTGATATTTCCAGACCTCCCTTGAAATCTCCAGACCTCCCTTGAAATCTCCAGACCTCCCTTTAAATTTCTACACCTCCCTTGATATTTCTAGAACTCCTTTGAAATTTCTAGACCTCCCATGATTTGTCTAGACCTCGCTTGATATTTCCAGACCTCCCTTAAAATCTCCAGGCCTCCCTTGAAATCTCCAGGCCTCCCTTGAAATTTCTAGACCTCCCTTGATATTTCCAGAAATCCCTTGAAATCTCCAGACCTCCCTAGAAATCTCCAGGCCTCCCTTAAAGTTTCTAGACCTCCCTTGATTTTTCTAGACCTCCCTTGATATTTCCAGACCTCCCTAGAAATCTCCAGGCCTCCCTCGAAATTTCTAGACCTCCCTTGACATTTTCAGACCTCCCTTGAAATCACCAGACCTCCCTTGAAATCTCCAGGCCTCCCTTGAAATTTCTAGACCTACTTTGATATTTCCAGACCTCCCTTGAAATCTCGAGACCTCCCTAGAAATCTCCAGGCCTCCCTTGAAGTTTCTAGACCTCCCTTGACATTTCCAGACCTCCCTTGAAATCACCAGACCTCCCTTGAAATCTCCAGGCCTCCCTTGAAATTTCTAGACCTACCTTGATATTTCCAGACCTCCCTTGAAATCTCGAGACCTCCCTAGAAATCTCCAGGCCTCCCTTGAAGTTTCTAGACCTCCCTTGATTTGTCTAGACCTCCCTTGTTATTTCCAGACCTCCCTTAAGATCTCCAGACCTCCCTTGAAATCACCAGGCCTCCCTTGATTTTTCTAGACCTCCCTTGATATTTCCAGGCCTCCCTTGATTTTTCTAGACCTCCCTTGATATTTCCAGACCTCCCTTGATATTTCTAGACCTCCCTTGATATTTCCAGACCTCCCTTGAAATTTCCAGACCTCCCTTGAAATCTCCAGGCCTCCCTTGAAATTTCTAGACCTCCCTTGATATTTCCAGACCTCCCTTGAAATCTCCAGACCTCCCTAGAAATCTCCAGACCTCCCTTGAAATCTCCAGGCCTCCCTTGAAATTTCTAGACCTCCCTTGAAATTTCCAGACCTCACTTGATTTTTCTAGACCTCCCTTGATTTGTCTAGACCTCCCTTGATTTTTCTAGACCTCCCTTGATATTTCTAGGCCTCCCTTGATTTGTCTAGATCTCCCTTGATATTTCGAGACCTCCCTTGATTAGTTTAGACCTCCCTTGATATTTCCAGACCTCCCTAGAAATCTCCAGACCTCCCTTGAAATCTCCAGGCCTCCCTTGAAATTTCTAGACCTCTCTTGATATTTCTAGACCTCCCTTGAAATCTCGAGACCTCCCTAGAAATCTCCAGGCCTCCCTTGAAGTTTCTAGACCTCCCTTGATTTTTCTAGACCTCCCTTGATATTTCCAGACCTCCCTTGAAATCTCGAGACCTCCCTAGAAATCTTCAGGCCTCCCTTGAAGTTTCTAGACCTCCCTTGATTTTTCTAGACCTCCCTTGATATTTCCAGACCTCCCTTGAAATTTCTAGACCTCCCTTGATATTTCCAGAACTCCCTTGAAATCTCGAGACCTCCCTAGAAATCTCCAGGCCTCCCTTGAAGTTTCTAGACCTCCCTTGATTTTTCTAGACCTCCCTTGATATTTCCAGACCTCCCTTGAAATCTCGAGACCTCCCTAGAAATCTGCAGACCTCCCTTAACTTTTTCAGTACTCCCTCGATTTTTCTTCTTTTTTTAAATATCAGACCCTGATTTGTAACTGCATATATAGGCTCAGAATAGTTAGACTTAGAACAGAAAAGTCACATTATTCAGAAGCGCTATAGATCAACCTGAATTCCAATTTTATTTTTGAAATTTTTTTGTTGTTATTGTCTGTTTTTTTTTGCAAAAAGTTTTACAGTCTCGTATTTATAATGAAGACATAGTTAGAACCTCCTGGAAATCAATTACCAAGTTATGAAGAACGGCTAACGCTATATCTTTCCACCATGTTACGAGTACCTATATGAGATACATATATTGTATCTTATACAAGGGTATACAAGGGTACCCACCATCCCCAGGCAGACGACCATTGAACTCCCCATCATCAAATCTTAGTTTAATTCTGTTTTCCCTAAAAATTCGTGAGTCACGAGTGCTGTTTCTTCAGCGGCAAACAATGTTATTAATTTTTAGGGATGAGTCCCATACTACTTGGGTATTCAGCGAGTAGTATCTTTTTCTGGTTATATAGTACTGCTCTGATGGGCCACCTACTTTTGGGATCCTTATGTGGGTACAGTCAATGGATGGATTGCGAACTGGAGTCGGTTTAACTCCGGGGCTTTTTGTCGGCGCCTAGACACTCAAGGCTACCGGGCTTCTATATCTTGGGTGTTGAATGCTGATGATGAGTCCGGCAACGCAAGCCTGTTGAGATTCTTTATAAATGTATCCTTTTTCAGGAAAACCTTGTTGAACTTTAATGTTATGTATATCCTTCAGGATACCTTTCGTATGCTTGATTTAAAAAAGAAAATGAATCCTTTTAAATCGAAGTACAAACTACAGATGCTTATATATATGTAGTTCTATGTATGCATCTACAAAGTTGCTCTCTTAACTCACAAATATACACCTTAAATTTTAGTTGGCGCATCAAATATTTAGAGGTGCCCCCAACATCATTAAGTTTGAAGAAACTGATCAATTTGGTCAAAAAATCAAGAAGATCGTATAAACACTAAATGACATTTTCAGTTTTGGCCTGTTATTATAATATAAACAAAATATTGATCTTGAACTGTATGCATTAAATTGGGGGGTAGTGTGGTGAAAGAGGTAATTTCACAACTCTCTTCAAACGTTGTTCGAACGCCATTCAGTCACCTCGCGAGCTTACTTTTTCTTTTGTTAAACGCTTTAATTTTTACACGATTATTAAGAATAAACCTTCATGTAAGTAGTATATTTTCAATTTTCTGTTCTAAGTTGAAGTATTAATATTGCAATACTTTAGCAAAGCATACATTTTTTTCTTAAAAATGTCTCAAGTCAAAACCCGATTAACGATGACCTGTCCTGTGTTTGGTTTACCAGAGAAGCTATCCGCCTCTCAATTACCTACTTACAATGACGTTATGAAAAATTATCTATTAATTAAATATGAATTTAAGCATGAAAAAACAACAAAAGAGCCAACAGTTCATGAAATATCCGAAAGATTGGCTCAGGTAGTCTTGGAAATTTGGAAAAAGGCGTCGCTCCCAACTGTTAGTCTCAAGCGAATATTTCAACTTATTCGTTCGTATCACGACAAATATAGGACGTTAATGAAACCTTATCATGGCCGTCAAACAAACAAAAACTACCAAGAAAAAATTAATAAGTTCGTCACTGATTCCCATAAATTATTTGATATTTGCAGTTGCAAATGCCAACTTATAGCAAATTGTAACTGTTCAAAAAACAACCGTATTCCCAAAGAAGAAATACATTTTTTACTCGATCAAAGATCAGTAAGAAAAATGATGATAGGGGGTGTGGATGTGATTGCAACTGTAAGAAATAAGAAAAAAGAAGAAAGAAAAAGAAAAAAAAAGTGTTGCGTAACAGAAAAACAGTTGACAAACCGTGTTGTTCTCGTTCTTTACGTGATGACTCGACAATCGAAAGCAATAGTTCCAGTGATAGCATAGCTTCTAATCTTTTCCCTGAAACACCACCTGAAACTGGAGTTTCTGATAGAGCCGGCGCTATTATAGCTTCGTCTGTGCTTAAAGATGTTGGCATTATTTCAGCAGAAGATCCAAGTGGTGTCATTGATCGCTCAAAGTTGCGTCGTGAAAGAGCTAAAGTCAGATCGGCTTTACAAGATTCAGATCACAAGAAAATCCTACGCGGTATATATTTTGATGGCAGAAAGGACAAAACATTGGTTAGGATCCAAAAGAATGGTAAATTTTATAGAAAAAGAGTAGTAGAAGATCATTGTCATTTTATCGGAGCCTGGAAGTGACTATTTTGGGCATGTCATGTGTGAGTTGGGAACTGCTAAAGGTATTAGAGATTCTATATTAACTCACTTGAAATCCAAATCAGTGAAACTGAGTGAAATAGCTGCTGTTGGTTGCGATGGAACAGTAGTGAATACAGGTTTTAATGGTGGCATTGTTCGTTTGATGGAAGAAGAAATTAATAAACCATTACAGTGGCTTATATGCCAGCTGCATTGTAATGAATTACCACTGCGGCATCTGTTGCTACATTTGGATGGGAAAACTACAGGACCTAAATGTTTTTCAGGTGCTATTGGAACTCAATTACAAAAATGTGAGAATATGCCAACAGTCCAATTCGCCGTCATTTCTACGCAGTTACCTGAAATTACGAAGAGCGATTTGAGTACCGACCAAAAATATCTCTACAATATAATGACCGCTATCAGCACTGGTGTTTTTTCTTCCGATTTGGCTAATATTGAACCTGGACCCCTAAACCATTCTAGATGGCTTACAACAGCAACTCGAATTCTAAGGCTATATGCTACTAAAACGCATCCCGAAGAAAAGCTAGTGATATTAGCCACGTACATAATGAGAGTCTATGGTCCAATGTGGTTTAAGATAAAATGCAATCCATCCTGTTTAAACGGAGCTAAGCACCTGTGGCAAACCATAAGTATGAGTCGCTATTTGGACTTGAATTTGAGGAAAATCATTGACAAAGTAATCCAACGAAATGGATATTTCGGTCACCCAGAAAATATTCTTATTTCTATGCTCGGAGATGAAAATAAAATAATACGGGAGCTGGCATATAGAAGAATTTTGAAGGCAAGGGCAGAAAATACTCAAGGAATCCGAAAGTTTAAAGTGCCTACCTTCAATTTCAATGCCTTAAGTTATATTGATCTGATTATGTGCCAAGACTGTGAAATAACTGAGCCTCCACTGACCTTCAATATAACTGATGAAAACTTAAAAGCTATGGTTGAGGATGGTCTTGGAACATGTCAGAACATTAAAGATTTCCCATGCCACACCCAAGCCGTAGAGCGCTGCATCAAGCTAGTGACGGAAGCTTCAAGTGCAGTTTTTGGGGAAAAAAACGAGATGGTTTTATAAGGGCAAGACTGCTATCACGTCAACAAATGCCTTCTTTTGATACAAAAAAACAATTTAATATTTAATTACTAATTAATTTCTTAATAAAAACGTTTATATTGATTTTTTTAATTTATACGAAAAATGCATTTTTTTTTATTTTCATCTCTGTTGGGGCACCTCAAAACATTAAGACAGGTAAACAATTTTTTATACGTTTCATGAACTCACTGAAAGGCAACTTTTTATCGCTATGCCATCGAAAAAAAAAAAAATGTTCATACATTATCACTCCACCTTAATGCATACATATATAACATATATTTGTACATATATATAAATGCAAATTATGTCGACATTTTACCTTGTTTGTTGGATAATTAATTCACTTTTTGTTCCTGGCACACCAAATGTAATTTTTTTAAAACCAAATTTCCGTTAAAAAAAAACTTTAACCTTTACTTAACCAAAAATAATTAGAGTATTTAACTTAAATTCACAAATTTAATTTTGATCATATGACCGACAGTTCTTTATTTGAGGATTTTTCTCTCAGGCTTCGATTTTTGAAAAGAGTCTAGGCTTCCTAGCCAACCTGCGGACTACCCATTTTTATATTTAAGAGAAAAGCTCCTATATATGTTCTTTAATGTTTTGTAAAGGAGGCTAACAAAATTTGAAGAACATAATGTGTACGAGTATATTAACCTAACCTTTACACATTTTAATTGCTAAAATGATAACTTAAGCTATCAAATTATTTTAGAACACTGTTGCCCAGCAAAGTATGGTCTAACATTTTAATGTGTATGACTCCCTGCATTTGAAAGCATTCCCAGAATCCAATAGTTTTGTAAATATGCCATATTAAAGATCTAAAACACAATAGTTTAGGTGGTTTTTGCTCCACTTTCGCATAAATGTAAGAAATTGCTAGGTTATAGTGGCTGTCCAAGATGGAAACGGACACACTTAGGCCAGTTTAATGGCCCATTGCGAAAAGCTATAAAATTGCTAAGAACGCTAAAAAAATCAAAAATCCAGAAAATAAGAGAGGATCTGATATGAAGAAATGTCGGACTTTTTGTGACGAAGTTTTTTTGAACTCAATTTTCAGGAGTCTGTAATTACTATCGCTATCAGTCTGCTTACTCGTCGATCTTAGAGGGAAAAATGTTTGGTTCTTGAATTTGAGGAAATAGGTGCTTTTAAGTACATTTCCTCTAAAAAATTTAATTTAAAAAATAAGTTGGGAAAAAACGTTTGTGTTGCACCCACAAATTACACGTTTCAGAATCTCTTTTTACTTCAAATATCAAGAGATTCAAAGCTTGTCTATCAATAGATATGACCCGTTTATTATGTTTTTTAATTAGTCATTATTTTAACAAACGTGTCACTCTTGCTGTTTTTGGCGCATTTATATTATTGAAATTCGTGTTTAAATATTAGTTTTAGAGCATCCAGTGCAAATTCACTTCAAAAGTAGATTCATTTAATTTTTTAAGATCTTTTGTATTCAACAGATAACCAATTTTAAAATCGATAAATTGCATGACTGGGTCGCTAAAACTTGCTATTTTCTTCCAAAAAGTCTGTTTAAAAATATTTCCTATAGGTATTTTAAGATCTAAAAATGTACCTGCAAAGTAAGTTTTTCTCAAAAATTTAAATGCCATTTTATTTTTCAAAAAAATTAGATTAACTAATTTTCGTACTCGCTTTTTCTTATTTCTTAAAATAAAAAAAATACATTTTTGATCATAAAAAATCTTCATCAATTTGATCATCAAAAAGAGCTTGCACAGATAGCGAAGATAATTGAAATCGGTCCATTAGTTCTTGGGAAAATTTAAAAACAAAATGAAGATTTTTGAGGGGTATCCTTCTGGAGTAATACCAAAATATGTTTTTCTTGTAGAAAGAAACCAAATTAAGAACAGAAAATTTAGAGAAAGTTTTAGAAAATCACATGTTTTAAAAAATTTGTATGGGGATTGCTGCTATTTTTCGTATTAATAAAATAAAAAAACGCCTTACGCTAATCGGCTGAAAACCTTAATTTCAATCAACACAATTGTTGGGACTTTAGGAGCCAGGAAAGAGAGACAGACGGACGGAATCGGGGTACCCACTTTTTTCGACTTCTCTACTGTCGTAATGTCATATTTGATTAAAAGCTCTAGTTCGAAATTGTTTACTAATGCAAAACATACCATAAAGTTCCTTTATGTCACAAGTAAAAATCACTTCAATGTTCACTATTTATGTGTGTCAAAAAAATGTAATAATAAAATTGAAGGCTAGTTTAAGGAATTTAAAGGCAACTTAATATAAAATTGATGATCTCTTATTCCAGGTTTCTTCTTAAGAACTTGAATATTTGCTGTTTTTCTTAGAAATAATTTTCATGAACATAATATAAATCATTACTAAAGTTTTTTCAAATTCTAAATTGAGAACAAACATTTTAGTTGTTTTTGACAGAAAACCACTTTTTGGTGAATGTCGCTAAATTACTAATAAATCTAAAGATGAAATCTTACTTATATCTCATATGACCCTCCCCCTGGATCGTCAGTTGGTCAAAAGTTGATGAATTTGTGCTGCGTCCAGTCCTCAGTTAAAAGTAGTACTTTTAGTAACAAAGTTTAAGGAAGTTAAATACAATAATGTTGTTTGGATATACAAAAAATGAATAATTTATAATATAATGAGGGTCATATCCATTAACGCAATACGATTAGTTTTGAATTGAAGGGAATTCCTACGAAAAAGCAAACAAACAAACTCTCAGGGGGGGTCATGACCCCTATGACCGCCCACCCCTGGATCCGCCATTGCTAATGGTTCTCCACTTCACCAACACACGAATCCCAGTTTCTATCTCACGCTTTTGAATCAGCGCGGATTGGTCTCTTCTTGTGAAGTGGAAATGTTGCTTCTTAGAAACTCTACTCTACCTAAGCTTCCTAACCGACATTTCCATCTTACCGCCTCCGTACCTGCAACAATTGCTATCTGCTAGTAAGTTTTGCCTTCTTTTTGTTGCATACTTTAGGGATAGCAGTTTCGGTTAGTTTGAAATTGAGCTATGAAGGTAACAAAAGGTCTTTTGCTTGCTAATGCTCTTGCCACTCGCTTAAAAATTTGGCAAAGCGCAGATTGGCTAAATCCGTTAATGTGTGCTCCATCGTCTATCTAATCAATAAACAAATCATAAAAGGTACAAATTTCGAAGTAGTGTGAACATTTAGTAAAAACTTACCTCGTTCCGACCACAATACCTTATTGTAGCCATAACTTGGATATCTATGGGGATATGGCCTCCTGTATCTTCACCTCCATCATCAACCTCTCCTTAAAATACAATTTTAAGGGAATCTTTATTTATTTATTTATTTATTTATTTATTTATTTATTTATTTTTTATTTTTATCACAGGTAGCAATACAAATAAATTTATATCGTCCGGTATAGATAGCGCCGGGGTGCTAGGCCCATATGGCTGTTAAAATAATAAATTTATATAGTCTTAAGAAATATAGTTAGTTGATCGTTTTGAGTAGAAAAGTTGATTTTGAAATGTATTTAAATAGGTTAAATTTGATTAAGTTTATGTTTGTTTAGTAGCGGGAAAAGCAGTGAGTTATCTGGATGAATAGTTGTATCTAGGAGTTTTTGTAACGGTGGGATGTTTTTTGCAAAGTGTGTTCTTGTAAATGGGCATCTTTGAAGAACATGGTCTAAGGTTTGAGTTTCCTGACAGAAGCTGCAAAGTGGTGTAGGTTCGTTTTTATAAAGATGAACTTTGTTGAACAAGGTATGACCTAGCCTTATCCGAGAGAGCTGCACTGATTGTAATCGGTTCAATGACTCGTTGTAGGTCACTTGTCCTAAGGTTGTCTTATGTTGTCTTAAAAAGGAATGGGAGTTATTCCAACGTATTTATGCTTCTCGTCGTATATTGTCAGAGACAATTTTGAACATTGAAGATGCAAACGGGGGTATTATATATTCCAAAGGCATTTTGATGGTTTCACGAGCCGCAAAGTCTGCCGTTTCGTTTCCTGGAATTCCTGTGTGTCCTGGGGACCATATTAAGTGAATTCTAGGGAAGTTGGAGCGGATAATTGAACGTAGAAGATGAAAGATTGGTGTTTTGTTTTTGTTGTTGAGTATTTTGCGTATTGCACTCAAAGAGTCACTGCAAATAGCGGTTGTATCATGTCTTCTGTTGGCAATTTGGAATGCTTCAACCAATGCCATTACCTCTCCAACAAAAGGACTTTGGTTTGGGGTTGTAAGTTTTTGTGAGAGGATCTTGTCACATTTATTGTCGTATCTATATACACAATAACTTGTTGTTTCTTCTGCTGTCGAGGCGTCTGTGTATAGTATGCAATTAAATTGTCCTGTAGTTATTTTTTCAGCAAATTTTTTTCTGTAGATGTCGGGCGGGGTTCGTTCCTTCAGCATTTTGGCTAGAGATATGTCAATGGTGCTTTTTGGGAAAAGCCAAGGTGTTGAATCTACGTCGTAATTAACTATTTCTGGTATAGTGATATTAGTAAATGTGAGGTATCGGATAGAATTATAGAGTGCACTTTTTATTTTCGTTTTTTTGGAAACTGTGCAACCAGTTCTGCATATTTCGTGTAGCGGATGTTTGCAGTCTATGAGGCTCTGTATAACAATTTTGGTTTGTGTAATTTGTTTCGTTTCTAAAAAAAATGGTGTGTTTGTTTCTGCCAATAAAGCATCAATAGGTGTAGATGGTAGAGCTCCAACAGACTTTCGTAGTAGTGCATTCATTTTGATTTGGATCATCTGATCGTTCCCTTTTGTCCAGTGTGAATAGATGGAAAGGCTATGTTGTGTGGCACCCCGTATGAGGGCTTGTGCTATATTTATAGATGTGTTCTGGTGCGGTCCTTTGTGTTTTTGGCAGATAATTTTGAGTAGATTCAAGGATTTGTTGAGCTTGTCAGCTACAAACTTCGCGAGTGCATGCCATTTCCAAGTTTTCGAGCAAATCAGACCAAGAATTCTTAATTTTTCTTTAAGGGGAAAAGCAGAGTTGTTAAGATTGATAGTTCTGTTCGGACAAGATCTTTTTCTGCATATATGCAGAACTTCCATTTTTTCAATAGGTAGTTTAGCTCCAGTATTTGTGCACCAAGTTTGTGCTTTCTGTATAATTTGATTGAGCGCATGGGCAACTTCTTCTGGGCTACCAGAACTTAAAACGAAAATGTTGTCGGCTAATGTTAAAGTTGATTTGATTTGTGGATCACCATCAGTGTTCAATTCATTTAAAAGCGAATTTACGTAAGTATTGTACAACATTGTTGAAATTGGAGGTCCTTGTGGCACACCGTTTTCGATTGTGTTGTCTAATGAACAGTAGCCATTGACACGTACCTTTATTCTTCTGTTAGACATGAAGGAATAGATCACCTTCAAATAGTTTGAATGGATTCCCCAGTCGTGGAGTTGTTGTATTACTCCAAAATAAGTTACTTTTTCAAAAGCCTTTTCTAAGTCCATGGACAAGAGGACCGAATGGTTTCGTGAAGCTAGCTCTGTATGTACTGCTTGGTCAAGCATATGCAGCAAAGTATGTGTGCCTCTACATGGTCTAAAACCGTGTTGTCCACTGGTGAGACATTTTTCAAGTGTCCATTTGAGTCTATTACCAATTATTTTTTCAAATAATTTGGATAGAATGGAGAGGAGAGAAATTGGGCGGTAATTTTCGATGGCTTGTGAGTCCGTGTTTGGTTTTGGTATAGGGATCAGAGTAGCTTTTTTCCATTCATGCGGGAATGTACCGTTTTTCAAAATATTATTATATAGGTTGACCAACCCTGCCATGACCTCAGCTGGCAAATTTTTTAACATCTTAAATGTTATTTTATCAGAACCAGGCGTGGAGCCTTTGGTAGAACGTAGTTATTCTATAAGCTCTGTTAGAGTAATAGCTGGACTCAAAGCGGTTGAAGAAAAGTCTTTTGAAACTTTTGACGTATTGCTTGGGAAAATGTCCTACGTCGATTCCAAACATAAAATTTTATGAATTCATTATTTGCAGGTTCCGGTTATATTTTTGCTACAATTCCCAATCTTATGTTCAAAATCATTTTTATTATCATGCTGTTGTTAATAGCCATTAAAAGAAGCCCGGTGTCATAAATACCCGACTGTGAAAATCATTACAAAATTAAAAAACAATAGATTTTTGTTTTTGTCAGGAAATGTTAATAATTTATTTTAATATAATATATTTAATTAATTTTATATTCAACATAAAGCTATTCCATACAAGTATATATATATTTTTCTTTTTCTTTTTATTCAATAATGTATATATTTATATAATGTATAATGTATATGAATGTATAGATTTCTTCAATATCAGTAACTGTCCCATCATTCGGGACCAATTAAAAAACAATAATAATTAAAGAAAATACTTTTAATACTCATACATAATTTTGAAATGTTCACAATGGAAATGTGTAATAAGTAATTTGTGTCATACTTGTTGCTTCTATTCAAAAAATACAATATAATTAAAATATTCAAGTCATTTATTTATTCACTGTTATAATTGTCTTCTAGAGTAAAATATGTTTTTTTTTATTTTTATTCTTTTGTAAAAAAAAAAATTATTTGTTTATTTTTTATCAATAAATATAAAAAACAAATGGTTGGTAATTTGGTTGGATTTGTTTTCACTTTCAAAACATGAATCGTTAAGAGTTCCATTTTTAGACATTTTTAAATGTGTATAATATATTAATATAATATTTTGTATTTACAAAATTAGTTTAGTTTGTTTTTTTTATTTTGTTTTTGTTTAGTAAATATTGGTACCATTATTCTTTGTTCTCTAGTAGGTTTTACATAACTGTTTATTTTTAATTCTCAATAGGATTTTCAATTGTTTAACTAATTTTATGTTGTTTTGTTTTTTTATTTTTTGTTTGTTTGTAATAATTTATGCAACAATGTTCAATATACTTAAATTTTGTAAATCAATTTAAGAGTCTACAAATATTTCGTTTTTATTTGTTTAATTTCAAAGTTATTTTAACATTTTTTGCTACTTTTTTTTTAAATACAAATACATCAACAGTAACTGTGGTTTAAATTCTATAATAATAATAATTATAACTGCACATTGTGTGTTTATGGATTTTTCTTTTCATTGCATGGAAATCGTTGAATATTATAATGTATGTTTTTTTTGTTTAAACAAAAATAGAAAACTAATAAACGTGAGTAGGTACATAGAAATATAGTTAGTAAATAAAATTATGTAAGAAGGCTTATGAAAAATTGTTTAAGAAAAACGTTACTGCTGGTTGCGTGTGCCTTTTTGTGCACTCTTGGATTTATTTTGCAGACATTTGTAATAGAAAGATTAAGATCGAATCGATTAAGATTAGAATTCGCCTAGAGAGCAGAGGTTTTACTTTTTGAGGCACTCTGATTTTACACAACATAAAGTTAGTTTTTTATTACTTGTAAATAAATAATTTTAAAACGAAAAATTGTAAACCATTGTCAAACTTCTACGTAAGGTTTTTTGAATCATTAACCCATTCTCTCCCATTGTACTTTTTGAAGTACAGTAAAATGAACTAAGTTGATGGAGCCATAAAATTATGGCAATACTGAAAAATAAAACGTTTGACATTTATTCTTCTTTATTCAATAAATTTGAATTTTTCCACATAGTTTTTTTTACAAAAAACGAAGTAGGCTTATTTGAAACTGTCTTTTTGTGCATGACATATTATGGGGCCTATTATGTAAGACAACTAAGAACAAAGTTGAGTTGTAATCCGGCAATCGGTATTACCGGTCACAACTAGTTGACTGTCACAAATCAACCAGTAGTAAACTAAAAAATGGTTGACTTTTTAAGTATGTTCGGGGTATTATGTAAGCCAGTTGAGTTGTCTCTCAGTTGTGATTGTTGTCAAAATTCAGCAACTGATATTTACTAGTTGTGTAGTGCATTTGTGTGTACAAAAAAATAAAGGTAGGCATCAACAGTTCATTGAAAACCATTTTTTTTAAGAAAATAGAGAAAAAAATGTAAGTTTTACAAATAATAATATAAACATCTGTAAGAAAATAATTTGTTTAGATTAAAAATAACTAAACCTGCCCAATTCGAGAGGTTGATTGAGGTTCTGCAGCAGAAACCTGAGCTGGCCAGAGGCAAGGGACAATTCGGTTCCACAAAAAGAACCCAAGACGAAGAATGGGAAAATATAGCTGTTCAACTGATTAGCATTGGACCACCATCAAGACCACCATTTTTTGGTGCTATGATTCGAACATGAGTTCCATCGATGCATCCTATTACTCCAGGAAATCTGGTTTTCTAGTAAAAATGAATTTTTGATAAATTCATCTCATCATTTGTCTTACGATACAGATACGTTCTTCTACTACGTCTAGCACTTTTTTAAACCCTACCGAAACTGTTGGCTGAGCAAGGCCTAAATTAAAATTATTACCACTGCACTTTTGGTAAGTTCCTTCTGCCATGAAGAGAATTGGTGGGATTGCGGAGGAACGCTGTGGTTGTTTCAAATGATCTTTGATTTCGTTTAGCACATAAACAAATGCGTCTTTGTTGAGTCTAAAATAACTTATAAATCTGAAACAAAACGAAGACATTATAATCAACACTCATCAAAGAATTTGTTTATAAATAATACTTTTTGTTTGGAAGTTCCAATGGATTGGAGTGATCTCGAATATTTTTTTTTCATCAGCGCAACATTCAGGGGATTTTCTTCTACCGAATTTCCAAGAAACAAATCAATAGAACTCTCCATTTCCTATTATTTTGTCTTTTTTATAAAATTTTGCACTGAATTCAAAATTTTGAAATTCCTACGTATTTTACTTTACACAGCTGATTTTGACACAAAACAAGCACATAAAAGTAGGCAATCTATTTCGTCTACTCAACTGAAAAAAGTTGTCTCCCATAATACGATTTTTTTTTGCAGTTGTCTTCAAATTGAGTTGTCTTGATTACAACTCAACTAAGTTGAGTTGTGATCCATAATAGGCCCTTATATTTCTACTCGTGTTGTTAGTTGCAAAAACATAAGTGCTCATAAAACTCGTAAAAATCCAAATATTTCGATTTCCTTCCAAATAATCAAAAGAAATAACGATAACGTTTAGAAAATTGTAATTTCAAATATATTTCGTTGTATATATAAGGAGGTAAGTTTCGTCAAAGTTTGATGTACTTTAAAAAGTACAACGGGTTTATACATGCACTTTTTTTTAGTTACTAAAATGAATTTCAAAAGCATCCCAACGAAAAACTTTTATGGAAAACGCTTTCAAAATCTGGAATCTGCCCTGGACGAACTATACAGCAATGACGATATAGTCAATGCTGATATCGTCATGGTTCCTTTACCAATGGACTACGTTACGGACGAAGAGGATTTAGATGAAGAAAATATAAGAGGTTGAGATCTTCGGAGTTTTGAATAGATTGACTTTCGAAGAAGAATACGAAAGCGATGACGACCTTCCGCTGTCCGAGCTAAAAAAGTTAATTGCCCCTCCTGTTTGGACAAAGACAATTTCCCCAAACGAATTTCAAAGAACTGAAAACTATTTGGAAAGAATAAAAAACTGTGCTTCAGATTTGATTGGGCTCAGCGAAGTTGATGTTTATGAAAAATTGTTTGATGTCGACTTATGACAACTCATTGTGAGCCAAACCATGTTGTATGCTGGCCAAAAAAATTAACTCAGCTTTGTATTCAATGAAGATGACTTAAAAACTTTCATTGGTATCTTATTGTTTTCGGGCTATCATTCTGAAGCTAGAAAATATATGTACTGGAAGCTGTCGGCAGATACCCATGTTCCTATTGTATCCAACAGTATTTCAAGGAACAGGTTTCAAGAAATAAAAAGGTACATACATTTTGCTGATAACAACAACCTTGACTTGAATGACAAAATGGCAAACCTTCGTCCGCTAAGCCAGCTTATGTGCAAAAAATTTCAAAAATGGGGATATATGCATGAGCATTAGGGTGGAGTGAAATTTTTTTTTCCGGAAATCTTTAAGGCCTATATGCGGAAAAGTTGAATTTGGGGACCCAAAGGTTGGGTGCAAAATTTGGTCAATGTGTGACGTCATCCTAGGGTTCCTTCATGACGTCATTGTTTTGGATTTTTTGACATACCTACTTTTAAAAAAAAAATTAATTAATGTAGTTGTATATAGAGTTTATACTTATAGTACCTAGTCATATGCACCGGCAGAAATTTTTCAAGGGGGGTGGGGGTAAGTTCACATAGGGGAAACTAAAAGTGGTCGTTATTATTTTAATTTTAATCTAGTTCTCCTTGGGCCGTTTCTCATTTTTTTTATACTTTTATTTTCTCGTTTTGACTTTTTTCCATTTGAATCGGCATTCTATTTATATTCTTATTTGTGAGTGCCGGTTGTTTTATTTTAAATTGTGAAAATGCCAAAAACGCGAAGTGAAACCGAGTGTGAAGTTCTTGGAGCACCCACCCTCCGAGCTTAAAACCAATGTTCTTCCAACTTATCGTGATGTCATGAAAGCGTATTTGTTCATCAGAAATGCATTGAAGGAAAAACAAAAAGGATATGACCCAAGTGCTTTTGAAGTGTCTTCGAAATTATTGATCGATTTAAAAAGTGTTTGGCTAAAAGCATCTCTGCCTATTGTGTCAGATCAGCAGATTTTACATAAAATTAAAATATACAATGAAAAAATACAAAGCAATAAAAAAAAATATAAAATCAAAGAAAAGCTCATTTATTGAAAAACATAATTTATTTAAATCGACCAGCAATATACTTTTTGATTTATCAGCTTGTAAATGTAACGACTTTTCAATATGTCCTTGCCCAATAAAAGTTCCTCAAGCAGAACGCTGTTTTTTACTTGACCAAAGACAGTCAAGGAGTATGGTGATTGGTAGTGTTGACTCTGAGTTGACGAAAAAGATTAAAAAAAAGAATGATCGCAAAATTCAAGAGGATCTAAAACGAAAAAGGTATGAAGAGATGAAAGAATCTAAGAGACTCAAAAATGATCTTCAAATTTCTGATGAAAGTGGGGATGATCCAAGTGTTTTAAGTTATGACGAGGACGAGGGCGATGTCGACAGCGATGTTCCGATATTACCCAGCAGAAGTCCGTCAATTCCAAAATTACAAGCTAGGATAAATTTAACGAATTTAGCATCAGCATGCGACAGAACAGGAGTATCCGACAGGTCAGCATCAATTCTTGTAAGTTCTCTTTTACAAGACATTGTTGTCGTTTCCAAGCTAGATTCTTCAAAAGTAATTGACAGAAGCAAATTAAGACGAGAAAGACAAAAATTACGTCAAAATCTTCAATGTGAAATTGAAAATATAACAGGCTTATACTTTGACGGACGAAAAGACAAAACAATGATTTTGGAAACAATTGGGGCTAGAACACATCGGAAGATTTCAGTGGAAGAACACATTGTACTTGTTTCTGAGCCAGAAGGACAGTATCTGGGACATGTTACTCCATCCTGTGGGAATGCCAAAACAATATCTTCAAGCATAATTGATTTTGTAAAAAACATCCTGTGTGTTAATATGGAAGAAATTACAGCGGTTGGATGCGATGGAACTATTGTGAACACTGGATCTAAAAATGGTATTGTATGTCAGCTCGAAGCAGCCATTGGTAAGCCAGTACATTGGTTTATTTGTTTACTCCATCTAAATGAACTCCCACTTCGTCATTTAATGGCACATGTTGATGGAAAAACCAATGACCCAAAAGGCTTTTCTGGAGTACTGGGAAAAGCTCTTGAGAGCTGTGATAGTTTACCAATTCAAGGTTTTGAAAAGATAATGGTAGAACTGCCTCCGATAACTATAGAACATTTAAGCACGGATCAGAAATATCTGTATGAAATGTGTGAAGCAGTTTCTAATGGGAATGTAGATTTAGAGCTTGCAAACCGACAGCCAGGAAGAATGTCTCATTCAAGGTGGCTTACAACAGCTAACAGGATTCTACGACTCTATGTAGCAACTGAAAAACCTTCAAAGGAGTTATTGGTTCTGGCTACGTACATAATAAAAGTGTATGCGTTTGTTTGGTTTCAAATCAAAACAAAACCATCTTGTTTAGATGGACCAAAACACATTTTAGCACTTAAGGCAATTGTTCATCCGGTAATAGAGCGTAATGCATATTTTTGCCATCCAGAAAATATTTTACTTGCTATGTTAGCTGATAGCCGAAGCTATGTCCGGGAATTAGGCCTTAGAAGGATTTTAAAAAGCAGAGCGGATATACAAGGTAGGAAAATGAATTAAATCCGACAGTTTAAGATCCCAAAAATAAATTTTGATGCCGATGATTACATCGATCTAATAAAATGGGCTACAGTTAAGATCACCGAACCACCTTTAACTAGAAAAATATCAGATGACGACTTACACGCAATGGTTCAAAATGTTCCTGAAAATATAGAGCTATCCAAATATCCATGTCACACTCAAGCCGTCGAAAGATGATTAAGCTGGTGACAGAAGCTTCAGCTTCAGTGTGTGGCCGAGAGTCAAGAGATGGATTTATAAAAGCAAGAATCTCATCTCGAAAGCTGTTGCCAAAATTTGAAACGAAGAAGGAATTTGCTAAGGCTTTAGAAAAATGATCCATCTTTTTTTATTTATTTGGTAAATTAAATTTTATAACTTGAATTATTTCTTTACTTTATAAAAATGTTATTCTAGATTAAAAACGATTTGTAACCTCAACCCCACACCCAAAACATGAATTGA
Organism: Eupeodes corollae; assembly: GCF_945859685.1. Classification (NCBI taxonomy): domain Eukaryota; kingdom Metazoa; phylum Arthropoda; class Insecta; order Diptera; family Syrphidae; genus Eupeodes; species Eupeodes corollae. Next base: position 60,916,455 of record NC_079148.1, on the reverse strand, counting down.
ATAGAACACCTATTGGTATAATAGTGTAAGGTAAATTTAGAATTTTTTCCATCATCAATATAATTTTAATAATGTTTTAAATTATTATTATTTCAGGGGATTAATTTGGAAAATGTATTTTTTTTTTACTAAAACATGTAATTTATTTTTTTTTGCATTCAAAATGTAATCTTAAGATTTGTTCTTTATTAAAATGTGATTTTTTTTAAAGCATATAATACAAATTGTCTGTTTTAATAGTAAGGAATATACGTTTGAAAGGGCATTTTTGTTTGCGAATAGAGGAACCTTAGGACATAATTTTTTTTTGCTAAGAACTTGTGGTATCGTTAAGAAAAAACCAAATTCAACTTTTAGTACCATAGGCATACGAAAATTAAAAAAAAAAAAAAGTTCAAATTCACTCCGGCCTAATGAGCATTTATCTATAGATGAATCCATGGTCAAATACTTCGGTCGTCATTCTTCAAAGCAATTCATAAGAGGAAAGCCTGTAAGGTTCGGCTTCAAAAATTGGATGCTTTGTAGCAAGGATGGTTATATGTATCAGTTTGATACTTATTGCGGAGCAAAAAATGTTAAGCCTTCTCTAAAGAAATTGCCATTAGGGTCAAGAGTTGTTCTTGACTTACTAAAAAATATTGAATGTCCAACTGACCATGCAATTTATTTTGACAATTTTTTTACAAGCTATGAACTTATGAAGATTTTAAAACAAAAGAAATTTAGAGCAACTGGAACAGCTCGCGACAATCGGCTCAAAAAATGTCCTCTTCCTCAAAATAAAGAATTTCAAAAGCAAAAAAGGGGTACTTTTGACCACCAATTCGACGAGACCAATGAGTTGCTTTTCGTTAAATGGAAAGACAACAGCATCGTTACTATAGCCACTAACTACGACAAAATCGAACCTTGCGAGAATGTAAAAAGATGGGACAAAGAACAAGAGAAAAAATTAATATTCCTCAGCCGCTTGTCTTCAAAAACTATAATAAAAATATGGGTGGTGTTGATCTTCACGATCAGTTCATTAACACTTATTCTATAGAAATAAGAGCGAAGAAGTGGTGGTGGAACATTTTCACATCGATGATTTCATCTACTGTCTCTAATGCCTGGAAGCTTCACAAATTGACCAACAACTACAAAGGTGATTTACTGGAGTTTACAAGAGCTGTTACGCTGCATTATCTCAGATTTCACACTTTGAATCAAGGACAACCGAGACTCGCAGTCAAAAGGAGCATAACAGAAAGCCCAGGATACCATTTTGCAAAGAAGTTACCAAATCAGTTAAGATGTCGCCAGTGCCATCAGCGATCGAAATGGTGTTGTGAAATGTGCAATGTGACCCTTTGCATACATAAAGATTGCTTTAAAAATGTTCATATTAATCAAAATTAAAATAGTATGTATGATACCATTGTACTTAAAAAAGTACACCCTCGTAACTGCTGACCACTATTTTTTGAAAACTTTTTTTTTTTTGCAATTATTTTAAATTTAAACTCAATAAACAGAAAATATCACAAAAATACAAAATTTCTATTTTTCTATACCCTTGGGTGTTAATGGGTTAAAGGAACACGTTAAGGAAGAAATAATTCATAATTTCAGTTTAGATGTCTTTACACAAACATGAGAGCATAAGTGCACAATGCACATCCTTCAACACTTTTGGCCTAATTTTAGCTTATTGGGTCACTTTGAATATTTAAATTCTAAGTTTTGTGTAAGGTACACAATTTAAAGTTCTTAAAGCTGGTATATCAGCTTTGCACTTGGCTTTTGCTAACTGGCGCCGCTATTCTAAACACCACATTTAAATATTGGTACACCACGATATTAAAAATGTAAACCTACTTTTAAGTTTTATTTACTATCAAATGCATTTCATTTCGTCAACCACTGTTTGGGGATATCCAAGCTAATTAAATAATTAACTCAAAACTACTTTCTTCTCGCAAACAATTATTAGCAAATCTCTAGATTATTATGTGGAAAATGCACTCCAATCAAACGGGTTAATCTTGCTTATCAATTGAATCAAAAAAAGAATGTTGAATCAAATTCAAAAGTAATTCTTAATATGGATAATCATGGCAAATAATATGCAGAGATTTGTAAAATTATGTTTAGAAGTCGAGGCACTATTCGGAGCATCGTGCATCGTTTTAGGAGCGTGTCTAGCTTTGAAACTACAAAGTGCTTATGGAATAAGATTGTCCAATATGTCAGAACAAATGCAATTTCCTGCAGAGAAGAGATACGAACTTTAGAAAAAAGTTAATCAAATGACGGTAAGGATAAAGCTTCATAGTACCGGTACAGCAATCGAACTACGAGACGAAAGTCTATCATTTCGAAAGTGACTTAAAAAATCAATTCGAATACGTGATCGAATACAAAGGCAAATGAAAGAGTTTCTGGGATGGCGTTGTCTTTATTGTTGAGCATAGACTTAATGTTTTTCAGAATGATGACCGTAGAATCTTAAGGAGAAAGTCGAACACAGAACTGCACAAAAAAAACCTGTCACCTACAGGGCAACATGGTGAAGCTATAGAGTGGAACAACATGACTGCTGCGATGTATATGAGTTGGATATCAATCATTCCATCCATAAAAAAAAGTTCCAACAAGCTAAATCTTTCGCGATAGTTCAAATCCTAGTATAACAATAACCCCAAAAATACCGCTCAAGATGTACAGTGTTTATATTTATTGTAATTTTTGTTTTTATAATAAACGGGCACTCAAGGGGTTATTAATACCCTTAACATGTTTAAAGTTTAAACACAGTGCGAGCATTTGGAAAATAGGGAAGGATTAAAGAGGAGATACCGATGCACATTGGTCTTAAATTTTTGAATATCAAAATGGTAGGGAAAAACACAGTAAGGCATTCCACATTCTCGATGTGCGGTTAAAAAAAGAATCTCTATACTTGACAGTACGTCCGAAATTGTGCTCAAGGTTAAACTGATGTGCATTCCTAGAAATACGAGTATTACGGTTGAAATGTTTTAGGGGGGGAATGCAACTGGCTAATTCGATAGAACACTGTTTATAAAAATATAAAAATATCGGTAGAACAACGAAAGGCATGAAACATTGCGGCGGTGTTCAAGTGACGTAATTGTTTCGGTTATAGTTCTTTCGCCTATCATTTTCAAAGGCTCTCTTTTTGGATCCTGTCCAAGATACTTAAACTTGTTCTTGTTTTAGGGGAACCTGCCCAAATATGCGAGTTATATTCAAGTTTTGGACGAATGAAGGCTTTATAAATTACAGCCAAATCAGAAGAGGTGAAAAATTTCTTGTACCGTCGGAGAAATCCTAAGCACCTAGCAGCATTTTTTGCAATATCGAATATGTGATCATTCCATAGAGGATCTGTGATATTCATACCGAGTACCGAAAGTTGATTAGTTTCCTGGATGCAAGTGCCGCTCATGGATAGCGGCATCGAACAGCATTATTTATTTTTTGTTATTTTATATTTTTTTTAATAAAATTATTAAAGTTCGCTTCAGCTCTTAAAAAATAGTACAAATAACTGTAATACTTTCGTACAAAGTAAATGTAACAACAAATAGAAAGATGTTTGCATTTCAACCGCGACAAAACTATAACACGGTCACATTTTATCAACAATAGCTTTGTCTCTGGGGGAGAGGTGTTTCCACTAAGGCACCTCTCCTTATCCAGGCGGCAGCGGACGAATTCTCGAGATAGAATCAACGGTGGCGTCTACAGTTCCAGTAAGGTCGAACTACTTAGTGAACACCTTATAGGGCTTCTTCGACATATTCGGAGCCCAGGCCTATAAGGAGCGGTTCATCCGGCTCCCCTTCCTTGGAGTTATACTAAGGATCTGGCCCTCCAGGTTGGGGGTTGTGCCGTCGGGGTGACTTCCTGGCCACGTAAAAACATCATAGTCTCGAAGCAACAACAAGCCTCGGATACGGACGGATTCACTGTTGACAACCCACGCAAACGAAATAAGGACAACGAACTTCGGATATGTACGTGGAATGTTAGGTCCCTTAACAGACCACGTGCAGCCGAACAATTAGCGGAAGCCCTAAACTGCTGCAAGGCAGATATTACAGCCATCCAAGAAGTGCGATGGGATGGACCGGGTAAACGCAAACTAAAAGACTGCGATATCTACTACGGCGACTGCTACCGAGAACAAAGACAGCGTCTATTTGGGTGTGGATTTGTTGTTGGAACTAGGCTCAGGCAAAAAGTCTTGAGTTTCAACAGTGTGAGCGAGCGCATCACGACAATCCGCATCAAGGCTAAATTCGCCAACATAAGCCTAATATGCGCGCATGCCCCAACAGAGGAGAAAGATGAAGACACCAAAGATATGTTCTTCGAGCTCTTGGACAAGACATATGAGCAGTGCCCTGGCTATGACATTAAAATTGTCTTAGGAGATTTTAATGCCAAGCTAGGAAGAGAAGACATCTTTGGTGGCATAATCGGGAGATACAGCCTGCACGACACTACCTCCGACAACGGATTCAGGCTGGTCGATTTCGCTGCGGGGCGAGACGTTCTGGTAGCTAGTACGCAGTTCACGCATCTTAATATCCACAAGGGGACATGGAAATCTCCTGATCAATCAACCGTCAACCAGATTGACCACATTGCGATCGACGCACGACACTTCTCCAGTATCCAGGATATCCGAACATTCCGAGAGGCCAACATTGACTCGGACCACTACCTCGTTGTAGCCAAGGTACGGCTACGGATATCCCGATCCAAGCCAAAACAAGGAAGTACTGTGAGAAGATTCGACGTTAGACGGCTACAATCGCAAGAGACTGCCATGTCCTTTTCCGATCGAGTCTCTAATAACCTCCTAAGGAGTCCTATGCTTCCTGCATTAAGCATTGAAAACCAGTGGCAACATTGCCTTGCAGCCATCAGAGATGCCGCCTCTGAAGTGCTAGGTTTCACACGGCCACCACAGCGAAACCCCTGGTTTGACGACGAATGCCAGCAAGCTCACGCAGCGAAACAAGAGGCATACAAAACGGCGCTGCACAAAAGGACGAGAGCTGCTCGCGAGCTCTACGAGCAGAAGAGGAGAGAGGAACACCGGCTTCTAAGACGGAAAAAAAGGGAGCATGAGAAGCGCGCGATCGAGGAGATAGAGGGATGTCACAACAGGAATGAGGTTCGTAAATTTTACCAAAAGGTAAAAAAAACCTCCCAAGGGTACCAGCCACGAACCGAAGCCTGTAAAGACGATCAAGGGAACATCGTAGTAGAACCACAGTCGATGCTGAGAATATGGAAAAATCACTTCTCCAAATTATATAACGGCGATGACGAACCGAATTCCGCTGTAAGGGAGATAGAACCACTCAACCTCGGCGACGCAGATCAACAATTCCGCCTACCCGACCTTGACGAAGTGAAGATAGCTATATCTAAACTTAAGTCAAACAAAGCTGCTGGAGCTGACGGCATCGCTGCCGAACTATTCAAAGCAGCAGGCGATGACTTGGTACGGAGCATGCACCAACTCATCTGCAAAATTTGGTCGGAAGAAAGCATGCCCGATGAGTGGAATCTCAGCATAGTGTGCCCGATACATAAGAAAGGAGACCCTCTAAACTGCGCCAACTACAGAGGCATCAGTCTTCTTAACATTGCGTATAAGATCCTCTCTGCCGTATTATGTGAACGTCTGAAGCCATTCGTCAACAACCTGATTGGTCCTTATCAGTGTGGCTTCAGACCAGGAAAGTCCACTATCGACCAAATATTCACACTACGGCAGATCTTGGAAAAAACCCAGGAGCTTCAAATCGATACCCACCATCTCTTTATCGATTTTAAAGCCGCGTATGACAGCATCTATAGGGAAGAGCTTTACCGAGCCATGTCTAGTTTTGACATCCCTGTCAAAACTTATGCGTTTGTGCAGAATGAGGATGGAGAATGGACGCTGCTCTTTCAAGGTCGGAAAAGATCTTACCGATGCATTTGATGTCATAAAAGTAGACAAGGCGATGCACTGTCATGCGACTTCTTCAACATCGTTCTGGAAGGAATTGTGCAAAACTCAACCGTCAACACTAGAGGCACAATCTTCCAAAGGTCCATCCAATTACTCGGATACGCAGATGATATTGACATAATTGGAAGATCAAAGCGTGATGTCAGTGGAGCGTTTTTGAGCATTGCGACGGAAGCGAAGAAGATGGGTTTAGTGGTCAATGAGGGCAAGACCAAGTATATGCTGTCATCAAAAAAGGACACTGAACAACGACGTCTTGGACAAAACGTCACCATGGACAGCTATAACTTTGAGGTAGTTAAGGACTTTGTCTACCTAGGTACCGCTATTAATGCAGACAACGACACCAGCGCTGAAATCAAACGAAGAATAACTCTTGCAAATCGCTGCTTCTTTGGACTTAGAAGGCAATTGAGAAGTAAAGTCCTCTCTCGAACATGTAAAATCACCATCTATAAGACACTCATCATCCCGGTTCTCATTTATGGCGCTGAGGCCTGGACCCTGTCAAAGAAAGATGAGAGCGTCTTAGGATGCTTTGAGAGAAAAATTCTTCGGGCGATTTTTGGTCCCGTACGCATAGATGGAGAATGGAGGAGAAGATATAACGACGAGCTGTACGGGCTGTACAGCGACACTGACCTAGTTAGCAGAATCAAAGTCCAACGGCTTAGATGGCTAGGTCATGTAGAGCGGATGGACATCAACGCTCCAGCCCGGAAGGTCTTCGAATGCAATCCCGAGGGACGGCGCAGTAGAGGAAGACCGCGACTCAGGTGGCGCACCCAGGTGGGAGAGGACCTCAACCAACTTGGCGTGCGAAACTGGAGACAGCTAGCTAGGGACCGAGCTGGCTGGAGACGCTTGTTGGTTGAGGCCCAGGTCCGCCCCGGACTGTAGCGCCACCTTAAGTAAGTAAGTAAGCTTTGTCTCTTACTACTCTATTATAAATTTGACTGTTATTTAAAATAAGTTAAGCTAACACAATAATCATCTTATTGATATCAAAGTCACAGAGTAGGTGTAATTTCGTTAAGTGTAAAATTTATTAAAATGGCTCGTAACAAATATCCCACCGATTTTAAAAAGAAGATAATTGCGGATTTTAATGCAGGTCAATCAGTGACCAGTATAGCACAAAAATAACCGATTCACCATTTCCTCATTTTGCGAATAATAAGCCGATTTCGCAATTCAAGTTGCTTGGAAACCAAACATCGTGGTGGAAGACCAACAAAAAACACTTTACGAGATGGTAACACTATAGTCTGGTTAAAAAGGGCTTTTCTATTCCGGCAACAACAATAAGAAGTGAACTGGGCTTGTCTGTATCCAGTAGGACTGTCCAACGAACAGTTGTGGACGCCGGCTTTTACTCGTACAAAACTCTTAGGAAACCATTTATCTCCAAGAAAAACAACCGGAAGAGACTCGCCTTTGCAAAGGCGCACGAAGGCTGGACTTTTGCTAAATGGAAGAAGGTGTTATTCTCGGATGAGCCAAGTTTAATCTGCAGGGTTCCGATTGAAAAATGCAAGTCCGCAGGCCTAAAGGCCAAAGATTAAACCCAAGTTTCACAAAAGGAGTGCTGGAGACGGCCCAATTCATAAGATAGAAGAAATAATGGATCGCTTTATGTATAAAGACATCCATCAAAACATCATGCTGCCACCACACGAGGAAGAAGAGATACCGTTAAAGTGGATATTTCAAAATGACAATGATCCAAAACAAAAGTGCAAAATTGTTTTTTTGGAAAATAAAATCAACGTTTTGAAGTGCCCAGCTCAGTCCCCTGATCACAATTCCAAAGAGAATCGTAAGCTAAACTCATTTAATAAAATTCATTCAAATTTATTCAAGTTTTGAAACTTATTTAAAGAAATTGTAACCCAATGATATTAAGTGCTATTGTTTTGTTTCACACAACCACTTCCATACACACCACGATAATCTCCGATTCTAATCGAAAATTTTTGGGAAGAACTGGACGAAAAAGCGTTGGATGCGAAATCACCAAAAAATTAATAAAACCAAATAGGTTGACCGCTGTTATTTAACAGAAGATGTCTAATCTTATTATTTGGTCAAGGTTTTTAACTTTTATAAAAATATCCCAATAATTCTTTCAAAAAGTTTTAGCACGTTTTTGTTATTAATTTTTTCACTTGAATCCATCAAAATATACAGGGTGGCGCACGAATCGTGCTACAAAAATAAAACGTAATAACTTTTTTTCTGTGTGAGTAATCGGCTTATTTTTTTTTATTTTGTAGGGTACTATTTGCCAAGCTTTGCAGTCCGTCATTTCCTTCCAAAGGGAATTTAGGCGGGAGTTTTGCGGTAATCCCTCACGTAGACGGACCATTATGAGGTTTGTAAACATGTTTGCCGAATCTGGAAGCATCGCACCAAGGCCGTACCATCGAGATGCCAATGTTCGGGTTCAGGATATAATCGGAGCAGTGGCATCTGCAATACAGGCCAATCCGAGCGTTTCGACGCGAAACTTATCGGGGCAAATTGGAGTAAGTAGACGGTCATTACAACGGATACTTCATGGCGATTTAAACTTGTTTCCGTACAAAGTCCAAATTAATAGCAAGTTAAACCCTCAGGATTTGCCTGTTCGCCTGGAATATTGCCAAAAAATGATTTCAATGGCTGAAGAAGACAACACATTGATTAATTGTTTGTTCATGTCTGATAAGGCCCATTTTGATCTTAACGGCAATGTAAACAAGCAAAATTGCTGTATTTGGAATGAGTCTAATTCAGAAATGCTCCATGAGACGGAACTGCACCCAGAACTAGTCACTATGTTGTGCGCCGTTGCATCAAGGTGTATTGTCGGGCCGTACTTTTTTGAAGAAAACGGTGTTACCGTAACTGTCAATGGGGACCGTTATTTAAAGATGTTCAAGGAATTTTTTTTTACCTAGAACTGCGCCGAAGAAGTATACCATTCAACAGCGTTTGGTTTCAGCAAGATGGAGCAACTGTACATATAGCCAGACCAGTTATGGCGGAGGTAAACAAAAAATTTGCAAACATTTTAATTTCCAGGAACTCCACTCTTCGCTGGCCCCCAAGGTCACCTGACCTGACTGCACCAGATTTTATGGGGTTATGTCAAGCAAGAGGTGTATAAAACGAAGACCAGGAATTTAACCGAATTAAAGCAGTCCATAACGACAATAATTGAGGCGATCCCAACTTCAACTCTTCAGGCCGCAATGAATATTTTTTTGACCAGGTGCCGCATATGCGTGAGAGAGCGTGGAGGTTATTTGCGGTCTATAATCTTTAAAAACAACTAACCATTTAAAATAAAATTTAATTTTCTAACCAATAAAAAATGAAATACATCGATTAAAAAAAAAGTTATTTGAATTTCTTATTGTAGCACAATTGGTGCGCCACCCTGTATGTTGGAAGTATAAACTGCACTTGCAACCACCACTGAACAAAACTTGTACAACATATTTGCTTTGGCTTAAAAAAGGACTATAAAAACTTGTGTACCAATATACATATGTTTACCTTTCCTTTATTCAAAGACTCATTTTATTTAATCACAGCTGTGATTTTCCAAGACGTTAGTTTCAACTAGTATTTTCGTATTAGCATAAGAATGCCCAATAAAAAGGTCAACGAATCATCAGGGTTGAATATTTAAAAAAGACAAGTGTTTCAATTTCAACTTCGCATCTCAAAGATCAATCAAGAAAATTATAAATAATACTTTAAAAGCTTCAAAAATACTGACAATAAAATATCCAATTTAATACGATTAAGCTTTACTATTCTTCTGTGCTTAAAAAATAACTTAAAAGTTAAGGTAACGAACGATGGATGTTAATTGTGAGTCACACCTTAACTTCAAGCTTTTTGCTTAGCTTTATTTGTTGCTGCCTTTAACAAATTCAACCACGGAGAGGTTTTACCAAATGATTGATTGAACAGACAGAAATAAATAGTAACTAAGAAGAAAATAATTTTAAGCGATTAGGCCCACTTTCAACTCAGCGCATGTGTCAAAAATATTTATAGCCGCATGAAAAGATGCAAAGAGTGACGGTTTGGTGCGAACGTCCTTTTACGAAAATGATATCGGCCACGAACCACTAATCGTTAATAATGGAACATTTATCAGCCGAATGTATTCAAAGAAAGCAGATCCATTAAATATACTAATTTGGAGATCCGTTAGCAGATGAAGATAAGGTTATAAAGGTAGGTTATATCTTTTAAAAAGTAAGGATTATGGTTAGAAATTTGGTCTAGAGCAATCAATCGACAACAGTAGCGAGCGCTACATTCAGGAACAATTTGTACCACAAATATTTTTTAAATACCGATAAACGATAAACGAGCTACACCTACTCTTGAAGCGTCAGTAGCCAATATTCAATTCACATCATTGACACCATATTATTTTTTATATTTTGTAAAACAAAGAGTTTAAATCTTCACTAAGCCTTAAACAAATTAATTTGGATTGTAATCGGACCGCTTTTTATAAACATTTTACAAATCCAGGTACATTTCTAACCTTAAACAGTTCAACCGTAGTAGTTACTCTCCAAGGTAAAACCTGAAGCCAAACTTCGGCCGACTATAAAGTAAGAGAGATTCGTTCTTTCACAGTACTATGTGAATGTGAGTTGCTAACAAAGGTTAACTTTCTAACTTTCAATGTCGTTACAATGTTGAAGAATTCAAAACCAATAAACACCTATTTACAAAACTCCTTATTTTTGTTAACTTTTAATAAATGTTGTCAAAAACAAAAGAAATGTTTCTAGAAAAAAGGAATAACCTCTCAATAAACTATTTTTAGTTTAAGCAAGTTATTCAAATTATTATGTTTCTGAACCTACAAAACATAGTTTTCAAGAACTGATGGCGTTCTTCTTTTCTTAGCAAAGTGAGTAAACTCAAGGAATTCGAGATATAAAGTTTATAAAACAATGGCTTTGAAAATTTAAATTAAGGTTTGGATAAATTAACTTAAGATTTAGTTCAAGAGAGCTTAAGAAACGCCGAATTCTTTTAAAAGTATCTGACAGCTTTAAAAACTCAAATACATGATAGCTGAAGATTTGGTAATAGCGAACTTCGTCGCAAAAATAATGGTTGTATTCAATCAAAAGTTATCGACTAAGGCTCTAAATACATGTCAAATGCTTAGATTATCATGAACCACATTTCATGACGAGGAAGACAGTGGTATTTTTTTATAGTTCTATTTAAATTATCTGCAAAATTGTGGTTTTAGTTTTAAGACTATTTTTGTTTACTTAAAATTATCACACAAAAACTATATTTACGAATAGAAAAACCTTACTCACCATAATTAAGTTTGAAGTAGAAAAAAAATCTTATAAATTACTTTATTAGTGTATACATAATATTAATAAGCAAACTAAAAATACACGTTAGCAAAAAAGAGATAAATGTAGGTTATTCTTTGGCACCATTATTATACAATATTTGAGATGGAATGCAATTTTGTTTTGTTTTTGTATACAGATCACAATAGTAAATATTTGAAAAATAAAATAATGATTTTCAAATTGAAGAGAAGAGATTTTATTTTTAGTTTTTTATTAAAATTCGAAAATAGATTCTAGCCGATATGTTTTCTGTTCTGTAATGTTTTGTTTCTTCTTTTTTTTTATGGAATTATGACCTACATTATTATGTTAGTATGTGTTTTTTTTTCATTTTATTTTAAAATAAATTCATATAAATTGACAATTAGTTCTGATTTGCTTTTATTTTTTGGTGTAACTGGTAAAAACATTAAGTTAGTTCTTTTCTTTTTTTTATTTGGTATTTCAAAAATGTATATCAAACTTGTTTGTTTATCAAGAAGAAAATCTCTAGACAAAATTTTGGAAGCCCTTTACTAAGGTCAAATTAAATATTAAAACAAAAATATACGTACTATAAAATTATTAGATTCTAATATTGATTTGAAAAGGCTTCCTTTTTATTTATCAACACTTTTTTACAACCTCATTTTATTTTTTTTTTATTTTAATTGTTATTCCGAACTGTTTGCATATTTTAATTTTTATTTTTTTAATACGAAATGGAAATGGAAAAATTATGTTTACTTAGTAAATCAATATATTGTAATTACTTGTGTAATGCGAATCCAAATAAACATTTAAGAATGCAACATTCAACTATAAGAAAATTGATCTCAATTCGAATGTCTTTAGTTCAAAAAATCATGATTTTCGACGACAAAAAAGGGTTTTAAAGTAATGTTACTAATTTTAGAGACGTTTTGACGTTTATTTAAAACTCAACAGTCGGCTCAAATGAGCGTTTGAAAAAGACCTGGGTTTCTTTTTTGGGTCAGACATATCAGGAGGCTTGGTTTATGGTTCTTTTTTCCATCAATAAGCTCTGAATAAAATGAATAAAAGACATCACGTTTGTTTTGTGTGTGGAGACAGATGGCAAATTCTAAAGCTATTGAAAGTACTCGAGTGTGTTTCTTAAATAAATCCATGACCTTGGATCAAACTCTGCTCAGAGCGTACTCGACTTGCTCATGCTCTGCTCTGAGCTTAAACAGAAAATGCATGTTTCAGATCATTGAATCTGATTGATCAGTATTTGGTTTGGATATTATGCATGTCGATTGTCCAATAAACCGTATGGGAGTTCAGGAGTCAATTTTTTTTTTACCTGCCACATACAAAATGACTTAAAGCAAAAAGTAAGTCTATCATTATTTCAAGACATCAACAATACGTCCCATGTATCATATTAGATAACACAAAATTTGTTTTGTCTCTTGCCACCTACTTCGCTTCGCTTTGCTGTCTCCATACAAATATATTTAGAAATGCTCAAACGTAAGATTCCACGTAGAATCGGTTAGATTCTAATATTGATTTGAAATATTTGAATATAGTTGGTCACTGCTGTGGTCATTTGTGATTTATGGACGTATGCTAACTACTTGATGTATCAAATAAGATACATGGGACGTTAAAGTGATAATCAGTTTGTATTATGTGATTATGTGAACCACTTTTAGATGAGGGGCGAATGGTTATCGCTTATAATTATTGTTCCAGTGTATTATTGGCAATTTATCTGAAAAATCGAAACACAGTCTTATTAGGAACAATACGCAATAATGGAATTGATTTCCCTTACACGTCACTATTAATAACTTTAAAATATCCGAAATAATTGGTCAATAAAAGGAGGGATGCATTTTTGTCTTAAAATGGCGTAATAATCGAGATGTATTTAAGTATCTTGCCATGGTAATAAATCGACAGCAATAAGAATGTAGAGTGGAATTATATTATAGACAATAACGATTCTGAAAAACTAATTGATATGAAAGATCAATAGGCTTAATTTCATTCATGTTCTCAAAAACATCATGTGGTATAAACAAATTGCAGGTAGCCTCTTATTTCGTGATGCATTCATAAATGAAAGATGGATATAAAACAAACTATCAGATGAAGCCCCACTCTCAAGGTTACAAGTACAAGAAATGCTCTTGCTGAGGTCGAGTCAAGCTGCAGTCCAAAATACATCAAATATGATACACGGGCGAAGGCGGCATGAGAAAAAATTAAATTTGTGTATCAAATGTGATAATAGGGACAGATAGGGTGTTAATTATAGAATATTGTTTTTTTTTCATAGGCTGCGATTTGTGAGAACCCATGGTCCAGTGACAACTGTTAACCACTTTTGTGTATGTTTTAACTCTTTCAGCCTGGGTGGTTAGTGTCACTAACCACCTCTTTCGGAATTTTTATTTTGAGTTTTACAGATTCTAGCGACAATTTTTTAAAGTGTGATGAATTTTCGAACCATGCTTGACCAGATTCGACAGATTTGCGGTAAATTGAATGCATTACTGTTATTTTGCGTTCGGTTCAATTCGATAAGAAAATTGTTAATTGGAAAAGTAAGATCTTTTTTTTTTATTTTTTTTTACTCAATGTTTTCTCATAAATATATTTTATACGTGTTTAAATAGAAAAAATGTTACTTTTGTGTTTTCACTGTGTACTGATGGAAAAAATATGGTGGTTACTAAACTATCCACCATGAATGTTGTGTGTTTGTGGTCACAGTCCAAATGAAATTTATACATGTAAATATAATTGCTGTTTTTTGATTTTTTACAGTATGTCGCGCTGCCGCCGGCTACAAGGAAGAGAAACTTTCGAATATTTGTTGGAAGATATTCCTTCAGGAAACGATAGTTTTTGTAGTGACCAGGATGACGGAGAAGAAAGAGACGATCAGCCAAGTCCACTTTTGTTAGGGGATTTGATAGGAGAAGTTCCCAATTATGACTTTGATTCCGATGATGACCTCCCTTTATCAAACTTAGTTCAGCGAAATTCTAATGTTACAGAGTCCAACACCGTGAATGTAAATAGACCAACGACACTAGCTCCAAAGTGGAAGAAAAATTATGGAATGGACACACCTGGTGCGTTTTCGGAAAGTGTGGGAATATCTGATGAAATTCTGGGCATGGAGAATGTTGCCCCTCTTTCACTATTTTGGGCTATTTTGGACAGAACATTTACAAAACATTTTATGTTTTCAAACTAACCTCTACGCAACTCAATCTGGAAAACCTTATACACCCACTACAACTAAAGAGCTTGACGTTTTCATTGCGTTGAACTTGGTGATGGGTATAAAAAAATGAAAAGCTACAAGGATTACTGGTGTTCAGCAACTGATTTTCATGACAGCTATGTCTCGAAGTTTATGAGCTTAAATAGATTCAGTTGGATTCTGAATTATTTGCACGTAAATGACAGTAGCGTAATGCCTGACAGAAACTGCCCAAATTTTGGCAAACTAAACTAGACCTCTACTGGACATTTTACGAACTAATTTTCGAAATAATTACAAGCCATCAGAAGTTATGAGCTTAAATAGATTCAGTTGGCTTCTGAATTATTTGCACGTGAATGACAGTAGCGTAATGCCTGACAGAAACTGCCCAAATTTTGACAAACTGTATAAAATTAGACCTCTACTGGACATTTTACGAACTAATTTTTTGAAATAATAACAAGCCATCAGAAAGAATTGCTATTGATGAGAGTATGATAAAGTTCAAGGGAAGGAACTTTTTGAAGCAATACATACAAGGTATGGATGATGTGTGCAGAGTCAGGTAACTGCCTTGATTTCGATAATTGCGGTAAAGTTGTAACGAAATTTGGTGAAAATTTGAAAGAAAAAAATCATAAAGTATATTTTGACAATTATTTCAACAGTTACCCTTTACAAGTTAGATTTAAAGAAGACAAAATTTTCGCCTGTGGAACGGTGAATTCAAATAGAAAGTTCTTGCTGAAGCTAAAGGATGACAGGCATTTACGCAGAGGCGATCACGATTACCGCATAAGTGAGACAAAAGTTAGTTTGTTGAAATGGAAGGACAAGAGATCAGTATTTATGTTGTCAAACTATCATGATCCTAAGAACGTTGGTAAAGTTAACCGTAGAGAGCGCGATGGTACCTATTACGAAGTTTCCTGTCCAGAAGCCGTTAAAGACTACAACACGAACATGAATTTTGTCGATAAATTTGACCAGCTCAAAGGAAGTTATGCTGTTGATAGAATATCACACAAGTGGTGGCACAGGATTATTTTTTTCATTTCTTTGATTGTTGTGTGGTCAATGCCTTTTTAATTTATAAGGAACTGCAGGCCTCTTCTCGCACGGACCTAAACCCATTAACTCTGAAAGACTTCATACGAAGCGTATACCAGGGTCTTCTGGCGCCGGAATATGTCAGACAGAAGCAAAGGCCTGGTTTAGAACACAGAAAACGAAGTTCTAGGTCCTCATCTCTTGGACCTGCATTTATCAAACGTCACAAGCCTACAGTCGCAGAGGAAATTCGTCTAGAATGCAGTCAACATCAACCAGAAAGAAGTACTTATATAAGATATGGCAGTGCAATACGTGCAAAGTTCCCCTTTGCATTCGCAAAGGAAAAACCTGTTTTGCAGATTTTCATACCAAGTAGTTATAAGTTTATAATTTAATTTCGTGAAAGAAATATTAATTAATAATAAAAAGTATTAACAATCCATCATAGTTTTCTCTTCGTCAATAGTCATTGTGGTTAGGGTTGCTAACCACCTCATTTCTCGAAAACTTTAGTAATCCGGTTTTTTTTAAAATATTTTCTGCTATATTTTAGTCGATTTTTATTATAAAAGTAAAACAGAAATGACAAAATATTCTTAGTATACAATCGTGACTGAAAGAGTTAAAGGCTTTAAGTGAATCGAAAGTATAATGCTAAAATTACCCAATCAAATTAATAAAAATTGAGGTTCACAATTTAAGATTGAAACAAGGCATTAAGGTAAAAGTTACAAGGGCTTTCATAAATAATTATTAATATAAATTGCTTTTAAAAAAATGGTCGAATAATGTTTTTTAAATATATTGACTCCACGAAAATAATTCGATCAATACAAAATATATCGTCCTGATATCGGGATCGTGTTTGTTTGTATGTAAATACGTTATGTTTCTCAAATAAAAGCATAAAAAAGTAAAATAATTATATTTTTGTCAATTAAAATATTATTGTATATAAATACTTTATTTCCATTCCATTTCGTCTATAACTAACCTACTAATGTATTCAAAATGATTTGGTTTTATTTTATTTTTAACTGCAACGACCTAAAATTGTTTCTTTTTCTATTTCTTTTTTAATTCTATTTTCATTTTGTTCATTCTAAGAAATTTCTATCAAAAAATTTGAGCTTTAAACACTCTCAGACTAGATGTTAATACAATACGATAAGTTAAAATGTGTATGCGTGTGTTTTGTTTTTTGTTTTTTGTATTTCTTTTGTAATTGTTTGTATTTTTAAATTTGTTTCTTTTGCTTTCTTTTTTCTTTACTTTAACATTAGATTTGTATGTGTAGAATAGAATAGAATATAAAATAAATAAAAACATTAATAATTTTTAGAAATAAGTGCTTTGTTTGGTTCTTCGGGTGGTTTAAAATAATAAATAAATAAAAATGTAATACTAATTGGTAGAGTTTAATATATAATTTAGTTATAGGGAAGAAAGGATCTATCAAGTCCTAATGTACTGCGCAAAACCATATTATTGGTTTTCTTTGTTTAATTGAGTTTGTATTTAAACATAGTCACCTGGGTTGGGTAAGCTTACAAGCGCGCATTATTAGTTGGGGTAGCTGATAGAGCCATTTTTGACAGCGTAGCTAAGGAACGTTTTGGGTTCATACCATCAGGTTCATAAAATAGCTTTCTGAAACTGTAAATTTTATTGAAGTTGGGTCATTTTGTCATTTCTTTTTATTATTTTTATTGTGTAAAGCCAAAACGACAGCTTATAGCTTTCAAAAACTTAATACTTAATTTGTATATAAAATAAATGTATGTTTAAAAAGTGGTGATAGAAATGTTTGAACTTACAATTTTCTTATTCCAGATTCAGATGATTTTTTCCAGGGTGCATCATCAGGTTCATAAGGAAGTGGACCTTGTACTGGAGCATCATATCCCAGAGGTCTAAATTAAAGATTTCAAAAACAAAACAAAAATATACTTGAAAAAAAAAACGAACTGAAATAAATGTCTCCAAATTGTTCTTACGCTTCACATTGATCCGGTTTTTTGTCATCTTCGTCTTCATCTTCAGGTTCTATTAAACTATCATCTGGTTTTAAACTTTTCAATTCTTCATTGAGATTATCAATTGCTGTGAGTAATTCATCACGTTCGTTCATTATTTCTTTTAGTTCTAATGTTGTGTAACGAGGTCGATTTGGATCATTTTCGTCTTGCGATTTGACCAAATCTTCATTTTCTTTTTCGGCAATTCCCAAACGTTTGCGTAGTTGCATAATGTCACGGTGTTGATCTTGTAATTGGGCTAAGAAATCCGCACGTTCTTCACACAGAGTTTTAACTTGAAGTTGAAGTTGTTTATGACGACGACGTGTCTCACGACCGGAGTTCTTAAGTCGGTCCATTTGGATGTTTAACTAAAAAATAATAAGAATAAAAAATGTATTGAGTTTGAACACAGATAGCTAAATAAAACTTTCTGAAAAAAAAACGTTTTTGGATATTATTAGTAATTAAGAAAATAAAGGAAGCGGATGCTTTTATTTATTTTTGTAGGATTTAGCTAAGTTTAACATTTGTGTTTTGTTTGGGCTTATTGTAAAATTAGAGAAAAATGTACAAATATTGCCTGGAAAATAGAACAGCAGAAACTGTTTGCTAAACTGCTCGTGGAAATATCGATGGTAGGTAAACAATACCGACGAGGAAAAAATTCAATGTTGGAAGACTGCAGCAGAAAGAGCCTGCCAAAGCCTTTAAACACGAATTATCCCTAGAGCTTTCTTCAAGGGATAGGTTGAAATGGCTGTCCAAGATGGAAACGGACACACTTAGGCCGGTTTAATGGCCCATTGTGATACCACATGAATTTTGAGGCTTCGTCCTAAGCTCAATGGAACCAGTTTGAGTACCTTACGAAACGTGAGAGACTGATTATGCTGATATGATTTAGATCGTTTAGATCGTTAAGGAAGAATTCTCCTAGGTAATTCTTGGGTTTTCGAGCCAGAGCAGGGCATGTGCA
Source organism: Eupeodes corollae (assembly GCF_945859685.1). Taxonomy (NCBI): domain Eukaryota; kingdom Metazoa; phylum Arthropoda; class Insecta; order Diptera; family Syrphidae; genus Eupeodes; species Eupeodes corollae. The sequence goes on along the minus strand of NC_079148.1, from coordinate 60,897,728 downwards.
GAGAAGATGAAGAACCGTTTCTTCCTCTTTCTCGTCCATACAGCTTCTGCAAAAGTCATTTGAGAATACGCCTAGTCGCGTGGCGTGCTTTCCTATTAGACAGTGTCCGGTTATGACACCTATTATCGGCTTATATGCGATCTGCTTATAGATAGCATGCACCTTGAACGTTTTAAATCCAATGTTGGCCAGATGTTTTTTGTGGCTTGACACGTGGTGATGTTGGTCCACCTGGTGCCTGCCCTCCTCACAGCGTCTTGCATTAGCAACAGTTTACAAGTAGCGATTGGTATGCCAGTATGTGCCAAACGTGGTAGTATAGGCTGTACTGTACCGTTCCTGGCGAGTTCATCTGCCTTACAGTTACCTGGAATGTCTCCATAGCCCGGCACCCAGCAAAGGTGAATATTAAACTGTTGCGCCATCTCCATTAGAGATGATCGACAGTTATGGACTGTTATAGAGTTTGTAGAGACAGAGTCCAGAGATTTGATAGCGGTCTGGCTATCAGAGAAATTACGGATATCAGATGTTGATGTTCAAATGGTAGATATGTGCATTCAAGAGGACACAAGCGTTTACAGGTTTTTCTCAAAACCCACTTCTGTCTATCAACTCCTACTCTCACCTCCCCGCGGTAAACATCGGGTGCTTAGTATCTCAGCTGGAGATTGGGTTCCAACCCTAGTGGAAAGTTGTTGGGGGCAGCAAACGAGAGAGGCACCTCTTCTTATCCATGTGGCAGCGGACGAATTCTCGAGATGGAATCAACGGTGGCGTCTACAGTTCCAGTAAGGTTGAACTACTTAGTGAACACCTTGTAGGGCTTCTTCGACATATTCGAAGCCCAGGCCTCAGGCCTGTAAGGAGCGGTTTATCCGGATCCCCTTCCTTGGAGTTATACTAAGGATCTGGCCCTCCAGGTTGGGGGGTTGTGCCGTCGTGGTGACTTCCTGGCCACGTAAAAAATACTTTTAGTTGCGAAGCACCAACAAGCCTCGGATACGGACGGATTCACTGTTGACAACCCACGCAAACGAAATAAGGACAACGAACTTCGGATCTGTACGTGGAATGTTAGGTCCCTTGACAGACCACGCGCAGCCTAACAATTAGCGGAAGCCCTAAACTGCTGCAAGGCAGATATTACCGCCATCCAAGAAGTGCGATGGGATGGACCGGGCAAACGCAAACTAAAAGACTCCGATATCTACTACGAAGACTGCTACCGAGAACAAAGACAGCGTCTATTTGGGTGTGGATTTGTTGTTGCAACTAGATTCAGGCAAAAAGTCTTGAGTTTCATCAGTGTGACCGAGCGCATCACGACAATCCGCATCAAGACTAAGTTCGCCAACATAAGCCTAATATGCGCCCATGCCCCAACAGAGGAGAAAGATGAAGACACCAAAGATATGTTCTTCGAGCTCTTGGACAAGACATATGAGCAGTGCCCTGGCTATGACATTAAAATTGTCTTAGGAGATTTTAATGCCAAGCTAGGAAGAGAAGACATCTTTGGTGGCATAATCGGGAGATACAACCTACACGACACCACCTCCGATAACGGATTCAGGCTGGTCGATTTCGCAGCGGGGCGAGACCTTCTGGAAGCTAGTACGCAGTTCACACATCTCAATATCCACAAGGGGACATAGAAATCTCCTGATCAATCAACCGCCAACCATATTGACCACATCACGATCGACGCACGACACTTCTCCAGTATCCAGGATATCCGAAAATCCCGAAAAACTACCTCGTTGTAGCCAAGGCACGGCTACGGATATCCCGATCCAAGCCAAGGAAGTACTGTGAGAAGATTCGACGTTAGACGGCTACAATTGCAAGAGCCTGCCATGTCGATCGAGTCTCTAATAACCTCTTGAGGAGTCCTACCAGTGGCAACGTTGCCTTGCAGCCATCAGAGATGCTGCCTCTGAAAAGCTAGGTTTCACACGGTCACCACAGCGAAACCCCTGGTTTGACAACGAATGCCGGCAAGCGCACGCAGCGAAACAAGAGGCATACAAAACGGCGCTGCACAAAACGACTAGAGCTGCTCGCGAGCTCTACGAGTAGAAGAGGAGAGAGAAACACCGGCTTCTTAGATGGAAAAAAAGAGAGCATGAGAAGCGATTTTTCGAGGAGATAGAGGGATGTCACAACAGGAATGAGGTTCGTAAATTTTAACAAAAGGTAAAAAAAACCTCCCAAGGGTACAAGCCACGAACCGAAGCCTGTAAGGACGATCAGGGGAACATCGTAATAGAACCGCAGTCGATGCTGAGAAGCGAAGAAGATGGGTTTAGTGGTCAATGAGGGCAAGCCCAAGTATATGCTGTCATCAAAAAAGGACACTGAACAACGCCGTCTTGGACAAAATGTCACCAATGACAGCTATAACTTTGAGGTAGTTAAGGACTTCGTCTACCTAAGCACCGCTATTAACAACGACAACAACACCAGCGCTGAAATCAAACGAAGAATAACTCTTGCAAATCGCTGCTTCTTCGGACTTAGAAGGCAATTGAGAAGTAAAGTCCTCTCTCGAGCATCTAAATTCACCATCTATAAGACACTCATCATCCCATTTCTCGTTTATGGCGCTGAGGCCCGGATGAGGTCTTAGGATGCTTCGAGAGAAAAATTCTTCGTGTGATTTTTGGTCCCGTACGCATAGATGGAGAATGGAGAAGATATAACGACGAATTGTACGGGCTGTTCAGCGACACTGACATAGTTAGCAGAATTAAAGTCCAACGGCTTAGATGGCTAGGTCATGTAGAGCGAATGGACATCAACGCTCCAGCCCGGAAGGTCTTCGAATCCAATCTCGAGGAAGACCGCAGCTCAGGTGGCGCACCCAGGTAGGAGAGGACCTCAACCAACTTGGCGTGCGAAACTGGAGACAGCTAGCTAGGACCGCGCTGGCTGGAGACGCATGTTGGTTGAGGCCCAGGTCCGCCCCGGACTGTAGCGCCACCTTAAGTAAGTAAGTAATTTATTGTATTAGTTATCATTAAACTTTGAAAAGTTCATGAGTATTTTTCTTTAATTTTCCATACTCTTTTCAATACACTTTAAATTGCAGTTTAAGGTGTATAAAAAGATTGTTTCTATTATTTTCCCATTACTGTATGAATATTGGTTTTGAATGAACTGTCTGTAATCCATTTCAATTTCATGTAAAGAAACAAAATAAAGGATTTCTATAAGTCGAAAATTAGTTGCAAATATTTAATAGAACAGTTCGAACTTATGTCTGAAAATGAGTAACCAGTTTATTTGTTGTGAAATAAGAAATCTCTTCCTAGAATTTGAGCTACAGGTGCATAAAATGGATTTACAAGTTCCTAAACCTCTTATATACCTCCCTTTTTGAGAAACAAAATTCTAAGAATTTATTCACATCTCATCTTGCTTAACGACCTCTCATAATTGTCTTTTATTTTGTTAAATGTAAATTACTCATTTAAAACCTACTATGTACAATGGTAAAGAATGTTTTTATATAACATTAAACAAATGTTTTTTCCTATAATATTTGTTTTAATATAAATACAAAGATAAATCTCCATGTGGACTCAGGCGGCTGCCTAACCTACCGTAGATTCTATCAAATTCAGGCTTTTAAGGTTAGGAGCTGACCCGAGATCAACTGTGGTTGAATTTATTTTTGTAAATACAAATGTTACAGCGAGATAAATCTCTTAACAAAATATGTTTGTTTACAGCGTATGCATAACTTTAATTAGTTATTTTATTATCACTTCATCAACTAGAAAATGCTTTATTGTTATTTGCAAATGAATAGTTTAAGCTGAAGGAACGTTTCGTATAAATAAACAATGCTTGTTCTTTTGTAAATTGTTTTTCTTTTAGATAGTCCTTATCAAAAAAGTTATCTTTAAATACTTATGTACAAACATCCAAGCAAATCGAAATACAGGAGATACAGGAGACGCTAATTCACACATTCCTGCTTTTGGCGTACCTATACATCTTATCAACCTATTTTTTTTTATAATAAAAGATGCAAATATGAACATGTTTATTTGTTCATGGAATGGAATGGAACTTATCTAAGATCATTATGCTTACTTACATTTTCAATATCCAAATATTTTTCCTGCAATTCTCGATCCCTCTTTTTTAGCTCATCACGCTGCTTGTATATCTGCTCCTTGAGACGCTGCAGCACTTGTGTGTCGGATAAAGCCGTTGTTAGCTCATTATTAGTTACCGACATAAAACTCTCGGTCAAGCTTGCGCCCAATCCAGATGATTGTGCAGACGCCGACTGCAGATCTTGTGTCTGTTTAACTAAGCGCTTGTTTTCCTCCTGAAGAGTGCTAACCAATTCAACCAGCTCATTGGTCTCACCGCGCCACTGTTCCTCAATAACTTCCAATTCCTTTCGAATCAATGAAAACAAACATATAAAATAAACCATGATGAGATCACAGATAGATAAATTACATTGTTCTTTTTTTTATTATTTTTATGTAATTAAATAATTTTAATTACCTTATCAAATCTTTTACGAAATTCAGCCTTTTCATTTTTTTCACTTTCTAACTGTGATATTTTGTCAGTCAACTCTTGAATAGCGGCGTTTTCTCGCTCGTTTTTCGTAGCCAAAGCCTCCAACAGCTCGAGTGTATTAATTATTTTTGGCATCAGCCCTGTGACTGCTTCAGGACCAAATTGATCGATAATTTTCTCATATTCTTTGCCAATATCTGATGCTAAATCATAGACATCAACGACTCCAATGTCGTCAACTGCGTCCAAAACCATTTCGCCCATTTCATTGAGATGAAATCCTGGCATCAGTGTTTGTTTCCACCTAATTGAGTTAATTTTGACTAAAATTTTCTTCAAACAATTATTTGAGCTTGACCAGCGACTTTTTTTCTTTCTTTTTGTTAATTTTGTGTACAATAGTTTTTTGCGTGCTTTTTATGTGGCCTGATGCGCGAAGGTTTTCTTTTGGGGGGTTGTCACGATGGAAAACTTCTGCAATTCTGGTGGTATTTGAACGGAATAAGTTATTTGAATGTTTAAATTGAATTTGGAAGTGTTTTATTTTTATTTTTTAATAATATTTTATTCCTGAGAAGAGAGTTTAAAATTAACCTTCGACACCGCAGTAACAATTTGTTGACAGCTCACAGATGACTAATTAATTAATGGCGGTACTGCCATATTGACTGTTTGTGTTTATCAGTTTTAGTACTTAAGGGTCGGTCTACAGTGGAAATTAGTAGATTTGTGGGATGTAATGACAGTCTGACTGATTTGTAGACTCGATTCATATTTTCTATTAGTTTCAATTGGTCTAGTGGATCGAGAAAACGGATTTCAATTCAAATCATATACACACGGAGGTACATCCTTATTTATTAGCAACTCAATTCTTTTTGTATAAGGAGAATTAGAGAACATGTATTGACCAGAGTCCCGACTTAAGTGGTTTTTTAACTTTTGGCAAACATGCTGCACTGTGAGCATTTTATCTATTGATCTTAACATGAGTTAGTTTGCTCGTGAATTTCTTATGGACCCTTAAGGATGTAGTTGTTTGGGACTTTTTAACTTTGTTCTTGCTCGTTTAGGGAAAAAATCAGGATTTCAAAAAGAGATCCGTCAGATTTAAAAGTGAATGCAATAATTTAAGAAAACTGTGCTCAAAATAGTATTTACTGGTTTTGGTGCAAATTTTATGATTTTTATGAAAATTTTCCATCAAAACAGAAATTTGAATTCACCCAGTTTTGACAGAATAAAAATGTGGTTAGATTTTGACAACTCAACGTAAAGAAACAAAATACTATAAATAAATATGGAAATATTTAATTCCTTTTAAGCAAACAAAATGCATCTAACTAACAGCCTTTAAGGACAATTTTTTCTTTGAGCTAAAAAAAAGAATGACAGCAGATAAATTCAGATACGAAAAGTAAAGCTTAACTAAATTTTTTAATGATCTCTTTGCTAAAGTTCTAAGAATTTGTAAAAAAAAAAAAAGGAAGCAGCAGATTTGATACTTGAAGAACTCTGATAAGACTTTAAACCACCAAAAAAAGAAGAAGGAATAAAGCCTTTGGTTGCTTGACTACAAAAGAGATTATGAAATTGGGATAATTTTATTGAAATAAAATGTAGATTTTAGGACATGGATCATAATTAAGTATACAATTTGGAACATTTTTTGGTAAAATTATTTATTCTTAATACGCTATTTAAAGGTATAACATTTGAACTGTGAAGACTTTCATATGTGAAGTGGAAAATAGTGTGGTGAGAAATTTAACTTTTTGGATTTGACAGAAAACTCGAGGTCCCCTGGATTCCTGACATAGGAAGGGTTAAAAACTTTAAGTGGTCTTCTAGTAATAATAGCGCCGTCATATATATATAAGCATTATAGTTAAAACATCAAAATGAGACAGAGAACGACAAATACCCGACATCTGATCGAATTGCCAAAACCATTCAATTTTGTTTAAGTTGCAGTTAAGAAACTTTGCACTTTTCAGTTGCATATCGTCAATCGTCAATTGCTCTTATTTGTTTACAAAATTATTCAAGTTATTGACAGTATCCTATATAGCAGGTAACTTAAGTGTATATGTACATATGTTCGATAGTGAAAATACAAAAATGGTGTAGCAACGAACACAAATCAATAATACTATTCAACGCCATTGCATTATCAAGCTCAGCATCCTTATTGATAGGTAAGTTTCGTTCTTTGTAAAAACATTTCTCTAAAAAAATGTGAAATAAGTTATTTTATCGTTAAAAATTTGAAACATTTTAGACAAACCGAAGCGAAATGCTGTGGTGTTTGTGATTTCTTCTGATTTACACATTAACATACTGGACACTTCTATATTAAAGTAAACTCGCAGTTTAGCTGCTGCAACAGGTAAAATACACATAAATGTTTCCTTATAACTTTGTAGGTCTAAATACAATTCAATGAATTTACTTGTCGAGTGGAATAAAGTTATCAATAGCACAGATAACTGACAGTTAATAGCGTAAAATAGTTGCTATCTTTTTGAAGAGATAAGTTTTTTCATTACAATATTATAAAGCCCCGAAAAAATCGGACGAACTGGGTTTTCGCTTTCGAAGAAAAAAACCTCGAGCAATGTATTGTTCTTTTTATTGAGACAAATTTTCACCATCACAAAAATCCAATGTTTACCCACTTATTCCAGGAATAATCCAATAAACCCGACAATGGTGGACACAATGAGCGATTTTTGCTGTTTTTTACATCCTATAAATACCTCACAAACTCTTCAATAGATCTAAGCACTCTATAGATCTCCTTCTGACTGGGACTTATACAAACAAGCTCTAAAGCAATATAAAAAAGAATTAAGGAAGAGCAAGAGGTCTTCTTGGAGAAACTTTTGTGGTAAAATAGAAAATGCTTCAGAAGCCTCAAGTACAACAATACCCAGTGCTTTAAAGACAGAAGCAGACACGTGGACTATCACAGATGAAGAATCTCTTAATCTGTTATTAGACATCCACTTTCCAGGTAGCTCTAACATACTCAACGACTTAACATCAGAGTCTCTAGCTTCTACAAGCGATTTAGTTGATCTAATAACACGGAAACAAAATGCAATGGGCCATAGACAGCTTTCATCCATATAAATCTCCAGGACCAGACGAAATCATTCCGGCCGACCTACAAAAATGCTCAGACATGATCATTCCACCATTGGAAGTCATTCTGACAAGCTGTTTAAGGTTCAGATATATTCCCAAAGCCTGGAGAATTGCAAAAGTAGTCTTCATTTCTAAAGCAGGAAAACCCTCAAACTTTAACTCTTAAGGTCTATGACCAATCAGCCTATCCTCCTTCCTACTTAAAACCTTGGAAAGATTGATTGAAATTTACATCATAATTTAAAACCATGTCTCATTTCCACAACTCAACATGCTTACTCTAAGGGAAAATCAGTAGAATCAGCACTTCACTCGCTGGTACGTATTATTGAACATTCCCTCGAATACAAAGAATATAACTTAGAAATCGAAGAAGCTTTCAACAACGTCAGTTACCAGACGATCACAACAGCAATGGATAAGCTGAAATTAGTGAAATCACTCATAGATCTTATAAGTCTCATGCTCAAAAGCAGGACAATAACTTCTAGCATGAGAAGTTTTACTACCACCACATCGGTGAATCGAGGCACTCCCCAAGGTGGGATCCTTCCGCCTCTTTTATGGAACATGGTAGTAAACGACCTACTTTTTCCGACCAAGCTAAATATTTAGGACTCATTTTAGACAAAAAACTAAATTGGAAGGCAAATATTGATGAAAGAGTAAAAAAGTCTACTGTAGCGCTTTTTACATGTAAAAAGGCCATAGTATCGAAATGGGGCTTCTCGATAAAAATAACCCACATGGACCGCACTGGACAATATGGTAAATCTAAATAAGCTCGTCAAATTCCAGCGGTCAGCAGGTATGTGCATCACAGGAGCACTTCGCTCGACACCAACCGCAGCACTAGAAGTGCTTTTAAACCTAACACCATTTGACATCTTCTCCAAAAAGGTTGCTGCCAACTCATGTGTAAGGCTTAGAGCCACCTCTCAATGGACCAGTAACAATACTGGACATACTACTATTCTAGACAATTTCGGATCTATCCCAGATCGCTTAGACTATAAAACCCCAAAAATGGTATTCGGTAAAAGCTTCCATGTGTCCATCCCTTCAAGATCCTCCTGGAAAGAAGAGAGATCCTTGGAAGACGATGCGGTACACTTCTATACAAACGGTTCAAAGACCGATCACGGAGTTGGAAGTGGTATCTATTATATTCCAGGCAGAAGTAATGGCGATTAAAGAACCACTATCCTGGCTCAATGAAAACGTTATATCTTGTAAGGATATACGAATCTTCTCAGACAGCCAAGCCGCTCTTAAATCTGTCCCCACAAACTCTCAAACAGTCCACGATTGTCCATCATCTCTGAATGAGATGACGGAACAGTTAAACATTCACCTCATTTGGGTGCCGGGCCAAAGAGACATTCCGGGAAATTGTAAAGCCGATGAGCTCGCCAAAAACGGAACATTTCTGCCTCATGTTAGACAAAAGCATAACATAGGAACACCACTTGCTACATGCAAATATCTTCTCAAGCAATATGCTCTAGAAACAACAAATGCTCATAGGAAGACATGCTCTGAGGCTAGGGGTCTACACAAATGACTTCTGTAGAAGCTGCATGGACGAGAAGGAAGAGGAAACAGTCCAACACCTTCTATGTACATGTCCAATACTCTCCATTAGAAGGAATAACTTTCTCGGTAATCCCTTCTTCGATTATACCATTGAACTGGCAACGATTGACACAAAATATCTCTATAACTTTATTAAAAGTACAAAATAGTTTGTTAAATTTCATTACTCTCCCATGAGTAACCTCATTAGTGGTATCACAATGGACCCTTGAAGTCTAGGTGCGTCAATGACATCTGGACAGCCAGTCCAACCTAACCTAACCTAGCATCCCTTTTTTTAGAAATCAAATGCAGATACATGTCATTTAACCATAATGATTCTACCCGATTTTGATAATTTCATAAAAAATTCCTGCGGTTGGAATCAAATGTTAATTTTGACATTTTCGATATAGTTTAACAATCATTCCAAGTCCATCCGCAGTTTATTCTTTTGTTTCTATAATCGGTATGATTATTATTATTATCATTTTATTCGCTGATTTCGAGTTACTACGCGAGGTTCGAATGACGACATCTATGCTTTCAAAACGAAATCACAACCCTTCAAATCAGCATACGGACTTCCATGCAGAAACTTTTAAACACCACTGTGGCGTTCAATTTATTTGACATTCTGTCATTCTCAGCATTCTGTCAGTCACTTGTCAACAACAGAAAAATTTTCGTTTTTCCTGCACTCGCAAATCGAGCTGAGTAATTTACGATATATTTTTATTTCGCGTTCGTTTCGTTCGTTTTGCTAGTGTTATCTTAATCTTTAAATTACAAAAGTACACAAAAGCCAATGTATAACTTTTGAATAACAATTCCCGTCGCATTGCTTTCAGTCGCAACAAAAACCCCAACACTTTTCTCGCTGTAAAAACTTGAAACAAGCTCTAATTTTCTTAAAATTAAAGGGTGTGCCAAGAACCAAAAGACTGCCAAGTTATTAGACTTTTTTTTCCTCCTGCGCCTTTCTCATGCAACTGACGGTATTTAAGTGATTTTCCAATAAATCCAAGCATCTTATTCGCTGCGTTTCTATTGAAATAACAATAGTTTACCACAAAATTTAACAAAAACGATGTTAAAATTTGATACAAACGTTGAAAACAAGAATCCCTCAATTATGGAAGCAATGGATTCGCTGACTTTCATCAAGGTAAGTTTTTGTTGTTTTCGGTTCTATTTTTATTTCTACCTCCCGCATCTCGGGGCTCGGCTGACCACACCGCTTTATGATCGTCCAATTGGTGTTTTTGTTGTTGCTATCGTGAATATTATTGAATTGATTGTTTTTCCGTGTTGCACTCAGTGTACACGTCTGCATTCTTTATTAAACAACTTAATTATTCTTGTTTGCATATTAACATTAAGGTATGTATGTTAATGCACTTTGCATCTGGAATATAAATTATTTTGGTTCGAAATAAACGCAATTCATTGTCCTTAAAGAACTTGAATGTAGTGCAATGTTTATTTTAAAATTTTCAGGAAAATGGAGGGTTTTTGTTTCGACAAAGGGAAATACATTTGTGTTGTTTTCTTTTTGCCTTTTTATTATTTTTTTTTTTAAGAAAGTGAAAACGCAAGTTATTGATAATTGATTCAAGGCAATTGATAAGCATTTTTAATTATTCAATTCTATTAAATAAATTCGAAACGCAATTAAAAAACAAATGAGTATTTGTATACTTTCATACTTATGCTGCTGCCGCATGAACTTGTTTTTGTTTTTATTGTGTTTACGAACAAGTAGATAATTGAGGGCAATTTTGCAACAACAACAATAACAAATGTAAAACGTAAAACTAGGTAGGTAGGTTAGGTATGTGCCTAAAATTAACTCTTAAGCTTGAATTATGGTTAAACCAATATTGAGTTATTTAACAACACTATTTAACAAAAAAAACTGTTCTATTTTATTTATTTATTTTGCGCTTAATGCAAGCTTTTAACAAAAAAAGACTTAATCTTTTTTTTTAGTTTCACATTATGTTTAGGCTTGGGTTCCGAAGGCTCACAATTTAGTTTTTAATGAACAAAACACTGCAAATCGAAGAAATCAGCGTTGTAAAGATTCAATTCTTTTATAATGAGAGTTCTCATGGCAGACGAGACTTGACAGCGTAGAGGTTTAAAAAAAAGTGTTGTATAGGGATTTAGTGACATAGGTGTCCGAGATAACTTTAAACCAACGTTTGACAAAGCCAAGGGATGAGTTGGCCTTCTTAATAATATAATATAACCAAAATGGTTTCGAAAAATTAACTAAGAGTCACAAATAACTCATAATAAATGTTATCATCCTGCAGACTATAAGTTCGGTAGGGAAAATGTGATCGCTTTCGGGTTTATGTTATGAATTGGCATTTAGCAATGTTGAGTTCCAAGAAATTTTTATCGCACTAAGTCTAAAAGAAATAAGGAGAAGAAAGACATGAGCTGGAGTCCTCGTTCCTCGTACCACATGAAAAAGAGAGAGGTTCACCGCAGTGTGCGTCGTGACAAGCGTAACTGCAACAACGCATTGGAGCAAGAAGCAGAAGATGCTGAAAACAGGTGCGACAGCAGGACCATTTACAGAATAACTAAAGAGCTGACTGGTTCACACATCTCAGAGCAACACCTAGTGAAAGAAGTAGACGGTATGTGATAAGTACAATGGATGAGCAAGTCAGAAGGTGGAAAGAACAATTTTTCTCGGTTTTAAACAGAGTGCTTACTAACAACGTGCAGCCGATGTCTTCTAAAGCGCTTGAACAAACTATTCCCCGAATCCGCACCGCACCTTCTAATAAAAACGAGATCGTTGTAACAATTAAAGCACTTAAGAACAACAAAGCGGTAGGCCTTTTACAAGCAGCGCCAACGTCATCAAGCGAACTGCTTCATCCGCTCATAAAAGTAGCCTGCCGAACAAGCATGATTCCTCGCTGGATCCTTCTGTATTGATAATATCAACACCCTGCGGATCATTATTGAACAGTGCGTTGAATATCGATCACCACTACACCTGCTTTTCATCGACTTCGCGAAGGCCTTTGATAGTGTTAACTGGGAGTATGTCTGGTGAGCTTTGCGGGAGAGAGGCATCCCAGAAAAAATACTTGCAATTATTAAAGCAACATATGATAGATCCAAGTGTCACAATATGCACGATGGTAGGTTGTCGAATGATTTTAAGATCCGTAGCGGAGTCAGACAGGGTTGTATTCTGCCGCTAATATTATTTTTGTTGGTGATAAGCGATCTAAAGGACTTTGAAATCCTATTTAAAGCACTTGGATTACGAGGACGATGTTCGCTTACTCTCTCATAGGATCATGAATCTTCATCAAATCACAACAAGTGTGGAGAGAGAAGCAGAAGTCGTGGGGTTGAAAATTAATTCCGGCAAAACAAAAAGGATCAGCCTCGGAACCCGATAAACATTTCCTTGCAACCGGTGGAAAAGGTAGAGAGCTTTCAATACCTTGCAAGTATCGTCTCCATCAAAGGTGGATCCGTACAAGACGTCACCTGCCGCATTAGCAAAGCAAAAGCGGCGTTCGGTATGTTGGAGGAATAACTCTATCAGCTTAAGAATAAAGCTACGACTGTTTCGCACAAATGTTGAATCTGTGCAGAACTTGGAAGGTTACTTATGACATTCCAAGAAAGTTGCAAACCTTCGTGAATAAATGTCTCCGCAACATCCTAAGGATTTTCTGGCCAAACCGTATATCAAATGATGTCCTTCATAGACGGATAGGCCAGGAACCTATAGACTCTATAATACATTTATTTATTTACATTTATTTATTATTCATCAATCAGAGCATATTGTACTCTTACAGACTAAGATACATAATTAAAAATTTAGTTACATATTTGTAGGTGGGTATATACAATTCAAATTACATTTAATTGATTTACATAGTTAATCTATTATTAAATAATAAAAAATGGTATACATGTGTAATAAATAACAATATTTAAATTTTGTTTAAAACTATTGATTTAAAAGTTTCTCTGGTGCAATCCATATAAAAGTTTATCCCAGAGCAAACTAAATTGCTTTCTCTGATGCAACGAGAAATGGGTTCATTGCGTCCATAGTTTCTGCGGTGAAACTGCTCATAAATTAAAAACCGTTCTCGTGTAATTCTTAGAGGAGCATTACCCTCATGGACTAGAGCTGCTAGAAGTGGACAATTAACATGATTTGTAATGATATCCCGAACAAACATAATTGAAAAGTATTTACGACGAGCTTCTAGCGTTTTTATTCCAAAGAAGGTGTTACTATTCTCCAATTTAACTTGAAAAAAGCATAACGTGTAAAATTTCTTTGAATTTTTTCAATTCTTTCTGATGTATTTGCATAGGAAGGATTCCAAACTGTACAGCAATACTCAATTACTGATCTTACCAGAGAGTTATAAAGAGATAATAAAGTGAATGAATCAGTATGAAGGACATATGCTTCGAAAAGGAAACGACTGCATATCAGGCAAAGCAATGCAGTGGAATCTGCTCACACAAGAAGGAAGAAGAGCTGGACGACCGAAGCACATGGCGCAAGACAGTTGACGCGGAATCAGCGTCACTAGGCAAAAGTTAGAGGGAGCTGAAACACATCTCCGAAAACCGTACACAATAGCGCGTACTAGTAGAAGAGGCCCTTTGCCCCTTAAGGGGTTCCCAACAGACTTAACAGACTAAGGACCTTATCAAAAAATCAATCAAGTCTGAATTGAATCAAGATCATTTTGGACTAAGACAGACTCAGGTTGAGTAGAAATAAAATTTTTTATTTTCATATCATCAGCATAAATAGAGAAAGTAGATGTATCAATGACATTAATAACGTTGTTGAAAGTTACGACAAATAACAAACGCTCAATGTGGCTCCCTTGAAGGACTCCAGAATTTACTAAATGGGATCGGAGATTGAGAACTTGAAAACAACTATATCGGTGGTTCTCAAGAAATAAAAAGAGTGGTTTAGAGTTTTAAGCTCTGCACTATTCTTTCAAGCACGATGTTATAAAAATCACATGACAGCGCATCACCTTGTCTAAAACCGTTTTTGACATCGAAAGGTTCTGTAAAGTTGTTTCCAACCTTTATGAAGCAACGTGAATTCTCCATGGTCATCCTGCACAAACGGACGAGTTTGGCAGGGATGCCAAAACTAGACATGGCTTTATACAGATAAAAAGATGGTGAGTGTCGATTTGGTGTACATGGCTTTTTCCAGGATCTGCCGTAATGTGAATATTTGATCGACTGGACTTTCCTGCTCTAAGACCACACTGATATGGACCTATCAGGTTGTTACGAAGGGCTTTAGACGTTCACATATTACGGAGAGAAGATTTTATAGGCGATGTTAAGTAGACTGATTCCTCTGTAGTTGTTGCAGAGGATCTCCTTTTTTCAGGATCGGGCAAACAATACTGAGGCTCCATTTATCGGGCATGCTTTCTTCCGAACATATCTTACAGATAAGTGGAGCATGCTGCTAACCAACTTATCTCCAACTGGTTTAAAGAGCTCAGCATTCAAGCCATCCGCTCCAGCGGTTTTATTAGACTTCAGCTTAGATATGGCAATCTTTACTTCGTCTAAGTCGGGAGGACGGGATTGTTGGATTTCGTCGACTATGTTGCATGGATCATCCTACCTGACAGCGGGATTCGGTTCATCGTCGCCGACATACAGTCTGCAGAAGTGGTCCTTCTGCAGTTCCACTATGATGTTTCCACTTTCGTCTTTGCAGCCTTCGGTTCTAGGTTTATGTACCTGTGAATTTCGTTTCACCTGTTCATAAAACTTTCCAACTTCATTTCTGCTTTTAAACCTCTCAACATCTTCGACTGCACGCTTCTTATGCCCTCTCTTTTTCCTTCTGAGTCGGTGGTCCACTCGCCTCTTCTGCTCATAGAGCTCACAGCTCTCGTCATTTTATGCAGCGCCGCTTTGCGTGCCTGTTGTTTGGCTGCATTTGCCTGCCGACATTCCTCATCAAACTATGGGTTCCTTGTTGGTGGCTGCTTGAAACCCAGCACATCAGAGGCGGCTTCTCTGATTGCATCTTGGCAATGTTGCCACTGATTTTCCATACATTGTGTTAGCGGCAGAGAACTTTGAGAGAGGTTACTTGTAACTCGGTCGGAGAAGGATTTGACGATCTCTTGCAATTGTAGTCGTTCGACGTTTTACCTTCACCCACTGTTGTTTTACATTTTATTTATTTCTTATAATAACGAGTTGTCCTTGATTCACCGTATATAAAATATTTCGGGTAAACGGATTCAAATTTCTAATTAGCACACTTATTGAATGCCAAATTTTAAAAGCCCCTTAGATAGTCCTTTTTTGTATAGTGCTACGTTAGAGAATAGATCAGAGACATTAAATTGAAAAAGTTACAACGGCCTATCTTTAATACTATTTTTGACACATTTCAAATCGTTTGTGTTTTATTTTCAAGTCCTTTTAGGTCTAAATTTTTTTCTTTTTATAACTATTATTAACAATCGTTGTAGTACCCGTAACATGATGGTTAGTGCGTAGGGATTTCAAGCCAGAGGTCTTGAGTTCAAACCCTACCTGTGTCATCTAAAGTTTTGTTTCACGGGTGCTGCCTCTTGCGATGAATTGACAACTCCTCTTGTCATGAAAAGGGGTTTCTCAGTTTAGCCGTTTGAATTGGTCTTAAAACCGTAGGTCAATCCTGACAACATTACTCGCAGACTGGAATCGTTGAGAGTTGTAAGTCACTAGGTCTTAGGTCTCAATGTTTTCAATAATACGATTTTAAAAGTGTTGAGCTGTCAAAGTAAACGATTTTTTTTTACAAACAAGTAATCGTTTTTTTGTCTAGGAAGAGATGATTTGCGATCATTCCTTTAGCACGTTCATAAACGCAAATAATTGGCATCACTGAAAATGATCACTATTCATCACTAGGTCTTAGGTCTCAATTTTTTCAATTTTACGATTTTAAAAGTGTTGAGCTGTCAAAGTAAACCATTTGTTTACAAACAAGTAATCGTTTTTTTTGTCTAGGAAGAGATTCCTTTAGCACGTTCATAAACGCAAATGATTGGCATCACTTAAAATGATAACTATTCATTATTGCAAAGTTCGATAAACTGAAGCATCAAGAATTTTCTTGATAAGTTGTTGATGCGGACGCGATTTGGAGCAAAAATAGCGGGAAAAGACAATGAAAAGTATTTAATCAAATTCTTAATTGTTTATAAATTAATTAATTTGATGAATTTTAGGGATTATTTTACCAGCGTACAAATTACACTATTAATAGAAACAAGATTAAAATAAGAAGGTGAATTTATTGCCGGCAGAAAATCAGTCAGTATTGTGGAGAAAAGTTTTAGAATAAATAAAATGTGTGGCTCCAGAATATTACAATGAGAGTTTTTATTAGTATCACATCCATCATAAAGAAAAAGTTGTTTTTGATCGTAAAACTTTTTGTCAATTAGCTTTGCATCGTAATCATTTGAGCAACAATCAGCATCGCAAGCAGTGATGCGTAATCACTACCAAAAAAAAGCTAATCGCCATCTTAATCGAACCGCAAATTTCAATACAGAATAAACCAATGCTTTTCGTTGATTCCTTTTATTCTTTTACATACTTTTCTTAACAATAGAGCTGAATATTTGCATCAGGAAATATTTTATTATTACTCATAAATTTGTATTAAAAATTTCAAGGAAGTAATGAGCAGCTTAAATTGTTGGTATTGGTAGTTAGACAGATTACCAATTTTCAACAATCGTCGTTCCTAAATGATTATAACATGTTACAACAATTCGCAACAATGACGCTCGCAACAATAGTTCCAAAAAGGACAAGGATCCACTAACGCTGTTTTACGATTTTTTATTCGTATTTACAAAAGTTGATTTTGTCTACATTAGAAAAGCTTAAATTATGTTTTAGAAGTCTCTCACATGGAGGAGTAAAAGAATTAAATATGCAATGAACCCAAATTTTAAACGTGATTAAGTAACACCTCGGCTGTAGCAGCTAATAAAGATACAAACATTCACGGAAGAATTATTAAATGATAGTAAAGTTTATCAGACTAAGGAAATTGAAAATGCGCTGATTTCTATCCTTTTTTAGGTTTCTCTATATTTTTCGTTTTATCATGCATTTCATTAAATTAAAATTCAACCATCTTTTTACTCATCTTCTAAACAACAAAAAGAAAACTAATTTAAGAAAAAAGTAAAAACCATTTCGTTACATACCTATTTACCTGAATTCGGAGCAATATAGACCATTTTTGAAGTTACATACCTACATTTTTTAAATTATCTTTGTCTGATGGGATGGTGTATTTTGACAAAATTATTAATATTTCACTAAAAATCTAAGTAGGAGTATTTCATATTGGCTTTTCCTGCCCCAACGACGCACAAAATATGCCCACGTTCTCCAAGAACCGTCCCTCTACCGTCACTTACTTAACATTTATAAGTAGGTACCTCAAAAATGTATATTTTTAAGCAATCCCAGCAGGTCATATAAATTTCATAGACTAAAATTCTGATCAAATTAACAAAATAGGCATTATGACTTATGTATGTATATTAAATTTTGTTATTACCAACAAATTATACTCTATATAGCAGTAGTTATAACTGCTTTAATTCTAAAATTATGTGTACATGTAATTTCGTGATGCAGTGTAGATATTCATATTATCAATTTAACAAAGTAAACAAAAAACTCTCTCTTCAAATTTGCTCTTGACTTGACAGTTATTATTAATAAAAAATAAATATAAAGCTCGCTCTTGTTAAATCACGTTTTTTGACTGATTAAGTATGCATCGTTACTCAGGGAACTAAAGACTTTAAAAAACGTACCGATGTAATTAATTTTAACTGGAAACTCGCTTGGAGATTGTTGCTTTCGTATTTTTGGTTTGAAAACAATTATTTCGGGTTGTGTTGTGTTATGTGTAAACCAAACAGTCTATTGACCGGGTGACGAAAAGTCTTGTTCATTTATAGCATAATAGAATGTTGTGGCATGTTTTAAGTGACGACTGACGACCGCTGGCTACTAGCACAGTCTCTTTGTACACGCAGAAATGATGCGGATGCGATATTAAAAAAAAAGAAACAGAAATACTAAAGCTCACTGCAAAATTGAACAAAGAAGAAATTGATTATAATTAACAGTTCTAATAAAGAAGTCATTACACCTATGCAATGGCCTTTCTTATTCCAATATCAGAGGTAGGATAATTGATTCAGAACTTTAAAATAAATTCAATTTTCCTTAAATTCAATCACACAAATATAAACGACAGTTTAAAATTTAGTACCTATAAGATTATTGTTCATAATTTAGTTTCTCTTCTGAATCGAAAAAGCTTTGCCTTTTGTTATTAAATAAATAAAAGAAATGTACCGGAGTTACGTTTTTTTATGACTGTGATCTTAGCTTTAAGTCGAATGTGCTTAGTGAAGAATTATCAGCTGATTGTGATTTCTTGTTTGCATCATAAAAAATTAATTTGTTGATTTATTGAATTGCAAAACAAATAACAGAGTAAAATAAAAATAAATATGCCACAATTTTGCACAATGTGATAAAACAATCAACGTACGGATTCAAATTCATTACATGGAATGCAATTATTTATGAAATGTTTTTGTTTCTGTATTTTACAGTTAAGATTTTTATTTTGAACTTCCGTGACCCAAGAGTTGTAACAATATTTCCAAAAAAAAGACCAATAAAATAAGGATTCCACCTCGGGATGAGTAAATTTGTTTATATCATTCTTGTTTTTTGTTGTCATAAACCATTGGACCTTTACAAATCGAGAGCATTACGAAAAAGTACTTTTCCAACTTTTAGCGGGCGAAAAAGACTTTTAATAGAAAGCTTAGAAAACCGAAAAAGGTATAAAGAGAGAAATGGCAATTAATAAACTCCTGTCTTCACATCGACAATATTTATGTGTGTTTTTTAGTTTTTTTTGTCCATTCAAATTATAGTTTTCGAAAAGAATGTGAATTGTATTCAATTTGTTTTTACTTAAATGAAGTACTAAAGCCCATATACATATGTATGTATGTTGATACATAAATATTGACCTACAATTGTTTTTATTAAAAAATGAAGAATAATACACGAATGATAAGAACAAACCACACAAAATTAACCACTACGCATCGATATGACATTTAACAAGCGAACACGAGTGTCAACAATGGATGGTTGTTTACTTTTAGAAGAGGTCACAACTAAAGTAGGTCACCCAAGGAATTGTTGACCATGAAAACTTTTGACAACTGCTTATCGTCTACTTTTTACTTCATAAAGTCTTAAAAAAATGCAATACACGTCGTATGATGACTAGTGTTTTGGACTGTCATGTCAAAGGTCTTGGGTTCAATTCTTGAATGTTTCAATATAAAGTGGTGGGGGGAATACAAAAATAAGGAATTGGTAGGTTTCTGTTTTAATAGCAAGTGAGTTTATTTTTATAAATTTCCTACTTTTATTTCTACGTTGATTCGGTTTAAAACTGTAGGAGCCCTCCATCCCTGACAACAGCACTCTCACACAGGAATGGTTGAGAGTTGTAAGTCGCATTGACACATTTTAAGGACCTCTGGCTCCGATGAGCGAGATATTCGTGATTGCGAGAACGGAAAGTAGACGTTTGAAGGTTTTTTTTTTTTAGTTGTTCAGTGTCAACATGGAGAAGTGGACTGTTACGCAGCGTGCGTTCGTTTGCGAGTGATTTTTCATTACAAAATCTTACATTGCTATTTTTCGTTAATTTCGTAACAAAATACGAATAAAATCCTCGTGATCCGGTAGCGTCGCGGTGATAAAAAAAACGACTATCCGATCACGGTGCGTACACCAGAAAACGTTGATCGAGTTAGGAGTGCTTTACGGAAAAGTCCTCTCAGTTCGGCCGTAAAACATTCTCAAGCGTTGAAAATTTTTCGCCGATCTTTCAATAGGGTGTTGAAAGCAATGCACTATCATCCATACAAGATTCTTATCACACAAGAAGTCTTACCGACCGAATATGCGGCGAGGTTACAGTTTGGTAGGCAAATGACAGCGAAGTTAGCCAGCAAAGAAATTCCACGTGAGTTCCTAATGATTAGGAATGAGTCGCATTTTTATTTGAATTAAACCGTTAATAAACAGAACTTTCGATATTACGCTGTCGATAATCCGCAGAACATCGTCGCGAAACACCTACATTCCGAACGCGTAACCGTCTGGTGCGGAATTGCATGGTGGGGGATAGTTGGCCACTTCTTCTTCACCGAAACCAAGAATACAGAGCGCTATGTCGAGATGCTACGGTCGTTTTTGGTACCACAGTTGAAGCGGAGACATAAACTGAATCGTACTTTTTTCCAACGAGATGGTGCCACCTGCCATACCTCACGAGTTACGTTGGAATTCCTACGCAAGCACTTCGGCGATCGTTTAATCTCTCGCAGCACCGAGTTTCAGTGGCCGCCGCGTTCGCCAGATTTATCCGTCTGTGACTACTTTTTGTGGGGTTATCTGAAGCATAGTGTCTGCATCAATAAACCACGCACCTTGGACCAGCTTAGGACGAATATTGAGACCGAAATCGGGAATATATCGCTTGCAATTTTGCAAAAAGTTTTCAAAAATTTCGAAAAACGGCTCGAAAATTGTATTGAACGAAATAGTCATCATTTGAACCATGTCATTTTTAGAAAATAAAGATTAAAAACCTTCAACCCGACCTCGTAATGTTTTGATGCGGCTGAGCTAGGGGTCCTTAAAATGTGTCAGGTTTTTATGCCCAACACTTTAGTAACCGTACACTGTTTACTTTTGTGTTGAAATACCTAGGTCAATACACATAAGGAAGGAGAATACCTATTTCCGATGGTTCAATATCGTTCCGAATTATATCTTCCTTTGAATTGATCTTATACACATTATGCAAGTAAACTTTTTATTTAAATATTCCCAAAAAATGTAGTAATGTAATTGATATGGCTACGAAGATGCGTCGTGAGATGTAAAAAAGCAATTTTTTCTTTGTGCCATGTAGTACTGTCCTGTCCTCAAAAATTTCGTAACTTTCTTATCATTTTCAAAGAATCAAAACCAGATGGTTGCATCTAATTTTCAACAATCACTAGTGGATTATCCTTTGCCCAAATACAACAAGGTCCCTTGTCTGACCCTTTTTTACCGTTATTTTAACCGCTTATGCTCTAGTGAAATAGCCAGTTGCATTCCTCCCCTTAAACAGTTCAACCGTAATACTCGCGCTTCTAGGAATGCTCATCAGTATACCCTCGAGCCCAATTTCGGCCGTACTCTCAAATACAGAGATTCGTTCTTTAGCCGTACTATGTGAATGTGGAATGCCTTACCACAATCTGTCTTTCCTAGTCATTGCAATATTCAGGAATTCAAAACCAATGTGCACCGACATCTCCTTTTAAACCTTCTATCCTCTTCCTAGTGCTCACACTGTGCCTCTGCATAATAAGGGTAGTAATATCCCCTTGAGTGTGTGTTTATTATAAAAAAAATTCTGTCAGTTAGCATATCCAACGAGTGGAAAGCGTGCTTTCAGATGTGACAGTTGAAGTGACAAAGAATTGTCAAAGGAAGTTGGTATCAAAATTTGACGTTAAGATGTGAATCACAATAATGGGATTTTTCATGTGTAAAACAAATTAACTTATTCTTGATCTAGATCTGTCAAACCACAAATTTCCCCTCGAAATAAATTGATTAATTTTTGTTTTAAGAACAAATCTGCAGATGTGAATTTTTCGGTAGATTTACCCATCGTTGGTAGTACCCGTGGCATGATGGTTAGTGCGTTGGACTGTCATGCAAGAGGTCTTGGGTTCAATCCCTGCCTGTGCCACCTTAATTTTAAAAAAATAATTTGCGCGGGTACTGCCTCTTGCGAGGAATTGACAAATCCTTCAAGAGTAATTCTTGTCATGAAAAAGTGCTTTCTCAAACTAGCCATTCGGATTCGGCCTAAAATTGTAGGTCCATTCCATTTCTGACAACAGTACTTGCACACAGGAATGGTTGAGAGTTGTAAGTCACTAGGCCCTGGTTCACAACGGACTGTTGCACCACCCAATTTATTTTTATTTTATTACCCCTCGTTGCAACAATAAGAATACATTTTAAAATTGTCTAGCTGAAAATTTGACAGCTCCCCCGAACTCGTTAATACGTACACGAAGACACACTAATTTAATGCTCCAGATGTTGGCCAATATTATAGTATGCAGTAAATCTGGGATTTCTGACACTACTTATTGACGTCGTTGTTAGAGCCAGTCTGAAAAGAAGGCTATTATGCTGGCTGTCTTCAAATGCCCTTTTTTTGCCAGAATTGCACAATTATACATTACCCGTGTTTTGTTGGGAAATCTATCCATAGTAAAGTAGGATTTTACACGTATAACAAAAACAATATCCACAGTGAGAATAACACCGATACAAGTTAGAGTAGAATCTCACTATGGATAGGTTTTTGACATTTATACGAGACTCAAATGCATCTTATGTGATTTCGTTCTCAAATGTTGGTACGATTGATATTGCATTTGTATCTCGATGGCTGTGTTCGTTGAGTAGATCTGCATTTGGAATCATGTATGTTTTAAATTGGGGAAAAAAAGAATCTATTACTGTTGATATTATTTAGTTTTGTTAGTGAAAATGAACTAACTGGGGTTATTTTGCAAGAAAAAACAATAGAAAAGATATTTATGTTTTGCTATGTTTCCAAAAAAGGTTTATCTCAGTTTAGAATAGATAAATCTCAACTCGATTCAGGTATATAAAGAATTGAGGCGAGCTTCAAGCTCGCTTCAACACCACATGTTAATGTAGTAGTCTACGAACAAACCCCCTTTTTGAAGTTTTTTATTATTATTTTGACAGATCTTCTTTCAGTTGTACCAAATTTTAAATACAAAAATCTGGCCACTGCGGATCGTTTTGTTGGGAATTTCTCACTTTACTGTATATGAAATGCGAACAAAACGCACGTATTGCAAAAAGGTTTTTGACGATATTTAACAATTAATGAAACAAATTTTTCTCACCTAACTTTCATTTATATTCTTAATAAATCTTGTAAGACTACGAACCAATTGTCTAAAGGGTCTAAGAGCTTAACAATAACAAATTTGGTTTCCTATCCGCCTAAGTGGCTTGTATGGCACTATGTGGATGTTCTCTCTCTTTCATTAACATCATTCCATCTGTCTCTTTTTTGCAGTTGTTATTGTCAAAATTAGTGATCCTAGAGCCACTTCGTCGCTTTCAAAAAGAAAAGTAAGTCTTTGATTTTCTTCTCGGAAAGTTCGTAAAGATCTTTATAGAATACCCTTCGAAAGCTTAACATTCTAGAACCGGCCAGGGTAGAAAATGTACAGAGAAAGTGAATCACAGTTTTTAAGGGATATCGAGCTTTCCCGTATGATCTCCTATCGTCTAACATCCGGTACATAATGCAGTCACCCTGGCTATATCATGCCACGGTTTTTAATATATATATATAGAGCCATATCTTCCTGGAAACAGTACAGTCCGTTAGACTGTTCCTCAATTTTGTTCTTCATAGCTCCAAAGGGAATATTTACCCTTTCCGCGAGTGAGCTATGAAAGGCCGATCTTTTCCGGGCCAACTTATCAGCCCGTTCATTTCCATCAATGACCTGGAACCCAATTAATATTGACACGGAGGTTTATTGTGGAGAATGATTATTGAGATTCTAGTTTTTAGTCACACTACACGAATGTGGAGTTCTGTAAGCGGATCAATATTTAGTAGTCATTACAATTCGCAGACATTTAAAACCAATTTGCTTTTTAACTCCTAACCGCTGCATTCCTATTTTATTTTTAATCATAAAAAACAAATATTTTCTAAACTATGCCACTTATAAATAACAATTGTATCTATCTATGTATCTTTTTAGGAGGAAGCCACAAGGCCCGACTTAGTAAGTGGCACTGATTTTAGATCCATACCATTTATTAACACCGTATCGGAAAATCCATATGACTCATCAGACAATAATCTTCGATCGTTTTTGCTTATGGACGAACAAGAAAACCTTCAAGTTGCAACTCCTGAATTATTTTGCAAGCGACTACGTTGTTCCGATAATGATAAGATCAAAGTAATTTCAATATTTGGCAATACAGGCGATGGAAAATCTCACACAATGAACAATGCATTTTTTTGTGGCCAAGAAGTTTTCAAAACATCATCGGAACAGAATTCTTGTACCATAGGTGTGTATGCTGCTATGCAACATCAACTTGGTGTTCTTTGTTTGGATACAGAAGGGCTTTTGGGTACAACTGCAAAAAGCAATCGACGCATGAGAATGTTACTTAAGGTTTAATCTTTAGTTGGTTAATAATTTGTTTTTAATTATATAGATATTAGCCATATCAGATATTGTGGTGTATAGAACACGTTCGGAACGATTACACAGCGATATGTTTGACTTTTTGGGAACAGCTTCAAAGGCATTTTGTTCCCATTTTGCCCAAGCTCTACAGTCACTTGCAATTCCCGGAACAGCTCAAGCATTAGGACCAGCAGTTATTGTTTTTCATGAGACAAGACACACAAAGCCGTTAGGCAGTTGTAAGTACATATTTTAGAACAAAGTAAATAATATATTTATTATTTTTTACAACTTTATTTAGCTCTCGAAGAAAGTGCCGAGGATAAACTTCGTCAGGGTTTTGCTCGTCAAAATATTGAAACAAATGCATTCAGTTCACTGCGTTATGTTGGAATTAAAACTCCCGATGACCGATCAACTGATTTTTCCAAAGTAATCACAGCAATTCAAATGGAAATTGAAAATACTTCTGTACGATCTCCGCGACAGCCCAGTGTAGTCTTTAAGGCAATGAAGGCTCTTAATTTGAAATTCTCTGGTGAGATTGTCGAAAGGACAATCAATCCCTTTCCAGAACAGTATTTCACTTGTACAGTTCATTGTGAGTCGTGTAGTCGACGCTGTCAACGTTCCATGGGTCATGTAGTTGATGGGGAAAATCATCAAAATACAGCGCCGTGTAACTATCAACACCAGTTTGAAAATAAAGTTCTATTGTGTCAACAATGCTATAAAAATGGAAGAGAGGTAAGTCCTTAAATATTTGAAGATCATTAGAAATAAAATGTAATGCCCCAAATAACTTTGATTAAAAAAAGGTTATAGTTACAATTGGTGCTCAAGGACAAAATGAAAATTCCCTATTTGGCTATGCCAAATACGCATGGAAAGGATCAATTATTGAGTGTCCAAATTGTGGTGAGATTTATAGAGAACGTCAGTATTGGTATGGCAATAAGCCACCAGAAGCTATGGCTGTTAGGTACATGACTTTTTTTTTTAATATGAATATATGTAAATCACCATTTTTTAATATAAAGGTCAGAAATTGTTCATGTTTGGAAAGGAGGAAATGTGCCTGTTAAAGGACCAGTACATTCTGCCCAAATGGTTCTTGATGGAGTTTCATATTTAGCAGAAGCTATCAGTAGTATAGGTTCAAAACCGACAAAAGCCTTAACCGACTTGCTTGCTGATACAGTGGCCCCAAGTTATTGGAAACCAAATGCAGAAATTACAGTAAGTTACACAAATACCTAAAAAAGAAACATTTAAATGAAAACAAGTTTGAAAAAAAAGTTTCTGCTTTAGAAACTTTGAAAGAGTTTACTAATTTTTGATTTTTGTTTCAGCACTGTCATGAATGTAGAAAAAACTTCGAAAAGACTGGTTTGCGAAAGCACCACTGCCGTGGATGTGGTGAAGGTTTTTGCAATGCTTGTAGCCAACATAAATTACCAGTTCCAGCTCGTGGTTGGAATGATCCAGTTCGAGTGTGCAACGACTGCCGAGAAGAGCTCAGTAAAAACCAAGACTCAGTCAGGGGTAAGTCTTTTTGTCTTTACAAAATAATTTTAAAACTAGTTTTTCATAGTTGAAATTTTCATTTAAAAAACCTTCAGAAAAACCAAGAGATAACCTATGTTATACTACTAATAATACAGGGCCACCCAATGAAGATGGAGACATATTTGTGAGAAAATATAGTGAAACAATCTACAATACCATAAGTAGTGTTACATCCGTACTTGAGTACCCTAAAGGCAAGTCAAATTGTATTAGTTAAGTTGTTGAATAAATTTTTAAACTCTAAATTTCAAAAAATAGATCTTATTAAAGATACCGCTCGCCCTTCATATTGGGTACCTGATTCAGAATCACCAGCCTGTTCGATTTGTAAAGTTCAGTTCGGTACTGCTGAAGAGCTACTGCAAAATGCCATGACTCCGACCAAAAACGATTCTAGCCGAAACTCAAAGGAAGTTGGTGACTGCTGGCGCCATCATTGTCGAGCATGTGGACAAGCAGTTTGTGGGAATTGCTCGGCAACACGTCGACCAGTACCTGAACGGGGATGGACCTCCGATGTTCGTGTCTGTGATGCATGTTCTTGTGAAGGAAAGTCGAAGTTTGATTAAATTTTGTTTGTTCAAATTTTAAATTATGTATTTGATTATCCTTTAACCAATTTTGGAATAGTTATTCTATTTATATGTTAAGGTTTCATTTTCTCAAGACGAAGCACACTAATTTTTGTTTTTTGTTTTGTTTTGTTATTTTCGGAGTATGCTAAAATGTGATATTGAATGTAAAAACAAGATACCCGTAACCAAGTACACTAAAAAAATACAAAAGAAAATACAAATAGAATATGTTTGTGTGTGTGGAAAATGAATAGATATTTAATAAACTATGATACAAAGCACGTCGTTTGTGCAGTTTGTTTTTAAAAATAAATATTATTTTATTTTTTAATTTTTATAATCTACTTAAAAAAATAAATAAATCAATTTATTTCGGTTAAAACAATTGTTGTTATATTCTTATTCATTTTCGAAACGAAGGGAATAACAAATTATTCGTTTTCGAAAGTTTTAAAATCAGACTTTCGAAAAAAAATATTATAAATGCTTCACTATTTCTTAATGCTTAACTTGGTGGGCTTTACATGATTTAATTAGGATAGCACAATTTGTTTTCAAAGAAATTAACACTTTAGATGCAATTTCTTTCCAAAAACAATGCAACATTTCGTTATGTAGAACCAAGAACAAAATTTGATCGTAGTTTTATGCCATTATTATGTTAATTTTATTACAAAAGCTTTAAGCAGTTTAGTATAAATTATTTAAAAATTACAACAGTTTGTTAAACTGCATCTAAAGAAAATCAAGAAGGGGTCCACAAAATTGTATAAGAAAAATAAGGCATTTTTTTGTCTTTATTGTGCTCAACCGCTTGCTCTGTGCTTTGTAACCCAATGAACTTAGCTTTAAAACTGCAAATTTCTATAATTTAACTTCAATATCAAAATAGTAGAATAAATATGACAAAAACTGGGCCTTAGGTAGTTATGAGAAAGGAAAGGAAGAATACAAAAATTGGGTGGCGCAACGGTCCGACTTACAATTCTCAACCATTCCTGTGTGCAAGTAATGTTATCAGCAATGGAGTGGGCTGGAGAAAGCACTTTTCATGACAAGAAATACTCTTGGAGGATTTGTCAATTCCTGGCAAGAGACAGTTTACAATATCCAAAGTGAGAGTAAAAACCAAAATAAATGTTTGCTTGTTTGATCGAATGATTTGTTCAAGTTATACAAAAAAAAAACAGAATCCAATACATCGTTTTCAACCAATTTCATTCTAGTCTAGCCGATGTTTAAATTTTGGGAGTTTTTACATAACCAAATTTGCTGAACATAGGGATCAGCTTGTTGATATGAAACACCAAACCAAACGAAAGGTGCAAAGGCGAATCCTTACTTTAAGACCACACACCTGGGTGTTTAAGTCCAGCAAGCAATAATGTCTTCTTCTAAGACATTGTTTTCTCGCAATTTATCCTTTACGTGATACTTAAAATCTTTCCATACCTTCAATGCAAATAGAATTTGTATTCAATATGAACACGAAACTGAGAGAAAGCTTCGACCTACCTTCTTCCAACCATCCGACGTTTTTACTGGAGGTCCAAGACTATTAAGGACAATCGTGATTTCATCCCAAAGCTTCCTGGTTTTGGCCTTATATTCGGGAGCATTTATTTAGGTAGAATTTAGGAATTCTACCAGGGTCGCAAATTGCGTCGTGGAGGTATGTGTGTTACTCCTTAATCAAAAAAAATTATTTCGTTAAATATTCAACAAAAATAAGGAATTGATTTTTTTAATTTAATATATTTAAAAAAAAACACAAATAAAACTTATTTTCGTATACATTTTGTTGCAATCCGACACTATCACGCCTGTAGCTTTCAAAACCCACTAGAAGAATAACATTTTGTTGGAAAGAACTTTCGCTTTCCAAATGGAAAGCGAATCGCTTTTGAGAATATAAAAACACAAATCCACCATTAAAAGCTATCCGCCGCGCTTTCTGGAATCGGCCCTCTGGACACTTTTATCCAGCTAGATGAACTAACTTTTAAATTTGGACAACTCCCTACATATGGAATCTGTTACACATTCACACCTGAGCAAAATCTATAGTCACTGAGCGACAAACATACGAGCCATCCTAACATCCAACGAGTTCCACTTGCAAAATAACCATGAGATGAGCAACGGTGTCGACAAGAAAGTGTTCTTCGTCCGGCAGATTTTTGGGAACGAGCACAACAACAACCACATTAATACTGCGCATCCTCATCATCGACGACGTTGACGATCGAGTCGAAATCGAAAACTTAACCATTAAAATACAAGCGCGCAGGCCACATCCCTTTTCTTAGTGTCTTTGTACTTGCGACCGAGAACGACGACAGCGAGGGAAAAAACATCAACGGGTAACTGCAACGGGCCAGCTGCAGCAGCAGCAGAAAATACAACAACAATCAACATTGATGACTGGAAGTGGTGCGATGTGGCAACTGTGATCCTGTGCTGCTTTATATTTTTATATTATTCATTTGGTTTTTAAAATGTTAGAACTTGAATTGTGCAGACGTGAATAAACATTTTGGTCTTTCGAGCCGGATGTGCAGATTTCCCATGTTTATGCCCGTGTAAGCATTTACGAGTTGATTGCGGGGTTGGATCAGTTTGTCCTCTAGAATGACAATGATACATACATATTTGTGCAAAATCATTCCAATATTCCAGCAGTTATCTAAATATGCCATACAATAGAAAACATACAATATTTAACAGCTAGGTTCCAGAATTCGAGTGAAATCGAAATTGCAAATCGAGTGAATTCATTTTCAGTGTTCTACATTTCGAACAATTTGGTACCTTCGAATTTTTTTCGAAATCACTTTTCGTGAAATTGAAATCAGCTGCTATCTGTCATTTGGGAAGTTGTTGAAGTATTTTTATTTTTGCAAATTGTTTTCCTGTAAATAATTTTTATTTTTCACGCGTTTAAAAAAGTGTAAACCATGTTTTTTTTTATGTTGATAGTTGTTTATTATTATTTACTTTTTTCAACCACTCGCGTCCTTCTGCGGTGGATCATTGTTGTTCACCTCGGATTTTAAATTGTCCCACAAAGCTTCAGCGACAACTCGGTCCCCTCTCATAACCCCAGCGAGATCCTTGTGCTGCTCCATAAAATTTATAAATATTGCCTCCTGCGCATTATTTTTGTGTTTTCCCCTGTTTCAAATATGTTTAAAGTGCAATAAACTTAGGAAGTTCATTAAAAATCATTTTTTTACTTACATTTTTAATCTCGTCTTTTTTGTTCCACTACTTCACATCAAATGAACAAGATCGATTTGAAATCGCTCGGAAACCGATAAAATCGAATTGTGGAACACAACAATTTCACTTCGTTTCGATTTCGATAAATTCGAAATTGAAATCAATAAAATCGAATTGTAGAACACCGAATTATATTTTCGATCGATTTCGATTTCATTTCGAGTGAAAGTGAAACGTAGAACCTAGCTATAAGAGGGGCTTTGGATGTGTTTCATGCATAATTGTTAGAAATTGTGTTGAAACGTTCCTTTTTTCCAAAATTAATATGTTCTTGTTGCCATTTCTATAAATGGGAAGAATGCTACAAAAATATACATGCAAAAGGCTAGGAAATGAGAGGTTATTAAATTTAAGAAAATAAGTGAATTAAGGTACATAATCAAATAAAATTAAGAAAAAAAATAAGTTTGAAAGGAACTTAAGTGTGACACTCACAAATTACACGTTGCAGAATCTCTTATTAGTACAGTTCTCAAAAGATTAAAAACTTATATAATAAGTAAAAATAAGAAATCGCGTTATGTATTTTAATAAGCCATTAGTTTAACAAACGATGAACTTTTGATGTTTTGGAGACATTTATATTCTTGTAATTAATGTTCCAACCGCAACTCAAAGCAATTTAATAGAAAATCAATTTTGAAAGAAAAAATTCTTTAAGAAAGCCTAACTGTCTTTGTATACTTACGACCCCAAACCCTGGATCCGCCATTGGGTAGGTGAGGAAGAATTATGTAAAGCAAGTATAGTTAGCGATTGTTTTTAAATTTTAAATGTTTAACTTTCCTGTGAAAAACTCTCAAGAGTTCAAATCTAATTTGATTGCGAAGCTTTCTTTAATTTAAATACCTCATCAATCGTCATCAATAAAACATTCACATTAATAATAGTCAAGACTTTAATTTTCTATTTCTATACATTTGACGACGGTAATCATACATTTTTATATAAATCAATAAATTCATGTTAACCTGATATTTTTTTTGTATTTGTCGTACAGAAACATTGACAAAAATTGCAAACATTGCAAAACTAAAATATTTTTTTTATGTTTTCATATACATATTGTTTGTAACCTTTCTCTTATTAATTCCATTACGCTTTAAAAATAAGTCACATACATAAATATAAAAAATATACATATATATTTATAATTATTATCATATCGTGAACTATTCGTAGAATACACAAAACTATTCGTAGAATAAAACAAGAAATGACAAAAGAATAATACATAATCTATTAAATTTTCTAACAAATTTTATACGTATTAACTACGTGCATCACTTTGTGTCGGTTACTAAACGTACTTTTGTATATCACAATATTGTCTGCAATAGCTCTTAAGGGTTCAGCAAAAACATTTGCTTCATTTTTATCGAAGACTTCTAGATCTCCATTAGATGTGCTGTTACTTATTGTGCTCGCATTACCATCACTGGGGTCTATATTCGCAGCAGTTAGTTGGGATTCGGCGACAGCCTTAAACACATCTATAAGGTAGTCATCGTCGGCTTTCATTGCATTAAGAAGGTCTGCAGTATATTGCAAAAATAGCCGTTGTGCCATTGTTGATAGAACGTTTTCTAAGAATATAAATAAAAAGACTTAATTTAAGAATAATGACCAAACGTTGTTATTTAAACAAACAAAAAATATGGACCAGTGAAATAATTGCTAAGTGAGCAAATAATAATTTGAAAAAGTTCCATCTCGAACTAGTTTTTTGACATAAATGTAGCTCGGAAAACTACGGTGGTAATTCAAGGCAGGCCATATGAATAAATAGCGGTTAATGATCAGGACGTCCAAAAGTTTTGGGTACGGAAGAAAATGACATTGTCTTTCTTTCGAAAACATTTTTGCCTGAATTTTAAAAACTTGCCTTTAAGTTGGCACCTTTCATAGGTGATTTTCTGACGTAGCACTTCAAATGGTGAAGCTATTATGTGATTGTGCTCCACTGAGTTAATCGAAGTGGTTCCGTCCAACTAAGTCAATAGAAGAAAACTGCATCGGGATAGATTTGTATGAACCGACTAGGTGTTTCAGATCCAAACAAAAGTAAACATTAACATTGCTAAGGTATGCTCGTCGGAACCAGGGACCATACTCTGTAATGCGTTTCGAAAGCCAATCTGATTCGAATCTGATATTCGATTCGTTTATGAATTCGTACTCTGTAAAATGTTCGAATCGAATAAAACAGTCGTCTAGTACTTTTTCTGGATCTAACAGGATCTATCTAAATAAGATACTGAAAACTTTAGTAAAAAGGACCTTTCTTTATTTAAACTTAAAATAATATTTATGTATATTAATATCCCTGTTGCGGCTGCAATAGTCTTTTAGATTGTCGAGAGCGTGGGCCAGTTATTGTTTCCTAGGGAGGTGTTCTTCGACTGCTTTCTCTTCCCTTTTGTAGCCTAGATTGGCTCTTTAAAGCTGGGAACACTTATCAACTGTTTTCAGTCGGCTTATCGACAACTTTAAACCTGCTTATCAACGGCTTTTAAATACTTTATCAACGTATTTTGAAACGGCTTGCGTTCTTTTACTAAAAGCGGGACTCTTGCAACTACTACTTTTACCTCTGGTATCGTCACTTCTTCTCTTTTAACTTGTTCTTTAAATATGTACATAGTTTTATATAGGATCCGCCAAATAACTTCTTTTTTGTTTTGAAAATACTAAAAAAAACATCGGGTGTAAATTCGTTCAAGATGGCCCGATAAATGCTTGCTCATTTTCGAAGAAAAATGGACCAATTATTCCTCTGGACCAAAATCCGCAAACAAACCGTAACTCGTTTTGGGTGTATTGGATGATTTTTTTTTGAAAAAATCGGCATCTTCTCTAAGCGTTGTTCCCAGCTTTGTTCTAGCGTATACACAAACATATTCGTTCAGCGCAAGGATAAAACTAATTATCTGTCAAATCAGACATGAGATAAGTGTTACCATTCACGAAATAAGCACTAGTTGAAAAAATGGCCGTTAGATGGCGGACCCTATATAAAATAAAAATAATTTCTTTTAAGTGTTTAACTGCTTCCTTTCGTCATGCTTTTCGTTGCAAGTGTGTATTAATTATAAACTCGTACCCTTCCCTCCCCTAAGTTGAGTTGTTGCTAAATTTTCTTAGAAGCTTTGCTCCCACATAAATTCAATAGTGATAACAATTTGGATATTCACCATCGATGTGGCTTGATCGTTTAGTTTTGTTGTTCTGCAATTCACCATTTTTGTTGTGTTGTCGTTGTATTTTCAAGAATGGATTCTCTTTTCACCACAGTTGTTATTAGTGGTTATGCCATTTGATCGATGCAAATTTTGGTTTGCCTCAACACATTTACGATTGGTTCCAGACGGTTAATTAGGCAATATTTGTTTAAGCCTGAGTATACAGTGTTGACTGTCAGACATTATTATGTGTTTTAATTGTGTTGCTATTTCTTTTATTGTTATTATGAACGTGGGGCGGAAAAAAAATATAATACTTCTCGAAAAAAAAAGAAAATCTAGACCTACGAAATTCGATCTCAATGAAGTGGTTCGTAATAAATATTCTCTTATTCATCAAAAACCATGTCTTACCTATTCCAAGGTCCTCTTTAGGCAAACTTAAGACTATCTTTGTTGTGTTATTTCTGACATCGAAATCTTCATCCATCAACATCGATAACATAAGACTTATAAATTCTTTAACAAACTTTAATTTTTTCTTCTCAAGAGCTGTAGGAAAATGAATGGCTATATGTGGTAAAATATTCGATGCTTTTAATCTGTAAGGAGAAAAAAATAGATATTATCTTCAATTCGATATATCCACCACTTTCCAGATCTTACTTACCTCAAGCAATCAGGATTCCAAGATTGTGTTATTTCTATCAAATATTCCAAACACAATTGTGAAATTTTGAATTCAATCCCTTTTTTAAGCACCAATCGCTCAACACACAGTGTCAGAGGGCTTTTTACATCTCCAGGATGGTTTTTAGATTCTTTAATTAATTGCGTCAGAGTGAAATCGAAGACATCTAGTTGACTTAATGCTGCATATGCCTTCATTGCACATTCTGGATAAAATTTAGGCGTTTGTATGACGGTCTTAAGCGTTGCATGCAGTTTTTTGCTGGTTCTTAATTCTTTTTGTAAATCATCAAGCATATCATCGGGTAATACTTTCATAAATGCTATTTCAGCATCTGTGATTTCGTATTCTTCTAAATCTTCGGTTATCGAACGTTTTTTATTTAAAACTAAAATAATGATATTAAGGCAAGTTTCAGCCTGTTCGAGGTAGACGCTTTCATGGGTGATAGGAGGAGAGAGTAAAAAGTCGGATAAGGCTCCAAATGGTAAAGTCAGTCGCAGCATGTGTAAATTGTAGATGTATAATGATTTACGGAATACGGGATAATAAAATGAAAGCTCACGCGAGTAAAAATGTTTTTGTTGAGTGAAATGTAGAAGATTTTTTATTGTTTCTTGGGGAAGTTTGAGATTTTTAGTTCTGTAAATAAAAAGAAAATAAATATATTTGTACACTTTATAATAACTCGGTTTCAATTTAATTACATTGCTTTGGTTATTTTGTATGATCTGATAACAAATTAAAAAATTGAAAGTGTTTAAGAACTATTCTCATATTTTAGTCATATAAGATATTGAAATAATGTGGTTAACTATTTATAATACAAACAATTGGAAACTTGTCTAACAAGCCGCTGAGTTTGATCAGCAAAAAGTAAAAGGAGTATTGTATTTTTAAAAGATATTGAGATTGTAGAATAAATTCGCAGCCGTCTGGAATTGGGAAAGATCACAATGAGAAATCTTAAAATGTTTGAGTGAACCGAAGTCTGCGGAAAACATAAAATAAGTGATTTTTCAGCATAACAAAACTGGAAAGAACTCGAACCATAATCACTTATTCATTCCCTTTTTTACTAAATTTGTTTTAATTCAAACAGTTTAGAAGTCTATAAATCTGAACCACCTTTACTAAGGGCCCAAGGACTATCTCAAGAACGGATGAGAGCTCGTTGTGGCCTACGAAGATGCGTAAAGAAATAATGGTCTAGAAATATCAAAAGCGCGTCTAAGATCTTGCACGCAGATAGAAGAGAATATCAACCAATTTGGTATACGAAATGGGAGAGAGTTAGCTATGGACCGGTTGGGACGCGTAGACTTGGTTGAAAAAGTTAGTTGAACTCATTGAAAAAGTTAGTTGAACTCAGGCTAAATGATGATATCACAGCAATGGTTTCAGAAAATGTATTACTATTTTCTTGTATTGTGCTCTTAATCAAGCTCAGCAACTAATTTCAGAAATTGATAAACAAGATTTAACGTAGTTTGAAGACCATTTCCCTCTAAAGCTGTTCTACTGTAATGGTTGGTAATATAAATTCAAAGTGTCAACACCGAAAAACATCGAATTCGGACTATTGTGAACTTTTCTAAAGAAGAATCGGAAAGGCTTACCAATTAAGAAAAAACAGGCAATATTTCAAAAACATTTTATTAAGATTTCGATGATCAAATGTTGGGTTCCAAAACTCATTCAGGAAAGTTAAATAAATTGGGTGACACAACAGTTTGTTTGAGAACTAGGGCCTAGTGATTGACAACTCTCAACCATTCCTGTGTGCGAGTACTGTTGTCAGGGATGGAAGGGACCTACAATTTTAAGCCGAATCCGAACGGCAAATTTGAGATAGCACATTTCATGACAAGAATTACTATTATTAGACTTCAAAAACTTAAACACATCTGACTTAGTGCGCGATTTTGACTGCGTAGAATGGAACTCACTATACCATATGCAAAATGTAAATGATCAAGTCAGATTTGTACGGCAAAACGTCAATCAGCTTTTTGAGAGGCATGTTCCTATTAAAACCTTTCTCGTTAGGCATACGGCTCCACCTTGGCTGAATAGCGACATCTCTGCTCTGATGTCACGACGAGATGCCGCCTACAGTCAATGTAGACGTAACAAACTGGAGCACTTCCACAAATTGTATTGCAGACTGCGTAATCAAGTTCTCGTAATGGTCAGAACGGCAAAAAGACTTTATTATGAAAACAAATTTGGTTCTTTAACCTCTGGCAAAAAATTATGAAAAAACTTCTTGAAATCGGTATTGGCAAACAATTCAACAAAAACTTTACGCCCATGCCCTTAAACGTTGCTTCACCCGTTAATTCCCTTACTGAGGATGAACCAACTGCTATCAACAGCTCTTTGAGTTTTATAAGAATACAACAGGAAGACATTGTAGAGGCATTAATATCGAATAAATCTAATGCTACTGGCCTGGACCAAATGGACCCTAAAGTTCTTGAGACTACTGCTTCCATATATACTGCGCTATATAACCTACATATTGAACAGCATATTGACTACTTCCGAGTTTCCTTTAGAATGGAAGAAGGCCAAGATTATTCCCGTACCCAAAAAGCAAACAGGTACTGCTACAGAATTTCGGCCGATTGCCATTCTTCCGTTTCTTTCGAAGGTGTTTGAAAAAACTATTCTGAGGCAGATCCAAAAATATCTTACAATTAACAAACTGTTAAGTACCTGTCAGTCTAGTACTTTTTGTAACTGATGAAATAAGAATGGCTATGGACAGTGATCATGTTACATTGCTAACACTGTTAGCTCAAAGGCTTTTGATACTGTTAACCACTTAAGTCTTTGTAGAAACCTGCGAATTAACTTTGGGTTTTCTTTAGTGTCTTGTAAGCTTGTTCTTTCGTATCTCAGCGGAAGGCAACAATGCGTGGTGGCCAATGGATACTCGTCCACATTTCTCAATGTTTTGAGTGGAGTGCCACAGGGATCTATCCTTGGACCAATCCTCTTTTCACTTTACATAAATGAGTTACCACAAGTTGCTTAACATTGTTTAATTCATCTTTATGCTGATGATGTGCAGCTCCTGATAAGTCGACCTTTTGGGGCTAAAAATGATGCCGTAGCTTTAAAGAATCAGGATCTGATCCGCATTTCACAGTGGTCAAAAATGAACGATCTCCGCCTTAATCATCAAATCTACATCCCTCCCCATCTATCGCAAAAACTTTGATCTATCGGGTTTTATACCTATTGAAACTTGACGACGAAACCATTGAATATGTTAGCACTGCTAGAAACCTAAGAGTAGTATTCAATCGCACTCTCACTTGGGATGACCACCTTAATAATGCCATTGGTAAAGTCTATGGAAGTCTCCGCCTTCTTCAAGTCACTCGAAATTTAATCCCGATCAAAACTAAACTGCTACTTGCTAAGGCCCTTATACTACCAATTGTGCTGTATGGGTGTGAAATCTTTTGTAAACTAGACTGTGTGACTAGCCGCAAATGGAATGTGGCTTACAACAATATTGCCCACTATATTTATAATCTACGTCGTTATGATCACATATCCATTTTTGCGGTACGGATTTCTGGTTGTAGCCTAGACAGTTTAATACACTTTCGCTCTCTGAGTTATCTGCATGAAATCATCCAAACACAACAACCTGATTATCTATACGGTAAGCTAAATTTCCCTCATTCAACAAGGTTGCTTTAATATTACCCCGATACAATTTTCTAAACACTGAGCGTCAATTTGTATTCATATTGTACGCCTTTGGAACTCTCTGCCCATCGCTATGAGAAGAATAAGAAGCATAAGTAGATGTAAATTTTTACTTTTCAACTATTTGGCAAATAATTGATGTTAAATTTAATCTTTTTTATATAAATATGTAAATAGAAGCCTTATTTATATAATTTGTATTCAAATTCTGAAAATAATGTAAAGGCTTGCAACACTTTATAAGACTCATGTCCTACCTTGTAAGCGATTTTTAAAATAAATAAAATACAAATACAAATTACTCTTGGAAAATTTGTCAATTCCTCGCAAGAGGCAGTACCCGTGAAAAAAAAACTTTAGGTGTCATAGACAGGGATCGAACCCAAGACCTCTCGCATGACAGTCCAACGCACTACACGGGTACTACAGGAAAGTTAATTTAGTATTTCTTTTTGTATTTAACTATTTACTGAACCAAATGAATATACCAAACACAATTGGAATATCATAACTTCTAGAATGAATAAATACTTAGCTCTATCATTTGATACTTACCCACTTAATATCTCAATGAAAATGTCCAACATAACTTTCAAAATAACTGCATTATTCATTTTAGTTTTTGAATGAAATGTGACCACTGTTGAGCATATATCACCAATAAGCTCAACTTCTTGAGTTTTTAGAGCTTTTATGAGGAAGAGAATCTGTTGAACAATAAATAAAATATATTGTTTTATTTAAGTAATATTTGAATACTGCCCACCTGTAGCAAATGACCATGCAGCACATTTAAATTAATTGATTTTGGATCATCAGCTGAAATCTGTAGAGAAACCCCATTACCTTTTATTTACATGATATGTTTACATTGTACACTTACCAGAACCTCAGCACACTTTCTTAAAATAGCAATTGGTAAAGAATCTACTGAAATAAGTGCAATAATAGCTTTCGCTGCCAGGTATCTTGTTTGCATTTCCGGGCATCCAGAACAGTTCGATATGTATGGAATGAATTCAGAGAGCTATAACACGTACAAAGTTAATAAAACAGCTCAAAATGATGATCAAACAAATACATACTTTCAAATTTGACTCGGTGCCCTCTAAGGCCGATGGATACAATCGACTTAGCATCAGCAATAATGGATGTAGTTTATTTGCCTTCTCATGTTTCAATATCAACGAACTAGCTTTACGTAGTTCATCCAAAAAGAAGTCATACAACTTGGGATATCGTAAAAAGAAAATTCGACCAGTCATTTTGTTGCGAATACTTAAATTGTCCGAGTCTCGAGTTCGTTGAACTCCGAATATTCGAGTTATTAAGGCTGAAAATAATAAGGTGGCAGAATTTTTTTCAGACCATGTTGAAGCTTCATAGCCGCGTATGGCACACATAACGCCAGCGCTAGCAAATTCACCGATTGTCTCATTTAGATCTGTGCACCGAAAGAGGGCTCTTAATATATTCAAAGCGTGACTTCTAGCTTCTGTGCTCTTATCGGGATTACCACATAGCTGAATAAGTTGTTGCATGCAGAAATAAAGGGATCTGGTTGTTCCAACCTGCAGCTCTGCTGTAATCAATGCCTGGACCATAAAAGGTACCCCAGCACTTCGACGAGTAGCACATATTTTCTCATTTATCTGTTCGTCCTTGGAGATGACTGTTAGTAATTCTCTTAACCAAGTCATTGGAAGGATATTCAGGTCATGAGATTCAACACGCCATAGTCGCGCACATAGCTTTGAAAATCCAACATAAGCTTGTTCGAAGGCTCCCCGATGTTTAGTCTCCGAAAGAAGCAACTTAAAATGTTCCCCAATTTCCAGAATTTGCTCCTTGGTGACGAGAAAGTTCTCAGTTGATTTGCTATATTGAATAGGCGATCGAAGCACAACCTCTCCTAGTATCAAAGAAACTTCTTTAACCGTTCGCCAGGCACAAAGAAGAACCATCTGTGGGGTAGTCTTGAGAGTGTCTATGCTTTTTTGTTTGCCCTTCGATGAGAGTATTTTGCGCGGTGTTTTGGCCTGATTTTCGCCCTTTCGAAACTGCTCTGGCAGTTCACTGAAATCATTTGGCAAGTGTCCTTCCGGTGAAGAATTATTCACCACTGGTCCCACAACAGTTGTGAGTTCCTTGCAGATGACTATCACTTCAGCGACAAGTATTCGCCATCCTATGTCCTTTGAGAATCCTTGAAAGTCTAGCCGCTTGAGGAGATGTTTTATTGCGAAAAGCACTCCATACAACGGATTCGACTTTGCTGCCAAAAGAATCGATTCCTTTCCCAAACGAAGACCATCTTTGAGTATATTCAAAGCCCAGCGCAGGGCTGCGTAGTGGACTGGGCAATAGCTTGTCAGCTCAAATGGCCCAAACGCATCGGGACTGCCCTTATTACAAAAGAACTCTAAGCGGTATGCTCCCGTCACGGAGTCAGCAGGGCGCACGCTCACCAGCAACTCTTTTATTTGTTTTATTGATTCCTTTTCAAAGAC
The DNA here is from genome assembly GCF_945859685.1 of Eupeodes corollae. Lineage (NCBI taxonomy): Eukaryota > Metazoa > Arthropoda > Insecta > Diptera > Syrphidae > Eupeodes > Eupeodes corollae. The sequence goes on along the minus strand of NC_079148.1, from coordinate 60,857,447 downwards.
TCGGCAGCCTTTTTTATCTTCGATAAGTTTAAGAATCGATACGGCAATATCTTTGTTGGCTTCATACGTGTCACTTATTACCTCTGTCAACGTTTGGACGGTATTTTTCGGCAGGAATTCATCTAAATTTAATTCGCAGTTCACTAAAATGCGAACGCAATTTTCCAGCAGCTGCAGGGATATGGATCGACGACTAAAGTTAGCTCCCTGAAAAAGGTTCTCCACAAGGATCTTAATGAAATCCATCAGAAACTTTATGTACATTCGTTTCTCCGTACTGGAATTATCTTTTAGCACCTTAACCAAATTGAGTTCGCATCGAATCAAAGCTTTACCTAAAAGCGCAAGTGTCTTTTGTCTTACAGCCGGACTCTGACAATTCGAATTGTACTCCAGAAAGAGTAGGATATGTTCACACTCGAGCTCAGTCAGAAGCTCTGTAGTTTTGTGCGTTTCAACAAGCAACCGTAGGGCCATAATGCGTGTATCGTCACAATTAGATAGAATTGAAAAGAGAAGGCTCTTCGAAAAACCATGCAGAATTTCACTGAAATTATCCATTTTTATGCCGCTCTTACGGACTGCCCATAGAGCTGACAATTTTGTACTTATTGGAATTTCATTGGTATGTTCAATGATATGTTGCACAATGCGGGGCTCACACTTGACCGCCTTAACTAAAAGCACTTCCACATCGGGAAGTCTGGCGTCGTTTTTCGCAGCTATTTCTAGTAAATATGTGATCCAAAGATCTTTCCACGCCTCAAAATCAACTTCTTTGTGACTGGCAGCCATTAGTCCTTCGAAGAGATTGTTCACTATAAAATCTCTTCCCAAGTTTTCAGCAAACAACGTAGAAAACAGTTCTTTGCAGTTTTTGATGATATCCTCACTGCCTAATATTGAAACTGCTTGAAGCAAGACTATACACTTCATTGACATTGACAGCCTCTCCGAGTTGCATGCATCGAATATTTTTTGCAAAAGGTAACTGAAGGAGATCTTCTTACTCAAGGCAATAACATTTCGCAGAAGATCCCTGCACAAGTGTCTAACGCTGTCCATATGGTGTTCGAGATAGCAAAATGCGAAAATCAGAAGCTTTCTTAAAATTAACTTCGTATCCTCACTCATTTCATCGGTCCGAAAGTCAAAATTCAAAAGTATTTTCGAAATCTGAAAGAGCGACCGAGCTGCACAAAGTAGGATATTCGGTACAGTTGAGTTCGCATTGGCCATATCGTCGATTTTCGAGCAGATATCGCGAATGTCTTTCGAGAGATGAGTGAAGTCATGGTAGTCAAAAGTATTGACGATACCCACACAGAGTACGATTTCATTGGAATTTTTAGTCAATTTAACTTCATGTATGAAACTTTCGTAGGTGGAACAAATTTTTGCAATATAGGCCATAAGGATGCCGGAGTTTGTACGTGGATCCATCGGAATTTCATCGTCGTTTATTACTTGTTTACATACAGCGTTTAGATTTTTGAGTTGATCCAAGTGATTTTGTCGTAAGTTTTCGGGAAACTCTTGGGTGCACGAAAGTATGAGTCTTATCGAGTTGTGTACATAAAGGTAGTATTCGTTTCTAACTGATGGTGAACTGAGGACACTGAAAGAGAAAAATTATCGGGGTTTTCATTATTGTCATTACAATTCTGTGCTTCTATAAGTGTATTAAAAAAAACTTCTATATGTTTCTATACTGGCTGGGTGGCATACAGAGAGAATGTGGGGTCTGCCTTATCTTGCCCCCTCTTGAACTGGTGCATAAGTCAGACCAGCTAATTTTCATTCTTCTTCTTTAACGAATTTTGTCCAAGGGGCGAAGTAACTTAACTGCTGTATTCTTAGAAAGAGCTGGCCTGTTCGGGTCATTTGTCGTGTGCAAATTGAAGAGTTTTAAGTAGCCATGTATTGCTATTATAACCAGTTTTATCGTCCGAAATACCCTATCGGGTCCATGCACAATTTTGAAAAGTCTGAATGTCTGTATCAGTGTTTTTTTTTTTAAACTTTTTTTAAAACGAAAAATATGATTTTCTGATTTTTTAAACTCTTGCAAATATCCAAAACTGCGTTTATCGTGTATAACAAAGATACTGCAGTTTCTGAATAAACAGTCGTAGAAAATAAGAATGTTTTGTCCTGATGAGGGCTGTACAATAAAATAAGCAAAATAGAATGGTTAAGGAGATTGTCGATTCCTATCTTATACTTCGATAACGAGGTGAATTACCATTTTATTGTTTGGTGTCTTTTTTATTATTGTCTTCCTAATTTAATCTACAAGCAATTATAAAATGATATATATTTCATATCGGTTGTAAGAAGTACAAAGCTCTTTAGAAACATATTTTCAATCTAAAATTGTTTCTCAAACAAAAATGGTTCCAAAGCAAGAGGTTGATATTTAGTTAAAAAGTTTTATATTTTTAAATATAAAATTAAATGTTAAAAGTATGCATTTTCGCAAAATATTTTTTTCCATTTATAAACGAAAGAAACAAAATCAGTGCAGTAGCTTTTTTGAGACTTTTATTTCAGTGTGTTTTGTCCAGACTCGAAAGTTACTCAATTAACATGTGCTGTAAATTATATCTAAAATATGTCCATTCAAAAATTGATTATCCTGAAACATTTAACAAATAAATAATAGTATTATTTATATTTTTAACTTCCAATAGGAAGTTATTGGCTGCGTTCAATCTCAGACAGATAGGGTATCCGGATACCTTTTTGTTAGTGTTTTACGTGTAAAATAACGACTGATCAAAAACAGCTGAGAGTTCAAAAAAGGAATCCAAAGGTATCCAAGAATTTTTGGGGGGTGTAGGTATCTGACAGAACAGCTGATTCAACACATGGTTGAATTTCAAGAAACTTGAAAATTTATTTCAGATTTTTGTATTTGTTGGTAAACAAAAAGATACAATATGTTAGTTGAAGTTGTATTTGAGAATGTTCTGTACATAATGGACAGAATAGATTCTGTACAAAATAGATTAAATGTTTTATCTTACAACAATTTTGACTCCGAAGCTGAAATGTTCCTCTGCTTTTTGTGGACAGCTGAAAGTTGTTTTCTTTTTTTTCATAGCTATCTCAATACAGCTATACAACTCGTTCAACAAGGTATCTAAAAATCCACCTATCCAAAATACCCTATCCAATACGAGATTGAACGCAGCCATTGTAATCGGTACTATTTGACAAATTAAAAATGTTGACGTTTCTCGACGTCTCAAGGGACAGGGTCAGACAACACAAGGGACTTCATTTGCAGTCTTGCACGAACACACATTAGGCGTGTACAGTGAGCGCTCAATGTCAGATTGACGGAGGCAGAATCGTTTTGGGGGACAAGAATCTCCGTACAAACATAAGCTGTCAAAAACATATGTTGTCAATAATTGTAGTTTTTTATGTGAATTTATTATTTTTTTCTATTGATAATTCTTTGTTACTTTTGGAAAAAAACGATTAAAATGGATAACAAACAAGAACAAAATTTTAAGTAGTTCATCAGATAAAATAAGAAATAAAAAAAGGAATGAGGAGTATGAAAAGATTTTGATGGAACTCCTAATAAGCGATGATAGTGAGGATGCTGATAGTGGTAAGTACATACTACATACCTACCTAACAAAATACAAAAGTTTTCTTAAAAATTATTTAAATTACGCCCCACACCAGACAAATGACAACCAGAGATGGCAGAAATGCGATTTTTTGTGATTTACTACATTTGCTACGTCTGCTACATAAATGAGGTAGTTAATGTAATTAAATGTAGTTAACGTAGTTAAATGTAGCAGACGTAGCGGTAGACGTCAAAACGTAGTTTGAAATGTCCATTCAACCACCAAATTGACAAATTGCATCTAAAAGATAACTGTGTAAGTGTGAAAAACTAACTCTCGTTTAATTTGCTTTTTTCTTTCATAAAACTTCGAATTACTGGATTTAGTTCATTTACGCAAGATATTTGGTTCTTATGTATAGTTCAGTGTTTTTCACTCATTAGTCGTTACTTATTCACTCGTTTTTTTAAATTCTTTTTAAAATTTAACGTTTTTTGTGAAGGTAGCACACGTAACAAATGTAGGGTAGTTAATGAAACAAATCAAACGCGTAGTTTATCCAATTAACTACACGTAGTTTACCGAGTAGATTACCTGACGTAATCTACTCTGCCATCTCTAATGACAACTGAACAGCTGTTTTGAGTGAGCAATAGAGATGGCAGAGTAGATTACGTCAGGTAATCTACTCGGTAAACTACGTGTAGTTAATTGGATAAACTACACGTTTGATTTGTTTCATTTACTACCCTACATTTGTTACGTGTGCTACCTTCGCAAAAAACATAAAATTTAAAAAAGAACTTAAAAAAAAGTAACGACTAACGAGTGAAAAACACTGAACTATACATAAGAACCAAATATCTTGCGTAAATGAACTAAATCAAGTAATTCGAAGTTTATGAAAGAAAAATGCAAATGTAATAATCATCTGTTTTATTTTTGTCGTTTATTTTAAGAGCGTAGTGTATGCTACGACGAGAGTTAGTTTTTCACACTTACACAGTTATCTTTTAGATGCAATTTTTCAATTTGGTGGTTGAATGGACATTTCAAAATACGTTTTGACGTCTACCGCTACGTCTGCTACATTTAACTACGTTAACTACATTTAATTACATTAACTAACTCATTTATGTAGCAGACGTAGCAAATGTAGTAAATAAAAAAAAATCGCATTTCTGCCATCTCTGGTGAGCAAGCAAATTGAGAAATGAATCCATGCATTTTTTGTCTCAGAAATCTCCGCAAAAAATCTCAGTGCTCAGCTGAGATTGTTTGTCTCATTAAAAAAATAGTTGAGCGCTCGGAGCGCTCAGTTGATGGTACACGCCTATTCTTTGACCGTATATTTTGACCAAGGCAAGTAGTTAGATTTTCAAATGTCATAAACTTCGATGTCGGAACTTTACTTCACTAACCTCTACCTTCAGTTGATTGTGCAAAAGCTTACAAAATCATAATTACTTTCTACAAAACACTCCAGGCAAGTACTATTTACATTTTGTATTGTAAAGAAATATTACTTATTTCTTTTCGAATTTGACAAGGACTCCCTTTACACAAAACAGCAAATGGAATTGTACAGAGAAAATAAAGTTTCACTTTTCGATTGTCATGTTGACATAAGTTGACTTGACTTGGTAGTTAGGAAGATTTTTCTTGAAAAACTTTCCAGGACAGTCGCCGTTATTGGCAATTTTTTGGCAGCTTGTCAATCGGATACTAGAAACTTGCCTTACTTTCAAGTCCCTTATATCGTCTGAACCTGCCCAAGATCTCTAGATGCTAGATCAAAGATTGTGTACGTGCGTTTGTACGTCCGTTCGGAAAGTTTTTTTTCGTCAATTAACGGTTTTTTATAAATCAAAAAAACTGAAAAAAAATATTTGTCACCTCGAATATTTTACAAGCAAAAAATGGTTTTACTTTCAAAATTGTTTTATGCAACGCAAAATAACGTTTTTAACATCTGGTAAAATTTTGATAAAAAAACAAAACATTACTAAAAGCTGTTAAAAATGGAATTTCGACTACAAATCTTGGGAACAAAAACATATTCAAATCAAACTTATTTTATAATATGCAAAAATTCAATTAACAACTTTTTTTGCAAGACACGAAAACCTACAAATCCTAAAAAAAAACGACTCAAGTATTATGAAAACAAAGAAAGATATTGTCTTCAATTTTTGTATCTCACACCAACAAGTTGTGGTTTGGCTCAATCGATGAAGACTATTTTTGCCAAAAAAATTCTCCTATTTTAAAAAAAAATTGACACTAGGACTTTCAAACGATTTTTGTATAACACATTTGCTTAAATTTTATCAATTTTTGGAAATAAGAACAAAAGTAATAATAATTAAATATTATTAAATAAAAAAAATATATGAGCTATCCAATTACATTAAAAAAAATAGGCTGAACGAAAACAATCATCCTATTTCATAGCAGTAAATAGTGGACACCCTTTACAATTTGGTTGAATTCAAGCACCTTAATCCATAAAAACAAGGGTTTAAATCTCGGAATAAGAGATAGTAAGCTGGGAATTTGTTAATACCTATCGTTTAGTGTTCTTAACATTGTATACAAAATCTCATAAAATCTAGTGTCGAAAAAAGGAGCTTTATAGTGATAATCTGCGGTCTATGGAAATATGGTTTATAGGAACAATGCTGTCAACATTTTTACCAAAATTGTAAAGCATACAATTTTAATAAATACGTATTGTTAGCCCGATTCTGAAAAAAGGAGACCATCTAAACTGCCCCAACTATAGAGAAATCAGTCTTCTTAACATCACTTACAAAATCTTCTCTGCCGTAATATGCGAACGTCTAAAGCCCATCGTCAACAACCTGATAGGTCCTTATCAGTGTGGTTTTAGACCAGGAAAGTCCACAGTCGATCAAATATTGACATTACGGCAGATCCTGGAAAAACCCAAGAACACCAAATTGACACCCACCATCTTTTCATCGATTTCAAAGCCGCATATGACGGCATCTACAGGGACGAGCTGTATAGAGCCACGTCTAGTTTTGGCATCCCTGCCCTCGTTCGTTTGCGCTGGATGATCATGAAGAATTTACGCTACTCCATAAAGGTTGGAAACAACTTAACAGAACCTTTCGATGCCAAAAAAGTTTTTAGACAAGGTGATGCGCTGTCATTTGATTTTTTTAACATCGTACTTGAAAGAATAGTGCAGAGCTTACACGTCAATACTAGAGGCACTATCTTTCAAAAGTCTGTCCAATTACTAGCATGTGCTGATGACATTGACATAATCGGAAAAACTCAGTGTGATGTCAATGGGGCTTTTGTGAGTATTGAGGCAGAGGCGGCAAACATGGTTTTAACGGTTAATGTGGGCAAAACAAAGTACATGCTGTCGTCAAGAAAGGACATACAACACCGACGTCTTGGTCAAAACTTCACCATCGACAGACGTAACTTTGAGGTAGTCAAGGACTTCGTCTACCTAGGCTCCGCTGTAAACGCAGAAAACAACACCAGCGCTGAGATCAAATGCAGAATAACTCTTGCTAACCGCTGTTTCTTTGGACTAAGGAAGCAATTGAGTGGTAAAGTCCTCTCTCGAGGGACCAAAGTGTTGCTATGTAAAAGTCCAACGACTAAGATGGCTGGGTCATGGAAACCAATGCTCCGGCCCGGAAAGTCTTCGAATCCACATCCACAGGACAGCGCAGTAGAGGAAGACCGAGGATCAGGTGGTGCGCACAAGTGGAAAGTGACCTCAACCAACTTGGAGAGCGAAACTGGAGACATCTAGCTAGGGACCGAGCTAGCTGGAGAAGTTTGTTGGGTTAGGCCCTAGTTCACACAGGACTGTAGCGCCACCTTAAGTAAGTAAGTAAGTACAATTTGTTAAATGTTTTTTCCAATCATTTTTTTTTTACGCTCAACTGTTTTAGAGATATAAGGTGAAAAGATAGAAGCAATACACATTTTTTTAAAATTAAATTCTTGGTAAAAAATGTAAGTTTACGAAACAAAATGTTTTTCCTTAAAATTTCTAAGCTTTTAATTAGTTGTCTAAGCTTCTAAATATTCCTAATTCTTAAAACAAGAATGGTAAGGACATTATTTAGAAACCCATGATGGGTTCGATGTGTTACAAAATTAAAAATAACCTAATTATGAGTATAATTGAAATGTTTTGCCGGAATCTATCCGAAGAATAAAAAAACATTTAAACATTAACTCTCTGGTTTTTTACAGCTTATATCATGTTAATAGTAATCCACTAGACCGTGCTTCTTATAAAGGTAAGACAGTAAGTAACTGAATATGATCAAAGTCGGAAAGGCTCAAATTACCGATTATATTTCTTACAATTCTTTTAAACTCAAAATTGTTAAGCAAGTTGCTGTCTACTTAAAGCTCTTTTATGTACCTACCTCAATTCTGTTAAGTAACGTTGCACAGAACTACACAAAAATGGAAATACCAGTTGCACATTCGACTCCAGCGCTTTCAGACCACAGCCAAAATTCTCAAAGCAACCCGTCAGCGAATTAACAGTAAGATTCCAAATAGAACTCTCTGTTGATGCCTTGGCATCGTCCAACAAGCGGGACATTGTGTCTGCAAGTGATTCAACTATTGTATTTTCGTCCATACCTCCAGTTTCCAGGCGGGCGGCTGTTATGAGTAATCTTAATAATACAATTATAACGAGAGTTAATGAAATGTCACAACCAAGAAAGCAAAAATCAATAAAATTACTTTGATATTTGATTCCTTACTGGGTGCTTCAGCGGAGTATAGAAATAGAGGTCTGTAAGGAATCGCAAAACACCGGGATCCTTGCCAATGGTTTTGAAAATCTAATTTAAAAAAAAAATCATCCATATGAGAATTTAAATTCCTATAGACAAAAAGATTATATTAAAAACAACATACATTTTTCACCACTGCCACTTGGTCCGGAATAGAGTTGGCTTTTTTTATTTGCAAACAATAACTTTCTTCGCCTTTAAGAGAACAACAAAACAAACAATTTATTATTGAACAATAACAAAACAATATATATAATTTATTAAAATTGATTTTGTATACTTTTTTCATAGTGTTTCGGTAAGCGCACAAGTGACGAACGCATTTCGGAGTTCTTTTTCACATTTTCGCCGGATTTAACTGTTGATACTCGTAAATTCAGTGAATTCATTATAGCTATGTAAATTTATTTGTTAAGGGTTAATATTTATTGTATTAATAAAATGATTTGTAAGTTTTTCTTTAATTTTAGGAAACCAACAAACTCATCGATTCACCGATTCACACCGCCTTGTGTTTTTTTTTAAGTGAAGGAAATTTTTTGACGTTTTGTCCTTTTGGAATGTCAATTTTGCGCACGTTGTTTTCATCGTTTTTGTTGACTTTTTGTCAGCTGTTAAAAAGAGTGAACTAGTTGATTGAACAAGGATGGCATGTGTAAACAAAAGTTAAGGGTTGCCATCCTCACATTCTGAAAAGCAAAAGTACAGTAAGAAACGAACGTTATTAACTTAGAGATTACATACATTTTATTCATTCAGTTAAAATTAAATGTTGCTCAACTTATTTTTAAAAAATGAGGACGAACAAGGATTTTGAAAAATTAAGTTAAAGGTTAATATTTGCTTAAAATACTTTGAGCAATGTACAGTAGGATGGTTTATAGTTGGAGCTGCGTTACTCTCTACTATATCAGCCCTATTGTGAGTTTCGCCCGGAAAATCATTCACTCGAAATATTTTTGTTCGCTCGGAATTTAAAAAGTTATATTGCGAGTTTCGCCCGAATAGAATTTCACTTCGAATCAGAACTGACAGTTCGAATAATTGTCGTGTTTAGTAAACTGAGTTCACAATAAATTTTATCTTCTCTGATAAAACAGAGAATAAAATCTGAACCTACATTTTTTGTTGAACATAAAAACGCAATGAAATTTATGTTAAACTTGTGAACACTGCGTACAACAACAAACCAATAAACCACTAAGAAACTTATTTGTGCAAGTGGATATTTAAAATTTCCATGTTCGCTTTTTGATATGTGACTATTCGTGTCTAGAAAACGAACAACCCTAATGAAGTGTATTTTTGGTTTGACAACGTCAAGGATTAATAAAAATAAATAATTTATACTTTACAATAAAAAAATATAATTTTTTTGTATACAATTTTGTATATTGTTGTAACATCTTTCATGATAAATATTGCTTCACCTACTTTGTCACAAAGTTCCTTTTGCGTTTGAAGTTGCTCCATAACAACTTCTTGGGTACTCATTTTGCAAATATTTTTTTCTTGTTGAAGCTAGAATAGCTGCAGGTAAGACTGGAATAGGATCAGAAAGTGAATGTGTTATAACATCAGCACTCTGTTGGTTATGTTATTAATCATTTTCAAATTCGTCCAAAAATCTTCAATTTGAATTTCATTTTCCATATTTGAAGAAACAAAATGCATCTTGTTTAGCAGCATATCGCTTTACTTTGCATTAATTGATTTGGTTCTTACACATAGATACAAACAATAAAGTTATTTTGTTTTGTTCTTGCATCTATAATTAATATAAATAACTTGTATTGTAAAATTTGGTGTTCAATGACATTTGACGCCAAATGACATTTCATTCCGACCGAATTGAGCGCTACCAAAAAGAGAAATCTTTTGAAAATTAATTTTTTTTCACCGAAACTCACAACGGGCTAATTGAAAAAAGAGTTTTTTTTCGAGTGCAATCTTGTTCACGTGAATCTCACAATAGGGCTGCATATGTAATTCTTTGTTGTTTGTAAGTAGTTATATTTTATATAACAAAAATATAAGGGATGTAAGTTCTATCTTCAAGACTTATTCTAAAAGACTTATTAAAGATTTACATGTAACTCAATCTTCAATTTTAAAGAAGAGCAGCTGAAGATATATATTATGTATTCCCAAACCCAAGTGTGTGATAATACCCTTGTTGTTTTTGTATTCAATATATAATACAGTGAGAAATTTCCAAATTAAAACGGTAAGTAGAAGTCCGGGTTTTTATAAACGGTGTCCATCAGCGAAAATCTTCAACTTTAAATTGTGACTATCGAAATACTAGCAGATTGACGTATAAGCAAGAGTGATTATTTAAAGGAACCTACTACGCATTCGCTGGTGTTCAAAATGCTTTAATTCTAAATCCACCTTAATCCATTAGGATGATTGCGGTATCCACAGGAATACAAAATATCAACTTCCACCCTTACAAAATGCAAATTGTTTAGTATCTCAACGAAAGTGATTATCCTTTGCAAGAATCTTCTGCAAGAATAATGTTGGAATGTTTTCGGACAGCATTTACACCTGGACCCATGTTCTGTAACTCTCACATCGAATGACTTTTCGCATAAACGGTGCGAATCAGACCAAAAACACTGCGGAATAACACACAATTCTGTTTCTCACACTCAACTGTTTCTGTAACTTTTTTTCACTCGATCACGAACAAAATGGAAAAAACTATTGGAAGTATTGGAAAAATGTGAAAAAACCGTATCTGTAAGTCTGAAATCGATACAATCTTTCGATTTTTCTATCAAAATCATTCGACCACTCTGATATAAGTGAGAACAAGGCAATAATAAAAAAAATAATAAAAATCAAATATGACGGAAAATAAACAAGAGGTAAATAACTTATTATATCTCTTTTACTGGGCGAGAGACCATCGTTCTGCTGATAGGTACTAAAAAATCTTGTCCGATATCCCTTTTAAAGGACCCAGTTGCAAAAAATGCAGAGCAGCACACATTCGGATCGGCTTAGGAATAAAGGTGTTTCGAACTCCTGTAACAAAACATTAGATGTGGCTTTTGTGAGGCGGTAAAGTTCAGGAAATCTTTCTCCAGGCATTTCAAACGCATTAGTGGTATCTCGTAAATGACGTCTGTGAATGCGTATCATATTTCTATTGTCACTTTGTTCACTAATTACAAGCACACGATGCATTTTACTCGTTTTAAAAAATTTAATTACAGCAAAATAAAAAACTTGAACACTTCAACCTTTTCGATATAAAAGAAAAAATAATTTTAGTTAAATGTGAAATAAATTGAAGCTGTCAGTTTAAGGGATATGTAAACATTTCTTCCATTGGAAACTGGAAACTATGGTTTTCTCACAGGGATGTTTTTGTATCTTGTTACAGACACAGTTCATTTTCCAATATAGAGAAACGATGAAATTTTTCGTTTCACCTCTAATAGCCTGCGAAAATACTCGACCGAGTTACAGAACATGGGTCCTGAAAAGATTTTATTCAGTGACGAGGCGTATTTTCATATTGATGGATAAGCCCCAACAACTCTAGAGAATGGCATTAAAAACGTCGACTTTATTTAAAAACGAGATTTTGACGTGTCATTCCAACCCACTTTGCCGACGCGTAATCTGAAGTGGAAACGTCAGATTGAAAGTAATTTGTTTCTATATTGAATTTTAAAGTTAACAATATTCCCCTGGACACCTTTTATTTGAAAAAAGATACAATCGAAAAAATTTCAGAATTATATAAAGAATTTAGTGAAATTCAAATCAGAACTTATTTTAATTTTAATAAAATGGTAAGTTTTGAAGATTTTTACATTATTGTCTAATCAAGTAGGTGTTTCTTAAAATACAACATATAGGACTATCATTTTAGTTTTGTTAATATTTAATATTACAAAATAACTAAGGAAGCGTAGTGAGCTCAAAGATTTTATGGATTTATGCTGAGAAACGTGCAAAACAAAAAACTGTTTAAAAGACTGTTTACATTACGACCGATGAACGAATGAATAAATATGATTTTAAGCAATTTATAAACGTAATTTCAATAAAAAGAAAATATTCGTATAGAATACCATCGCGTCATCGTCGATCAACTCTTTCTACATTAATAAAAACAAAAACGCAATTAAAACAAGTATTTCCAAATTTATTTTTTTATAAAGTATTGCCACCATCAATTAACCAAATCATCACCAACTTCATTCGCGACGAATTAAAAACGCTCATGTGAAAGAAATGTCAAAATCAACGAAATCGTTGGTCGTGCTCATGTGAATAATGCTTTGGTATTCTTATATAATAAAATTTGATTGATATTTGTACACATCTATTGTGAATGAGTCCAAGGAAAAATGGATGCGTTGTGAAGCGTCGTTCTTAATTATTAAATTATATATTTGTCCCTTTCTATCAACAACGTGACCCAAACTTAGAAATATATTTTTCTCCTTTTAACTCTTTTAGCTTTGCTTGGTTTTAAAAAAGTAAGTGTCAGTTTTGTTGGCGGTCGCTCGTAGTTCTGCGAATATTTTTCTTTTGCCAAAAATAGAAATAAGATCGACCCAAATTTATTAGTTACATATTTTATGTTTTTATCTAATGATATAATAATTAACTTTTCCTTTAATCACAATATCTAAATGTTTGATAATAATCATCGAACAAATTTGAAATCCAGAAAAAACAATATTCTTAGTGTTTTTCTTTGAGGTTCTTGTGCTTGGAAATAAATATTTTTAATTGTGTACAAATAACAATTCATACAATTATGGCACTGACTTCAGTTGCCACCAATTCTGTGGTGGACTTATCTGAAGAAAATGATAATTCTGCCAATCACGCTCCAGGTTCGTCAAACACAACTGCATCTTTTGAGCGTTCCTGCGACAATCCAGAATGCTCTGCACCACGGCTGATATCTATGGTCCAGAAACCTATTGCATCTGAGTTCGTTACCGAGCCGATGGTTGTCCATAAACCAACTCTCATCAATGGATTTACCACAGTGTTCCAGATTGATGGGATCGGCACTAGAATGGAAGACATCATGAACGAATCCACAGCAAACAACAACATCGGTGGAAATCACAAACCAAAGACAGTGTTTCGTGTCGTCCCGAATACTCACGCGCATATTGTCAATTATGTTGTTGTAGAAGCTGCCGCCGAGACTATGCAAAAGATCAAAGCAAACGATCCCGAAACCATGTGTAAGCTGCTCATTTCACAACGACTAAGTGCCGAGCAAATGCTCAAGAAACTCATCGGAAAAGCCCTCGAGGTACCCTCAAGAGTGGACACTGCATCTAATGCTCCATCACAAATCGCAGTTCCACCACCAATCCTAGCCCCGGCACCAGTTGAGATCGCAAAACCCCAAGTTCCACCCAACATAACTAAGAAGCTACCCACAGTTGCCGATGCAAACAAAACTTCTAATACATCTACAGACAAACGTATTCCTAAAAAACCAACTACCGAACATAATAAATCAGTAACTACAGCAAAAGGTTTGAGTTCTTCTACCAATCGGATTGCCGTAAAACCACCATCCCAACTGAATAAACCAAGAAAACCAGTACCAATTGCTCCAAAAAAACCCATCACAAATTCTTCGCAACCCAGTGCTGTCGCAGAAACTAGTCCTCGCCCAACGACTTTAACTCCACGTGTCATTCCAGCAAGTAAGCCGGTTGTCTGGCAGGCTATTCCGCCATCTCCAAAAACTACTTCGACACCCAATATGCCACCGCCTGCCGTTCCTGCCAAGAGCACTCCGCCTGTGGTTATTACAACATCAAATCTCAACACTTCACCACCACAACAAGATCATGAATTGTTTGATGTCGAAAAAGCCATAACCTCTACCGCAATTACTGTCCACCGAAGTCCTGTCGGATCCAACATACAAGAAAACACTCTCAAGAGGAAACTTGATGCAACACAAGCATTAGAGGTAGTCAAGCGTCTTAGACCAAGATCCCCCGTCAGAATGCAAAATCTAACTCCTTTGGCAGATGACAGCAATGTATCCATAGTGAAATTTTCTACGCCACTTCACAAGAAACTACCCACACTTCCCAAACCTCCAAAACAAACAGCTCCTCCAATGAAAATTCCACCTTCTCTCCACAAACCGGCAGTTGGTAGAAACTTGGTAAGTCAAAAGAATAAAGTTAAACCAATTGAGGAAAAACAAGTCAAACCGCTGCCTACACTTTCGAATTCAATCGAGAACGAGGTCTCGGTTGAACCTAGTCCGCCAACAGAGTTGGATACATCTGTGCGGCGGAAAAATAAACCACTTATGGGGCCGGCTTCCAAAATGAAAGCTCTTAAAGCGATAGCTGAAGCAAAAACAAAGGCTTTAGAAAAGGATCCATTGCTTACATGCCAAAAAACGGCTATAACCACAGAATCTGGACAAATGAAAATTGGGGAAACGACCATAACCCGAACTGGTTCGTCGAAGGGCATCGCAAAAGAGAGTCCCAAACCTGCAATAACTCTAACAAAGCCCTGTTCTGTGGCAATAACCGATATCGCCAAAACCGGTACAGCAACGGACTCTGACAATGATTCTCTGAAGTCTAATAAGAGATTAAGGCAGAATGTAAGGCCATCTGCCGAAAAGGAAGCACCCAATACCAAAAATAAAAATGGAGGCGACGAATCGGAAGACAAGTTTAAAGGACGATTTACAATGAAAAAGGAGGATGATAAATTATCTCGTAAACCGTTTCTCAGAGCAACCAGATCTATGGCATCGCCAAAATCAACCAATAGAACACCTCATAAATCAGATGCGCCTGATGAGGATATATCTGACTCTACACTACTGACCACACCATCGGCACCATCAAGAGTCTTGAGAGTTGTACTGCCCTCAACAAAGAATGGAATTGTGAATAATCCATCGACAGCACCACATCCCAATTTGAAGATATCTTCGGTAATAAGTGGTGGTGGAACGACGCTAGCTGCACCCATGATGGAAGTCGACAGGGAAACTTCTCCTTTGAGTATCGATGATGATAGCAAGTAAATAATTAGTTTATTTTAAAAATCTACATAATATTGTACTAATGTGTAAATCATTTTTGCAGCGGACCTGGTATCGAACAATTGCAAAAAGAGTTGGCCGATTTGCGACGCACCGTCGCTAGACTTACTCAAGGAAGGAAAACGTAGGCCGGGTCAGTTGAAGAAACTGAAAATGGATAGAATCTATGGTTTTATGTTACATTCACAAAGTGTCAATGTATTTTGTTTTAATAGAAATAACATTTATATTATTCATCAGACTGAATAATTCAGTTTGTTAGTAATAATCATTTCGTTTTTTTTTTTAAATGTTTTTGATTAATAAAGAATGTGAATCAAAATTAAACTGCGCCTGACTGAAAGGACAGTATTCAAACACATAATTCAAATGTTTTTACAGGGATTTGAATGTAACTGTCGGTTGCCGTATTTTATGCCTCAATGGACTAAAAAGATTCTTTTTAATTTATTTTAGAATTTGGCTTAAAGTAGACTGATTCTCTGCTGCGTTTACGTAAGAAATGTTTCTTTGGCCATCTATAGTTAATCCATTAATTTTACGATTTAGAAAAATTAAAAAATAGCATTCGCAACAGCAAAAAACAAAATTGGAAATTAATGAAAAGTGGTGCAAATAAAAATGGTTTTATACTATAATCATAGGGAACAATTGAATTAAAACCTGCGCAAAATACAAAGTCTTTGAATCACAAAGCGCTCTATCACGTGGCTAAGGTAGGTAGAGAATGCGGTCACAAGCCAGCTGGAAAGCGCTGTTGTCATACCATTAACTTGTTAGACCTACAGTTGTGCAGCAAGTTATGGTCTAACTATTTAATTTGCATGACTCATATGAAAGCATTCTAAGATTCAAACAGTTGTCTAAATACGCCATATTTAAGAGCTAATATACAATAGCTTAGAGGGTTTTTGGTGCATTTCGCGCAGAAAAGTTGCTTTTTTTCCAAAAACAAAACACACTTTGCTTGTTTTCATTTCTATTAATGCAAATGTTCTCTGTAAAAAACTTCAAAGCCAATTCAATTTTTCTTCATCGTCCACAAAACTCACAAAACTCATATCTTCTTACTTAAATTGTAGATCTCAAGCAGTTGTTTCTAATAATTCTATATCAGACTTTCTTCCACTATCCTCAGGTGTACCACAAGGCTCGATTCTTGGCCCAATATTTTTTACTATGTACATTAATGACTTGCCTAAGTTCTTATTTAGTTCTTCGGTTGATATGTATGCAGATGATGTGCAGATGCGTAGAAGTTTTCCTTTGGGTCTAGTGGAAAACGCTGCTTGTGAAGTAAATGAAGATCTCGACAGGATTCTTCAATGGTCTCGCATGAACTGTCTCCATTTAAACCCATCCAAGTCAAAATGTTTGGTTATTTCCAGAAAACCGGTAGATACTTCTTATTTTCCGTATATTTATCTTAATAACAGTCCTATCGTTTTTGTGGATTCTGCAAGAAATCTAGGTATAACTTTTAACAAAACTCTTACATGGAATAACCACATCAGGTTGACTTTGGGTAGGGTTTACGCAGGTCTTCGCACACTTTGGGCAACACAGTCGGTAACACCTTTTAAAACCAGATTAGTTTTAGCTAAAACACTAATCATACCAATTATTATGTTTGGGTGTGAGCTATTTAATAACTGTGACTATGAACATAAGCGGAAACTCAATGTGGCATATAACAGTATCGCACGCTATATTTTTGGATTGAAAAGATATGACCACATTTCCACTTTTTCAAAATCTATTTTTGGTATTACACTTGATGATCTGTTTAAAAAGAAAACGTTGACCTTACTCCACAACGTCATCCAAACGCGCCTACCAAGGTACCTATATAACAGGATCTGTTTCACCCAATCAATGAGAACTCTTGATCTCATACCAATACGACATAGTTGTTTGATTTCCGAACGACAATTCTTTATCCACGCGATACGTTTATGGAATTCCCTTCCCCGAGCCATTAGGCTAATAAGTAGTATAACCTTGTTTGGGATTAAGCTCAGACAATACTTGGAGGCACCCAGATGATGATTAGATATTCGAGTCTTTCTTTCTTTCTTGCTTTCTTTCTTTATTACTTTCTTTCCTTCTTTCTTTCTTACTTTCTTTCTTTCTTTTCTTTTTTTTCCTTCTTTATTTATTTTTTGTTTCAAAAAGCAATGTTATACTTGCTAATTAAAAAAAAAAAAGATAATTACATATGGTGTAATAATAATTATAAATATATTTATTTGTCATTTTTACATTTAATATCTTTTATTATAAATTGTAACACATTCACTTAAATATTATAATTAGAATTATCAATGAAGCTTGCACTATCAAATGAGATATTGTATCTTACTGTGTAAGTTATGAAAATAAAGTTTGAATTGAATTGAAAAAGAGCGCTAAAAAAAATTCAGAAAGTTAGAGAGGATCTGATATGTAAAAATGTCGGGCTTTTTTTGATGTAGTTTTTTTCAAAATCAATTTCCAGGAGTCTCTTATTGCTCGCGTTATCAATCTGATTACTCGTATTTTGATCTTATAAAGGCGTCAACAAAACTTAAAAATTGTAGAGACAAAAAGGTTTGATTCTTGAATTCAAGGAAATAGCTGCATTTAAGTACATAATTTCTCTAAAAAAAAAATAGATTAAAACAAATTAAGGTACGTAAACAAATAAGTTGGGAGGAAAGGTTTTGTAGTATCACAAATTACACGTTTCAAAGCTTTTATATCAATAGATATGAAACGTTAATTATTTTTTTCACTTAGCCATTAATTTTACAAAAGTGCCACTTGAATTTTTTGGGACATTTGTATTATTAAAATTTATGTTTGAATCTCAGTTCTAGAGCATCCAAAGCAAATCCACTTCAAAAGTAGATTTATTTAATTTTTTTAAATCTTTTGTATTCAACAGAAAACCAATTTTTAAAGAAATGGGTCGCTAGAACTTAATAATTTCTTCCAAAAAGTCTGTTTAAAAATTTTTCCTATATTTTAAGATTTAAAA
This sequence comes from Eupeodes corollae, assembly GCF_945859685.1. Classification (NCBI taxonomy): domain Eukaryota; kingdom Metazoa; phylum Arthropoda; class Insecta; order Diptera; family Syrphidae; genus Eupeodes; species Eupeodes corollae. The sequence continues at coordinate 60,838,943 of NC_079148.1, read as the reverse complement.
ATGTGCCTGCAAAATAAGTTTTTCTCAAAAATTTAAATGCCATTTCATTTGTTAAAAAATCTAGATTAACCCATTTTTTTTCAAAAATCATTCTAAATTTTGTCTTAAAAATATTTTTGGTATTAGCACTTAATAAAGAGCTTATAAATAAATGCAAATTTTACATTAAAATTTCGTCAAAAAATGTTGTCCCCTTTCTGAAATATCGAGTTTTGTAAAAAAATTAGTATTTTATTAAAAATAAAAAAAAAATTACCATACAAAATCGTAATCAATTTTATTATTATTATTTATTTGCACAGAAAGGGAAGAATTTTGAAATCGTTCCATTAGTTCCTGAGAAAACTTAAAAACAAAATTTGGGTTTTTTTTAATGGTGCCTTTCTGGAGCAATACGAAAATATGTTTTTCTTGTAGAAAGAAGCCAAATTAGAGAACGTTTTAGAAAAATCACATCTTGAACCAAAAAAATTGTGTGGGGACTACTGTTATTTTTCGTATTAATAAAATAAACAAAACTCCTTATACTAATCGGCTGAAAATCTTAATTTCAATCAACACAATTGTTTGGACTGTAGGGGCCAGGAAAGACAGACAGACGACAGTTATCGAGGTACCCACTTTTTTTAGATTCTCTACCGCCGTAATGTCATATTTGATTAAAATCTCTTAGAAATTGTTTAATTATGCAAAACTTGATATATAGTTCCTATATGTCGCAGTAAAAATCACTTCAATAATCACTATTTATGTGTGTCAAAAAAATGTAAAAATAAAATTGAATTATTATACAATTCATGATCTCTTATTCAAGGTTTCTTCTTAAGAACCTGAATATTTGCTCTTTTTCTTAGAAATAATTTTTATGAAAATAATTTAAAGCATGACTAAAGTTTTTTCAAATTCTAAATTGAGCGAAAATCAAAATTGGAGTTGTTTTTGACAGCAAACCACTTTTTGGTGAATGTAGTTAAATTACTAATAAATTGTTACTTATACAACTTAACTGTTATACGCTTTTTGGCTCATGTGACCCCCCCCCTGGATCGTCAATTGGTCAAAAGTTGATAAATTTGTGTTTTTTTTTTTGAAATAAGGCTAAATATCCGATTCATATTATGTTCTTGGTCCAATGTTCAAGCAAAAGTAGAACTTTTAGTACAAAGTTTAAGGAAGTTAAATATATAAATGGTGTTTTCATATACAAAAAATATATAATTCAAAATATAATGGGGTCATATCCATTAACGCAATGCGATTAGTTTTGAATTGAAGGGAATTCCTGCGAAAAAGCAACAAAAAATATCTCCCAGGGGGGAGGGGGTCATGACCCCTACGACCCCTCCTCCTGGATTCGTCATTCCCCTATTACCATTGGCGAGTCGAATGAATAAACGTGTGAGTGTGAGAAATTTGTGTTACCGTAGGAGAATTGAGAACCGTTGATTCGACTTAAATGTCATACATTTTTCGAAGATTGATCTCACTCTATTGCCGTTATCGAAAGTTCGTGGATTTGAACGTCATTTCTTTTATCAAATAACATGAATCAATGCATTTTTATTCAGTTTCAAGAGAACTAATAAAAATTAGTACTAAAAGTTAGTCGAGCTGATGTAATCGAACCCGAATGTAGCGTGTGGTGTTGGAGAGTTTGGTTTTTCAAAACAAAAAAAACCAATAGATTGCGACCAATTTGCTACAACCCTCAACTCACTTGGGTCACCTACTCGCGATGGAAAAGACAAATTATTGAACGACGAAATAAAAATATAAATATTTCCTTGGTAGTTCTCCCCTTTGGTACCACGTTTAAAGAACTGACTTAAGATTACTGGAGTTCCATACAAAAGAATCAAAGGTTGATCCAGGATATCTTGAGTCAACATAACGAATACACATTTTATTGTCACACGCCTTAAGAACTTGCACTAAAAACCAAAAGATACTCTGGAGGAACAAACTTACTATCATTGCGTTTTAACTGTAATATTAAGGAGTTGCTTGTTTTTTTAAATTGGTCTTACAACTTGTTTAATACAAATACAAACGCTTCCTTATTCAGTTGAAAATAAGATCTGACACTTAAGGAATTAATTAGAATTAAAAGAACTTAAAGTAGGTACAAAATATTAGTTATTATATCCATTAAACATTTCCTATGACAGGACTATCGGCCTGTCATCAGATAATCTAATAGAGACAACAATCCAACATCCAGTCCATGATCCGGTTATCGCAGTTTGGATTTTTCGAGCGGATCAAAATCCTGTCATCAAATTTGACGTTTGTGTTGTGTGTAGTGGTGAGCGTCCAACAACAACTACCGACACTAAAGGTAAATCAAAAGTAAACAACAGAATAACCGTTTCTAGTGGCAAATGTGACATTTGAGGTTGCCCATGGCAAGACATAATATGCCCAGTCAAAAAAACACTGGATTGCGGATGAGATTGCTGAAGAGAAGTTGAATGGATTTTAATCTTGTGGAGCCTCAGGGTAGTGAAAATATCTCACTTCAAACGTTCGATTTGCGAAACATAATAGGGGTATAACATTCTAGAACATGTCAGGACAAGACATCAACAGAATAGTAAAAAAAGTCGAAAAACAAATGGATTCGCAAAAGTTTCCTATTAAGTTGGTATCCGCAGCAACGGCACCTAAATGCTCTCCTATCGGCCAATATCCGGTACATATTTCAGTGATACCCTGGCTATATCATGCTTTCCTTTCGATAAAACTGTTTTTCTTAAAGATAGGCAATATCTTCCTGTATACAGTACAGTCCGTTTCTAGTATCTGATTGGCCAGCTCCGAAAAATTTGGCTTCCAATTTATTGGAAAGTTAGCCAAGAAAAATCTCTCAAGTCTACTTATGTCAAAATGACACCTAATTATGATTTTTCAATTAACTGAAAGCTGAACTGTATTACTTTGTTATTCATTTATTTTCTGCACAACTTTATTAAGTGCTATCTGTAAAAAGGTTCGTTGTCAATTTGGAAAAAAATAAGCAATATTTGTTTGCCTTACTTTCAAGTAATTTATGTTTTTTTTTAATCTGCCCATTGTGTGGCAATGCACAAGTGCTCGTTATCGCTTTTGTTTCGTAAATAATCCAGTTGTTTAAGATTCTTTGTATTTCAATTATAATAAAGGTCTTAAGGAGTATTTTAAGCCTTAGCAATAAACTTACACATTTTCTAAGGTTTAATTTGATTGTAGATTATTTGTTAATTTCTCACGTTTGTACTTTTTACTTTCCTTTTCTGTTGCCTTTCTTTGACCTTGTAAGACCTTTATAGGCTTTTCACACGAAACCCAAAACCCGGTTATAGAGAAATAATCGGTTCTTGCCAAAAACTTACAATACTCGTGAGCCACAATTTTTCGTAAAGAACAAGTTTTATATAAAACATTATCGCAAACTAATAGCAACTCAAAGATAAATTAAACAAACAATCCTTTTCCAAATTTTCAGCGCTAAATTGTATGTACGTAAAATAGCTGATGTCTGCTGTTAAGAGAAATATTTCACTTAAATATATTGAATTTTGGTCCACAGCTCCTGGTGACTTCAGCAGACAGTCTTCAACCCAATACAGAGATACTCCGTTCATGGAATTTATAGAAGACGGAAAAGTTCTTTTAGATCTAGTTCCCACTTTACTCATCGTACGCAAACAGATCTAAGAACTTTGGGTCTGCCATCGTTCAATGAATAATTCGTTTTTAAAAACTTTTCCTTGGACGTTTCCATTCTGACGCATTTGATTTGTTTAGCTATGTTTTTGTTGACAAAACAAAATCCAGTTCTTTGTTTAAAAAAATAATATAATTAAATTAAGAACACGTTTTCTAAAAAAAAACAGCAACTACAAAAATGAGTACAGAATTGTACGCTTCCAATAAAACTCAAATAGAACATAATGGTTTTGAAAAAAGTACAACCTACAAAACAAAATTGGAGCCAGAACTTATGGAATGCGGGAAAGTTTTTTTATGCTTCATATCCGAAGAATTTGTTTTCTTCTGTGGCTTTTGTAAAAATGAAACTTCTAAATATACAATTTTTGAAGAATTTGCTAATCACATCAGAAAAAGTCACTTAACGCTTTCAAATGATAACCATCCAAATGATGAAGTTTATAAAATGTGTACTGAAATGGAAGATAAAAAGGTTATATCTTAAGGCAAAACTTCATAGGAATGTTTGTATTTTTAAGGTTTCTTTTCTTTTTTACAGCTATCCCCTGAACATCAAGTATCATCGGAATTTGAAATAGAATACCTTAATTATGACGAAGAAATAGAGGTATGCATAGAACTTTTTTAAGAGATTCAAATATTTATCCTTAGTTTTATGTGTTTTTTAGAAAAACAATGTGAAAGATAATTTTGATAAGACAATAGAATTGGGTCTAAGTGATGACGGTCCCCGGACACCTCCTCAGGTAGGTAATATCTGATGAATGTTGTAGATGCCAAAACTGCACTAGGAAAATACTGACAAAATTAATTATGGTGCTTAAAAAGATTAAGTCTGGAAAGCTTCCATAATTTATTTTGAATTTTCAATAGTTCCGAAGGGTAACAAACAGTTGAGCTGCCCTTTTTTGAGAGTAAGCCAAGACTGTCATAAAGCGAACTTTCTAAAACACAATATGAATCCCCTTTTTTGTTAAAAAAAAGCTTAATTTGGTAAGACCTCAAAAGATTCTCAGTCCACTAAATGGGTTGGTATCAATGTTTAAAACATAAAACTATTTTTTGTTTATAATGTTAATTGCTTTTATTTTCTTCGGCCACGGAAGAATTTATTCGTTTTGAATTGAAGCCTTTTTCGTCGTAAATTATACTTTTTGGGTATGCCCACATGAGTCTGACAGCAAATATTTGTATTTACAAACCCAAAGAGCTATGTTTCATAGTAAACATTGCAGCAGTGATATATCCAGTTCCTTTCCTCCTGTCGAAAATTCGTTATACTTTTACTTCTGAAAATACCTACTTGTCTGTTTATATAAGAGCTTAAACTTTTGTATATCTCGTCTGGACCCAGTTACTACGCCAGAAGATATAACTTCCCACTTGGTATCTACCAAGAGCATACCTTCCAGCTCCTCTATCAGGTGTTCTAAGATCAGTAAACCAAAAAGCTTTGTTTCCTCTTTTAAATTAATAACGAATCCCACTTACTTTGATTCTATTTGCAATCCAAATATATGGCCCGCAAAGACTTAAGTCAAAGAATTTACTCAAAGTCAAAAACAGGGTGTTTCTTTGAAAAACAAATCAAAAAACTTAACAGGCTTGCGCTCTTCTACCAAAACGTAAGGGGACTCCGTAGCAACACTACTCACATTTTTCTTAACTCCCAATCATTTCCACACGACGTATTCGTTTTGACAGAAACGTGGCTTAATTCAAGCTTTTCCGACACAGAACTTTTTAGTCAAGAGTTCGAAGTTTACAGAAACGATCGTCATGTTGGTAATGCAAAGGATTTAGGTGGAGGTGTTCTCATAGCGGTAAAAAAATACATATTTCTCTTCATCTGTATCTTTTCCATTTGTATTATCAATTGAACTGGTATGTGTAAAGATAATGGTACAAAAAGTTTGGAGTCTGTTTATAACGATCCCTCCTTGACATTAGACTATCTTATAAATTTGTCCAACTGTGACACAAATATCTTACTTTTAGGTGATTTTAATTTACCTCACATTGACTGGATTCTATCCGAAGACGAATCCTGCCTTAAAGCCTCTCCTTCTTCTTCACAAATGGAACTGTCTATTCTCGATAAAGTCCTTCTTACTGACTTACAGCAAAGAAGCTGTATTAAAAACTCAAAAATCGAATTCTCGATTTAATCTTTTCTTTTGACGCTTAGTACTCTTGTTCTAGAATCTTGATCAGGAATCACTAATATTGACAAATATCACCCCCCTTTGAACACTTTTTTTGACTTAAGTAATCATTTAACTAATCAGAGTAATTCTTTTGATTGCTTATATAATTTTGATTTCAGAAGAGCCAATTTCCAGCAGTTGTCTGAAGATTTAACCATTTCTGGAATTGCTGATACTCTAGCATTTTCTAACATTGACGAAGCAGTTTCAACTTTTTATAGGATCCTTAATTATTGTTTTGAAAAAAATGTACCGATAAAGAAATCAAGAAATACAAACTTTAGCCGTCCTTGGTACACGAAAGAATTGCGTTTACTACGTAACAAGAGAAATAAGGCATGGAAAACGTATCTCAAAACTCTGTCTCCAGTCAACTTCTCTTTTTATGTTGAACTCTTTAACCAATTTAAATCTCTTTCTAATTTTGTATATGCTTGTTATGTTACTGATATGGCCAGCTCTTTGAAAGAGAATCCTAAAAACGTTTGGAATTTTGTAAACTCAAAGAAAAAATCAGATGACTTTCCAGTTAACTTCACTTAGAAGAACCTTTAGTTAGATAAAACTTTTGATATCTGTAACGCTTTCGCAACGAATTTCCGTGAGTCATTTGTTAATAGCCCTCAAAAAGTTGATGAAGTATATTTTCATAATCTTCACACTTTTTCGCAAACTAGCTGTAGTCACATACCTGTGCTACAGAGTACGGTCCTTGATCTTTTATCTGCGTTGAATGATGACTGCTCAGTCGGTCCTGATGGTATTCCCCCGATAGTACTAAAAAAGTGTAGTAATGCTTTAGTTGAACCCATTACGTTTTTATTCAAACTTTCTCTAAAAACAGGCAAATTTCCCAGTATATGGAAGAAGTCATTTCTAACACCAATTTTCAAGAAAGGTAACAAGTCAGATATATGCAACTACATGCCCATTGCAAAGCTTTCTTGCATTCCTAAAGTATTTGAACAAGTTGTTTGTGAAAGCGTAGCATATTTTAGTAAAAATATCATTTGCGAACAGCAACATGGTTTTGTGAAAAAAAGATCAACCGTTACTAATCTCACATTCTCAAACATATGTCCAAAAGCTTTAGAACAAGGTTATGAAGTTGACTGTGTATACACTGACTTTTCTAAAGCTTTTGACCAACTTAGCTACGGAATTATTTTATTTAAACTTAAGGCTCTTGGTTTTCCACCATTTTTGGATTAAGTCATACCTTGAAAACAGATCCTACGAGGTAAAATTTAGAAATTGTCATTCTGAACCTTTTGTTGCTCAATCTGGTGTTCCCCAGGGAAGTCATCTTGGCCCTTTTCTGTTCATCCTGTCTATTAAAGACGTACCGTCATGTCTACGTTGAAGTGAAGTTCTCATTTTTGCTGATGACATGAAATTTTTATAAGATTATAAAGTCCACCCATGATCGTGTCCTTTTACAAGCCGACATTGATAGTTTCACATTTTGGTGTGGAAAAAAAGCCTTGCCCTCAACCCTTTAAAACGCCAGACGATAACTTTTACTAAAAAACGAATCGTTAGTGTATTTGATTATTGTATTTCACAGCAAAAACCCTATCGGGTCTCCACATTTAAAGATTTAGGTGTACATTTCTGTTCCAACTTAGAGTTTACACATCACATTAATTTAATTGTTAAAAAGGCAAGCTCTATGCTTGGTTTTATAAAACGCTGGGCAAAGGAGTTCAATGATCCCTATGTTACTCTTTCTTTGTACAATTGCCATGTTCGTCCTCATCTTGAATATGCATCGCAAGTATGGACTCCTTATTACGAAATTTAAAGAAAACGTATTGAATCAATTCAACATAATTTTATTCGCTTTGCCCTAAAAGGTCTTCCATGGGAAGATCCTTATGATCTGCCTCCCTATGAACATCGTATTCAGCTTCTTCAAATGCAATCTCTCCATCAAAAGCATGTTAATAATGACTTAGTATTTTTTCATCAATGGTGAAATTGATGCACCTTATTTGCTTTCCTGTTTACATTTAAATTACCGGGGCGGAACTCATCACCTGCGCACATTTTATTTTATACATATTGACTTCCATAGAACTAGCTATGACAAGAATGAAGCTTTAAGTCGAATGAGCATTTTATATACATAACTTAAACTGTTCATCGATAGATTTAAAGAGTTTCACATTGCAACTCAGTTTCCTTTCAAAGCTTGTCCTCAAATAAAAATTTAAAATTCTGTACACTCAATAGCTACCTTCTCTAAGTTTGTATCTAGATCGTTTAAATCTTTACAACATCATATTTTTCAAAAGTAATTCATACAAATCTAGCAATTCTTGTATATTTTATCTGTTTACACATTTAACCTCTTATGGCAGTAACGAAAATTCACTTTCTGCTGAATGTTAATATTACGAGTTCAATCTTAGAACTTTCTTTCTAAAACTCTGACCTAAACACCAACTTTTTAACCTTTTCTAATCTTAGCTGTAAGGTATATACTAAGTAAGTTATATAAAGTAATTCTCAAAAACAAGTGACATTTCATTTTTTTCCAGACGAAGGATATGCTAGCCCAATGGCCTGACCAGCAAGTTCTACAATTCATAGAACTCTGCCATCAGCAAGAGTGTCTTTGGGATGTAGATTCTAAATTATATCACAAAAGCAAAGTGAAAGAAAAAGCCTATCAACACATCTTCCAAAAATTTAACGATCTCAATCCAAACGTCCTGGATGGTGTCGGATCAGTTAAAAATGTAATCAACGAACTACTTGACTTGAGTGATATTGGCGAGGAACAAGATCAAAACAATGAAGTATCATCAAGTCGTGAAATTTTTGAAAAGCTTCAGTTACTTAAAAATTCACCTAGGGCCAAATCAATCGATATTTCTGACATCACATATGCCAGTGAAAATGACCAAAATAGTTTTGACGAAGCGGACAGCATTGATCTAGATATGAATTCTGACAATGACAGCTCAATTGAAATGAATAACTTATCCGACACTGGAAAATTGTCTTCCAAAGTGAAATACTGCCCAGTTTGTCGTGTTAGTTTTGAAAGTATCAAAGATTTAAAAACTCACCTAAGTGACCTGTTTTCTAATTTACAAAAGAAATCCTGTGATACTTGTGGGGCTAATTTCAAGGACCGAAAAAGCCTGGTAGCTCACCTTCGCACTCATAAAAAGGAAAAACCTTATCTGTGCGAAGTTTGTTCAAAAAGTTTTGCAACATTGAATGAAATGGAATTACATTCTGCAAAGCATAGTGAAGAATTGCCATTTGTGTGTGAAACATGTGGATTGCAGTTTAAATATTTGAATAATTTGGAAAGTCATAAACTACTGCATGGCGAACCGTCATTTGAGTGTACCGATTGTAATAAGAAATTTTTCTTAAAACGTCATCTTGCTTATCATCTACTTAAACATGGCCCTACAGAATCGGCAACTTGTGATATATGCAAAAAAACATTTCGAAACAAGGATTCGCTTTTGCGACACGAAAGAAAAATACATAAGATCATGAAACGGCGACGACGTTAAATAAAAATAATTATGACTTGAAGAACCAAAGCAATCTGAATAATAAAAGATTGCCGTGGTTTGAGTACTCAGCATTTGAAAATAGTTTTAAGCTCAAAAATTAATAATTGTTGATTTTTTTTATACTGAAATATAACTTTTTTAAAACAATAAAGTTATTTATTTATTAAGAATAATCATTTTTAGAAAAAATACAAGGAACCAACAATTAGCAAGTCTAAATGTTGCGAAGGGATAACAATCATTGAAATTTTGGTGAAGTGAATTGTGAGCACTTAAAAGGGCTTCATGTCTTATTTAAAAACAATAATTAATTATTTATTTTCAAAACATTTATTTTATCACTAAAACTATCTTAAGGTACATACAAAATTAAATTATATTTAATCAATTTTTAAACAGAAACACAAAGTATAAATAATAAATGCAAAACAACTTATTGAAGAAAATAATTGCCAAACCATCTCTCTAAAATGTTAACGGAATTTTTAAGCTTTCTATTAAACAAAGTATTAAACGTACGTTGATTTCCAATTGTCTCTTGTGAATTATCGTTTCGAGAAATTCTATTTCCTCGCTTTTTTTGATTTTTCGCAGCATTTTCTGCTAAAAATGACATAGATGAACTCTTGGATTTTGGCCACCAAGTCGTTGGTTTTAGATTCGAAGCAGATGGTTGATGGTCGAAAGTGAATAAATTCAAAAGATTTTGTGGTGAAAACATTGGTTGAGAATCTTCAGCATCAGAATATGAGACGGGGCTTGTGTTTTCGATGTCACTTTTAAGTTCTTGTTTATGTTCTGATAGTGATGAGGAGTCATTTAGTTCGTTATTCAAAATTGATGATTCAGTTGGTGTAAGCTCGGAATCTTCGTTTTGGAATAAACTTTTCGTTGGCTCATTTATGAAGTCCAAATTTCCATCATTCAAATCAATATTATAACCTTCGTTTTCTTCCGACAGATGATTTGCCCAGTTGTCCATGAAGAGGCTATCTTCAGAAACTGGTGGAGGAGTGTTGTGTGTAGGAGAGGTGCTGCTGCTTGTTGTTGAGACTAGATCGACTTCGGATGAGCTTTCTGATAGCGGTAAATCTGTGGAAGTTTGGTAGTTTTCTGTTGTTTCCTCGAGGCTTACGATCTGTGTGGTTGTGATCACTTGCGGCTCAGTTGTAGTTTCGATTGCGGTTGATATAGATATTTTTGGTGCATCTGCATCTAAGGTAAGTGATCTTTTGATTGGAAGTGGAGGTTGCGGTGTAGTAGGGATGGGAATTGAAACAATAATTGTTTTAGGGGTTGTTGTTTGTTGAGCATAATCCTTGGCATTTATATCCTCTGTGATGATTTCTTCCGTCGAAGTTGGTATTGAAAGTTCCTCTTCTGTGGTAGATTCTAGATGTGGGAAGGTGTCGATAATTTCTTCTGGAAGTATTTCGTTTTCGAGTTGTATTTCATCGATTATTGACATCGGAGTAGTAGTTGGCTCTTGCATTGGAATCAAGGGATCTGTTCCGATGTACATGTTATCATTTTTTGAAATTAAGTTGTCGGTAACGCTTTCTAAAGATTCTGTCGTCGAGTTATCATCGTTATCGGATGAACAATCGCTAGGTAATTCCGTTGGTATTGTTAGCATAACTTAAAAGATACATTTAGTATTTTGTGTATTAAATTTACAACTCATGAATTTAAAAGTTACAAACTTACGTTTTTGAGAACTTTCAATTGGATAAACTCCACTGTTTTCACTCAAACTCACGCTATCCGTCTGACTTAACATGAACTAGAAAAATTCAAATAAAAATGGCCAAATTATATAAAAAAACAATCACTTCTTGAAACAATTTCTAACTCACCACCAAATAAACTAAGATTAACATTGTAGAAAGGATACTAAATTTAAACACACAACTAACTAAGTTATTTTTAATATAAAACAATAACTTAGTGATCTTAATGTTTATTTTCCTTAACATCGTCTCGAAGAGAATGGGGAAATATTACTGAACTATTAACTTGAGGAACATTTTAACTTCCATCATTAAATGCAATATTTTGGTTTTTCTTGTTGACACAGTGCACACCTGTTGCACATAGTGGAATATGTACATAAATATTCACTAAGCTTAAATTATAATTAGCAAAATATAGAGTAAGGCACTTTTCGATGATTCTTCAGTTTTTTTATTTTCAATGTCTAGTTTCCGTGTTATACTTATTTTGTTTATAAGCATACATATGGCCTTGGCAGAGGTAATGTAAAAATGTTGAAAGGTATAATGAAAACAAAACATGAGTCAATTTCTTGTATTATTATAAAGTGTAAGTAAAATTGGGTTGAAATTATTAATTTTATTAGAATAAGACGTAGAAGTGACTTAACTCTAGACATTTGTTATGAGAGTCATTGCGTAAAAAGGCATCAATAACATTTAGAAGATTTTATAATAAATAACCCTTCCCCCGTCTAAAAGGGGGATATTAACCCTCCTTTTTTCTTGTTTTGGGTCAATCTTCTCACACCAGATTGTGGTAAACTTTATGTTATGGCAAATTGTCTATTTTTATTATTTAAGTTTTAATTCGTCGATTTTTTGTAATAAACGTGTCTAGCTAATAAATTGAATGAACATCTGTATTCTGAAAACCATTTCCTCTACAGGCACAACTTTAGGCTCAAATTTTAGTTAATTTATTTTCCTTAAAATCGTAGAACATGATTGCATTCAAAAATAAAAAAAATGCTTCAGGGTAAAATATACTAAAAAGCTATTTTTGGACATTTTGCGTTCTTCGCTTGAGGTCGGAAACTTGGATTATTAATTAGGCCAATAACATAAACAAGTTACCAAAAAATCAGAACTACTGGTCTGTATGTATATAGCTACTGGGCTAAGCTGTAAAAAGAGAATACTTTTGGTTTAAAAGACAAGTCTCGATTTCAATTAAACGAATTAAACACACATTTTTAAGGAAAGTTATGTCTCTCGACTTTTGCCGCGTAAACTTTATGAAAACGCGGAATTACTAGATCACGACATCTGTTTGAGTTTAAAAATTTGAATTCATTGTAAAGATCCTCAGTTTGGGGGGTTAGAAGTATGTCAGAGAACAAGGTTATTGTGCGGAATTTTATAAAATTCTCAAACGACATCCCAATAAGTTCGGATGCATACTGCGAAACTCTATCGTAACGTCGCAGCACGTGAATATATCTTATTGCGCTATTAAATGCAACCGTTAATTTCCTTTTACTCTCGAAGTCTAACTTACAAAATATTTCACAGCCGTAAGTAAGCAGAGGTAAAATCAGCGTTTTCACTAGCAGGATTCTAATTGTTAAAGGAATAAAGTGCTGGGTTGACCATAGCATGCGTAGGACACCATACAATTTCCCAATTGTGTTGTTTATGTAATGTGTCCAGGTAAGGCTGCGGTTAAAAACTACACCTACATTTTTAGCTGAGTCGACATAAGCAATAGGACAGTTATTCAAAAGGATTTCTGGAAAGTAAGACACATCAATTTTGTTTTTTGAAACCACGAGACACTTTGATTTCTTTGGGTTAAGAAGTAAGCAGTTTTCAACCGACCAACGCTCAATCAAGCTTAAGTCCTCATTTATACAAGCTGCAGAGTGTTCAATACGTCCCAATGGGCAGCTCAAATAGAGTTGGGTGTCATCAGCATACAGGCGTATTGAACGTTGGCTTATAATTGAAGGAAGTTCGTTAACATAGATTGAAAACAACAACGGGCCAAGAATCGAACCTTGCGGAACACCCCTAACGACAGGTAAGAAGTTGGAAAGAGTTCTGTTAACCTCTACTGCTTGCGCTCGATCAGTAAGGTATGAAAATAAGAGCATGACTGCGGAGTAAGAAAGGTTAAAAGTACGTAAGAGTTTTTCGCAAAGTACCATGTGATTTACCATGTCAAACGCTTTTGAGAAATCGAGGAGTATTAAAAATGTGACATTATCCTCGTCTATAGCTTTCCTTATATCTTCCGAGACACTTAACACAGCTGTAATGCAGCTGTTTTTCTTTCGAAAGCCTGATTGCTTGGGGGTTAATAGACTGAACAGATTAAGAAACTCATTCATTTGTTTTTGTATAATTTTCTCAAAAACTTTTGATAAAAATGGCAATATTGAGATTGGCCTAAATTCGTCTCCTTTTGAAGTTTTTGGAATGGGTAATACTTTTGCCCTTTTCCATTGTGTTGGGAATTCATTTTGTATCAAGATGGAATTAAAAATATGGGTAATAACGGGCAAGAGCGTTGGTAATATAATTTTCAAAAACAAAGAGTGCATATTATCAAGGCCTATAGCATTAGACTTAATAGAGAGGAGTGCTTCTACAACATCCTGCGCAGTTATTGCAGAAAACGTAAATGAATTTGAGTTTGAGGTATGCGATGAAAAAATCTCTTCACAATATTGTATGGGATCTAACGATTGCTGGATAATAGCTGGGTTAGAAACGAAAGATTTGTTGAGAGCGTTGATGTCTATGTCTTCAGCCAAACCACAAGATACTTTTCCAACACCGATATTCTTCAAATTTTTCCAAATTTGCTTACTTCCTAAAGACGCGTTGATGCGAGTTGCATACAAAGCGGATTTTGCCTTTCGAATTTTTTGAACAGTTTTGTTGCGCAAAGAGGTAAATTTTTGGTGAAAGCTGTCAAGACGAAAGAGTTTCCACCGTCTATAGGCTAGGTCACGCTGTCTCATCAAAGAACGTATGTCATTTGTGAACCATGGTTTGTTGTGAGGAGCGCAGCTTTTGGTTTTTAAGGGTACATGGCTCTCAAATAATCTATTCACCCTGCTATTTAGAAAATCTACCTGCACGCTAGGGGATCGGATTTCCATGATATTATTCCAGTTTATGCTTCTAAGATACATTTCAAGTGAAGTATAGTTGATTTGTTTGAAATCACGGTATTCGATGGAACGAATATGAATCTCTACTTGAAAGTCGAAAGTTAAAAAAATTAAATCATGCTTTGAAAAAGCTGCCGTAGACAACTGATCGTAAAGAATCACTTTGCTTTGATCGGTCACAAGAAATAAATCCAACAGAGTGGGGTCAGAATTTGAAAAATGGGTGGCAGCACATGTGTTTACGGAGTAAAGATTAAGAGAGAGAAATTCGTTGAGAAAGTTATTTTCATCAAAAAGGTTGCAATTGAAATCTCCACATAGAATAATATTAGGATATGAAACTGAAATTTGTTCTAAGGTAGAAATAAGTGGAGAGATACTAATGTTTCTGTTTGGTCTGTATGTGGTACCTATAAGAAGCTTTTCACTGTCATTAGTTAACTCAACAAAAATATAAAATATAACCCTTCCCTCACATACATAGCAACGCCCCCTCCTCGGCAACGCACCCTATCTGAACGATACAACTTATAACCCGCTTATGAGCATAACTGGTCGTTTAGCGAAACATTAAGCCAAGTTTCAGATACACAAACTACGTCAACCTTTGAATCTTCGAATGTACAACGAAATTCGTCGATTTTACACATTAAACTTTGTGCATTAATATGGCACTCTCGAAGGCCAGTTTGATGAAATATTTTAAAGAAAGTTAGTAGTAGAACAACGAAAGACCAAACATTATTAAAAAAAAAAAAACAAAGTTACAGTTGAATACGAAAGCTTAACTACTCGTAATAAAACATTAAGTTCCTGCTATAAATACTGATTTTTATAGTAAATTGGCACATTCTTCACAGTGTGTTCCTGTTGTTTGGTTGTTTTTTGAACAATTTCTGTTCTTTAAGCCTAGATTTTAAGAATATATTATTTTGTTTTAAATTACTTTACTTATTTTTATATTTATAACAATTTCAGGAATTCTAAAATCTAAATTTGGCTTTTCTTAAATCTTCACACATACAAAGTTGTCCTATTGTTTAGTCCGTCACTGTATATGTTCATGTGAGAGTATGTTTTTATTTAACAATTTGAAGTAAGAATTTGATATGCATTTACGAACATACATTTCATACAAAAATATGCTTTAATTGATACACGGTGTGTATACGCAATTTTATTTATTCTTAGTTTGAAGACTCTTTAATAATTATAAACATAGCTTCTTAAGATTTTTTTGTTTTTGTAATTGCAAGCATCTTAAAGGCACTTGACAGGCGCTGTGCAACTCATCTAGTTTACGAGGGTCGTTTGAAAAGTCCGTGCAAAAATAAATACTGCTTAATTTTTTTGGATAAACCTTTTTTATTTTTCAACGTACAGTCTCCTTTCAGGCTTATACACTTCGTCCAACTCTGTTCTAGTTTGTTGATCCCTTCCGAATAATAGGATTTGTCCAAGTCTGTAAAGTAGCCATTTTTTGAGCGGATTCCCCTTTAGGAACCCTTTGTTTAGATTGCTCTTTGGTCTCAGGAGTGTAGTAATGTATCCATGTTTCATCAACAGTGATGAAACGACGCTTAATACCTGCGGATTTTGCTGGAACAGCTGCAAACCATTCTTGCAACACTTCACACGATCTCGTTTTTGGTCAATGGTGAGCAGTCGCGGCACCCACCTGGCGGACAGCTTTCTTATGTTCAAATGTTGAGCAAAATATTATGTACCCGTTCACTCGAGATACCCACAACACTAGCAATCCCACGCCCCTTTATTCTTCTGTCATTCATCACTATATCATGGATTTTATCAATGATTTCTGGAGTTGTAACCTCAACAGGGGGTCCAGAACGTTCAGCGTCTGTTGTGCTCATATGGCCACTCCGAAAATTTTGAAAGCACTTGTAAACTGTTCTACTAGAAGGTGCGCAGTCACCATCATGTTTATCAAGCTTCTGTTTAGTCTCCTGACGAGTCTTGCCTTTCATAAAGTAATGTTTAATCAACACACGAAATTCTCTTTCGTTCATTTCTTTGACTTCCTCAATTTAAACGAATGTCAAACACGAAATAATAGACCGACCTAGCTAAAACTTGGTGTGTATTCTTTCAAGACATGCTACTAACTGTAAATAACTTCGATAAGCACCAGTAGTGCCATCTGTCTGACTTTGCACGGGCTTTTCAAACGACCCTCGTAAATGATCCTTTATTTTAATTTTAAATATCCAAAGCTTTTTATAGTTTTTAGGTAAAGCGCAAAAGGGTTAATCGAATACTTTTTTCGGAGTTGGTCTTTTTATCTAATGTCATGACTTACTCCTGAACAACGTTTGCAAATAGTGCAAATTTATAGCTAATTCTGTTGGCTGTGCCCAATTCTATCGAAGAGGTGTTCTTTAACGATGGTAAACCACTGTGTAAGCTTTTCCATCTGTCCTTTTCTAAAGGTCCCTTTTCGAGCGGATGGAAAACAGCATTTGTTCAGCCTGTCCCTAAAAAAGGTGAATTCTCCTCCCCCCTAACTATTGTCCCTCCTTTGGAAGGTCATGGACACGCTTATTAATTTTCAGCTTAAGAAATATCTTGAAGAAAAAGGCTTCTTTATGACCGGCAGTACGGCATTCGTAGCAATAGATCCAATGGCGATCTCATGGTATATCATATAGCCCAAAGGATGCTAACAATGGTGTGCCACTAAATTGTTTCGATGATGACAGTACCCTCAACTTTTCATATTCGTTTTTAGATTCGCATCCTCGTTCTTCGGATGGGGACTACCAACGGCAGGGTATCATAAGTTCATTAAACTCTGATGTTGACAGCATTGTACAATGGGGAGTCAACAATCGTGTAGAATTGAATGCTTCGACAACTCAATGCTGTCTACTTTCGCAAAAGTAAACCCCTCCCGCAATGCCACTATCCATGAATGGTACTTGCATCAGGAGACTGAACAGGTATTAGTACTAGGTAGGTATGTGCATTACAAACCACTTGTTGTGGAGTGATAACATATTTGACGTCTCCAAAAATGCTGCTAAAAAATTAGGTTTTCTGCGACGATGCAAGAAGTTGTTAACCTATATTCGTCCAAAACTCGAGTATATTTCCCATATCTGGGTAGGTGTTCCTATAACCCACTTGAGTCTCTTGGACAGAATTCAAAATAGAGAGTATCTCTCGAGAACAGTCGTATGGTTCAATGTCTGTCTTTATTTTTTCTCTACTTTTATAAGCAATGCTCTAGCGAAATAGCCAGTTGCAAACCTCCCCTCAAACAATTCAACCGTAATACCCCTTGAGCCCATTTGCGAACGTACTGTAAAGTACAGAGATTCTTTCTTTAGTCGCACTACACGAGTTTGGAATGCTCTACCAAAGTCAATATTTCCCACTCATTACAATGTGCAGACATTCAAAACCAATGTGAATCGTTATCTCCTGTCCTCCCTTCCTAATTGCTCGCACTATGTTTAATCAATTTAAGGGTATTCCCCTTGGGTGCGCGCATAAAATAAAAAAAAATAAAAACCAGAGTCGGAAATTCGGCTAACCATGGAGTATCGAAAAAAAAACTCTAATGAGTCCACCCGTCCCTTGATCTTATGGAAGATTTTGTGGTAAGATCTTGGTTTGCGTGCTCACGTCCAAATCGTGAAAAAATTGCACATTCAAAGAAAGGGCCCAAAACGAGATGACCACCAATTCCGATTTTCACAAGGAATTTTTTTTTAAGTGAAGAAGCTCATTTTTGGTTGAATAGGAACATACGTTAATAAGCTAAATTATCGTTGTTGAGTTCCTACGCGCGCCGGCCGCCCGCGCTGTTACATCTTTTAAAAGTCACTGTTTGAGGTGCTCTATGGGCAGAAGGAATCACTCCATATTACTTCAAGAATGAAGACGGACATAACGTTGCAGAAAATAAGGAACGTTATAAAGATAATATTAATGACTTTTTCGTTTCTAAATTGGAGGATGTTGATATGGCATACCTTTGATCCCAACAATATTGAACGCTATTAAAACTTGACGAATTAAATTTATGATTTTTGGCAATTCAGAATATTGTTCTGAAATATTAGTGCTTGGCAAAGTTGAAGCGATGGGACTTCTTCTAGAAGTTCATCATGATGGTGTCAACAATTTCTTTTTGAGATCACATCACACTGTCGTCAATTTTGTCTTTTAGTTTTTAATTTAGGGGGTACACATTTTTTTTAAGCATTGTGGTGTGTATATGAACTCCAGTTTTCATTCCACCACTTCTGCACGATCAGTTGTTGGAGTTCCTCTCCCATCTGAATAGCGGTCTTCTTCTACTGCGCCATCTCTCGGGATTTAATTCGAAGACCTTCCGGGCTGAAGCTTTGGTGTCCATTCGCTCTACATGAAGCAGCCGTCTAGGTCGTTGTACTTTTATTCTTTCAACAAGTTCGTTGTATTTTCTACTCCATTTTCCATCTATGTAGGCGGGACCAAAATTCCCCAAATTGAATTCTCTCGGAGCTTCAAAGACGCTCTCATCTTTCTTTGATGCTCGAGAGATGACTTTACTAGTCAATTGAATTTAAGGTCTAAAAAACCAATTTTAACAGAACTATGTTAAAAAAGTATCATCGCCTTGTCTTAAACCTTTTATGACATCAAATGTATCGGTGAGATCTTTTCCGACCTTGATAGAGCTTGTAAGGTAGACATTTATAAAACTTAAAATTGGCATGATGGTTAGTGCGTTCGACTTTCTGTTCCGGACTCCGTTGGCTGGGGCCACGAGGCATACGTGCAGGAATTGGTGCAAGATGGTCATCGTTGATCTTCATGGGCAGCCATTAGCTGCAGTGAAGTAGCTTGGTATTTGGTTAGATCAGTATTTATATTTCGAAAGACATATAAATTCAGCTCTGACCAGGGCCAGAGGAGCCTTCGCTCTGACAAAACGGCTGTTTTACAGCAGTCGACTTGACCCCAGAGTTAAGTTAATTTGCTAAATGGCCCTTATACGGCCAATGATCGTTTATATTTGTCCTGTGTGGTTCAACGTTGCCCCTTCCACATATGGAGAAGTTTCGGGTGTTCGAGCGGCAGTGTTTACGACGCTGTACCGGTTTATATCGAACAGCCGAGTCTTCTTATGTGCATTACTATTCCAACGAGGTACTATACAACGGGGCTCGAATCAAGAGCATTGACAATTTCGTGATAAAACTCGTTCGAGGTCACATTGCAAGAGCTATGTCTTCGACCACCAATTTAATTTTCGGGGCGTTCTATCCGAACGACGAGTATTTTGAAAGTGCACGCTTGAGCGGCTCATTCCACCAGAGGCATTTCTATTTTTAGATAGATGCGGTCTGATACAGGATAGATTGGCAGTTCCGCTAATCTACCACGTCAGACGACGAACCGTGGATAGGCGACTCCTATACAATCGACACGTCATGGCACAAGGCGGAGCAGAGCTCCTTCGGTTCAGTAGGGCTGTGTTTGAACGGACACGAACTGTAAAGTTTTGGTGGCTTCAATCGGCACTTGATAGCGGGTATTCGGGATAGGGTTTTAAGCCTTGGCCGGCTTGCATACTTGTTTATAGATTTAGGGTAGTTTAAGTAAGCTTAAAGTTTTATATACAAGGACCTTATTTTAAGTAGTTTAAAGTAAAAATGAAAAAGGATCTTGATATTATTTTTTTTTTCTAATAAATACAAAAATAAATAAAATTAAATGCCGAAAGGCATTAGTTTTAAGTGTTATAATTTAACTTAGAGTGTATATATGGGACCATTAAGTAAGTTGCAAGTTATGGTTATTTAGGCTAGTTTTATGAATTTTTGTCTAGCTTTAAGATAGGTTTAAGATTGAATTAATAAAAATGAATTAAAAAAAAGTGCGTTGGACTGTCATACCAAAGGTCTTGGGTTCAATCCCTGCCTGTGCCATCTAAAAGGTTTTTCACGGGAACTGCCTCTTGCTTGGAATCGACAAATCTTCCAAGAGTAATAATTGTCATAAAAATGCTTTGCCAAATTAGCCGTTCGGGCTCGGCTTAAAAGTGTATAGTTCCCCTCCCTGAAAACATTACTCGCACACAGGAATGGTTGAGAGTTGTTGTTGTGACACCCAATTTATTTATTTATTTTAAACTTTAATTTATGTAAGGCCAGACAACACTCAAAGGAGTGTGTGCAGAAATCTTCGCTGAGTTGAACCACCTAACTCAGCTAGTCAACGAGCCCACCCGAATATCGGACGTTGAAGGTCGAGCAGAAAATACTCTTGACTTGTTCCTTACCTCTGACCCTAATAAGTACACTGTTAGTGTTCTATCTCCTTTAGGCACATCTGACCATTGTGTTATATTAGCAAATTTCTCGTGTCAAAACTGTTCAGTTAAAGAAAGAGCTCCTAAGAAAACCGTTTGGCAATACGAGAAAGCCAACTGGGACGGCCTCAATAATTACTTCAGGATCTTTAACTGGTCACTATGCTTCCTCGATAGTGACGTTGACGCCAGCGCTGATATGATCACAAGTTTAATTCTCCTGGCAAACTTTTATAAAGAACATTGTTAAAAGTATCAGACCCAAGGAAAACGCTTGGTTTGATGCGAGCTGTAAAGAGGTTATTAGGGCCAAAGAGGTTAGTTTCCGTTGCTATAAAGCCAACCGTACTGAGGAAAGCCGAAATAAGTTCAAGCAAGCCAGGAAGGCCTGCAACGCCCATATTCAACGGACCAAATTTTTACATGACCAAAAATTAATGCAAAAAATACTGCAATGTCCCAAGGGCAGTAAGAATTTGTAGTCCTCGGTTTTTCCTCAGTTCCTACGTTCGTTGTGAATGACACTCCATTTGCTAGATCTTTAGAGAAAGCAAATCTCTTTGCTAGGCAGTTCGCCGCCAATTCAACGCTGCCAGTGAGTGTTATGACTCCGCCTGTACTTGAGCGAGTTAGTGATTCTATGGGACCAATCTTTTTTCGCACTCGTACTGTGGCAAGAATCCTAAGAGATCTCAGCACACATGAATCCGCTGGTCCGGATGGTAACCTCGCTATTGTTCAGAAGGCAAAACCACAGCGTAAGCTTTTTCATCTATCCTACTCCTCAGGTCTCGTTCCGAGCGGATGTAAAAAGACATTTGTCCAGCCCATTGCCAAAAAAGGCGAATCTTCCTCACCCTCTAACTATCGACCGATTGCACTAACGTCCCTTCTTTCCAAGGTCATGGAAACGCTGATTAATTATCAGCTCAAGAAATATCTTGAAGTATGGCTTTCGTAGCAATAGGTTCATTGGTGATCTCATGGTTCATCTCACCGAACAGTGGAGCAAATCTTTACATCGTTTTGGAGAAAGTAAGATTATTGCATTAGATATTTCAAAAGCATTTGATAGGGTTTGGCTCAGGCTCTTTTATCGAAAATGCGTGCTTTCGGTTTTCATGAATCCCTACTTCATTGAATTAGTAATTACCTTTCAAATCGTTCAATACAAGTAGTATTGGATGTATTCAAGTCTGAAAACCACAAAATAATGGTGTGCCCCAGGGCTCTGTTTTATCTCCAACACTCTTTCTCATTTTTATTAATGATCTCTTGTCTGCAACTTCAAATCCAATACATTGTTTCGCTGACGATAGTACTCTTAGCTTTTCATATTCGTTTTTATATTCACGCCCCTCTTTTTCGGATGTGGAAATGCAACGACAAAATATGATAAGCTCATTAAATTCGGCTCTAAACAGCCTTGTACAATGGGGAATAAGAAACCGCGTAGAATTTAATGCTACGAAAACGCAATGCTGTCGTGTATCGTTAAAGCGAAATATACCCCCCTTGCCATTATCCATAAATGGCACTATCATCGAGGAAACTGAACATCTCGATATTCTCTGTGTGTGTATCACCAACCACCTTTTGTGGAACGATCACATACGCGTCGCCAAAAATGCTGAAAGATTTTTGGGTTTTCTAAGGCGATGCAAGAAGTTTTTCTCCCCCTCTGATCTGGCTAACTCCCATATCTGGGCTGGTGCTCCTGCAACTTACTTAAGCCTCTTGGACCGTATTGAACGTAGAGCATTTAGATTGATTGGTGATATTACCATCATAAGATCATTTACGTCACTTGAACATCGTCGAAATGTTTCTTGTCTCACCCTCTTTTACCGTTATTTTAATGCTTTATGCTCTAGAGAAATAGCCAGCTGCATTCCCCTCCTTAAACAGTTGAACCGTAATACTCGCGCTTCTAGGAATGTTCATTAATATATCCTCGAGCTCAACGACGGTCGTACTGTCAAGTACAGAGATTCGTTTTTTAGCCGTACTACGCGAATGTGGAATGCCTTACCACACTCTGTCTTTCCTAGTCTTTGCAATATTCAGGAATTCAAAACCAATGTGCACCGACATCTCGTTTTAAACCCTCTCTCCTCTTCCTAGTGCTTACACCGTGCCTTTGCATAATAAGGGTAGTAATATCACCTTGAGTGAGTGTGTATTATAAAAAAAATGTTTACATGTTTCTACTTTAAAAACATCGAATAATAAAAATACAACAGAATTTTGTTTGTAAGCTATGAGCTAGTACATGTTTTTCATATCAAAACCTTCATCTTGATTTTACTGAAACTAAACAATCTATAATTTTAAAAAAAGAAAACACATAATCGATTAAGAAATGGAAAATTGTGAACCACCCTATATACCATTCATAAATGTTTGCATCTAATGTAAAAAGTACTTATTTAAAAAGGAAAGTAATTGCAAAAACTTAAAATTTTATTTTTTTTACAATGAAAATACAAAAGGTATGAATATTTATTAACATGAATTTAGTGATTATGAAAAATGTATGAATTATCTTAAAATAAATAAGAACTGTTAAGGAAATACGTTAGACCCATTGCCATTGATGCAATTTATTTTTATTTTTGTGCTGAACTCTAGACCTGAGTTATCTGCCGTAAGAGCATTTTAAATTCCTGTTGATAATAATTCGAACTAGAATTTGTAAAGGTTAATAAAACAAACAAAATATATTTGTTCTTCGTTTTAATGCAATTGTTTTATGGATGCATGATTTGGTTTGATTTTAATGGGATGTCCTTAATTTTGTTTTATATAAAATTAAGCTTGTTTTAATCCGGTAGTTTGTGTTGATAATTTAGGAAGATGTTGATTTATCAAATTTTCATTTTTAACAAACTAATAAATCTTTAATTTCTAAAGAAACCAATTCAAAGTTCCAGCCTCTTTTTGTATTAAACTTTGTGTGTGGTGTTTAGCCTTTTCTCGCATCTAATGCCAATATCAACTTGGCGTTTTATTATTCCAAAATCTAAAAACCTTATCATTTACAAATACAAACGTATGCATATAAATGTTGAACTTAAAAATCTATACCAAAACCAAAACCGGTGATTTTAAATGTTTTGATAAGAGATAGTAAAGGTTAAGAGTTCAACATAAAAATAATAGCCCATTAAAATAAAACAACGAAATATAAAACTAAAATGAAGCACAATGTTCGTTAATTCAAACAAAAGGTGAAAAAACTTCACAATTTTGCAATGTTTGAACCTATTCTTAACCAACATTTCTATAAATGATGATCAGATTCGAAGAAATGAATTCCATTTTTTAAATAAAACAGACGACAGCATGTATTGACGTATGGACTTAAGATTAGCAATAAACAAATAACTTGTTGATATCTCCGAAGCAATCCCGTAAAAATATGAAATATTTACTATACATATACATATGTATGTTTGTATGTATTTGTACTTATGTACAACATCAATAAGAATTCTTTGTACTTGAATTCTTGAAGTACTTTATTATGCTTTTCTATACTTCGTAACGTTACTAGGGATTGTAAAGGGTCCGCCATCTAACGTTTTTTTTCAACTAGTACTTATTTCGTGAATGGTAACACTTAGCTCATGTCTGATTTGACAGATAATTTGTATCCTTCCGCTAAACGAATATGGTTGTGTATACGCTTGAACAAACGTTTGGAACAACGCTTAGAGAAGATGCCCCCACGCATACATTGAAAAGCAGATACACCCTAAACATGTCACTGTTTGGTCCAGATTTTGGTCCAAAGGCATAAATCATAATTGGGCCATTTTTCTTCGAAAACGAGCAAGGAGTGGCCGTTACAGTCAATGGCGATCGTTTTCGGGCCTTTTGAACGAATTTTTGCTCACAAAAATTGAAGAGGAGGAAATTGGCAACATTTGCTTTCAACAGGACGGTGTTACGTGCCACATAGCCGAAGCTACACCCGATGTTTTTACAGCGTATTAAAAAAAAATAATTTATTCGGCGGACCCTACACTTGAATTCTCCCAGAAGTCAAAAATCACTTCAATTCCTAATTTCTTTTAAAAAAAGAGACTGGGATGCGATCAACACTGATAACTTCAAGTACCGTCTTTCGATTGGTCTTGCTTAAAAGTTTGAAGGTTTTCGTGTTTTGTTAAAAAAGTTGTTAGTTGAATTATTATTAAAAATTACAAAATTACCACCAATATTTTGGAAGACGAAAACAACTTCCCGAACGTACGTAAACACGCACGCACAGACATCTCTCTAAAAATCTTTTATTACACTCTAGGGACATCGAAACGTCGAGAAATGTCAACATTTTCCTATGGGAGGTTAAAAAGCAGTGAATCAATAGTGAAACAGGCAATAACGACTATCTTATTTGTTCATGCGTCCAATGTTTTTCAACCTTTTTTTTGGGGGAAAACTTCTTTTTCGTTATTTTGCCAAACGGCAAACAAACTCAAAACTTATCTTCACTAACCTGTAGTACATCGTACAAAAACTACAAAACACACCTCAGGCAAGCTAAAAATCCATCACGATTTGTATTTTGCATTACAAAGAAATATTACTTATTTGTTTCCAATTTAATGCAATTGAATGAAAAAACATGATCAACTGTCATTTTGACATTTGTAGACTTGCCTTTCTTTCAAATCAATTATTTCGTTTAAAAAATCTGCCAATATTTGAAGATCTTCCAATCGTGTACATGCACACTTAGCTTAATAGACATTCGAGAACGTCAGTTTTCAACAATCTTAACGTTAATCTTTTGACCACAAAAAAAAAACTCGTGGGCCATAAACTTATACGCAGTAAGTTTACAGGCATAGGAATGTATGGCTTTTAATTTATAATCGAGCATAAAACCAATTTGCCTTAAATATAAAAAGGATTATGTTAATAAATGTTTTTGAAAAAGTTTTACTTCAGCTAATTTATCTTCTTAACGTTTCAGTTTGTTTGGCCTTGAAATGTTTTTTTTTTTTAAGTAATGTTTTTCGCGCTTTGCAAAAAACACAGTTATCATTGATAAACAATTTCTTAAAGTTCATTCCATTACCCCATAAATCCGGGTTAAAAGAGTATACACATAGTCTACGTAGTGTATAGTTTTGTGCTCAAATTAATATCATTAAATTAATCACGATCGCTACAAACTTCCCGGGTTCAAAAAATTGTACTAAGCTATAGATCATAATAGTATCAAATGATGAACATTGGGACAGGGACAGAGGGACAGTGTTTATGAACCAACCGCATAAGTCAACAACAGACACAAAGTATTTTTTTTTTAATTCTAAATACAAAGTGTAATCGATCTGCGAACAATAAAGCCCCTCAGCTAATTCTATTGACTTTTGATGATAAAAATATTTAACCTTTGGAAGATCAATACACTGATACGGAAATCAAGACGAGACTATATTTTTCATCTAGAATAAAGTAGTGCATAGATGCTTTTATAAATTTTCCGTATTTGGAATATCAAATAAATAAATATATACGGGAACATAGTAACTTAAATTTAAATTGATGTTGCCCTTAAAAATAAAAAGAACAACAAAAAGCAGGGTGAGTTTGAAACTTTGGGATTTTTTTTTAAATGTGAATAAATAAAATAAAACAAAAAATATTTTTCACACGCAACTAAAAATATATGAAAGTAACCAACAAGTACATTGAAAAGTTTCAAACAATTATTGACCAGCAGCTGTCAAAAAATTGCCTTCTAATTAAGGTTAATTTATTGGAAAGTCGACTGGAAAGTAAATGAAGAAAAATCGTCATGAATATTAAGTCAAGTCTACGAATATTTATGTCAAAATGACAGCCGATTATGTTTTTTTGTTTACTTGGGGTCTCCATTAAACATCTCCGATGACAGGACTATCGGCCTGTCATCAGATAATCAAATAGAGACCAACAATCCAACATCCAGTCCATGATCCGGTCATCGCAGTTTGGATTTTTCGAGCGGATCAAAATCGTGTCATCAAATTTGACGTTTGTTTTTTATTTAAAGGTGAGCGTCGATTTTCCGCAGTCTTTTTGAAATTAAAATTTCATTTCGTTTAAATTGTCGTCGAGTGCGCTAATACCTACATACATATTTTTTACACTAAGTACGTAAAATTAATTAAAGAAAATAGAAATATATTTAATTTCTTATATTGTTTAAAAGGCATTTTTTATATAATTTGTTTTAATTTTATTTTGTTATGAAACAACAACTACCGACACAAAAGGGGAATCAACAAAAAAGTAAAAAACAGATTAAACGTTGTGTCAAATGTGACATTTGAGGTTGCTCACGGCAAAACATAATATGTACAGTAAAAAAAAAACTGGACTGTAGATGAGATTTTGGGAAGAGAAGTTGGATTGGATTTTACCCTTGTGGAGCCTCAGGGTTAACTAAAAGCTGAATTATATTCCTATGTATGTAGTTATTTTCTGAACGATTCCATTTAACTTATTTCCTTGGTCTAAATGTACGTTCAAAGATTGATATTCTTTATGTTTTCTAAACCTGTCTATTCATATGTAACATATACGTCAATTTTATCCAAAAACCTGGATAATACTTATAATTTTGTTATTTAACTTTTTTTGAAAAATATAGAGAAATAATACAACACAACTAATAAACATTTCGTATTGCATCTTAAGAGTATGTAACTTAAACATAGCTTATAAAATCATAAAATAATTTGTTGGCTCTAAACTTATGAAGGGGAATGTGCCATCAATTCAAGGGTACTTATGTCACAATATCAGCTGATCATGTTTTTTTATTCAACTGAAAGTGAACTTCATAACTCTGTAATTTATTTAAAGTTTTTGAAAAGGGTTCCTTGTCATATTGAAAAAGGAATAACCACTTTTTCTTCACAATACAAAAAAAAACAAGCTTATATGGAAAGAACATAGTCGACGGCAATGCCATGATTATAAATCATTTATTGAAATCAACTTTAAGACAGCATTTATAGAATAGATTTCAGTTAAAATTGGTACTCCAAATTTTGCAATCACCAATCATTTGGCCGACCCCATTTTATTGCAATCATTTGGGAATGCATGCAATCTACATGCATTCTCTGCACTCACTTGAAGTATTGAAATTTCACTACACAAATATTCTGAAGTGGCCAATACACCTTGTACATACATTTTAAGTGTCGGGCACCGATTTTTAAAATCATGATTTAAAAATTGTGCAGTGAAATTTCAGTTAAGAGTGCAAAACCTTCAAACAAACCGCAAAGACTTGAAGTGAATGCAAAGAATGCATAAAGACCCAAATAATTGTATTGGAAAAATTAATGCGGTCTTTTAAGCTCAAATGATTAGAGATTTGCAAAATTGTTAGTCCCGATCTTTAAGTAAATTAAATTAAAGCAATTTTTATATTGAATTCATAAAAGATTGCATTCCCAAAAGATTTTATTCTTTTATAAGCCTGTCTTTCCGTTACCTGAAAAACTGTCGGTCTATGAAAAAAAAAGAAAAACTACGAATATTATTACAAAATAGTCAACTCGGTCCGTTTTGAAACTTATTTGTTTAGAGCTTCTTAAATATTAACCATGACAATTTTGACGTTTAAAATTGTTCAAAATGAAAATATCACCACTGATATAGACATGTCTTGAAAGACGTCAGTTATTTGGATGTAAATTACTTTTTAACCATTCACATTGAAATGTTAACACATCATTCTGTTTTAAAAACTATTTGTCCACATAACCCTTAAACCAAGTCATTAAATTTATTTATTTTTAAGTTTGCGTTTTTAAACGAAAAAGGATAGGATCCATCAGAAGAGAGAACTTTTAAATGAAAAAAAGATGTCCATCCTCTCCGTATTGCTCTTGTCAGTTTTGTTTATTATTAGAAGTATTGGAATTTTGTATAAGATATTATGTTTTTGTAAATTCAATTCAGACAAAAAATATTGATTTCATTAATTGTGGCAAACATGCATTCCTTTTGAAAGCTTTTTTTGATTTACTTAATATACTCGTACAATGGTCGCATTCACAAAGCTAGTGGCTACGTAGTAAAAATTCAACTAGCTTTATGAATGCATTACAACACTACAAAGCTAATCAATCTGGAACTGTCATATTATTGACAAATGCAAATATATAACATAAGAAACATTTTTGATTTGATAACTTAAACTTATCTTTCGTGTTTTTAAATTCAATAAAATCAAACTTAAGACACAATTTGAATGATTTATATTTGTATTTAAATATGGAACAATTTATTTCATTTTGAATTCGTGTTACTTTACCGAGCAGCTGATTGTGAAACTTCAAAATCATTCTCCACTAACTTTGTAGCCGAATTTTTTACACAACGTCGGAGGGGAAACTTCAACTTCTTTTATAGTTAGATTAAGCCAATCATAATCCTTTGAATACGTAGCCACTAGCTTTGTGAATGTGACCAATCCAACATCAAGTAAGAGAGTTGACAAAAAGTCTCCCACAAATAAAATGTATTAACAAAAATTGAGTCAATTAAGCAATTGTAAAGATCAGAACATTAATTCGGACAAGTCCATAATGTAAACAACTATTTTGTTTTTGGATGTAAAACAAACTTTATTGATCAGTGTAAAAAATAACTCGTATATAATTTTACAATCATCAGTGACACCCTATTTGTTTGATTATTTATGACGACTTTTGTGACTACTAAGATCTACATATTGTAGACGATTTGGAGAAGCACACAAAAGTCTCGCATCATGCATATTATAATTATATTGTCTTATTTTGCTGATAAGTATGATTCAATTAGATTCAGATCGAATATAAAAATGTATTTCATCTCGCTTACAGACGTTAGTCTTGTGTTGCAGTTACCCGTAGACGGACTTGAAAATCATATCTAAGATGTCTGGAAAAACTTTCGTCATTATTTGCTCTCTGCTTTTCGTGCAAGTACGTCTCTTAAAAATTCTTACATCGTTTTCTGGTCCATTTTATTTACCAAAAAAAAAATAATTATTTTAGTTGGCTTTTGCCAGAGATGTTCCCGCAGCACAGGAAGCCGAATTACCGTCTTTGGCTGATTTACTTGCCAAGTCGGGTGATTTGTTGAAGGAGGTCCAAGGTAAGGTATTCGAAGCTGTTGGCGTACAGAACCAAGATCAATTTAACCAATTCGTTGCTACTGAAACTAAGGCTTACGCCACCAAGTTGGATGCCTTTGCCAAAGATTTGAAGAAGACTGTAAGTCAAGTTATTTACCTTTTTTTTCTATTTTGAAATAATAACAAAATTATAAAAATTTCAAAGGCTGATGAAAACATTGAGAAGATCGGAGAAAGTGATGCTGTCAAGCAATTGCGTTCCCGTGTCGATGAAGCTATCAACAACCTCAAGAAGGAAAACCCAGAAGCTGCCAACAATGTTGTAAGTATAGTTGTTTGAAAAAAAAACATGCTTTTCCACTGAGGTGTGAAATTATTATTAAACAAAAATGTATCTTAGGATCAACTCACCAAGACTACCAAGAGTTTAATCGAAGGAATTAGCAACCTTGGAGACAGTGAATCTGCCAAGGAAATTAAGGATATTGGTAACCAAATTTTGCAAACCACCGTTGATGCATTGAAAGATGTCAACAACAAGATTCAGGAATCCACCAAGCACTAATCATTTTTGAACTCAATATAATAAAAAAATGTACACGTCATCCGAGCATTTTTAAATTTCTTATCAAATATTTGGTATTGATTACATTTTGTTTGTATAGTCGCTTCGTCGTTCAGTTTTGGAATATGAATGCTATGTTAAGCTTATCGTTATGAGGGCTTTATTCGAAATCTTGGCTAAGAAACAGACCATGAAATAAAAAATTTGCTGTTTTAAGGGACGTTCAACCCCAATTCTAGGGTCGTTGTTGACCTTTGACCACTCGGGTTAAATTCCCAAATAAAATTCGTACATCAATTGAAAAACGGTAGGTATTTATTCCAAAAAAGACTAATTACTAACTAGTCAACTTGAAATTTTGTCTCCTGACGATAATCTTCAATCCAAAAAATGACAAAAAAAAAAATGGAGGGATTATCTTACATGCTTTTTATTTAAATATGTGCTGCCACTGGACGGAAATTATGAGCAACAGTATAATTAAATTTTTAAAGCGGAATTGCAACTATTTATGAGAATTTTAATTAACAAATCTGACAGTTGTATGGATACCTTTAACCTATTATTTTGAATAGCACTTGATGAACTGAAATTAGTCAATTAAAATTAAATGATATGTGGATCAAATATTTAATTGGCCATATACTATTAGAAATAAGAGTGTTTTGATTTAAATATGATACAAAATTAAACTATAATTAATATTGTCCTAAAATCGCCGTTCAATATTTAAAGCGTAGCTTGAAAACATCTGAACCACGTGTGTGCTGTTCTACTTTATTAGGGGCATGTTATAGGCCCATTTATATATATCTGTAAAGCGCCTTATCTAAGTTATTTGATTGAACTTCTCTCGAAGGTAGTTCTAACTAAATCCTACTAATGTAAAATTGAATTTTCCTGTGAATTTTACTTTCTGCATTGACCTAATGAATGTGGACAGCTATTGCCAACTTTGAGTTGATATAATCAATTAAAATAATGCTACTGCCCTTTTGTTGGTTCAGTTGAAATATAGAGTAACTTTTGGAACTTAAATTTCGTATTTTTTATATTGTCAGACTTTATAATAGCAGCTGTCCTCAGTTTTTTTGTTTTAAAGGTCGTTGGCCAAGACGCATTAGATGGCGTTTTATGACTAATAATTATTTTTTTCCAACAAACATACAAGAGGGGATGCATGGCAATTAGATGGAATTAGTTTTAAATGTGACTTTCTATGGAGATCCGAATGGACTAGCAGTTCAATATATATTTCAATGCTTACAATACTTAAAAATTTTACACCTAGCCAATCAGTCCA
The DNA here is from genome assembly GCF_945859685.1 of Eupeodes corollae. Lineage (NCBI taxonomy): Eukaryota > Metazoa > Arthropoda > Insecta > Diptera > Syrphidae > Eupeodes > Eupeodes corollae. The sequence goes on along the minus strand of NC_079148.1, from coordinate 60,807,257 downwards.
TTTAGCAGCAAGTAGCTCTGTGATTTTACTCACTTTCGGAGCACTATTGTGTATGATGCCAAATTCAGTGTAGTCAAACCTTATGTAAAAGTGGTTAACATACAGTCTTTTTTGAATGCGATAATTATAAATGATTTTGTGGTATAATATTTCCTTTTTGAAGATATAACTTTTTTTTAAAGATTACAAAATCTATTTCGATTTACTTCAACTGGCTTGGGCGCGTCAGGAAAATAGAATGCCCGTTAAAATACAAATTTTACAAGAGCGAGCCAAACAACTTTTGTCTTGGTTCTATGTCTCAGGTTTCAGTGTTTCGAGCTCAGAGTGCGACATCTTTTACTTATATAAAAGATTGCAAACTTTTACATGTTTAATATTTACTTTTATGAGTAGGTAACTCCAATTTTACTACAGATTAAATGATTATGTTATTCTAAAGTGTGCTCATACCCTTAACAGATAATAACTAAATTTTGACATATTCTAAAAGGGAACGCATATTTCAAACCGCACCACCCGAACACATCCCATCAAGCATCATACAGCCATGACAGAATCAAATTTTTTTTCAATGCGACTGAAATTAGAAATAAATTCGTGACCGTGCGTGTGTTCCTCATTTAAAAGTAAAAAAAGTGGTTCAAAAATCTACAAAAAAGATAAAATAAAACGATATATAACAACTTCACTTGTTGATAAACGAAACAATCGAAAAATGGTAAATCCATTTGCGAATTTAGGCCGTGAATAGACACAAATCCAGTGACCTGCGTCAGGTTGTTTCTTTGTTTCCAAACAAAGATTATTTTCGACGACTTGTTTTGGTTAGAGTGACATTGAAATAACATCATTACTTGTGTGTTTTTCATCTTGTGCTAATAAAAGAATTTTCATTCTGTTTTAGAGAAACTAAGAGAATCAAAAGAATGGCCAATCCAGACGTGAACTACAAGTCTCTCAATGAGGGGGGCAATCCCTTTAGGAAAGATGAAAATTTGGCCGATATTGATAGTCCGAATGAAAATGAAGATACCCCTCGAACTAGTGGTATAATGATACACATCGTTCCGGAGACAAGTAGAAGTAATAATAACAATTGTATGCCTTGATTATGGTTGGTAATTTTTTGTTTTTGTTGGTGTATCATTTCAGCTAGATGGAATCATATTGAAGACCTTGATTCGTTCTTTACTCGGATGTATAACTATCACCAAAAACACGGATTCACTGTAATAGTTATGGACGGAATGTTTCAACTTATTCAGTTTGGATTTGTTGTATGGGTTCTGACTTTTACAGTGTACTGCGTTGATTATAAAGAGTTATTTGGGTATGATTCTTTTTATTATATATTTTACCAGCCCCTTCTTGTCTTATAAAGTGTCCATTTAGATGCGATTACTTTGACATATCCTCAAAGACTAATTCTCGTCATGAAAAGCGCTTCCTTAAATAAGCTGTTCGTATTTTGCATAAAAGTATGGTTGAGAGTTGTAAGTCGCCAGGCCATGGTTCACACGATCTGTTACGCAACCTACTTAATTAAATCACTAGTTTTTACCACTTCTTCATTTACTTTTTGATTTAGATAAGTACATTTTTTTCAGATTTTTTAAATAATTAATAATAATAACGATTTTCAAAACTTAAAACTCAAATTTTGAAGATGTAAATACACATACAGCAGCTTTTTTTTGTTGATTCTGAGGTAAAATATTTATTGTTTATTATTATTAAACAAGTATTTTGAAAATCTCAATTTTTTAAATTTGGTAAAAAGGTAAATTTGGAAACTAAGTTTTTTTTCAATTTTACCACTTTGGTTTTTACATTGATTCCTAGTGCTTTTTTCAAAAAACAAAAAAATTAGGCTTCTTTACGGAAACTTTTTGGACTAAGTGTATTCCTATAACGGCAAGGCATAGCTTTCATTATAAATTTTCAAAAAATAATTTAACAAAACAATCCTCTTTGCATAACAATATTTAAAGTTATGTTCCAATTTGTTAAACATATTTGGTCTGAACTTTATGAGTCTTAATTTTGGGGCGAAAAAAGCTTGATTTTTTTATAACCTAAAAGTGAAAATTCAGGGAAAACTGTTCAAGTTTTGGTTACACATGATAAAATCGTTTATGACACTTTATGAGATAAAAGAAGATATTTAAATTTAAAACTCATAAAATTTATTAATATTTTTCTTTATAGCGATGCTGGACGGAACAAAACTTCTATAAGCGACGTTACTAAACCTATTGGAGAATGTGTTCAAGGATTTACAGGCATAACATTTTTGGTTTTATTCATAGCAACTTTATTTTTTATGGTAAAGATGATCAAAATGATTTATCATATAACGCAATACTCAGATATGAAGAAATTTTATAATTCGGCTCTACAAATTGAAGATGTGAGTATTTTTTTGCAATAAAATATTAAGTTATGAATAGTTTTTAGTTAAGTTCCTTCATATCCATTCTTTAACTCGTCACTATGCTTCCTCGATAGTGACGTTCACGCCAGCGCTGATATCATCACAAGTTTGATTCTACTGGGAATGAGAACTTTTATCCCGAATGGGGTTAAAAGCAACAGACCAAAGGAAAACGCATGGTTCGATGCGAGCTGTAAAGAGGTTATTATTTTTACATGACCAAAAATTAGCAATGCCCCAAATTCAGTAAAAATGTTTGGTCATTTGTAAAAAAATATGAGGAATTCCTCCTCTTAATCGGTTCCTACGCTCGTTGTGAATGACACTCCATTTGTTAGCTCTATAGAGAAAGCAAATCTCTTTGCTAGGCAGTTCGCCGTCAATTCAACGTTGCCAGTGAGTGTTATGACTCCGCCTGTACTTGAACGAGTTAATGATTCTATCTGGCAAATCTTTTTTCGCACTCGTACTTTAGCGAGAGTCCTAAAAGATGTTAACATACATAAATCTGCTGGTCCGGATGGTATCCCCGCTATTGTTCTGAAGAGGTGTTCTTCATCGCTTGGAAAACCTTAGCGTTAGCTTTTTCATCTGCACTTATTGCACTTGATATTTCAAAAGTATTTGATAGGGTTTGGTATCAGGCTCTCTTATCTAAAATGCGTGCTTTCGGTTTTCATGAATCCCTCCTTCATTGGATTAGTAATTACCTTTCGAATCGTTCAATACGTATGTATTGGATGGATTCAAGTCTGAAAACCACAAAACAAAATGCTGGTGTACCCCAGGGCTCTGTTTTATCTGCAACACTCTTTCTCATTTTTATTAATTATCTCTTGTCTGCAACTTCTAATCCAATACATTGTTTCGCTGACGATAGTAGTCTTAGCTTTTTATATTCGTTTTCAGATTCACACCCCTCTTCTTCGGACATGGAAATGCAACGACAAAATATGATAAGCTCATTAAATTCGGTTCTAAACAGCCTTGTACAGTGGGGAATAAGAAACCGCGTAGAATTTAATGCTTTGAAAACGCAATGCTGTCTTGTATCGTTAAAGCGAAATATACCCCCCTTGCCATTATCCATAAATGGCACTAGCATCGAGGAAACTGACATCTCGATATTCTCGGTATGTGTATCACCAACCACCTTTTGTGGAACGATCAAATACGCGACGTCGCCAAAAATGCCGCAAGATGTTTGGGTTTTCTAAGGCGATGCAAGAAGTTTTTCTCCCCCTCTGATCTGGCTGTCATTTACAAGACTTATATAAGTCTTAAGTACTTAAGTCTCTTGGATAGTATTGAACGTAGAGCATTTAGATTGATTGGTGATATTATCATCATAAGATCATTTACGTCACTCGAACATCGTCGAAATGTTTCTTGTCTCACCCTCTTTTAACGTTATTTTAATGGTTTATGCTCTAGAGAAATAGCCAGCTGCATTCCTCCCCTTAAACAATTCAACCGTAATACTCGCGCTTCTAGGAATGTTCATTAATATACCCTCGAGCCCAACTACGGTCGTACTGTCAAGTACAGAGATTCGTTTTTTAGCCGTACTATGCGAATGTGGAATGCCTTACCACACTCTGTCTTTCCAAGTCATTGCAATATTCAGGAATTCAAAACCAATGTGCACCGACATTTCCTTTCAACCCGTCTCTCCCTTTCCAAGTGCTCACACTGTGTCTACATAATAAGGGTAGTAAATTCCTTTGAGTGTCCGCTTATTATAAAAAAATAATTGCTGGCCAAAAGTTGTGCTCACAAGCTAATTGACTTCAATAATTCTTAGGTTTGATTTTATGATTTAAAGATTGGGATTTTTACTTATTATACTAAGTAACACGTTGACGTAGTGAAAGTTGGATTCTTCATCCATATTTTTTGTATTGTGTTTAAGTGTGGGTAAATCGATTTCGTAATAATTAGTTTTTATGAATATTGATTGTTAATTCAGATTTTTGTATGACCCTATTTGCAAGTCTTTAATATAAAAGCCACGTTTTTAACCATTTATTTCAAATTCTCCATCTATCCAGTATAAACTAGTTCAAAATGCGAAAAGTTGCACAAACCACAATTGAAAAACTTTCTGCTATCATCAATCTTTTTAAAGAAGCAGATCATAAAGGCAAATTGCTTCGCAGTTAAAGGTATCGAAGTGCTTCGATCAACTTGCTATTGAGCCGTTTTTAGTAAAAACAAACAAACGAAACCGGCAAAAAACAGCACCGGAAATACGTGCGGAAATAAATACAATATAAAACAAGCCACTGTCATTGACAATGGTCAAAAGTTAGCTTAAAGATGTCCTGAACTATTAAGACGAGAGGTGGTTCGAAACCCTTTTCTTAAACCAAATGGCAAAGTGAAACGGTTAGAGTAGGCCAAAGAGCATGGAGACTGGATAGAAGAAGAATTTAGCAGAGTTTTATGGAGCAATAAATCTATGTTAGATGTATTTGGCACAAAAGTGACAATTTTCGTTTGACGCAACAATGAACAAAAGATTTTTCCCCGCTTTATGGTTTCTACCGTCAAGCATAGAGTTGATTTTGTAATGGTCTTTGAGTGGTATTGTAGATTTGACTCGCGTTATTGAAAGAAAATAACTATGAGGCGTTCAAGAAGATATTAGAAGAAAGTGCTGTGATCTTTGGATTAGGATTAATTGGCCAATGATTCAGATTTCAACAGGGCAATGGCCAAAAACACACGTTTGGACTTATCCGGGTCACTTAATGAGAAGACGAAGAAATCTAACAAGTCATAGCATGGCTGCGGCAATCACCATAGTGTTTTAACCTTGTTGAGTTATTGTTTGAGGAGCTTTAATGATTCGATATAAGAATCTAAATTGTTGAATATATTACAAAAGTGCTGGAACAATATAAGTACAACATAAAACAATTAAAAAACTTATTTATAGAATACTCAGAATTACAAAAACTCAATAAGCAACGTAACTCAATAAGTTCTGAGCTATATATTTGACGACGACGCCATCTTCATAAGTTTAGCAATAATCTACACTTTGAATTACATTTCGATCATAGTCAAATTTTGGACAACTGTGTAAAAGCAAAGTGTTTGTTTTTACTAAAAACCATAATTATATACTTTTTCTCTACATAATAAAATACCAAAAACAAACCTTCTTGAGTTTTGCACTTTAAAATACCCTTATAGATTTATTTTTGTATATATTTTAAGATAAGGTAGTTATTTATTTAACAGCTCAGTAGCTTCAATCTTATTTTTTCTAAAATCTTTTATTTTGTTTGTTCTTAAAGGAATAAAAGCAAATATTTATTTGACATACTTACCTTAATTTAATCTTGAAATATTCTATTTATATACATACATATGTATATATTCTATATTTTTGAATGGTTTATGTTTGTGAATGGCCTGCTATATTTACAAAGTACTTTATTTATTTTGTCAACACATTGTATATTTATATATAAGAAAAAAAGGGGAGACTGAGAAGCGCGCGTTCAAGGAGATAAAGGGATGTCATAACAAGAATGAGGCTCGTAAATTTTACCAAAAGGTGAAAAATAACACCTTTTAAGGGTATAAGGCTACAAGCCACTCACCGAAACCTGTAAAGACGATCAGAGGAATATCGTAGTACATCCGCATTATATTCTGAGAGCATGGTTAAAGGTTAAAGTGGTTGTCCATGATGGAATCGGACACACTTAGGCCAGTTTAATGGCCCATTGTGATACCACATGAATCTTGAGGCTTCCTCCTAAGCTCAATGCAACCAGTTTGAGCTGATTATGCTGATATGATTTAGATCGTTAAAGAAGAATTCTGCTAGGTAACTTGCGTTTTCGAGCCAGAACAGCGCATGTACAGAGAAGCTAAAAACTTGTTTCCTCCTCTTCCTCGTCCATACAGCTTCTATTAAAGTCATTTGAGAAAACGCCTAGCCGCGTGGTGTGCTTTCCTATTAGACAGTGTCCGGTTATGACACCTATTATCGAGCTTACATACGATTTGCTTAGAGATAGCAAGCACCGTGATCGCTTTAGATCTAGTGTTGGCCAGATGTTTTTTGTGACCTGACATGTATTCCACCTTGTGCTTGCATTGCAAGTAGCCATTAGTATGCCAGCATTTGCCAAACGTAGTAAAATGGGCTGTACTGTACCGTTCCTGGCCAGCTTATCTGCCTAACAGTTACCTGAATTTTCTATGGCCCGGCACCTAGCAAAGATCAATATTGAACTTTTGTGCCCATTCAACACGAGCGGTTTGCCGCGGTGTCCTTCCAGCCTTCTCAGCTTCTACAACTCGATAACTTCTACGTTCAAAGTAGAAGACACTATATAACGGCGTAACGAATCAAATTCCGCTGTAAGGGAGATACAAGTAGAACTAGCCTAGGCGACGCAGATCAACAATTCCGCCTACCAGGCCGAAACTGGAATCCAACAAAGCTGCTGGAGCTGACGGCATAGCTGCTGAATTGGAATTCTTCAGAGCAGCAGGCAATGAGTGAAAAGAGACCCTCTGAAATGCACCAACTACAGAGGCGTCAGTCTCCTGAACAACGCATATAAGATCATTTCTGCCGTATTATGTACACGTCTGAAGCCCATTGTCCACAGCCAGTCAGACCAGGAAAATCCACCACTAACCAAATATTTACATGACGACAGATCTTGGAAAAAATCCCAGGAACTTAAAATCGATACCCACCATCTCCTTATCGATTTCAAAAACGCATATGACAGCAATTAAAGGGAAGAGCTTTACAGAGCAATGTCTAGTTATGGCATCCCTGTCAAACTTGTTCGTTTGTGCAGAATGACGATGGAGAATGCACCCTGTTCTATCAAGGTCGCAAAAAGTCTCACCGATGCGTTTGATATCAAAAAATGTTTAAGATGCGATGCACTGCCATGTGACTTCTTTAACATCGTTCACTTCTAAAGAAGTGTGCAAAACTCTATTGTTCAAAAACTATTGAGATTGATATTTGGTGTGATGCTGTTAGTTGGTCACATCCAGACATTTGTATTTAATTGACTTCCATTGAAGATAGGATTCGCGCGCTGTTCGCATTTGTAAAGGAAAAAAAACGGTTTTATAAATAGAATGTAACGAAATTACTCCAAATTGTAATAAACTTTTGGTATGTGTTTTATGGGTTTTGTGTTTAAAATGGTATGTTTAAGGGGTGTAAATTAGTTTTACGAGTAAATACTTTTTTAAAATATATCTTCAATGATTTTAAATAACGTAAAAATAACAGAAATAGATCGCACTTCAAATTTATAAAATTAGGATATTTATTATTATTAAAATGTTTATACATACATTTAAGTTGAGGGTTGTAAGAAATTTATTTACATTTTTGATATTTGAGGGTGGGGTTTTTCAATACGTCATAGATCGATATATTTTTGAAGATTGATGAAAGGGCAGGTTTCGATGATTGACAGTTTTCGAGGAGGTGAGTTAAACTCGGTGGATTGTTTTTGTTTAGAAGGTGTTTGTGAGTTGCTGAAGTGTGACCAAGTCTTAAGTGGATGTAGTTAGAGATTTTTTGTTTTGATACGTTTGTAGGGTATTGAGGATAGGTTTTATGTTCATTAATTTTTTTATAATGGTGGTGGTATAGGATCCATTCGATATCTTGTTTTCTTCTCAAGGTGTCCAGTATTTAGGTTTTCAGGTCTTTTTTGGTGTATATATTGAATTTATACACAGGTGATTTGTTGGTAGAGTTTGCTGCTGTATCAGCTTCTTCGTTTCCACGTATTTTAGAATGGCCACATCAGTTTTATTTTATTCGGCTTCATTATTATCTTGTTCCTTATCGCGGAAATAAGATCTGAATCGTTGTTTGGACATTTAACTGCTTTCAGGACTGATATGCTATCAGAGCATATTACGAACTTATCGTTGGAATTCCTTATTGATTTGGTTGCTTGCAGAATAGCAAACGCTTCTGCGGTGAAAATAGAAGCATATTCCGGGATGCCAATATTGAGGATTTGGCCATCTTCAAATGTAACTGCAAATGATGTATTATCTTTTGATTTGGATCCATCAGTGAAGATAAATTTCCAGCCTTTAGTTTTAAGTTCTGATGAAATACTTGAGTGATTGGTATACTGCATTGCTTGTATTTGTTTTACTGTAGTGAGCGAGGCTCAATACAAATGAATCGGCTTTTATTTTCCATGGAGGATATGATATAAAATTGAGTATTTTGTAGTTTTTGTTGGTATATCCATTTCCCGAGCTTTGTCGAGGATTGTTTTTAAAGCAGATGAAATACGTTTCTTGTACTTAAGGTTCATAGCTTGATGAATGTCTTTATCGATAACTGAATTCGTGGAGAAGACCAATTTTACAACTAAGTTCGAGATGGTTTGTTCGAAACGTTGCTCAACAGAGGGAATACCTGCTTCCGCAAGAATATTTTTGAGTGGTGTTGTAGGAAAGGCGTTGATGCTCCTTCTAGCTGCTTGTTGGAAGCTTGGTTGTATTATTCATAGCGTTGTTTTTGGGGAACTGCCATAAATGTAAATTCCGATAAATTCGATTTTACTTAATAGTAACATTTTGGTAATATATGAGACAGTGTTAATGTGGACATGTACGTGGCAGAACCAATAGTCTTCGCAGCTAGGCTCTCTCCTTTTGTATGTATATTATCTTGTAATTTTAATTACTAGTTAATAAAATATAATAATAATAATAATAGGATATTTATGTTGCACAATGTAGTTGAGAATGAGAACAATTAAAACCAGCTGTAGACAAAAAATTTAAAACTTCTTTTCTAGCAATGGTCTTCGTGATCTTTTTTCGATTGTTTGTTTTTGGACGAGTAAAAGCTGATAACATATAATGTTTTTTTGTAGGCAAATATTTATGATTCATATGTAAATTATAATTCCAATAAAAACTAATTTAATTTTGACATTAAATATTTACTATATTTCAGAATGAACTTGACAATATAACATGGCATGAAATCAAAAAGAAAATCCGAGAAGTTCAATCGGAGCAGCACATGTGCATAGATAAGGAACAACTTACAGAACTAGATATTTACCATAGAATTCTTAGGTAAATTTGTCTTTATAGTTTTTTTTATCTTAAATTTGCATTGAATGTATATTCTTGTTTTCTTTTTAGATTTAAAAATTATATGGTTGCTTTAATGAATAAGAACTTATTGCCAGTACGTTTTCGTATACCAATATTGGGTGAATTTGTATCTTTAAGTCGCGGTTTGACTTATAATATAGACTTTATATTATTTCGTAAGTATTGATTTAAGTTTTAAAATATACAAATCCAAAAAATTAAAAAAAGAAGATGACTTTGCCAAATTGTTGTTCATGAATTATAACAAAAGTAAATCTAACTTAATGAATTTCAGGTGGTCCAGGGTCTCCTTTTCAAAACAATTGGCAATTACGGGACGATTACACTCAGCGAAGCAATCAAGTTGAATTAGCACAACGCCTTTCGAAACAGATTATGTGGGTGGCAATTGCCAATTTAATTCTTGCTCCAGTTATCTTCCTTTGGCAATGTATCTATTTTTCATTTCAATACGTTAATGTAAGTGAACCTAAACGATAAAAATAAACTTTCTGGTTAAAATCACATTTTAAACCATAATATTTCATAGATATTGAAAAAAGAACCAGGCGCCTTAGGAATGCGGACATGGTCAAATTATGGTCGACTTTATTTAAGGCATTTCAACGAACTAGAACACGAATTAGATGCTCGCTTAAATCGTGCTTACGAACCAGCTGACCGTTATCTTAGTTCGTTTTCCTCACCAATAATGAATGTTATTGCGAAGTATGTTTAAAGGGAACTATATTATTTGATTGTGAGCAAACAATAACAAAGCGTTTGGTATTTCGTTTCAGAAATATACTGTTTCTTTCTGGTGGTATTCTATTTCTCATCTTGGCTCTTGGTATCTATGATGAATATGTATTCCAAGTGGAGCATGTCCTTACAATTATTGCTGTACTGACTGGAATTGGAGTAGTTTGCAGGTAAGATTATATATTATTTATGGCGTGATGGTGAGGAAGTTATCGCATATCAGACAAAGAGGCCATGAGTTTAAACATGTTTCTATTTAAGTCACAAGCGTCCTATAATTTTCTTAAGTGAGGAGAAACAGTGGGAGGATGGAAATTCCATTTGGTTTCGATTGTTGTTTATTGTATTTGTTTGCAGTCGATGTTTGCGGCTTTCTGCATTCTTTGCAACACGTTGTTAGCTCAAACAATGTTTTTTCTTCTCTTTAACAGAGTGATCAGTTAAAAAATTCAGGTCTTTTATTCCGCTGTTGATATACATAAGTATAAAATTGTGTTGGTCTCATTTTTCTTTTAACCTTCAGACTAGGCAGGAATGAAGTTCGAAAGTTTAAGAGCAGGTGAAACGGAATTCACAAGTTCATAAACGTAAACATCATAGTGGAACAGCAGTCAATGGTGAGGATATGGAAAGACGACTTCTGCAGACTGTATAACGTCGATGTCGGACCGAATTCCGCTGTCAGTCAGGATGATCCATTCAAGATAGACGACGAAAACCAACAATCCCGACTTAGACGAAGTAAAGATTGTCATATCTAAGCTGAAGTCTAAAAAACCGCTGGAGCAGATGGCTTGAATGCCGAGCTCTTTAAATCAGCTGGAGTTAATTTGGTTATGACCATGCTCCAACTTATCTTTAAGATATAGTCGGAAGAAAGAATGCCCGATGAAAGGAACCTCAATATTGTTTGCCCGATTCGGAAAAAAGGAGACCCTCTAAACTGCACAAACTATAGAGGAATCAGTCTTCTTAACATCGCTTACAAAATCTTCTCTGCCGTAATATACGTCTAAAGCCAATCGTCAACAACCTGATAGGTCTTTATCACTGTGGTTTTAGACCAGGAAAGTCCACAGTCGGTCAAATATTCACATTAAGGCAGATTCTCCAAAAAACCCAAGAACATCAAATCGATACCCACCATCTTTTCATCGATTTCAAAGCCGCATATGACAGTATCTACAGGGACGAGCTGTATAGAGCCAAGTCTAGTTTTGGCATCCCTGCCAAACTCGTCCGTTTGTGCAGGATGACCATGGAGAATTCACGATGCTCCATAAAGGTTGGAAACCACTTAACAGAACCTTTCGATGTCAAAAAAGGTTTTAGACAAGGTGATGCGTTGTCATGCGATTTTTTAACATCGTACTTGAAAGAATAGTGCAGAGCTCTCACTTCAACACTAGAGGAACTATCTTTCAAAAGTCTGTCCAATTACTAGCATATGCTGATGACATTGACATAATCTGAAGAACTCAGATTGCTGTCAATGGTTCTCTTGTGAGTATTGAGGCAGTGGCGGCAAAAATGGGTTTAACGGTTAATGAGGGCAAAACAAAGTACATGCTGTCGTCAAGAAAGGACTTACAACACCGATGTCTCTTCCAAAACGCCACCATCGATTGACGTAATTTTGAAGTAGTCAAGGAATTCGTCTACCTAAGCTCCGCTATTAACGCAGAAAACAACAATAGCTCTAAGACCAAACGAAGAATAACTCTTGCTGACCCATGTTTCTTTGAGCAATTGAGTAGCAAAGTTCTCTCTCGAGGGACCAAAGTGTTGCTATATAAGACCCTCATCATCCCCGTCCTGCTATACGGTGCAGAAGCATGGACTATGACAAAAGCAGATGAAAGCACCTTGAGTCGTGATCTACGATCCCTTGTTCATAAAAAAGGAGTGGAGGAGAAGATGGAACGCTGAACTGTACGGACTATACAGCAGCGTAGATTTAGTCAGAAGGGTAAAAGTTCAACGACTAAGATGACTGGGTCACGTAGAGCGCATGAAACCCATGTTCCGGCTCGGAAAGTCTTCTAATCCACCCCCACTGGACAACGCATAGAGGAAGACCGCGGTTCAGGCACAAATGGAAAGTGACCTCACCCAACTTGGAGCGCGAAACTGGAGACATCTAGGGACCGAGCTAGATGGAGAAGTTTGTTGGGGTGAGGCCCCAGTTCACATAGGACTGTAGCGCCACCTTAAGTAAATAAGTTAAGATTATCCGAATAGACCCAAAGCAATACATTTTTCAAAAATGTACTACTCGGATATTATGAAGGGCAATATGTTTTCAATTTGTATCGTTAAATTAAGCCATAAGTAACAGAATTCGTAAGTATGTCGCAAGGTTCGTCCAAACGTGTACACAATTTCTTGCAGTTTATTTTGTATGCAACCCGTGGAACAATATAACCAGGATTGTTGTAAGATGAATCGAATATTGGTCAATGGCATAAGCTGAAGGTTTCACATAATTCTTTCTGTCGCATTTTTCAAAGTTGTTATTACCTCTTTATCAATACACCGGAAAGACCTAGAAAATACTTCGGTTGCCCTTAGACCATGACTGAAAACCTAATTTAAGAATACAAAAATGCATACAGTCTAGAGACCACCTGATCACCAAATTGTGTTTTTAGCTGCCTTTAAAAGTTATCTGTTATAAAACAGTAGTAAGCTTTCAGTAATACAACCTTTTAAGATATGTCCCTTATTGAGCAAAGTTCGCCATCTTCTTATTGACCATCTACTCGGAAAAGTTCCTCCAAATTTACCCAGGATTTCCCTTTTTTTTAAATAAACTCCAATTGGTGATAGTACAACATTTTTGGTGGAACAGTCCAATTATATTTTTTTATATTAAATAATATTTAATTAAATATAAATAACAAACAATTATTTATCTGATCACAGTCCCTTAATAAGTTTTTAAATTTCGTTATCCATTTACAGAACTCTTATTCCAGACGAGAACAGGATATGGTGCCCCGAGCAATTATTGACTGCAGTACTCGCACATGTACACTACCTTCCATCTGAATGGAAATGCTTCGCACATACAACTCAGGTCCAACAAGAGTTTGGACATTTCTTTCAATTCAAAGCGGTAACAAGCATAACAAAAAGAAATAATTCTTCACACAACCAATCATTTTTGTTTCTATATTTTTAGGCTCATTTATTGAATGAAATATGTAGCCCCCTTATTACACCATTTATTCTTCTATTCGTCTTTCGTCCTAAAGCTCTAGAAATTGTGAAATTCTTTCGAAGTTTTACAGTTACTGTAAAAGGAGTGGGTAATGTGTGCTCTTTTGCACAAATGGATGTTCGAAAACATGGTAATCCAGAATGGCAATTATTGAATGTAAACAAAGAAAAGATTCCAGCTGAAGATGAGGGTCAACACTATGCAGTGGAAAATGGCAAAACTGAGCTATCACTTGTACACTTTACATTAACAAATCCTGAATGGAGAATGCCACCAGATGCTAAACACTTTATGAAGGGTATTCGCAAGAATGCCATTCAAGACTTGATGCGCGCCAAGACATCAGAATTGGAAAATAATACCGCAATGGCTGAGAGTTTAGTTTCTTTCGGTACAATTGGTGAAGAGGTAGGAAAACGGTCTCAAATGATTTGTGTTTCAACTAATTTAATCGATACTTTTAGTATTCATCTGTTGCCAATTCGATATTTAACAATCATCACATTGTTGGAAGTGTAATTGGACGTTCGGTTCATCCTATTCGTAAGCCAACTCCTATGGCAGGTCCGTCTTCTGCTGCTGCTGCAGCAGCCGCTGCCGACTCCTCCACTAGAACGTTTGACTTTGAACAAATGTTGCAGCAGAATTTGGAAGATGCTTCTACAACAACCGAACAAGAGAACGATGATTTTTCCCCATCTATGATGCAGAGGTCTACCGCTCCAATGGACAGAAGTGTACGCTTTGGTGTGAGGAGAAGCGAAGGGCGTCCAGAGGGTCCCGCAGACAGTCTTTTATACAGGTATAAATCAGGTTTATACGATCAAAATTAAATTCTTTCTAAATTCTCGATTAACTTCAGCATCTACGGCCTGGATTCCCATTTAGGATTTAACCCAGCTGATCTGACTACAGCAGATATGTGTTTGAGTACGCTATATCTGCATGAAGTTCATCGCAGAAGGGTAAATACATAAGTTTGATGGTTAAAAGCTATTTATATATAATATTCTTTTTCGTTTAATAGATGAAATCTCGTCCTATAAGAAGAAACCTACCAGGACGGGGAGCTACAACTCAATCTGTAATAACAGCCAATGTCGCTGAAAGTACTCCGCTGCTACATACACACCGGTCATAGCACAAGGCTGAGTGGATCTGAAGTCTACTACCAAAACAAACTAAGAACAAAATAAGAAATAATATTTTTTGCTACCCAAATGTTTTATCATTAATAATTCTCAAAAATGAATCTGCCACCACTATGAATATTCGACCATGTTTTGTGGTAAGTTAAATCATCAAAAATTGCCAATTTCTTAACGATGATAAAGGAGGTTGAAAAAAAAGAAGAAGAAACAAAAAACAAACATAGAAGACGCCACAGCCATCTAGTCTAATGCTGCATTTCAAAGAAGAGAAAAGAGAATAACAAAATAATCACAATAATTTGAGACCTGTAATTGCAGCATAATATTTTATTTTCATACAAAAATATTTTTTTAACATGAGATATATACATACAAGTCAACGAAGGCAAAATAAAACATTTAGTTGCGTATTTAAAAAAAAAAGTTTAAATCAACATAAAGAATCAATCCGATTAAGATGTAATTTCAACTTATTTTTATCGTCCTGTAAATAAAAAGAAAAACGTTTATCATTAAAAAATGAATATTATAATTTGCTTTTATTTTATTATATACCAATCTGGAAAAAGTTAAACTGTAATTTAGAAGGTATGATAAAGGTGGTAGTAAGCCAGTTGCTTTCAAATTTCACGTAAACCATGGGACTTTTGGGAGTATATGGCAACAAAGGTTTTAACTATAGCAACATTTGTCCATACAGCGACAAACCTAAACTAAAGGAACTATTATACCAAAGACCAATCATAGCGAATAATTCACTTAACAATATGAAAATTCTCCTTTTTTTTTAAACGATTAACTTTGAGTGGATATAAATGTGTGTCTGGTGCCTTTCAATTTAAATTATGGACATACTATTGTAAACAATAGAAAAAAAGTATAAATAATTTAGTTTTTCCAGCTAAGTGAAGAGTTTTTGTTTTATTTTTTTCAAAAATAAACAAATTGTTCATAGTTTACTAAACGCCAAAGTACTTAGTTCTTTTCAAATATGATTTTAGTGCTAAGTTTAAAAAAAAAGTTGTTAAACCAGGTCTCAGGTCGGGCACTACGTAGACCAGGTCTCATATATTTTTGCCAGTTCTTCCTTTTACCAATACCCAAAAAATTGTATGACATTTTCATTTTTTTGATAACAGTTTTCTTTTTTTCACAATTCGTAATATTCCGATAACGATGGAATTCTTGATAGGGCTGAATTTTATTATAGTTTAGGCGCTTTGCTTAGGATGGTTAAAAGCAGATTTTATTTTAAATATTCAATTCCATAAATGACCACTCATTTACACGCCATTTTTAAACAATGAACCTTTGTAAACATTTATTTTTCATTTTTGAAGACTTCTGTTATATGTATAACAAGTAAAACACTTATTACTATGTTGTGCTCTTGACAAGGTCTTAACAGAGACTGCTCTTTATTGAGTATTCAAATAAAGCTTAACGATATCATATACATATACTTATATGTATAATATATAACATCTCCCCTTTTATATTTTAGATATAGATATTTACAAAATGAATAATAATCTTATAATAGAATAGGTAATAGTCTTAATTAAATTCATAATATTTTTTTTTTTTTAGTAAGAACATAATTAAAAGTTTTTGTAATTCAAATTAAGCCATTAAAGAAGCAAAGTTATTCATTGAACAATCTTCAATAATTCAATACAAATTTTTCCATTAAATTAAATAATATAATTAATTTTTTAATTTATCCATATTTAAATTTCTATTTTTTTTTGTTTTTAATTAATTTTATTTGTTAACATACATTTTAATATACAGTTTTTTACATTATGTATATTGCCACCGTTCAGGTTGCTTTATTAGTCGACCACTCCTTGTTGTATAATGTTTCTTTTGGTCGTTCTTGCTTGATGCTTCAACATTGACTAAGGTTGATTAATTATTTAAAAAAGATTTTTCCTTATTGACCGCAAAAATCGTTATAAAAAGACAAAATTTGTTGTTGTTTTTAAAATTTTAATGCTTTTTTGAATAATTGTCGTCCGCTGATGATGGTTCCGCAGTTGAGAATAATAATATAGATATATATAAATCTGACCACAAACCTGGCTAAATCATCACAAAATTAATTGTGAATTTAATTAATTGACTAAGGTTGGTTTAATTTTCAAGTTATCTTCAGTGACAAGGGGTGAATCGGATTGTGGTTCTGGATTAGGTGGAATACTTGAATTTAAGTTTGGAAAACTATTTTCATCTGATGTTTTTTTATGTGGCTCTAAAGATGAAGGTCTCAAATGCAAGGAAAGAAAAAACGCCTTAAAGACTTATCATATTCTGTTCTTAAAGTGTAGGATCTTGGATTTGTGTCTTTTTTTATAATTTTGGCTAGTTCCCATATTTTTCCATTTTGATATGTCACATTTTGACCTTCAGAGAATTCTTTTTCCTTATTTCGGCCTATCTTACGGCCATGGTAGTATTTATAACGATTTTGATTCTTTTTCAATTCTTCATCTATGCCTTAAACAACGAATGGAGTCAGACTTTTAGGACTAATGGGCAACTTTGGACATAATAATCTGCTCATAAGCATTTGAGATGGTGTGTATGAGAAGCCTGTAATTTGTGTATTACGATACGCTAAGAGGGCACTTTGAAAATCTTTGTTATCGTCTTCACATTTTTTCATAATTGATTTTGCAATTGAAACTGCCTTTTCAGCAAGTCCATTAGATCGAGGATATCTTGGACTCGAAAAAACAGTAGTAAAATTCCATTCTAATGAAAACTGTTTAAATTCAAATGAATTAAAGGGAACGTTATCGGTAACCATTATTTCTGGCACACCATGAGTGGAAAAGATCGATTTTAATTTTGTAATCACCTCACATGCAGTTTTGTTTTTTAATTGTTTTACATCTATCCACTTTGAATAATAATCTATTACAGTGAGAAACGATCTAGAACCATAATCAAATAAATCACATGCCACTTTATTGAATGGCAAAAGTGGTATTTCATGAGGAATCAGTGGTAATTTTAGTTTCGAAGTTTGAAACTTTTCGCATGTTCTGCAATTAGGTATGAGTTCATAAATGTCTTCATTAATGTTTGGCCAGTAAAACAGAACTCTTGCAGCACTTTTAGTTTTACATATTCCCATATGGCTTTCATGCAATTTTATTATTATTATTAATATTTATTAACAAGCAATTAAAATTACAAGCTAATATAAAATTTAACAAGCCTAGCTGCAGAGACTATTGGCTTATTTGCTTGAAAGTTCAAGTTACAATTTTTGCTTTTTTGAGAAACTCAGTAATATTATTTATATTTGTTAAGCTGGGATTTTTGAGGATTTCATATACGGGAATATTGTTGAAAATTTTTTTAATTATGGGCTGCGTCAACAGACAATGTACCAAAATATGTTTTAGATCAAGGTGGGTGTTGCAAGTGGAGCAGGTTTGAGGGTCGTTTTTGTTGAGGAGGTGTTGGTGGGAAGCAGTAGTGTGTCCAAGTCGAAGTCTAGCGAAGTTGGTTATTTTTTGTTTCGAACAGTTAGTAGGGTAAATCGGCGTAGATTTTAAGGGGTTTATATCCTTGTAGTGATGATGATATAGGCTCCAGTCGTGACTATTTTTTGCAGAAGATATCTTTCCGGTATGCTTGAGGAGATCGGATTTGGTGAAAATGTTGAAGGTGAGTACAGGTTCGTTTTTGGCTGAGTTCGCTGCACTGTCGGCATATTCGTTTCCAAGTATTCCAACATGGCCTGGAGTCCACATTAGTTTAATGTTTTTCAATTTTATGAGTTGATATCTGATTACTGATATGATTTCGGTGTTGTTGTTTGCGTTGTGAATTGCATTGATTACTGAGATGCTATCGGAGCATATAATGCATTTTTCAGAGAGATTGGCTGCAGCTTTAGTAGCTTGAAGTATGGCAAATGCTTCAGGTGTAAAGACGGAGGCAAAATCTGGGAGAATACCAATGCTTATGGTTGATCCGTTTTCATCAGTCACCGCATAAGATGTGGTGTCCGGAGTTTTAGAGCCATCGGTGAAGATAAATCTCCATCCGTCAGATCTAAAGTCAGAGGCGATACATGAAAAAAGTTGGCGATATGTGCTGTTTGCTGTTTTTAGTTTTTTATATTTGGTTAGATCCAATATCAGCGATTCAGGATTGATGAACCATGGCGGGTAGCGTGGGGCTGTGAGTCGTTCTCTTTTGGTTGGCAGGTTGTTAAGCCTTGATTCTTTAACAATTGTACCGATGGCGGATGGAATACGTTTAGTTAGTTTTTGATTCGATGTTTTTTTGATGTCGTTGTCGATGATGGAATTCTTGGAGAATACTAGTTTTGCGAGCATTCTTAAAGTTAGTGTATCTCTTCGTACTTCGATGCTGGGGAGGCCTGCTTCAGTTAGGATATTTTTTATTGGAGTTGTTGGAAAGGCGTTTATGCTTCTTCTAGCTGCTGTGTGGTAGATGGGTTTGATGATGTTTAAAACATACTTTGGGCAGTGACCATATATAACCAGCCCATAATCAATTTTACTTAGAACTAAAGTTTTGGTTATGTATGAAAGGGTGTTAATATGTACATTGCTTTTATATGTTGCTAAATATCTTATTATGTTAGTTCGTTCATGCAATTTATTTAACATTTTCCGACGCAAAATGCGAGGAACAATAATTCTATTTTTGAAAGATAATAAACTATTTTCAAAGTATATGTCATGCCGAATAGGCCAGTATTTTTTAATATAAGGGATTATTTTTTTATAATTTACAGGCCAGCCCTTACAACATGCATCAATTAAGGAAGCTAATTCCTGGTCTTTCACTGTCTCAGACTTAATCTCCTCTTGACGGTCATAACTAACATTAATGGAATAAACCATTTCATTTAGCTCGCTATCTACTTCAACAGAGTTGTCCTCTATAAATGATCTGGATAATGTATCTGCAATATATAAGTATTTTCCTGGAACGTATTTAACGGAAATATTATAGGGCAGCAACTTAAGTTTAATTCTTTGGAGCCTTTTTGAATGAACTTCACTTATTAGTTTATCAAAAATTGCCACAAGAGGTTTGTGGTCTGTTAAATCCTAAAGATTGCGCCATGTTATATAACAAGTAAAACACTTATTTCTATGTTGTGCACACACAGCATTTATTTAAACATTCCGAAAGGTTAATAAATACTCAGGTGAAATTCATTTAAGCCGAACGAATTAATGTTCGATAAAAGAGCTTTATGGTTCGGTGAGATAAACCATGAGAATACCAGTAGATGTTCTTACTCACAATGGTGCGAGAGCGGAAAAAAGTCTTTTGAAAAAGTCATATCTACCCTTTTAAACTTTATGTTTAAGTACTCTTAAATAACCCGAGCGTATGATTTAAAAATATTTTTTACACTTATAAATTGTATGTTCTGATTTACAAACCCTCAAAGTTGAAAAATAGTTTTACTCAAATCGCGAACCGTATTTTCAACAAATTTTGAGATGATATTTTCCAAACTTCCTTTAAATAAATTCTCTACCTTCTTTAATAATTTAATTGGTCCATTTTCGATTACCTAAACAAAAATATTGATTATTTGTAAAAGATACCTTCTATAAGTAGTTTGAAGCAGATGTGGAAGTTATGCTGAAAATGTTTCACTGAATCGGATTTCAAAAAACTCTTTGTTTACCAAAAAGTTTGATTTCCTCGGTTTTAATTGTCAGAATAAACTGGTTAAGCCCATTATTTGAAGAAAAAATATCAAACTTTATTTTAACAATAAAACAAAATTAATAACCAGGTCTGAGAATTTCAACCATTTATTTCTTTGAACTCAAATTTTCTCGAAAACATCACACGAAAAATAATCACCCTTATTGCGGTAGTCGTTTTACTAAAACGCCAATTGTCATTTTCAAATCGGTATTGCGTACCTTAAACGCCAGACTCCTCGTCGCTATTAAGTTCCAAATGCGATCCACTTAAACAGCTGACATTTTGACACAGACATTTTAATTTTGTTTTTGTTATTTTGTGAAATTTTTGTTTACAAATACAAATGCTTAAAAGAATGTATAGTGTGGCCAGCTATTTTTCATGGAGAAGCAGTGAGGACGACGAGCAGCAAGAGAAAAAACGAAGAAAGAAAGATTTAGTTTTGCAGAGGCAATGGATTCGATCCACAGCTAACCCTTTTTAAAGTACTCGTAGTTGTGCTCACAAAATTTTTACTGGAACTTCAATATTTAAAATATTTTCCAGGTTTAAAATGTATTTCTGACTCAATATATTTTAAACTTCATGGAAAGTAATTTTCCTGGGAGACATTCTGTCTCAGTACCGAATATTTTAAAATTAGCGGCCACCTTAAGGTTTCTTGCTGAGGGAGGTTACCAAAAAGGCGTTGGGAATGATTTTAATTTGGGACTAGCACAGCCTATAATTAGCATCATTCTTAAGGAATATCTGTGTCCATTATGGATAAAGATGGAACTCTAAGAGGAAGAAAAAATCGATGCTAAATTACACTTTTTCCACCTGCAACATATCCGGTTAGATTAACAATATCATGCAACGACAAAAGCCTTGCAATCGCTTCCTTAACGTCATTCAAACATTTTTGTTTGAAAACTCCTTCACCTGTGGCTTCGATTTCTTTTTTGTTAAATATCAGCTTTTGTTTGACCCTGAATTTGGCGTCAAACCAAACCTAAAAAAGCACTTTAATTCTTTAATCAAAAGTTTGACAATTTCTTACTTTCTGCCATTCCTTTCTATTTCGTGTCGGTGGTCCAATGCAATTTAGCTCCTTTGCCAAGGACTCCCACCCCAACTTTGTTTCCTGATTTGCGATTGCACCTCCTTTAAATTTTTTTGCGAGGTTTTCATTTGCCTCCATCAGCTCAACAAGGCGTTTCATTTATTTATGACTCGTAACTTTTACCCTAAAAAAACTTTGTATAACAATTATAAACAACAAAAGAAGAAAACCTACATTTTGAGAATAATTTAAGCTCCGTGTCGTTTGCAACTTTGTGAACTTCGAAATTTGGCTTTTTAAAAGACATTGTTATTTTCAAAACGACTTACATAATACGAAAAATAACTGCATTAAGACAAATGTCACTAAATGAATGCATTCCACACAAACAAAAACGCCAGTTGACATTAAACAACATACGTAGTAGTAGTAGTAGTAATTTTTTATTGAGTTTCTTGTTTTTTACACATTTGTTTTTCTTATAAATTTTACATTATTTCACTTAGCTATAATATTGCCGACTTAGAATTGGCCAGGCTACACAGGTTTTTATTTATATTGTTTTTTTAATATATTTGACAATTTAATTTAAGTATTTAAAGAAATGGCTTCTGCTGGGAAAAATTTATGTGTGTTCACTCAATGAGAACCACGCTTATTTTGAAGTATGTAGGGGAGGAGGAAAAGGAGATAACAATATAAATTAGAACAGGCGAGATAGATTCGATGAAGTCGAGTCTACTCTAACACAAACATGTATGTGTGTACAAGTGCCTGTGTTTTTATTTTTGAAATACAAAGTTAAGTTTAATTGGTATAAGAATTTTTGTGAGTTGTTTCACCACTCATACTATCATATTTTCATCGATTTGTAGTTTGTGTTTATGTTACTTAGGTTTTATGAATAAAGATACTTTAATAAGTTAATTTTACATCTAGTATAAGGTACTGTCAGTCTTTTTGTAGTTTGTAATTCATTTTAGTAATATATTATGTTTAAGCTAACTTAAGATAATAGTTCACAGCCCCAGTTAAGGCACTTATTGATGTTAGACATTTTCATAAGTCAAATTGGTATATATGTTCTAGACTTATAGCTATGTATACTAAGTTAATGGTTTTGTACATTTAGGTATTTGTTTTTGATTTATATATTATTTGTTTATACATTTTCGGATATATGTATATAGAAATATATTTATTTTATAAATTATTCTTTCAAGTAATTATTAGGAACCTAAGTTGCAAATGATTCACATTTTGAAAGGTATCAAATAATAATAATAAGATAAGATAAGATAAGATAAGATAAGATAAGATAAGATAAGATAAGATAAGATAAGATAAGATAAGATAAGATAAGATAAGATAAGATAAGATAAGATAAGATAAGATAAGATAAGATAAGATAAGATAAGATAAGATAAGATAAGATAAGATAAGATAAGATAAGATAAGATAAGATAAGATAAGATAAGATAAGATAAGATAAGATAAGATAAGATAAGATAAGATAAGATAAGATAAGATAAGATAAGATAAGATAAGATAAGATAAGATAAGATAAGATAAGTACTATGGTCTAACTTTAATTCTGAAATATTCTGTGATTATTCAATATAATTTTTTTTTCCATTACAAATTTTTCTTGTTTTTGTTTTTACCGGCACTAAAGACATTCAAGATGAAATCTCCTAGCCTCTAAAATTTTCTGGTGATCTTTTTTTATAAAAAGGAGCAAGAAACAAGTTGTAATCGTCAGAGAACAGAAAACCCGGGTTGGAACCCTCACTGAGAATGCTAATTGGCGAAATATAGTATCATCGATTTCAATTTGTTTTTCTGAGGATAAAAGGGAATTGACGTTAGCTGTAATTAAGTTTAGATTCATGGTGAAAGGGATGCGACAAAAAGCAAATAAGCACCAGGCTTCTCATTTTCATTCATTTTTTTATATGAAGGCCAGAATGACCTTATTTTTGAAATTAGCTGCCCAATCGGCAAACCAAACAATTTCTGAGACTCATTAATGAAATCTGAAACATCATTGCCATCAGTGGAACAAGGGAGGGGTTTATTCTGCCCTTTATCGCTATTTTTGACTATATCCGCGAAGGAAAAGCCCGTTTGCGGTAACCTATTATTATCACTGGTGCTAACTAAGTTATTTAAAACTAACTTGTTCTTTTTGTCAGGACGTGAAGTCACTTCCTCTTTTTTTTTTAGGTATAATGATCTTTTTGGGCAACCTTTGTAGTTGGCTGGATGCCCTGCCGTTCCACAATTGACACACGATGCAACTGATGTTTCATTTTTTGGTCCCAGACTACACTTGCCAACTTCATGACTGAGAAGGCATTTGACACATCTAGTTACAAACGCACAGTATTCCGAGAGATGACCAAACCTCTGGCATCTGTAGCACTGCTTCATTCCAGAGCTTCTTATTGTATCCCACCTTACTTTGTGTCTCAGTAGAGATTTGAGAGTTTTTATTTGAAGGAGACTTTCCCTATCCTCCAGAGAGCAGACAAACATGTCCAATGGGATTCCATTTTCTTTAGACCATTTGGTCTCAAAGTTTTTAACAGTCACCCTCAGTGAGGGCACCAACTTTACAATCTCCGACTGAATCTCTGACGGAGAGAACTCACTTGAAATGCCTTTTAAAATTAAATTGTATTTTTTTTGCTCCTTAGGAGTGAAAGAGAAAGCTTCTATTTCAGTTTTTCGAAATTCATTCAATAAGTAACTATGGAGATTTACATCTTTTACAAAAATTTTAAGTTTGCCAAAACCTCTAGTCTCAAATTTAACATTTTCAGAATTAAAATTAGACTTACTTATAAAATGGAGAAGATCCTTCGATGATACTCCTTTAGCAAAAATTGGGGGACACCAGTTCTTTTCCTCCACAGGTACTGAAGCTTTGATGTTTTTTGGTTGATTGATGATTAACGAGTCTGCTGTCTGCTGTACGGCTGAAGGGTTATCATTAGCGTCTTCATAATACTCCGGATCCAGCAATATAAAGCGGTTACTATTATTTTTTTCATTGGCAACTTTTTTTGCGTTGTTAACTGATGAGTATTGGCGTCTTTTTCGTGCCAAAATATTAGTGAATGTATCTTTACTATTCACAAGAATGCTTCTTAGAGTAGATACTGTATCTACATCTGTTGCTGCAGACGATCCGTCCGCTGCATTAGTATTTGTAGTAACGGCACTACCGATTACTACGCTGTTTTCAGGAAGTAGAACCTTGTCATCGAAATGACTGGCTCTCTCACTTGCACCAATAACTGACGCGCTTGCGTCTGTCTCCATTTCATTTTCAGAGGTTGGAAATGCGCTTGAAGGGGAAGCGCCGGCAATTGGCATCGACCACCATTCTAAATTTGTTAGAATCTGTTTTTTATCTTCACTATTTAATAATGATGAGGGTAAACTCGTAATTTTTTTGTTTTTTAAACACTTTGATAAAGTTTTGTCAGGGGGAACACTATATGGAGGTTTGCCCGCCTCCATGGTCAGATTTTCCAATTTCACTTTTTGTTTGTTGTTCACTTTAAAAGAGCTGCTACTAAACACGTCCTTCTTCTACAAGAGTCAAATCGAGAAACCAACAACATACGTAATTACAAATTCTTTTGACGTGTTTTGATATGTCGTTCAACGACTACCGCAATAAGGGTGAATAATAAAAAACAAGGAAGGGATCTTTTTTAAAAAATTGGCATGTCAATTGTGACACATGAATAATGTATTTGAATTCGAACTCGGGTTCGGGTTCGGTTACTTTCGGAAATTCAATTTCTGGCGTAATTTAATATTAATAGAATTGTTTGCGAAATTCTCCTTTTTATTTCAAATTGATTGGGCGTTCTGCAAGAGTTACGACCAGTTTCAATACAGCTACGTTTATCTTATTCAAAATCGAACATGAACTCTTCTAAGTGTCCAAAACCAACACCATTTTCGTTAGTATTTCCCTTGGATATCATTTCATAACATTGTCTAGATGTGGAGGGTTGCGGCTATTGTAGCTCTCTTTTCATTCAAAAAGGCCAAATGACTTGCTGAAGCTGAAGAGGAGAAAAAGGTTCTTCACCTCCTCTCTACCTGTCCACTTTTAGCTCAAAAACTTAAGCCCTACCTAGGAGAATTCTTCTATAACGATCCAAGGCACACTTATACATACATACATCAATAGTCTTTTACGTTACGAAAGTATCTTTCTTTTTGGATTCAATGAGATCAGAAGTGAATTTGGGATTTATATGGTATCGGAATGGGGAAAACAACTGGCTTAATTTTGTCCTACCCCATCGCGGACAGCCATTTTAAGTTAACGCACTCACCATCATTTCATATGACCATATGGTTTTGATAAAGGTGTTGTTTTGCAATTTGACAGGCACCGGGTTATACCCTGATGAAATAGTTATGATATTTTATCTTACAACTTTCATTATTACAATCTATATTCTGCATAAATATTCAGACAATCACAATGCATTAGAATACAGATTCAAATAAAAAAAAGCTCAGCTGAATTTAATTAAATAAAACAATTATATTTTAACTCTTATTTTTTATTACAATGTAGAATAATATTAAAAATAATAGTTTACTATAAAAAAAATATTAACTTTCTTTTATACATTTTAAATTAAAATTGAATACCAAATTGGTTTTCTTTGATTTTTTTATAAGACGATTTTTTCATACAAGTTTTAATTTTTCATTAATACACACGTTTCGAAAGCTATCTTTGTATACAAAACCACACTGGGGAAGATTCTATTTTGAGTTTTTTTTTCTTCATATTTACCCCGATTGTGTTATGTACTACTCTTTTTGTAATAAAATGGTTGGTGGGTGTTAGAAAACAAAGTAATTAAAAAAAAAAAACATATTCAAAACATCTTCTTCCTTATAAGTGGTTGCAAAATACGTGATGTGATTTAAAACTAAAAGTCATGCATAAAAAAAAAACAAAATAAGTGCTCGTGGTGCTGCATCATCATCATTATCATCATCAATCAACTAGCATTTTATGGGAAGGTGTGAAAAATACACATTTTGAGACTGTGACAAGCCCAATGCAATATTGTCTACTAATATAATTATATATTTAGAAAAAATTAAAACCTTTTGGTCACAAATTACTTATATTTAAGTATTATGCATTTTTTAAGTTATGCAAAAAGTTAAAAAAAAATATTAACTTTTGCTAAGATAAGATTTACAAGGTTTAAAAGTTTTAATATTTTAGTAACAACATTATAATCTTAGCTATATTTACGACCTAATGTTTATACACATCATACATCATATCTTGTTTATATAAACATTTTTTTTTTGTTTTTGTTTTGTTTGCTTGTTATAATTTAATTTTATTTTATTTTTATACAATCATAGAACGTTTAAAACGATTTTTTGGTTTCTGCTTCAAAATGAGTGGTGAATAATTTTTTTCTGTTTGTTTTAAGTTGAACACAAAACTACTGCTAGCAGATTATTATAATTTATTTTAAATTAAATTAAAAGAACAAAGAAACAAGAAATACAATCGAAAATACGGAATGAATATTTTTAGTTGTTGTTCTCTTTCCTTTTACTTAATACGTTCTTAATTATTATTATTAATTACAAATGAAAATAAAATAAAACTTAATGATAATAACGTTCTATATACTTTACTTTCTACTTTGAACATTTAACTGAATTCCTCGATTATCAATTTGTGGTGTGAAGGTGGTCTGCTATTTCGCTTGCTGTTGCGGGTAAGCTTGTTGAATTCGCAGTCTTTTCGGTGAGCTTGCCATTTGCTTGCATCAGGAGCTTCGCACTTTCTGAACTATCTGATATCTCACTGCTGCTAGATCTTATGTCACCAGCCATCTAAAAGGAAATTATATATGGAACAAAAATGTTTATACTTGAATTCCTTATTCTTTCGTTTGTTTAACTTACAAGTCCTTTTTTGATCGATTCAATTGCAATTTTAACAATCATATATGTCCACACTATATGCAAAAGCAGGAGAAGTATAAGCAGTCCATTGAAAATATAGTACGCGGGGAACATTGGCAGGATGGATGGTGCCTCAATAGATGAACTGTAAAAGGATTGAATATGTTGGTTACTCAATTCGAATTGAGTTTTAAAAAATACAATTCATACCTGTAGATAATCCGGGGGTAGAATCCCAGTCGGGATACAATCCAAACCACGGTAAAGACAGCAAATATACAATCACAAGTCTTTTGGAAATTAGCGTATTTTGTCAATTTAGCTGCCTGCAAGGAAATATTTTGTTTATTAAATATAATAAGATCTAAAAACTGAAACTGGTTTTTTTTGGTTCGAAAAAAATATTTAACGATTTAAAACTTAACCATCAAACAATGTCGCTACGGCCGATATAATGTATTTTTGCAATGTCGAAAGATAAGGACAGCTCGGTTCCATCTCATTTCTTTTAAACCTGTGGTTCGCAGACTACTTTTTTTTTCAAAAGTTCTTGCTATGTTTAACAAATGAATGGTTTGAAATTCACTCTAACCTGGAAACTTCAACATCAAAAATCAGGGACAAAATCAAAAATAAAGAACAATGAAAGTATTTCTCTGAAGTTCGGATTCGGTTGCTCAGAATTAAATGGCGAAGAGAAATCATAGGGTGTTTTATACTGGAATGTTTTCTACAACGAAGCTATGAAGCCTGCCAACATTTTGAGACAAAGCACAAGGAATAGTGAATTTTTTAACATAAAGTTACAGGAGACGGAGAGGAAAAAGAAATCATTACGGAAAGTTGCTACGGAAAGTATCAATGCAAATGCTGTAATTGCATCCTGCAAGTTTTAACTGATGATAGGTAAGTTTGAAAAAATTAATTTCGAGCCCAGATTTAAAATTGTTCCAAAAGAAAGATTTAAAATGGATAAACCCTATGAATTACAATTAAAAGAATCGATTGCAGTTGACTACTTCTGCACTCCAAACTTCTGCAACAGAATTGTCCGGCTGCAAGAGTGGTCTACGCGCTTTTGTTTAATGTGATAGTTTTCACACTCCAAATTTAAAAGCCCCCTTGGAAGATGCTAAGCCGATTATTATGTTTCACCCAGCTTGAAAAGCGATTATATAGTATTTGAGCGAATATTTTTCTTAGGCTACACAGAATTGATATACCTCTATAGTTTTCAACTAAGGATGCATCATCCTTTTTAAAAATCGGAAAAATAAGGGAATAAGGAATAGTCCTCGTTTAAGAAGACGTTATTAAAGAATATAAAAAGAGAATCATGAAAATTTGCAGTGATATTCTTAAAAAACTCAGCTGGTATGCCATCAAGTCCACAGGACTTGTTGTTTTCATCGTAGTAAGTGCGTTAACCAACTCATTTAATTCAATTGGTGCATCGAGATCTTCATCAACAACATTCGGAAGTGCGTATTGGAAAATTAGTGGAGAAATTCCTCCTGCCAGAAGTCCACCGAAGTATAATCCAAACGTTTCTGCTTCACCTGCAATAGCTGTCGATGGTTCACAGTGCCCTATTTCCCGAACTTTGTGCCAAAAAACTTTTGAATTTTTACAGTTAAATAACTCGTTAGCAATTCTCTTAAAGTAGTTACTTTGCTTGGTAGCACAAATGGCTTTATAGTTTTTATTACTTAAGACATAGAGATTCTTGAAATGAGTACTATTCGTTTTACGGAAAAGATTCAGTAGATTGAAGAACTTCTTTCTATATTTTATGCACTCCCAGTCATACCATTTTTCTTTATACTCCCTACTCTTAAAGTTATTTTTAGGAGAGGATATTTTTTGATGATATCTATCAGACGGTTCATTATTTGTTCACTTGAGAGATTGTGAAGACGGAGACAAGAATTTTTTTCATTAAATATATATATATATATATTTAATATTTGTATTTTCAAAATAGAAGTTGGCGGAGCTAATTATGTAAGTAAATTTAATTACAATTTTAACTGGCAGATGAGTTGAAATAGTCTCTGTGAGCACCTGAAAGTCCACAAGAACATCTAGCCACGCACCTTTTGACACACATCCGTGCTCGGTAACGAAGGTATATTCACCATTCATATCCCCTTTAGTTATACCATTTAGAAAAACAAATCCGTAATCTTCACACATACCCAAAAGGCGTCTTCCACAACTATTCGTAATTTCATCCATGGACCATCTCACTGTTGGAAAATCTTCAGGATAACCAGAGACTAACTATTGTTCATTATAGCAAAAAGATAAATATAAACAAAAAAAGCATCAAGAAAGTTCTTGATAAGTTGTTGATGCTGACTTGATTTGGAGCAAAAATGACGGAAAAAGACAATGAAAAGTATTTAATCAAAGTCTAAATTGTTAATGCTATAAATTAATTCGTTTTATGAATTTCAGGGAATATTTTACCGGCACACAAATTAAACTATTAATAGAAACCAGATTCAAACGTGAAGGTGAATTTATTGACGGCAGAAAATCAAAGTCTTGTGGAGAAAAGGTTTATGTGTGGCTCCAGATTTGAATTGCAATGAGAGTTTTTATTAGTATCACATCCATCATAAAGCAAAAGTAGTTTTTAAACGTAAAACTGTTTGTCAATCAGCATCACACCGTAATCAGCTGAGCAACGATCAGGATCGCAAAAAAGCGGTGATGCCTTATCACTACCAAAAAATTTGACATTTGTGAGTTTACCCTATGTAATAACATGCGCAGCATCCATTGACAGCTAATACTAACATGCTGAAGTTTTGAAACGGTTTTTCAAGGTTCGTTAAGAAACACCAATGTTTTTGGCAATAACAGTTAAAAAAAAAAAAAAACAATCGGTGACTTAAGAAATTGATTTCTCGGAAAGAAGATTTGAAAAAAAAGGATTATCCGCCATTTTCAACACTAAATTAATTTTTAACAAGTACCAACAATATTTAACCAGATTCAATTTTTCGAAGTTCTCTCAAACATTTCAAGGACCTGAGAAAAAATTTTCGGGAATACTTTCCAATTCCTGATAACAACAAATTATATATTAAAAAAAAAAAACATTTTAAATCGTCTTGAATCAAATGAGGACTTTATCAGCCTTGGATTCAGGTTTAAAACTTGTGTTTACAAATATGTTTACATTCTTTTTGAATTTTGGTTCAATGCTAGAAAGCAATATCCGAAAGAGCTATTAAGTCATAATTCTATTTCATATTTATGTAAAAAAGCGTTTTCAATTCTTGACTACATAAAAAACAAATATATATATAAATAAGATAAGAATCTAATTTAAGAATTCAGTTTGGTTCGTTTGTGCTAAATATAAATAACTTGGTACCTAAAAAACAACACCAGCCATCAATTACATTTATTATAAAAATAAAATAAATTGGGTGGCGCAACAGTCCGTTGAGAACTAGGGCCTAGTGACTTACAATTCTCAACCATTCCTGTTTGCGAGTAATGTTGTCACGAATGGACATTATTATACTTTTATAAAAACAAAAGGTATTCAATTTTCTAGGTATAACGATGATAATTTAAAGATTGTACACAATATAACAATCATTTTTATTAAATTCTAAATTCTAAAAACTTTTAAATTCGTTGCTAGGAGTTCGCACACTTTCAAAGGTTAAGAACTGTTTAACTCATAATATATTGTTGATAGATCTGCGATTGATTCAAAATTAAACAACATTAATTATTTTTTTACTATATTGTTTATTCTTTCAGAAAAAAAAAACCAATGACACAGATAAAAAAAAAAAACAACCCGAAAATTTACTAAAAGTTTACAGAAAATTAAAAATATTTATGCAAGCAAAATCAAGCCTGCACCAGACCAGTTGCAGGATAACCAATCACATAGATTACGCACAAATTCTACAAAAGTACATAGAAACAGTGTAAGCACAGTTTACATGACAACCTGTCTGTGCTTTAATAAACTTTTTAGTACTATTTTTCCTTAGAAATAGAAACGAATTGTTGGACACAAGAATGAGTCGACAATATCCATGTATGTATACTAATGGTTTGAAAACGGATACTGGAATAGGGGCAAATTTCATCCCTGAAACTCTCAATTTTGCCAACTCCTTTAGACTTCCCGATCAGAACAGGGTATTTTAAGACGAGGTATGGCAGTAACACACGCTTCGAAAAAGCTTCTTATTAAAATGGATTTCTGCCACAACAATCAAATCGAAGCTTGTACTGTCCCCAAAATCTAACGCAAAGCATGAAATTACACTCTTTAGGGTACCAGGTCGAACAAGATAGGTGGCGAGGATAGGTACAACACAGAACTAATCCAGTATAGACTTAACATCCAGTGATTTAAAACGCATGAATGGTAACAAGATATTCCTAGAAACCAATGAAAGATGGAAATGCCTTGAAACCTGTACCCAGTCAAGAAACTATGATCCAAATTTGACAAAATAATATCTCGTTCTATTATGCTCTAGACTAAAATCTTTACCACTACTTGCACTACTACCTGTTAGGTTACCATGACAACAAATTGCAGAGGCTGTTGTCGTTGCCCAGCACTATGTGACTCTTGAAATAAATTCTTAATCACACACTTCTTTAATAATCTTGAAGAAGATTATTAAAGAAGAAGATATTCGAGGAAACAGCCTATTAGGTTGTATCAAGCCCTCTTAAAAGCTAGAATAAGACAATCAATATATATCATAGGTCTAATCATTTATTTTTAGGGAAGTTCAATGCTTCACAATGAATATATGTACATTGATGTAAGTGTGGGGATAACCCCCTAACTTTAGGGGTAAATATTTAATAATTGCTTCAACAAAATTGATTTTTTCTTTTGTTTAATACTAGAGTCATCAAAATTACACAACGCCTACAATTAAATGCAAAGTTGTCCAAATCTCATCTCGATTCGTGTCATAAAATAAAAAAAAAACGAAATTCTAAATATATAAAAACAGGTATGAATTCAGTTGCTATCAAATTTCAACACACGAGACACCTAAATTAATAATATTGCACTTGCATGCAATAGTTAATTAAATATGGAAGTACGTTAGTTTTAAATTCATATAAATGTACTATATACGGACAATTAAATTAGCAATGGGTTTGTCATCTTTGAAGAGATTTAATTTGATTTCTCAATGACAGATACTTTATATGTAATAATAATTTATATAGACAAAGAGATATACACACAATTAATAAAGATTATTTAATGTGATATATTAAAAACAATATTGAAGAGAATAACATTTAAGACTCATGAATGCCTAAAGTTTTAGTTATTTCTTTTACTAAACGGAAAAGCTAATGTGGTTAGAAATAGATGCGAAAATTGAATTAAAACAATTGACACTGATAACAGACTGGTCAACTAAATGAATTAAAGTAGTTAGTAATTAACAAAAAACTCATAGTCCAGGCACATCAAACTTATCAACTGCAATGTTTCTAAACTGCTATTATACATGAAATTCTGTCAACTGCATCCTTTTAACTCAAATTTATTCAACTTTAGTGTATCATTAATTAATAAAGTCAAATTGATAGGAGTACGTCCAAATCATCGACTGATTCAAATCAGTCAATTTCAGCCGGCGTTCCCAAGAATTGGGTATCGCTGAGAACAAATTATGGAGTATGTTCAAAAGGAGGAGGAGCAGAGATGAAATTCCGAACTTTTATGAGCAGGTGAAACGGAATTCACAAGTCTATAAACCTAGAACCGAAGGCTGCAAAGACGAAAGTGGAAACAAGTGGAATCGCAGTCAATGCTGAGGATATGGAAGAACCACTTCTGCAGACTGTATTACGGCGACGACGAACCGAATTCCGCTGTCAGGCAGGATGATCCATTCAACTTAGACGACGAAAGCCAACAATCCCGTCCTCCCGACTTGGACGAAGTAAAGATCGCTGGAGCAAATGGCTTGAATGCCGAGCTCTTCAAAGCAGCTGGAGATAATTTAGTTAGGAATATGCACCAACTTATCTGTAAGATATGGTCGGAAGAAAGCATGCCCAATGAAAGGAACCTCAGTATTGTTTGCCCGATTCTGAAAAAAGGAGACCCTCTACATTGCACCACCTATAGAGGAATCAGTCTTCTTAACATCGCTTACAAGATCTTCTCTGTTGTAGTATGTGAACGTCTAAAGCCCAAACTGATAGGTCCTTATCAGTGTCACATTACGGATGATCCTGGAAAAAACCCAAGAACACCAAATCGACACCCACAATCTTTTTATCGATATCAAGGCCGCATATGACAGCATCTACAGGGACGAGCTGTATAGAGCATCCCTGCCAAACTCGTTCCTTTGTGCAGCATGACCATTGCGAATTCACGCTCCATAAATGTTGGAAACAACTTAACAGAACCTTTCGATGTCAAAAAAGGTTTTAGACAAGGTGATGCGCTGTCATGCGATTTTTTAACATCGTACTTGAAAGAATAGTGCAGAGCTTTTACTTCAACACTAGAGGCACTATCTTTCAAAAGTCTGTCCAATAACTAGCATATGCTGATGACATAATCGGAAGAGGCGGCAAAAATGGGTTTAACGGTTAATGAGGGCAAAACAAAGTACATGCTGTCGTCAAGGAAGGACTTACAACACCGACGTCTCGGTCAAAACGTCACCACCGAGAAACGTAACTTTGAGGTAATCAAGGACTTCGTCTACCTAGGCTCCGCTATAAACTCAAAAAACAACACCAACGCTGTTTCTTTGGGCTAAGAAATCAATTGAGTAGCAAAGTTCTCTCTCGAAAGACCAAAGTGTCGCTATATAAGACCCTCATCATCCCCGTCCTGCTATACGGTGCAGAAGCATGGACTATGTCAAAATCGGATGAAAGCACCTTGAGTCGTGATCTACGGTCCCTTATGCATAAAATGGGAGTGTAGGAGAAGATGAAACGCCGAACTGTACGGACTATACAGCGGCGTAGATTTAGTCAGAAGGGTAAAAGTCCAACGACTAAGATGGCTGGGTCACGTCAAGCGCATGGAAACTAATGCTCCGGCCCGGAAAGTCTTCGAAACCACACCCACACACCGCGATTCAGGTGGCGCGCACAAGTGGAAAGTGACCTCACCCAACTTGGAGCGCGAAACTGGAGACATCTAGCTAGGGACCGAGCTAGATGGAGGAGTTTGTTGGGTGAGGCCCCAGTTCTCACAGGACTGTAGCGCCACCTTAAGTAAGTAAGTAAGTTAGCCTAACATTATCTTAAAAAAACTATCGTAATATTTCGTTGTTTTACATGTTTGTTAGCTTTGTAGTTTTTTGTTTTGCTTATATGAACCTTGTCGTACACTAAATGTTACCCAACAAACAAAAATTTTAATTTCTTGAAAAGTGAGATGCCCACGAAGGCACACCATTTAAATTATTTGGAAAAATAGAAAACTATAAAAAAGCTATAAGGCTGACTTTTGTTTTTGCCTACTTCTTTTTGTTGGTCTTACATCTACTGACGTTAACTATAGTTTTACCTTTAGTTTGGAAATTATTAAAATACAAACTTGTATACAAAAATTGAAGTTTTTTATTTGTAGCAATCATTTTCATAAAAAAAAGGACAAACCTACCACATTCTAATCTAATAGAAGTCTTTTAATAATGATTGGGGCACAAAACCTATGGATTTTCATTCGGCGCTGTTTTAATTGCATGTTTCTATTTTTTCATTTAAATTTAATATTTTTCATTTAAAATCTATTACCTACGATAATTATCTTTTTTATTGAGTGTTCTAGTTTAATTGACCATACTTTGGACATTGAAGAAATATTTGAATTAATTAATTGCTTCGAAGACAAGAAACTGACAATCTACCATGCAGCTAAATTTAAATCGTTTTTATTGCATCATGAAGACATGTTTTATATTAAAGTAATATACTTTAAACTTTAACTTACCTCTAGGAATATATCAGCACAATCATGCACCACAAGAACCAAAGATCCAACTCGATGCAAATTACAAACCCAACTCAAGGCCATCAGCAATAACGTTACCATATGATGGATAAACATTTGCCAAAAGTCTTTTCTTTTAACATCAATAAATTGAGTTGCAGTTAGAGACCAATAAAATGACATAGAGATCATATAATACCACCAAATATCACTTTCAATTGACTGAAATTAAAATGTATAAAATCAATTAATAAAACGATAAGACAGAACAAACTAAACAAAAATGATTTACCTGATGTGGGTAGCCATACCAGCAATTTTTAATATCCCAAAACCAAGGTTTATCCCATAATACTATTAATCCAAATATAAAACTGTACGTATAATAAAGACAACGCCAAGTATTTTCACAAAATTTCACCAACGTCGATGGTTTATCTTGTGCTCTTCTAAGACGCCACCATCTTTGGATTTGTCTTTCAGTTAAATCTGTTTGTTTCATTAAACTAAGAACCTGGTTAGACAAATGAAAAAAAAATAGTGGTTTTAGGGGTGGAAAACAAAAACACGGTTACTTACGGTTTTGTGTCCCAGCCGACTTGATTTTTCATACGCTTCTTGTAAGATTGGATTTGGTGATGCCTTTTTTGGTCTCGAACTCCTGATACCAAGAGATTTTCCTATTGGAGCTATCCAAAATCTGGAAAAGAGATGCAAGTACATCAAAAAACCTATATTCTGGAGGCACTAACAATACAAAAAAAATTATTATCAAAACTATATTATTAAGGTAATAAAATTCAAAAGCTAAGAATATTTAATTAAGAGTAAAATAAGAAAGATCGCGGAACAACTTAAGTTGCGAATAATTCGCTTTTTTACAAGTTTCCTAATTCAATGAGAATTTACTTTTTTTTCATTGAATGATGGATCAAAAATTATTGATATGGTTGTTTAAGGCGTTTACTGAGTACCGCTAAAACTAGGCCTCTGCTTCCACTTTCGTAATCATTGTAGTATGTTCCAGGCTAGAGTTTTGACCTAGCTGAAAAAGATGTGATATCAACATCACCTAATCCAGCATTTCTCAGACAGTCCTGCTGATATTAGAATCTCACTAACTTTCAAACAGTTTATAACAATCATATTTACCATGCAGGATCATCAACTAACTGACTTACTTATTTTACTAGGGTTGGCTATAAGAGGACAAAAAATGCCTTTCTTTTGTTTGTATCTACAGTGCAATAGCTCGAAAACATTGGATTGCCCTGGGGTAATTCTAAAATAGTAACATAAATGATCCCATACTCAAGAGCATCAATAGCTTTTTACGGTTCTTCCCTTTAAGAAAAAGTCTATAGATTTATGTTGTAACCGTGGCGTGATGGTTAGTGCGTAGGACAGGCTTGTTAGAGTTTTTTGGTCAATCCCTGTCAGTGAAACTTAAAGTTAAAGCTGTTCAGTGATCATATTCGGTATAACGACTATGAAGGTTGACTATGACCAATATTATAAGCTAATTGCTTATTAGGGTCAAGAAGGTAAGTTTCTTTTTTTTTTTTAAAGCCAATCCAACTGAGGAAAACCGGAATAAGTTCAAGCAAGCCAGGAAGGCCTGCAACGCCCATATTCGACGGACAAAATTTTTAAATTATCAAAAATTACGGCAAAAAATACTGCAATGTCCCAAAGGCAGTATAAATGTTTAGTCATTTGTAAAAAATATGAGGAATTCTTCCTCTTCCTCGGTTCCTATGCTCGTTGTGAATGACACTTCATTTATTAGCTCTTTAGAGAAACCAAATCTCTTTGCTAGGCAGTTCGCCGCCAATTCAACGCTGCTAGTGAGTGTTATGACTCCGCCTGTACTTGAGCGAGTTAGTGGTTCTATGGGACCAATCTTTTTTCGCACTCGTATTGTGGCAAGAGTCCTAAGAGATCTAAACACACATAAATCCGCTGTTTCGGATGGTATCCCCGCTATTGTTCTTCAACGCTGTCAAAACCACTGCGTAAGCTTTTTCATTTGTCCTACTCCTCAGGTCTCGTTCCGAGCGGATCGAAAATGGCAATTTTCCAGCCTATTTCCAAAAAAGGCGAATCTTCCTCACCCTCCAACTACCGAACGATTGCACTTACGTCCCTTCTTTCCAAGGTCATGGAAACGCTGATTAATTATCAGCTCAAGAAATATCTTGAAGATCGAAAGCTTCTTAATGACCGACAATACGGCTTTCGTAGCAATAGGTCCACTGGTCATCTCACCGAACAGTGGAACAAATCTTTACATAGTTTTAGAGAAAGTAAGATTATTGCACTTGATATTTCAAAAGCATTTAATAGGGTTTGGCATCAGGCTCTCTTATAAAAAATGCGTGCTTTCGGTTTACATGAATCCCTGCTTCATTGGATTAGTAATTACCTTTCGGATCGTTCAATACAAGTGGTATTGGATGGATTCAAGTCTGAAAACCACAATATAAATGCTGGTGTGCCCCAGGGCTCAAACACTCTTTCTCATTTTTATTAATGATCTCTTGTCTGGAACTTCTAATCCAATAGATTGTTTCGCTGACGATAGTACTCTTAGCTTTTTATATTCGTTTTCAGATTCACACCCCTCTTCTTCAGCATTGTACAATCGGGAATAAGAAACCGCGTGGAATTTAATGCTTCGAAAACGCAATGCTGTCTTGTATCGTTAAAGCGAAGTATACCCCCCTTGCCATTATCCATAAATTGCACTTTCACCAAGGAAACTGAACATCTCGATATTCTCGGTATGTGTATCACCAACCACCTTTTGTGGAACGATCACATACGCGATGTCGCCAAAAATGCCGAAAGATGTTTGGGTTTTCTAAGGCGATGCAAGAAGTTTTTCTCCCCCTCTGATCTGGCTGTTATTTACAAGACTTATAAACGTCCAAAGCTTGACTATACCTCACATATCTGGGCTGGTGCTCCTGCAACTTACTTAAGCCTCTTGGATAGTATTGAACGTAGAGCATTTAGATTGATTGGTGATATTACCATTATAAGATCATTTACGTCACTCGAACATCGTCGAAATGTTTCTTGTCTCACCCTCTTTTACCGTTATTTTAATGGTTTATGCTCTAGAGAAATAGCCAGCTACATTCCTCCCCTTAAACAGTTCAACCGTAATACTCGCGCTTCTAGGAATGCTCATCAATATACGCTCGAGCCCATCTTCGGTCGTACTGTCAAGTACAGGGATTCGTTCTTTAGCCGTACTACGCGAATCTGGAATGCCTTGCCACACTCTGTCTTTCCCAGCTATTGCAATATTCAGGAATTCAAAACCAATGTGCACCGACATCTTTCAACCCCTCTCTCCCTTTTCTAGTGCTCACACTGTGTCTACATAATAAGGGTAGTATATCCCTTTGAGTGTGCGCTTATTATAAAAAAAAGGGGATGGTTTAGAATGCCTCCTCTTTAACATGGCGTTTCAGAAAGCAATTCGTGAACTCTGGCACGCTAACAAGAGGGTAACGTCACCAGGTCCAGCCAGATACTGGCTTACGCAAACGATATCGACAAACAAAGCAACAATTGTTCAAACGATTATTGATGTAGTACAATCCTTGAATACGTTGGGTCAATAGAAGCAGCCGATAACAACATACAAAAAGAAATACGCTGGCGGTTGATCATAGCCTACAAACCTACTTCCGTCTGTCAAAGCTTTTTAATAATAATAATAATTAATTACAATTACTTCTAAGCTGCAGCTGTATAGGACGATCGGTTCACCAATACTGACATATAGATCAGAGACCTGGTTGCTTAGTAAAAGGCTCCCCTACTTCTTAGGCGCGTTCGACAGGTCTTGCAGAGAATTGTTGCAACCATTATGTGAAGACGGACCGGACGGTTTCGCAGACACTCAATTAATAACTGCATGCGAGTAAAGATTGCTTATATTGACAAAAATTAAATTCGGTAGAATACGGTTGGCTGGACACCTAGCTCTTAAGATTGTAAAGTGAAAGTTCTTTAAAGTACATTCTATGGTAGTATTTTATGCCGAGGCAGACCATGCTTACGCTGGAGGGATTGCGTAGACCATGCGGTGAGCTATTGGATGGTGTGGGCTCGCGATCAGTATAAATGGAGAGTTTTGTTGTAAAAGGCCAGGACCGGATGAAAGTTGTAAAGCCGACTATTATTTTGTGTATGTCCCTCTCCTCCAGGAATGGTTGAAAGTTGTAAGTCACTAGGCCCTACTTCTCAACGGACTGTGGCGTCTCAATGGATTGCTCTATCCCTAACAGTCACTTCAACCTGCCTTCAATATTTTTTCAAGAGCAAATCGATGTAACCAATAGTTTTGTTTGTCAACCTTGAACTTTAATTCCATAAATCTTACATAATGCAATATTCCATACACTTATATGGATCATCATAAGTTGAGCATATAAGTTTCATATTAACCTTAAGCACCTGAATTTGACACTGAATCATTCAAACAGGCAAAATCAATTGAAATCTCTTGAAGCCGCCTTATGAATCATAAAAATGAATGATAAAAAAATCATATAAAACCATCGTTAACATACACAAATAAATAATAATTTGATAACAAAATAGAATCGTAAAATATGCCGAGAATAACTTCATATTAATTTTTTTTAAGTTTCGATAACGTGACAATTTATCTGTCTTAAGTTTTAATTTGAGAGTATATTGTAGATTCGTATCGGTCCTGAGAATGAAACCTATAAACGTAAGACACCCAAAAACAAAAACAAGTATTTGGAGTAAATAGGGCACCATCTATCAAATGACGGAAAATATTATGGTGATTTACAAATTAAAGGTAAACAAACATTAAAATAATTTATGTGATTCATTTTTGTATATGTAAAGTGTTTGGATATGTTTACTCACGGCGCGAACGAAAACCAAAAAGCTTTTTCTTGATAAAATAAAAAGATGGCACATTTTCGGATCTCAAATCATTTGAAACAATTTGACGAATACAAATTTTTTTCATGCACTAAAGATATTCTGCCCTTGCACAAACAAATACAAGCTTTTTAAAAAGTGGGTCTTAGTTGCCTGGTGTGTGATTGATGTTGACGAAAACTCAGATAAACGATAGGGCCTCGGGAGTCAGAAAGTACCATTCAATATTTGAAAATGTCAAAAGGTACCAAAAGCATAGAACATAAACCGTCGAGATGCTAGTTTATAGAAGTTATCTTTACTCTTAATGTGACCCTTGTTAATTTTTCGCAACGCATATACGAAGTCCTGCTTATTTGCCCAAACTTAAATCAATGGTCATTTTATATAGAACAGGTAATTTTTTTTTTCAAATTCCTTATACATGTGTCATGTGCAATATTATTATTAATATTTTATAAATATTGTATTTCCTCATAATTTACGTTTTTTGTTTTAGTAGTTTATATCGGATAATTTAATTTCTTATCAAATTGCCCCCTTTCTGTCGGAATAATTTAATTATTAGTACCTCTAAGATGACAACGCCCTCTTTTTACGATTACAAAATTTTAAAACAATTCAAATAATTTGATCTCGTTCTGAAGTAGATTAATATTAAGATGAACTTGAAATGCATTAATGAGATAAATAAGTTGGTTAAAAAAAGGGGTTATTCCTATCTTTCAATACTACCGACAAATATCAGTTGATAAGAAAATACAATATAAAAAATGTATCCAATTAATCTGAGGTACATTACGAAGATTAAATATAGGTGACACTTCATTTTTTTTGTTACAAACAAAAGACGTTCATTAAGTTTATAGTGTACTTAAATATATACTTATATCAGTTAAGGCGGTTTGGTCTAGTTATTATCAATAAATACTTAGGAAATATTTACTCTTCATTTATTTTTTTAGTAAATATGCGTAGCATTGGGATATTTTCCTGGTGTTCAAAGAAAATTATTATTCGAATACGCATTTAAATATATAAAAATATTCTTGATAATTACACTTGTGGGAGCTTGTCGAATAAAGTTTGAAAATGTTTCCTGACAAACTTGAGTACTAATGATAAGATGTTGAGGGACATCAAACCATCAACCAAAAAACAAAACAACAAATCGACTGGAACAGGTTGTTTTTTTTGTATAATTTGTAGGCACTCAAGGGGTTCTTAATATTCTTAACATGTTTACGTTCAAACACTGTGTGAGTGTTGGAGTGTAGGGAAGAATTCAAGAGGAGATACCGGTGCACATTCGTCTTAAAGCTTTGTAAGGAGGCAGGGTAGACGTAGAGGAACAGGTATCGGGAACCATTGGTATGGATGTAGGGTGCCATTTCATAGCGAGGCTGGATGTCAGCTGACATTAGGCAAATGGGGGAGGAATGAGTAGGATAGGTTTGGGCGAGGGAGGTAAATCTAAGATGGGAGCTAGGATAGGGATTGGGCCGGGGAAGGAATGTTTGTTACGGTAGCTGCGGCATGCTTGCGGTGCACAGCTGAGCTTGTCGGATGTTGGGGGGGGGGTACCCGGAACTCACCTCTTTACAAAAAACATAAATTATGCCGGATACTTCGATTTACTGAAATTAGGTGTGCACTACCACTACTTCATTTACTTTTCTCGGCGGCCGCTAGCACGTCACGGCCTGGCCTTTGCCCACCCTTTTGGGAATCTACTCGTAAAGATTCCCCTAAAGCGAAACCAGCAAAGTTCACTACCAAGGAATTACATTTCCGCCAAACTTGTTAGTTAGTTACCTAATACCGCACCCAAAAAAAAGGAACTCTGCATTTCATACCAATTTCTTTTTTTTACGAAGAGACTTTATTAAGAGAAATTTATCACTAAAAATACATATAAAACAATGAGAAAGAACAAGACTACTAGGGAAATTTCTTTGACATAAAAAAACAACAACAACGGGAGCTTTAGTCGCCGCAGCCACGCGGTGAGTTTTTGCTTCTCCAGCGTCCCGTATCTCAACCGTTCTTATATGAGTTTTTTTTGCTGTCCTAATCGGACCCTTATTTCCTGCCTACAAGGAGCTCGTTGTGGGTGGTTAAAAAAGGTGGGATGCAAAATATTGCGTCGCGAGGGACGTAAGAGGAACCCCTTTTTGCACTGGCGACATCGGCAACTTCTTCCCTGATCAAAACATCGCAATATACCCGATGGGTTCCGTCAATATAATTTATGCTAACCCAAATCTCCATCAGATGTCAATAAATCAATCGGCATACATAGTAATTTCAGTCGAAAACGTGCTTTAGATTCTGACGGACAAGACAACGTCACTTAGTTCACAACGATCTGATCGTAGTCCATCCGCGCACATTCATCATGGCGGACAGAAAAAATTGAGCAGTGTTGTAAATTCAACATCAGTGGTGGTAATTTTAGTGCGGGGATCGTTAAGATCGTCAACATCAATATTAAACTGGACACAAACTTTACCGAGCGTATCGACGCCGGGGCTCGTTTTCACGAGGTAGACCGATAACTTCAAGTTTCATATTGGCGACTAGTAGTGCGGGGGCAACGAGGAGTGCTGTTGAAAAAAAGAATCTTTATACTTGACAGTACATCCGAAATTGAGCTCAAGGGGTAAACTGATGAGCATTTCTGGAAATGTGAGTAAAAGAGCCGAATTGTTTGA
Source organism: Eupeodes corollae (assembly GCF_945859685.1). NCBI lineage: Eukaryota > Metazoa > Arthropoda > Insecta > Diptera > Syrphidae > Eupeodes > Eupeodes corollae. The sequence continues at coordinate 60,764,166 of NC_079148.1, read as the reverse complement.
GTGGTAGAATGCGACTGGCTAATTCGGCAGAACATTGTTTGTAAAAATATCGGTAAATCAACGAAACCCAAGAAACATTGCGGAGGTGTTTGAGCTTTGTAAATGTTTCGGTTATAGTTCTATCGCTTATTATATAAACTTGTTTAAGGGGAACCTTCCACAATATGCTAGCTTTGGCCTAATGATGGCTTTTTTAAACTGCAACAAGATCAGACGGAGTGAAAAATTACTTGCAACATCGTCGGAGAAATCCTAAGCACTTAGCAGCATTTTTGGCAATGTCGAATATGTGATCATTCTATAACTGGTGATCGGTAATACACATACCGGGCACTGTAAGTCGATTAGATTCCTAAATTCATGGATAACGGCATCAGGGGTGGGAGACATCGTTGAGCATTTGTAGCATTAAGCTCTATGCCGTTTATAATTCCAAATTGGAGAACTTTGTTGAGATCAGAATTTAATAAGTTTATCATACGCTGCCGTTGAAGTTCCACATCCGAAGGAGGAGGATTTAAGTATTGAAACGAATATGAAAAGCTGGGAGTACTGTTCAAACAGTTTAATAGATTAGAAATGACACATAAAAGATGAATATAAGGAAGAGAGTCGGAGACAATACGGAGTCCGCATTTATTTTATGAAATTTATTGTCTCAGAGAAATTGTTGTTTTTAGTCCTTCACATAAAATGACAACTGTGATAACGGGGTGAATGCTAATATTTTGACAGTTCCAAAATATTTAGCTGTGTTATATCTGCAAATGTTACAAATTAAATTTGAGTTTGGAGATGATTAGTCTGACATTTAAAGAAAATGCATATTTTATGGTTGAAAGAATTATTTCTTTGGCTTTTCTATCAGATTCTCAAGTTTTTTTTTGTTTAACGAATTCCTTATTCACAATTTTATACTGTCCCATTTACATCCAATACAATTCAGTGTTTTCTATAGATCATTGCCCAACGGCCTAAAAATTGCAATAAGATCCAAAAAATATATATGGGTTCAGGATTCTTGGATGGTTTTTGACGTTTCTCTTTCTTGCCTTTCTTTGTTTCTTGGCGTTGCTTTATTATTGTTATTATTACAAATTCTTTATTTGACTAAAACTCGAAATACATTTGAAAAATTATATAAGAACTTTAGCATGGAAAAATTTTAAAGACCCTCCCAACCCCACTCTCCGTTTAAAAAATTTGTTTCGCTTTCTGAAGATTGAGAAATCTTTTTGAAAAATAAAGTCTTCGGAGTTCTTGTAGAATTGGACAAACGGCTAAAAAGTGGCTGACATCTTCGATTTCATTTCGATTGCAGAGGTTACACCTGGGATTATCATCTCTGTGAGGTTTGTAATTCAGATTTAGCATCTCAGTTCTTGCTTTAAACAAAGCACCTATTTGATTTGCAGAAAGATTACTATTAAAATAATTTTTTACAAACAAAGTGTGATTGAGTTGCTTAAAGACCAATCTGCTTGGAGTGGTTCGAGCCCTATTCAAGAACTTGAGATACAATGAATCATCAACCAATGCAATACATTCATGAAACCTACCTTTCCAATTAGCAAGAGAAGTTGTACTAATGTTTAGATTAAATCCGTGCGCATTTGCTATTTCATACCATTCTTTGAACGGCGATAAATTCCTTCGGAATGCGAAATCCATCATTTGCTTATGAAGATTTTCATTTGACCTTCGCATTACTTTTACTATGTAATCGGCATTAAATTTAAGATTTTTTAAAAAAATCGGAATGATCTCTGATTCCACATGTATAGCCTAAGTTGGTGTATAGTTTGGAAGTTGAAATATTCTTTGAAAAAAGAAGCTTGCACTATCGTAAATTCATCGAGATCTTGGTAACCAAAAACTTGACTGGCATAGCATAAGCATGGCTTTATAGTAGCTTCAAAAACTCTAAATTTAGCTGAGATGCCTATGTTCTTATTGCAGAAGATTTTGTTCCATATTAGGTTTATTGCAGTTTTTGCCGATAAGCATTTTTCCTTAACATGGGGCCGGAAATCTAGATTGCTACAACATAGAACACCTAAATACTTAAATTGGTTAACCACCTCTATATGTTCACGATCAAATGACCATGCTTCTAGCGGGTTTCTCCTTCCCGGGAGCTTTAAAATATCATAATTTTTGATTTTGAGGTGTTTATATTCATGTCCCATTTATCACTAAAGTTTTTAAGTCTATTAATATGTAACTTTAATGTGGTGGGGTTGTCCGACAAAACAACAATAAGAACATTTCTAAACCTAACACCCCAGGAAAATCACGGGAGAAAAAATCATGAAAAGGGCGAAAATAATCGGGCTTAAGGGGCAACCTTGGGTGCAATCAGTGTTAAAGAAGCTGGACATGGAACTCACATTTGATACAGTAGCGCAAGTATTGGTGAGGAGAAGATTATAGAGTCTTAAAAACTTCGTCGATATACCTAAATTTAATAATTTATAAATTAGTGAATTCCGGTTGATATTATCAAATGCTGCCCTAAAATCAATGAAAAAGACAAAGTTTTTGTTTGTTATCGACGAAACGTTTTGCTATGTTGTAGAGTGCGAAGATTTGATCCACAGTTGAAAGACTGTTTTTGTTTCTAATGTTTCCGAGTAAACAAGAAATACTCCGCCGGACAAATTCAAGTGGAGCAAAGACCTTATAACCGAATTAAACGAAGGAATGATTGAAAGATTCAAGTTTGGTAGTTTAAGCTTTAGAATGTTTCACCCGTTGAAACAAAGTGATAGCAAACTTTTCTGTCTCTCAAAATTGTATTTTTTCGAATTTCGTTTTCAATAATGAACTACGAAAGGAGGTTAAAAGTTTCTTCATTCATCCCTATATATAATTTAAAAACGATGGTTTATCATTTGATTTTAGTTCATTTGTCAAGAAAATGAAGAATTCTCTCCAGATTTCAATCCAATTCCCTTTTTTTGCTTGGGTATTTTCAAAGCATCCTCACCAAGGTTTAACACATTTAACAACATTTCGGAATTATTATCCGTATTCGTGATGTCAATATTCATTGCTGTTGTAAAAATTGCAGTTTTCTTTAATTATATTCACACTTTAACTTTGTGGATGAGAACAAAAAATGAAAGAGAAGTGTCAAAAATACGCAACCGAAAAACATCCTAGTGTAATAATGTGAGATTGACGGGATAGGTGTTCAAAAGGAAATATGCGAAACACGCAGCATGCAGAAAGTTTGCTTTTATGAAGAGAAAAAGTACTGCAAGAATGCGGCAGATATATAAACGGTGATTTTTTAAGAGCTTGAGAACTTTAAAAAAAAAAAAAAAAAACGCATAAAATTACATATTATATAATATTTGAAACGTTAGATTGGTCCATGACATTTACTTTTTGAAGATAATTTCATTTAAATGTTGACCGCGGCTGCGTCTTAGGTGGTCCATTCGGAAAGTCCAATTTTGGGTAACTTTTTCGAGCATTTCGGCCGGAATAGCCCGAATTTCTTCGGAAATGTTGTCTTCCAAAGCTGGAATAGTTGCTGGCTTGTTTGTGTAGACTTTAGACTTGACATAGCCCCACAAAAAATACTCTAAAGGCGTCAAATCGCATGATCTTGGTGGCCAACTTATCGGTCTATTCCTTGAGATGAATTGTTCTCCGAAGTTTTCCCTCAAAATGGCCATAGAATCGCGAGCTGTGTGGCATGTAGCGCCATCTTGTTGAAACCACATGTCAACCAAGTTCAGTTCTTTCATTTTTGGCAACAAAAAGTTTGTTAGCATTGAACGATAGCGATCGCCATTCACCGTAACGTTGCGTCCAACAGCATCTTTGAAAAAATACGGTCCATTGATTCCACCAGCGTAAAAAACCACACCAAACAGTGCATTTTTCGGGATGCATGGGCAGTTCTTGAACGGCTTCTGGTTGCTCTTCACTCCAAATGCGGCAATTTTGCTTATTTACGTAGCCATTTAACCAGAAATGAGCCTCATCGCTGAACAAAATTTGTCGATAAAAAGCGGATTTTCTGCCAACTTTTCTAGGGCCCATTCACTGAAAATTCGACGTTGTGGCAGATCGTTCGGCTTCAGTTCTTGCACGAGCTGTATTTTATACGGTTTTACACCAAGATCTTGCGTAAAATCTTCCATGTGGTCGAATAACACAAACCCAATTGCTGCGAACGGCGACGAATCGACATTTCACGGTCTTCAGCAACACTCTCAGAAACAGACGCAATATTCTCAGCTGTACGCACTGTACGCATTCGTGTGGTTGGTTTAATGTCCAATAAAGTAAACTGAGTGCGAAACTTGGTCACAATCGCATTAATTGTTTGCTCACTTGGTCGATTATGTAGACCATAAATCGGACGTAAAGCGCGAAACACATTTCGAACCGAACACTGATTTTGGTAATAAAATTCAATGATTTGAAAGCGTTGCTCGTTAGCAAGTCTATTCATGATGAAATGTCAAAGCATACTGAGCATCTTTCTCTTTGACACCATGTCTGAAATTCCGCGTGATCTGTCAAATACTAATGCATGAAAATCCTAGCCTCAACAAAAATCACCCTTTATAAGTAATTATGGCTGAGTTCAAAAATGCAACTAGTTGCACAAGCCACGCCGACGAAATTCATGCAATGTGTGTTATTACACTCAGACGATTTTAGAAAGACGCAAATAAGTGCGAAAGAGAAATTAGGTGAAATAGAAATACTTTAAAAAGACTCAAACCGCAGAGTTCTGGGTTCAGGATTCTTGGATGGTTTTTGACGTTTCTTTTTCTTGCCTTTCTTTGTTTCTTGGCGTTGCTTTATTATTGTTTTTATTATTATTACAAATTCTTTATTTGACCAAAACTCGAAATACATTTGAAAAATTATATAAGATCATTAACATGTCAAAAAATATATTTTCCGTCTGCTTGAAAATTGCATAATATCCAAGTTTATAATATATATTTCTTCGTTACATCTTAGATAATGATACATAAATAAACATATATTTAAAAATTTAAAATAACACTAAAAAACTGTTTCGGTAATCTAAGGCATGATCAATAAAATTGTAAAGATCCTTCCAACCCCACTCTCTGTTTAAGATTTGTTTCGCTTCCTGGTAAATGAGAAAGCTTTTTAAAAAATAAAGTCTTCGGAGTTCTTGTAGAATTGGACAAACGGCTAAAAGAACTATTCAGGCCTATTCAAGAACTTGAGATACAATGAATCATCAACCAACGCAATACATTCATAAAACCTACCTTTCCAATTATCAAGAGAGGTTTACCAAGATTTAGATTGAATCCATGCGCATTTGCTATTTCATACCATTCTTTAAACGGCGATAAATTCCTTCGGAATGCGAAATCCATCATTTGCTTATGAAGATTTTCATTTGACCTTCGCATTACTTTTACTATGTAATCGGCATTAAATTTAAGATTTTTTAGAAAAATCGGAATGATCCCTGATTCCACATGTATAGTGTAAGTTGGTGTATAGTTTGGAAGTTTAAATATTCGTTTTAAAAAAGAAGCGTTGCACTATCTCAAATTCATCGAGATCTTGGACCCCAAAAACTTGACTGACATAGCATAAGCATTACTTTATAGTAGCTTCAAAAACTCTAAATTTAGCTGAGATGCCTATGTACTTATTACAGAAGATTTTGTTCCATATAAGGTTTATTGCAGTTTTTGCCGATAAACATTTTTCCTTAACATGGGGCCGGAAATCTAGATTGCTACAACATAGAACACCTAAATACTTAAATTGGTTAACCACCTCTATATGTTCACGATCAAATGACCATGCTTCTAGCGGGTTTCTCCTTCCCGGGAGCTTTAAAATATCATAATTTTTGATTTTGAGGTGTTTATATTCATGTCCCATTTATCACTAAAGTTTTTAAGTCTATTAATATGTAACTTTAATGTGGTGGGGTTGTCCGACAAAACAACAATAAGAAGATTTCTAAACCTAACACCCCAGGAAAAGGGCGAAAATAATCGGGCTTAAGGGGCAACCTTGGGGCACACCGCAATAAATGTTAAAGAAGCTGGACATGGAACTCACATTTGATACAGTAGCGCAAGTATTGGTGAGGAGAAGATTATAGAGTCTTAAAAACTTCGTCGATATACCTAAATTTAATAATTTATAAATTAGTGAATTCCGGTTGATATTATCAAATGCTGCCTTAAAATCAATGAAAAAGACATAAAGTTTTTGTTTGTTATCGACGAAACGTTTTGCTATATTTGAGAGTGCGAAGATTTGATCCACAGTTGAAATACTGTTTTTGTTTCTAATGTTTCCGAGTAAACAAGAAATACTCCGCCGGACAAATTCAAGAGGAGCAAAGACCTTATAACCGAATTAAATGAAAGAATGATTGAAAGAGTCAAGCTTGATAGTTTAAGCTTTGGAATGTTTCACCCGTTGAAACAAAGTGATAGCCAACTTTCTGTCTCTCAAAATTGTATTTTTTGTGAATGTCGTTTTCAATGAACTGCGAAAGCAGGTTAAAAGTTTCTTCATTCATCCTTATATAATTTAAAAACGATGGTTTATCTTTTGCTTGGGAATTTTCAAAGCATCCTCACAAAGGTCAAACACATTTAACAACATTTCGGATTTATTATCCGTATTCATGATGTCAATATTCATTGCTGTAGTAAAAAGTGCAGTTTTCTTTAATTATTTTCACACTTTAACTTTATGGATAATGCAGTGTATTTACATTTATGAACGCAAATCTTGCGTTACTGCTGCATTTTTACATTAATGAACTTACCCTATTTCTGTATACTGCGGCCGACTACTTACTCCCCTAAGGATTTTATCGAACAAGTTGAAAATAAGAGTTTTATTCCTAATTGCCACTAATCGTTCTACTTAAACATTTTTTTTTATTACATTTAACTTTAACAATATACGGGGAAATAAATAGAATTAAAACACTATGTTTCGCCTTTGCTGTGCTAATTTGATGGTAAAAAAAGACTTCACCAAAGCTTCTTTAAAAAGGAAACAAAACAGAGTCCTGCTTTTCTAATAAATTATACGATTTCTTATTTTTAAGAAACATCATTAAATGCAATCATGACATTTCATATTGTTCGTACCTCGTTGAGTTGACAATTTTTTTTTTATGTAAAGGATGGTTAAGTTTTAAGGGCCCATGTTAAATGTGAACCACACCTAAACGTGAAGTTTTGTTCTACTATTCATTTTTGTTTGTTTGGTGCAGATTATAGGCTGGCGGCATAATTTGGCCTTATTTTATTATTGCGAATTTTGTTCGCTACCTTGAGACGATAACGAATTTTGTATGGCTCCAATTGGAAAATATGGATGTAACAATGGCTCTTTTGCGCTACAAATTTAATGGTCGGGTTATCTAACGTGGTGCCGATGTCAATTGGTGCCAAGATCACTTAATTTGACACCATAGGTCTTCTTTGTTTGGGGTTAATTGAAAGAAAAGTTGTACTTCAATATACCAGCAAGATAAGATAAGATTAACAGATTAATGGAGTAGAACCTATTTTTGATGTTTGAACACTTTTAACCACGTTAAATAGTTTGCAACTTTTTTAAATGTTTAAGTTTTCACAACCATAAATAAAAAGGTAGCCATTTCAAGAATTCGTTTATACACTGTACGAAATAATGATAATTACACACCCAAATACGATTTTTTTAAAAATTATTATTGGATTTTTACAAACTAATTTTACTTTTAGTATCTTTACAACCAAATCTATGAGGAAAAACAAAAATATGAAAAATTAGGCTTTACTTTATTGTTTTGCTATGGGTTGTTTTTTTTTTTAAGTGAAATATTGTTAAGGCAATTCTTAGTTAAACTTAAAGTTTTTAAATAGTTGCTTGGTCCTTTTCGTTGAATAAGATCTCGTAGACGTCGGGATATTGAAATTATTATTTTTATTTGACACATATCAATTTTAGCTCACTTTTCTTGAACAATTATTGTCAAATAATTTAAAGTGTAAAATTCAAATTGCCCAAAAGATCTCAATTTATGAAACATAAATATCAGCGTTAAAAAAGCGCGAAAGATACATTCCGCAGCACATATTTCATCCGTATATTTTTGGGAATTTATTTTGATAGAAACAGCAGCTTATGGAAAACCAAACCATCTACGTACCACCTCCAAAATTGCAAGCATTTCTATGCTCTATTTCGGTTCGCTTGTCATGCCGAAATTGTTGGGCCTCCTCAAATCTGTCTCATTGGAAAAAATTGATTCTCTAAAGCTAAAGTCAACCTGTTCGCTTTTTGACGAGACATTTTGACATTGAGGTTTAAAATGTTAAACATTTTCTCGCGGCTCATCGATTAATTAATAATATGTATATAAATTATTTCGGCGTTTGATTTCTCCCAAGGTTTATACTCCTTAATTTTAAAACAGCTTTAAGAAAATGTCTATTACAGATTTACTTCTTGAAACCGATTTGGCTAGGTGTCTTCCTCTGATGTCGGTAATTAGCAACAAGATGGATTTCAGGAGGCATTACAATGATAAAATCATAACGACGTGTTTTATTCTAATAAATTTAACGTGATTAACAAAGTATTTATAACTAACAAATCTTTTTAATCTGAAGATTTTCTTATTTTTGGTCCGTTTTAGTCCTTTTTAATGATGATTCTTAAATACAATCACTTGGCCTTATAAGTTTTTCGTGTCGCAATAAAGATCAATAAATTATTGTTGGACTAACGATACAAGAGAGAGAAATTAAGTTAAACCGTTATAAAAATATAAAATCGAACAAAAGGGTTGCCACTCCTTCTAATAAATTCTCATAAAAACAGACGGAACAGCAGTGTTTTTTTGTTTGTCCTTATCACTATTTCGCAGAGTGTATCTAGTTCCAACTAACTAAAGTTAAATTCTTTTTCATATGCCAGAGGGCCCAAAGGTTAATCATTTAGGAGTATGGTTTGTTTTTTAAATGAAATGACCATTTTTTAATATACAAAAAATGCTTTATTTAAAAACTTTTCATATAAATAAATACTGCTTCGTGACAAAATCTTAATCTTATGCACTAGAAAAAAAAATGTTCTTGTCCGATGTTACATGCCATCTGATGCCGAAAATTGATTTGAGGACAAAGTTAACTCACATTCAAGCGACAAACCTGCAAAATTTATAATCTTTCCTTCATCAACAAGACCTGAACCTATGCAAAATTACAAAATTCTACTTTGCCGAGAAGTTCTTTCAGACAGTCACTGTTGCTAAGTTATTTAAATATGGTAAGATATTTAACCTGTGCTTGATCAGTTGATCAAACATTTATAGGAATCTAAAAACGGGTCAAACATCACTTGAGTAAATAAATAAATATGGTGCTACCAACAATTTGTGAAGAAAATAGGCCTAGTATTTAAAAATTGTCAATTCTTTTATTTAGAATGTTTTTATTCTGGTAATGATGCCAGAAACAAAGGAACCTACAATTGTATGCCTAATTTAATCCCAATCGATAATAAAGATTGGAAATAAGCCCTCTAAACCCACTACAAACGACTTCAGTTCGATCTACGGCGGCGTTTGGAGTAAGCTTATGTTAGGTTAGGTTATAGTGGCTGTCCAAGATGGAAACGGACACACTTAGGCCAGTTTAATGGCCCATTGTGAATCTTGAGGCTTCCTCCCAAACTCAATAGAACCAGCTTGAGTCCCTTACGAAACGTGAGAGGCTGATTATACCGATATGATTTAGATCGTTTAGATCGTTAAAGAAGAATTCTCCTAGGTAATTCTTGCGTTTTCGAGCTAGAGCAGGGCATGTGCAGAGAAGATGAAGAACCGTTTCTTCCTCTTCCTCGTCAATAAAACTTCTTCATAAGTCATTTCAGAATACGCCTAGTCTCGTGGCGTGCTTTCCTATTAGACAGTGTCCGGTTATGACACCTATTATCGAGCTTATATGCGATTTGCTTAGAGAGAGCAAGCACCTTGTACGTTTCAAATCCAGTGTTGGCCAGATGTTTTTTGTGGCTTGACACGTGGAGATGTTGTTCCACCTGATGCCTGCCCTCCTCGCAGCGTCTTGCATTAGCAACAATTTACAAGTAGCGATTGGTATGCCAGTACTTGCCAAACGTGGTAGGATGGTACTGTACCGTTCCTGGCGAGTTCATCTGCCTTACAGTTACCTGGAATGTCTATGGCCCGGCACCCACCAAAGGTGAATATTAAACTGTTGCGCCATCTCCATTAGAGATGATCGACAGTTATGGACTGTTATAGAGTTTGTAGAGACAGGCCGGCTGTCAGAGAAAATACGGATATCAGATGTTGATATCACGTTTTCTTTGAGACAAGACAAGACTTCCTTAATCGCCAAAAGTTCCGCCTGGAACACGCTACAATGATTGGGAAGGCGGAATGAGAAACTTAATTTCAGTCGTTCGGAGTACACACCTCCACCAACCCCTTCTTTGGTTTTTGAGCCATCTGTGTAAAAATGGATTGACTCATCCTCCAAGAATGTCCTACCCCCCAAAAAGATCTGGTAGGTATAGAAATCTGGAAGTTTCTGTCGATTGTAGTTGGGGGATGGTGTAGTCTGTGTGCTTTGGAATTGATTCTAAGTACCTTACAATTACGGAGTGGCCAATGCAAGGTAAAGCAAGGTGTCCAGTGCGGCAGACGGGGTCGTGCGAAGCGATCCGCTTATACATAGGCAGGCTGAACGTTGGACTTTATTTAACTTATCCCTGTTTATACCTTTCTCTAAAGCAGTCCACCATACTGCCACACCGTACGTTAAAATCGGTCTCATTACCGATGTGTATAGCTAATGCGTGATTCTGGGCTGTAAACCCCATTTATTACCAATAGCTTTTTTGCAAGAAAAGAGGGCTACAGTAGCTTTTTTGACTCTTTCCTGTACATTGCGTTTCCAATTTAGTTTTTTGTCTAAGACAAGACCTAGGTATTTAGCCTCGTCTGAGAATTTTAATTGGATTCCTTTAATATAAGGATGGTTGACAAATGGAATTTTGTATCTCCTCGAAAATAAGACCAGATCGGTTTTGTGTGGGTTTACACCCAGTCCACACCGATCAGCCCAAACTAAGGCATTTTGTAAGAGTTCTTTTATGATATTAAGATGCTTTCCTGAAACTGCTATAGCAACGTCGTCCGCATAGGCTATTACTCTGAGTAAGCTTACTTCATGCAACCTATTTTGGTATCTCATAATTTTCTCATCTATCATCTTATAGTGAAATAAAGGAAAGAGTGGGCAAATGCTGTTATGCTGAAAGACGAAAATAAGACGCGCCAAGTGAGTCCAATCGAACTCTGTTTCATATTTTGTCTGCGAGTTGCTTGCTCGGGTGTGTATTGTTTGTGGTTTTGTTGCCATAGCTTCCATATTTTTTTATTTTGAAATATTCTGAACTAGGACACATTTTGTTGATGATAATTAAAAAAATGTCTCATGAGTACATTTAAGAAACTGTCTAGTGCTGAAAACAACTACACTTCATTAAGTTACTCCATTATAACGAGATTCTTCTTTACGTATCCAATCAGCTACAGTCCACCTACTCATTTTTGACATCATCATACTCATAAAGCGATTCGCAAGCTCTTTAAGCATTTAACTTAAAATAGATTGCCAAAATAATTTGTTTTCAATTTGTTCTCTAAAATATTCCACAGGTGCTCAAAAAAGAACGGCAACCTTGCTTTTGTCAGTAAATTATGTGTGTCGGAGCAATTAAACTTTTAAAAAATTACCTATCTATATTTTTTATTGAGTCTGATTGGTTGTAAGTTCATAGAAACACCACACACATTGCTAACTACTCTTAGGTAGATATGCTGTACAATTTTAGTGAACCAACATGAATGGTCAATTAGAATTAACTTTATGAATCATCATCCATTGCCATCATCATCACCATCACCATCGCCGGCAATTGCACCTTTGCCTTTGAAAAGCCACCAAAAATCTTTTTATAGACCACAACACATACAATTTCAAAAGTAATTTTAGATAAGAAGTACTCCAAAGTTTAAGGCCATTATCATCTGTGCTGTTGTGCTAAACTTATCTCATTAGACCGCAAGAACAACAAATATGCAAATTCAAATAATTATTCTACAATTATTATTATTATCAACCACCAGCGACACACACACAAACACACACATCACCATTGCATCGTCAATAGGTCAACGTATAGAACGACCTAGTTTGTTTTTATAAGATTCAATTTAACATCAACAGTAAAGTAAAGTAATAGAAGCTGCCACTGCCACCTCCATGCAAATATGTAAAATCTTTTGGCAGCTCAAACAAATCTGTCACGCATAGCACGATTCAAGAAATATAGAATGTTTTGATGTGAATGAATGTAGCTACCTACGGCTACATAGAAACATATTTTTTCAACTTTAGCTAGACAGGCCGCACAAATAAATAAGATTTAGCATCATCAGCAGACATTCATCGGCGTCGGCTTTCAGCTTCGGCTGGTAAAACAGCCAGGTCACCATGCAACGTGATTGCTGCAGCGCAGCGCCAGCGATCGCCGTGCACAATCAGCATTTGCGACATTGAAACGAATGATAATTTTTATAACTTCGATTCGATCGGCAAACGAGCGGCCGCGGCGCGGCGACTGCATGTTGCACAGAAAATGTGTGTTCTTTTTTTCAATTTCAACAAGATCCAGCAAAAGAAAAAAATAAGAAAAACCCAAAGAAGCCTCTCAATGTCTCATTACCTTTAAGAATGTTTGGGCGTTTCCAATGCAAATGGCTAGGTTATGATGGTCCCCAAGACGAGGAGAGAGCACGTACCTAAATAGGCAGTCTCGCGTCGTTTGTCAAGAAAACTAAAACTTAAACTCAACGCAATTCAAGGCGGAACAACCTCGCCAGAATCCAGGAAACAATCGCAGAAAGCCATATTTCGACTAATAAGTAATTCTGATAGATTCAAGTACATACCTTTCTAGGGTGTAGCGTATTGCCATTACAATTAAGGCTAATGGAAGCGGCCATATCAGATGCCTGTAGTCGGCGTGATTAACATCTGGACGGGATCCCGGTGCTATGTCCTCCCACGTTACGTTCGGCGGAAGCCATATATTTGTTGACCAGAATGTGTCCCCAATTATTCGTACTATATCCATTTTGTTTTTGTATTTTAATATAAAAGAAGCAGGTTTATAACTTTTTCAGGGGTTTGTTTCCTTTTTGTTAATTTGTAAATTTTATATTGTAAAACTTTTCTATTCTTTCTTTTCTTCTTTTTGTTTTGAGTGGTGAGAATTGAGACAAGTGGTTGTTGGGGGTTATGCGCACAGTTTATATTTACACAAGAGTTTATTAATGTTTTTATTTAAATGGTTATTCATATTTTTTTCTTTTTAATAATTGTTAATGATTCATGTTAAGCACACATCGCGTGAATTTTTGGTGACTTACGATTTCAAGAAGCAAATTTGATAAGCAGCAGCACACAACCGCTGAAAATTGGTGCTGAAAAAGTACTCATCGACTCGCCGCGCTCCGTTGTTGGTTTTGCAGTTTTCGTCGCATGGCAACGTGTGGCATCGCATGCATGATACGTGACAGCTGTCAGTGTGGCATTTGACAAGGGTAGTGAGTGCAGCTGTGATGCCATTTTGTTTATTTAATGGGCCAGTTTATATTTCTAAGAACTCAGAGATATCCATATTCTCAGAAATTTAAATTTATGTTTGTCAGAGAAACTTTTCACTTTTTCTGTCAGAATTCTGAGAACAGAAATTTGTATATTTCAATTTTTGAAGAACTCCCTCCACAAAAAGGATGAAATGAATGCAGGGCTTATTTGATTGCTAGGTGACAACGAATAGTGAATTGTTTTTATATTTAATTTTCCTGACAAAGCAACAATCCGTCTATGAAAGTTGTCAGAAATCTTAGAAAATAAACTGGTCAGTTGTTATTGCTTATATTCTCTTTGAGTTTGTCAGAAATGTTTTTAAAATGAAGAATTTGAAAAATTGCTCTCCACTTCGAAACAATTACTGTGAGAAAATACACTAATAGGAGAAACAGATTGACAACGCAACTTTAAAAGTAACGAAAACTTCAAATGAGATAACGAACTGGTTTTGACAGCATAAAAAAGGCTTGCACCTTTTGTCGAATAAAATGAGTTTTATTTAAGTAATTCTAAAACCTAAAATGTTCTTCCATTCTCAAAACCAAAAAAATAGACGACACAAAATGATGGTTGTCACATTTTGATTTTAGTGCTGATAAACCTGTAAAAATTCGCCTTAAAAGTTGGTAGTATTTGGACAGCGTTATTGATTTTAGGGTTTGGGTCTGTCTTACGTTGATGTCGATGTTGTTGTGTTAATGTATTAAAAGCCACGTTTATTTGGACTAATTTTTAGCTACATTTGAGTCAAGTTGACTATATTTATTTAAGATTTATCTTACAAAAATTAATAAAATTGATCATACAGTACAGAGTACGCATTTTTATGGAATGAAAATGTGCAAATAAACAATTTTCTTTTGTACTATGGAATAGAATAAAGCTTGATAAGAACTTTAAACTTAAAAGGAGTTGAAGCAAAACATTAAATACAAAATTTAAAGGGAATATAAGCTAAAATCTGTTCTGTAAAATTGTGTACATTTTGTTGTAAAGTAGAGTCATAACATTTTGCATTCATTTTTAAATACGCTTAATGAAATTTTAAGCGAAACAGAGGGAAGTTAACGATATGGAACTATCGCTATATCCATTATTTACCTCCGGAGTAAAGAAATATATTTGTTTTTGAAGGATAACGTTGTTCTGAATTTGAATCTCCCTTTAAAATGTTTCTATTACAAAATGTTTTTAAAAAATTACCCTTTAAAAATGGTAAAGACGGTGTTTTTAAGATTTACCTAAAAACAAAATATCACTCAACGATAAATTTACAAATCCTCGTCTTCTTAGCATTTAAATTTTTTATTATGTTACTCAGCTTCTGGAAATTCTCTTTGATCATGGGTCTTAATTTCTTGAAATCTTGAGTTTAACATTATTTTTTAAATATACCCGTGGCGTGATGTCGACTGTCCTTCTTAAAAGTTTCACGGGTACTCCCTCTTGAGAACAATTGAAGAAGAGAAGAAAATTCTAAAAGAAATTCTTGTCATGAAAAGTTCTTTCTTATATAAGTGGTTAATTTTTAGGGCTGATTTCGAATATCCATCTTCAACATTATTTTGAATTGACGAAGACTTGTTTAGAGGATAAAAACAAAATAATTACTTTCAAACCAGGCAAACAGATTTGACTTTTTCTGTTAAAAAATAGTGTTAGCATCGCGATCGCGATGTCATTTTCCGTTCTTAAAATTAATGATAATATACAAAAAAAGCAGGAATATACAAAAGTCAATACGTGCATTCAAAACTTTTTTGTTTTTAAATTATAAGCTTGACATAACGACCGAGTCAATTGGCTCCAAATTTGCCCGGCATACATGACAAAGCCACATCCACTTTGATAGATTGATTATTTTTATGTTTTTCATTTCGAGAAAAAACAATTATATTTATGTCTGCATATTTTTCAACATAATAAAGGAGTTTTTATAAAATAAATAACAAAATTCGAGCCATTTGTTAAAAAAATATCTTACAATTATGAAACTTGTAAGCACAAAAACATGGTCGAAAATGGCAACCAATTTGGGGTTGTTTGTAACTGATTCGGAAAAAATAAAAAGGGGAAAAGTGGCATTAAGGATTCGTTCCCTTGAATTTTTGTATGAAATTGACTGCGATAGTTAAATAAGTATTAGACAGCAAGCTAATATTGTGTAAAGAGACAGAACTATTTGCCTCGTTAACTACACAGGGCAGATCCGAGTCTGGCTCAGGGTCGTTGATTTTTGTCTTGCTGAAAATCCAAATGAATCGACTGAGCCAAATTGAGCCACCTCAGTTTTTCCACACACGGTCGATTTTGGATCGACTGGAATCCATTTAGATCTGTCGTTCATGGCCAGCCTAAGAGACTAAACTATTTTTAAGAAGCTGATCACTAGTAAATAACACGTAATTTTCTTGAACTATCAGATTTTAAAAACACGTAACTCTATAACATGTTTCAACTCTTAACTTTTTGCGAATGTTACAAAAATGTTTTTAATGAAAAAGTGCCTTAAAAATACAATTCGAAATATATGTAAGTTCTTACATTTTTAAGAGGCTTAGTTTAGCTTTAGTTTGCCTTGACTTTTAATGTTGTGGTAAGGTTCTTTGTAAAATTTCCATACCACTTTCCGTAATTTTAAAATATATTTTGACACAATTAATACAAAGACAACTTTTTTATACTTATTTTTAAAAATTATAAACATGACGTGTTTTTTTTTGCTGTTTTAAATTCAACATCTGTCAAACTGGAATTCGACATCTGTCAAACTAATGGATCGCTAATCTACCGCACAACGCATACAAATTATTAAAACCTATTACAAAAATGGTGATTCTACCACAGCCACATATCGTTCCTTAAGAGGAGGTTATAGCTTAGACAATCTTCAAAGTACGCAAGCAATTGGCAAAAAGATGAAGAAGTTTTAAAAGACTTGATTGGTTACAGATATTGTAAATCTTGTGCATCATCGTTTTGCTCGTACCACTTAACTGCAGTAAGTGAAAGTGTTGCAGAAGACCCGAATGAGTCAATTCCTCTAATTAGGGCTGTTTAACAGCTTATTATGGGGTATTTTGCATGGATCTGTACCTTCATCCATATAAAGTCCAGTTCACACAACAACTGAAGCCAGCTGACCATTCACCATTCAAATTGCACCGAAGAAGGCGGTGCAGTGGCCGGTGATTTATTAAAAACTTTTTCTCAACGACGAAGCACATTTCTCACTCGGTGGGTTTGTTTATAAACAAAATTGTCGTACCTATTTGTGGTTCTGAGAATCCGGAAGTAAATGAAGACAGGCCATTACATTCACAAAAACTCTCTTGTTTGGTCCGAAATAGCGATTGGGCTTTACTTCTTCAAAAACGACGATGGAATCACTGTCACAGTTTATTCGGTAGCCTTATGTTCATATGAAAACCGATCTTTTTTATGTATTGAAGAATACGACTTGAATATATGGGTTTAACAAGATTTTGCCACATGCCGCACAGCTCGAGTGAATATGGCTTTATTGCGACAGAAATTTCCTGGTAGCGTAATTTCTCGTCGTGGCGATATCAACTAGCCACAAAGATCATGTTATTTGTCACCGCTGAACTCTTTTATGGGGCTACGCGAAAGGGCGATTTTATGCAGATAAATCTTTGACTCTTCAGCACTTAAAAACCAACATTCGCAAAGTTTATTTTATATTTGTTTAACTACCACAAAAGATTCGAAGCTTGCAAACAATTCGCCTGGTTGCCATTTAAATGGTGCAATGTTTCACACGTTTTCAACGTTCGAAATTTATAATAAAAAAGGAATATCATGAACAAAATATTTCATGTGTTTTATTTAGGCTTACTTTTCAAACAGCAAAATTGATAACCCTGTACTTTTTTAACATTGTTAACTTTTCCTAAGACTCTGGCATATTATTCCAAAGGCGATTAAAATAAGAATTAGAATTTTCCTAGCGCGAAAAAATATACAAATATGACACAGTCATTCGCTGCGTTCAACCTCAGACAGGTTGGGTATCCGAAAACCTTTTTGTTAATGTGTTATGTGAAAAATAACAGCTGGTCAAAAACAGCTGAGATGTCAAAAAAAGAATCTTAGACCTCGATTACACGGGATGTTTTTTCGTTCGTTTTCGTCTTTTTGACAGGTACCTACTCTCGTGATTACACCTTTCCTTTTGTCGTTCCTTTCGTTATTCCTCTTTTTGACGTTTCTGAAAAAACTGTGGGGGAAGAATTTAATTTTGTTTCGTTGTCCGGGCAGTAATAATCAGAGAGTACCTACAAATTATAATAATAATTTAGTGAAAAATAAAACAAATTTATGGAAGATAATACCAATAAAATTATTTCTTGCTTATGAGCTGCTATGTGTTTACTAGCAAAGAAAAGAAAGAAAAAAAAACGAGAGTGGGTAAAGAAATGGAAAATGAGGAGGGAAGATCGTGGTTGCTATACTTTACTCACGAAAGAACTTTTAATTGAAGACAAAAATGCTTTTAAACAGTACTTACGAATGGACGATATTTGCCTTTACTACACCGTACTCTGGAACACTGAACATATAGCTGTAAATTATGCATTTTTTTTTATTGGTTGTCAAAGAATAAACCAAAAAAAGTCCATACATTATCAGGGCTCTTTTCACGACTTTTTTCCCCCTACGTTTCTACACCCCTCACCCGATCTGTCAAAAAGACAAAAGAGGAAACAACTGAAAAAACATCTCGTGTAATCGGGCACTAAATTGGTAGGAATAAAATGTCAATTTTGACATTTAGCCCATAGCTAATGGACAGGTTCAGACAACATTAGGGAGGTCATTTGCAGTCAACTGCATTCTTTGAACGTGAATTTTGACAAAGGCAACTAGTTAATTTTCCAAAAGCCATGAATTTCAAATTTAGAACTTTACTTCACAAACCTCTACTTTAAGTTCATAGTAAAAAAAAAAAACAAGCAAAAACATTAGTGTCTACAAACACTCCTTGTATTTGTATTTTGTATTGTAAAGAAATATTACTTTTTTCTTTTGCATTTAACCTTACACCTGCTTCAAACCGTATAGTGTTAAAGTTCAATAAAATCAATTTTGGAAATTTGGTCTTATTTCACTCCGAATCTATCTTCAACTCATTCATCAGATTTTGTAATCGACATGAGTGTCAACCGGAAGTGACAATCAACATGGACATATTTTTCTGTAAAATATACATAATAATAAGTTACGTGCAAGACCTTACATTCGTTAAGGTAATTAATGTTTTCCAAAAATAAAAATAAGGACTGATAAACTATGAAAAGTTAAATATTTTCCGTATCAAAGAATTTTTGAAAAAGTCGACTTTTCCTCTTCATATCATATCTAAACTCAACGGAATTTTGTATATCTGAATAGATTATACGTTCGTATGCATAGAATAATAAATCTTGAATCCTAATTTATCATGATAGCAAATAAATCTGAAAACTTCATCAAACAAACCACTCAGTGTGCTAACTACAATATTAACAATTCATTACGAGCTAATTAGTTCATAAACAACAAATCTCATTAGAGACCTACTTGTCAAGCGTTTAGCTTTTAGCGATAAGATTAACAATTCATATATTATTACAAGACATGAATGAAAACAATCTATTAACGTTCTACATATTATATCCTTGTCCAAGTCCATGTCCCTATATAACTATACAACTAACTCTATCTATATGACAACATTGAAAGCTTATAAACTCTCCTGATTCTCATATGGACTTCTCTTTATTTTAATTGTTGTTAAAATTAATGCGCAGGTCCAATATTAAGTTCACCCTAAGTTTTGTAGTTTTTTTTTTGTTTGTATATAAAAACAAAAATCCGTTTTTATTCATAGGCTTGGGCAATATAGGCTAGGCATATATTATAGGTACGAGAGCTTGTTTGGGAAACATTAAAATAGAAAATAATGTGGTGAATCTAAAAGATGTTTATATTTTTCGCTCTTCGTAGGAAAAAGCTGCCGTCGTCAGTACAGTTCTTCCATCTCAAATGGCCGATTTGACGTTCCAAAACGTTTCCGTCGTCGTCGTCGTTCTAGTTTTCGTCGCCTCGTATTGAAATATTCTTCCTGTTTCTATGTACATAGTGAAAGTTATGTATGAAAAAAATTACTATCGCAAAATGGCATTATTCAATAAGGACTTAAATAGTTCTTCCTGCTGAAATTGTACACTCAAGGAATTAATATCACAAATCTTTCCTGCTAGAGCTGCTGCCGCCATCCACCCTGCCACACAGTGAGTTTCATTATTTATAAAGAAAAAGTTTAATTTTATGTTTTATTTTTCAAAAATGTTGCCCATTTATTTTTAATCAAAAACTTGGCTCATTTTATCTTAAAAAACAAAAACAAAAATGATTCGTAATTTTATGTACTTTTCTAAAGGTTTGTGATAATAATTGCTAAAAAGTGTGCCAATCAATAAAAATATAATAATGTGAGAATAATGAAAACATTTTAAAAAACTTAAATTAGAGAACTTAAAGGTGTGGCAATAGTGTTGACGGCAGATGAACATACGTGTATAGATTATGTGAATATTTTTTAAACATACATAACATTTGTATGTATGTATGTACATATTTTAAATATTTAAAACAAGGAAACGAAAACAACAACACGACATCTTCGTTTTCAATTTTGCATGTGATTTGAATATTACGAAACTTCCGTTCTTCCTGAAATCCTTTTAGAATCCTTCAAATATCCTGAAGCCTATGTATAGTATTTTCTGATTTTTCTTGTTGCTGTTGTTTGTGATAATATCTTTATATACATATATGTATATACATAAATGTAGGTAGGTAGGTGTATTTGAAGAACAAAAGTTTTATAGTGGGTTTTAAGTTTGACGAGTGTTTCCTTTGACTTAAGAGGCAAATGGATACTTTTTGCAAGCCTCTCACATCACAACAAATGTTATATTTTTCAAGGCCACATAATCTTAAAGGATATAGCTTGGGGCATAAAACCTAACAACAATAAAGAATTTGTGCATGCAACAGTATATGGATTCTTGATTCTTATATAAAAATCGAGTTCCATACAAAAACAAAAACAAAAAAATACAAAAGAGGAAGTCACGAGTTGTAGATAAAGGTGTATGTTTTCTTTTTGTAGTCCTTCAGGATTTTCTTATATGGAGTCTTTTGAGAGCGGTTGGTTTTATTTTAAGTGTTTTAATGCTTAAGGAGAGTGACAGGAAAAAAGTTGACTTTGATAAACCGAATGAATGTACATTTGCAGTTTTTCCTGGTTCCTGGAAATACTCTAATGTATTCCTACTCGTATATTTTTCAAAAACTTTGATATGATAAGGTTTAATTAATGAGGTCTTGAGAAAATGTTACTTTTCTGGCCTTACAAGTTAGAATATCACTTTTCTCAGATTTTCTTAAATCTGATTTTAAAAAAGAGGCTAGGATGCGACCCACGCAAAAAACTTCCAATGCCGTTTTTCGATTTATCTTTCTTGAAACTTTAACAAAATATTCATATCAACATTTTGAAGTCAATATCTTTCTTTGTTCTCCTAATATTTGAGTCGAAAATCATTTCTTGTCAATCTTTTGTTGTTTTTTGTAAGTTTTCGGGTTTTGTTAAAAAAGTTGTTAATTGAATTTTTCTAAAAGATTAAGTATATATTCCCTATTATAAAATAGATTGATTCTAAAATCTGGTTTGGTTTACGAGACTTTTAGTCGAAACCCAATTTTTAACAGATAGATGGTATCATTTATTGAAAATGTGTATTTCTTGTAAACGGTGATTTTTTAAGAGCTTGAGAACTTTTTTAAAAAAAAAAAACGCATAAAATTTGCAAAATCTCATCGATTCTTTATTTGAAACGTTAGATTGGTCTGGTTTGGTTTACGAGACTTTTAGTCGAAACCCAATTTTTAACAGATAGATGGTATCATTTATTGAAAATGTGTATTTCTTGTAAACGGTGATTTTTTAAGAGCTTGAGAACTTTTTTAAAAAAAAAAAACGCATAAAATTTGCAAAATCTCATCGATTCTTTATTTGAAACGTTAGATTGGTCTACGACATTTACTTTTTGAAGATAATTTCATTTAAATGTTGACCGCGGCTGCGTCTTAGGTGGTCCATTCGGAAAGTCCAATTTTGGGTAACTTTTTCGAGCATTTCGGCCGGAATAGCCCGAATTTCTTCGGAAATGTTGTCTTCCAAAGCTGGAATAGTTGCTGGCTTATTTGTGTAGACTTTAGACTTGACGTAGCCTCACAAAAAATAGTCTAAAGGCGTCAAATCGCATGATCTTGGTGGCCAACTTACCGGTCCATTCCTTGAGATGAATTGTTCTCCGAAGTTTTCCCTCAAAATGGCCATAGAATGGCGAGCTGTGTGGCATGTAGCGCCATCTTGTTGAAACCACATGTCAACCAAGTTCAGTTCTTCCATTCTTGGCAACAAAAAGTTTGTTAGCATTGAACGATAGCGATCGCCATTCACCGTAACGTTGCGTCCAAAAAAAATACGGTCCAATGATTCCACCAGCGTACAAACCACACCAAACAGTGCATTTTTCGGGATGCATGGGCAGTTCTTGAACGGCTTCTGGTTGCTCTTCACTCCAAATGCGGCAATTTTGCTTATTTACGTAGCCATTCAACCAGAAATGAGCCTCATCGCTGAACAAAATTTGTCGATAAAAAAGCGGATTTTCTGCCAACTTTTCTAGGGCCCATTCACTGAAAATGCGACGTTGTGGCAGATCGTTCGGCTTCAGTTCTTGCACGAGCTGTATTTAATACGGTTTTACACCAAGATCTTTGCGTAAAATCTTCCATGTAGTCGAATAACACAAACCCAATTGCTGCGAACGGCGACGAATCGACATTTCACGGTCTTCAGCAACACTCTCAGAAACAGACGCAATATTCTCTTCTGTACGCACTGTACGCATTCGTGTGGTTGGTTTAATGTCTAATAAAGTAAACTGAGTGCGAAACTTGGTCACAATCGCATTAATTGTTTGCTCACTTGGTCGATTATGTAGACCATAAATCGGACGTAAAGCGCGAAACACATTTCGAACCGAACACTGATTTTGGTAATAAAATTCAATGGTTTGCAAGCGTTGCTCGTTAGTAAGTCTATTCATGATGAAATGTCAAAGCATACTGAGCATCTTTCTCTTTGACACCATCCCGCGTGATCTGTCAAATACTAATGCATGAAAATCCTAACCTCAAAAAAATCACCCTTTATAAAAAAAATATAGATTCGATTTTTCTAAGAACAATATCTTATGTTAACAATAAAATTTAGAACAGAATTATATCATTTTGAAGGCAATAACTTTATTTATTCACGAGTCTTAAGTTCTAACTTTAGTTTGTTTAACGAATTCAATAAATAAATAAAAAGAGGCTGAAATGCGACCCACACTGATAACTTTCCATCACGTCTGTCGATTTTTCTTGCTTAAAAGTTTGTCTATATGTACTTGTATCAATTTTTACCAAATATGCGTACTATTTTTTTGTAGATTTTATTTTTAATTTAATTTTTAAAGCCAATGTTTTTAATTCTTGAAATTCTATTTGTGTCGAAAGTAAATTTTTACCAAGTTGTTTTTGTTTTTTTTAGAGTTTTATTTTTTGTAAAAAAAACTGTCAATTCAATTTTCTTCAAAATTTGTCCTAATGTTCAAAACGATATTTCTTATGAGTAAAAATTAGTTAGAATTTATTATCTCAAATTTTTAAAAAAATATTTGAGTCAAAAATCATTTTTTACCAAATTTTGTAAATTTTTTTCCGGTTTTTAATTTTTTGTAAAAAAACTGTAAATTCGATTTTTCTCAAAATTTGTCCTGATGTTGAAAACAATATTTCTTATAAGTGAAAATTAGTTAGAAGCTATTATCTTAAATTTTTGAAAAGATATTTGAGTCGAAAATCAATTTTTACCAACTTTTATACATTTTTTTGTTTAGGTTTTTATTTTTTGTAAAAAAATTGTCAATTCGATTTTTCTCAAAATTTTATCAGATGTTAAAAACATTATTTTTCGTTGCACAAAATTGTTTTGGAGATGAAATCATATTTTAGTCGTAAAATTTTGGAGGTGACAAATTTTTTTTTAAGTTTTATTGATTTATAAAAAAAACCGTTAAATGGATTTTTTTCAAAAAATATATTTCTTTAATATCACGCTTCAATATATTATTTAAAATTTAGTTCAAGTCTCTAGCGTTTTTGGTTCGTAAGATATTTAGGGTTAACCAAAATGTTCACCTTTTTTTCAAACTGCTATGGTAAAAAAAACCACCAACGCTATTTGTTTCAGAGCCCTTTCTGCATCTTTCTGCCTTATTATCTGTATAACAAAATGTATTTGAAGTTGATATCTCTTCTGGTTCTTGAGCTATGGACAACGAAAAAAAAATCGCAAACGTACGGACGTACGAACGTACGCACGCACAGACATCTTTCTAAAAATCTTTTATTTCGACTCTAAGGACCTTGAAACGTAGTGAATGTCAAAATTTTTAATTTTACAAATCGGACCATTTTCAATAACTTCCTATGGGAAGTTAATAAATAAAGATATCGAACACCAATTTTTACGACTGTTGGATTTGTATAGCAAAATCCGTACAAATAAATGTACGGAAGTACGAAATTACGTACGAACGCAAAAAATTCTTTTATTTAGATTCTAGGTACCTTAAAACGTCGAAAAATGTCATAGTTTTCAATTCGACAAATCGGACCGATTACAATAACTTCCTTGGGGAAGTTAATTAATAAAGCTGTGTACAGACAATTGTTAGAATTATACTAATTTGTTTGTTTGAACGCGTTAATTTAAGAAATTACTTGTCAATTTCTTTCAGTGTTAGATAGCCCCTCATTTATTGAGAAAGGCCCTTGGTTATACAACATCACTCTAAGACTAATACGAGAAGAGCACCAATAAACAATATTTCAAAATAGGGGATTCTTTTGAAAGCTTCCACTGCCTGGTTAAAGTTTTTTTTAAATAATATATTGCAGAATTGTTTCCCTGTAATCATTCTAAAAATAAAGTCCGCTATAACATGGTTAGCTTCAACGGTGGCCGAAAATCATCGGTGGACTCTTTCATCTCTATGGTTTGCCCATCCGCATTCGGAAAGCCAGAGTCGAGTCTTTTAAGAAAGTTCTCTGACCCTTCCTTGGTCATTCGGGGCCCGTGATGTTAATTCGGACTTTTGGTTCGTTTTTGAAAGCCACATTGAGGTCTATTTAGATTTTCAACCAGTTAGATAACAGCAAATGTCTATCTATTAAAGTTGGATCACTATAACTTTAATTTTTTTCTTACCAAATTTGATCTTAAATAAAAGATGCGAGTAAAACTTCAAGACACAGCTAGTCTGACAAATTAGATGAATGAAATTAATTCGAGAGACATCAAGAACTGAACATCAATTTTTACTAAGTTTGCGTACTATTTTTGTAGATTTTATTTTTTATGAAAAAACGGACTGTTGGATTTTTATACAAAAAACTACTCAATATCGAAAACAATATTTTCTGTGAAATAAAAAAAGTTTGAAGACAATATTTTTAATTTTTAAAAAGCTATTTGAGTCGAAAGGAAATTTTTAAAAAGTTTTAGTATTGTTTTTTTTTAGTTTTTTGTAAAAAACTGTCAATTAGATTTTTCACAAATTTTTACTGAATGATGACAACAATATTTTCAAAAAGATAAAAGTAGGTTAAGGCCAATATCTTAATGTTTTGAAAAGATATTTTAGTCGAAAATCAGTTTTTACCAACTTTTATTAATTTTTTTTGTTTATGTTTTTATTTTTTGTAAGAAAACTGTCCATTAATTTTTTCTCAAATTTGTTTAGAATGTTTAATTAATTAAATATTTCTTATAAGTACAAATTAATTGGAAGCCATAATATCAAATTTTTGAAAAGAATTTTGAGTCGAAATTCAATTTTACCTACTTTGAGTAATGTTTTTTTTAGGTTTTCATTTTTTTATAAAAAAAACTGTCAATTCGATTTTCCACAAAATCTTACCAGATGCTGAAAACTTTATTTTTTGTTGTACAAAATTGTTTTGGAGATGAAATCATTTTTTATTCGTAAAACTTTCCAGGTGACACATTTTTCTTTCAGTTTTTTTGATTTATAAAGAAACCGTTAATTTGATTTTTTTCCAAAAAATAAATACTTGTTTGGTATCACGTTACAATATATTATATAAAATTTAATTTAAGTCTCTAGAGTTTTTGGTTCGTAAGATATTTAGGGTTATCCAAAATTTTTACCTTTTTTTAAACAGCTATGGTAAAAAACAACCCACGCAATTTTCTTGAGAGCCCTTTTTGCATCTTTCTGCCTTATTATCTGTATAAAAATAATTATTTGAAGTCGATATCTTCTCTGGTTCTTGAGCTATGGACGACGAAACAAAACAAAACATGGCGAACGTACATACAAACGCACGCACAGACATCTTTCTAAAAATCTTTTATTTCAACTTTAGGCACCTTGAAACCTTGAGAAATGTCAAAATTTTCAACTTGACAAATGGCACCCATTACAATAACTTCCTATGGCATATGCACACCATATAAAGACCGGAAACCAATCTGTAATTCTGGTTTGCCTACAAGCTGAAACGTCAATTTTCACGCTCCCTTAATTCTAACATCAATTCCCCACAGCTAAAGTCAATTCTACACGAAAATAAAGTAGAGTGATGAGAAATTCTTTAGGGGAGACACCTAGCGGCTACGGTAACATTAGATATTGCATTTTTTTTGGGAAGAGTACAATAACTCAGCCGACAATATTTAATGACGGATTTGTATAGAACAGTTAAAAACAAGCATTTTTTTTACTATGGGAGGGGGTCTATTACCCTGTTTAGGAGGTAGGGGCAATTAAAGAAATATGTACATACATTGAAACTCACTTGGACGTGTTCTTAATTTTTTTTTTTGATTTTTACAAAAAAACTTATAAGAACACGTCCAAGTGTGAGTTCCAATGTTCGTATTTTACTATCAAAAATGTTTAAAAATGCAATTTTGGAATTCATTTTTTCATTTGAAAGCTAAAATCAAATCTAAAGTTCCCACCACAGCAATCTAGTACAAAAAAACATCTGCCAAAACAAGTAAATACACCGCATCGAATTGTTGTTGGATTTCACATTTTAAAATGGACGTAATGTCAAAATTACATTATGTACAACAATGTAAACAAATGGGTGCTGGAGGGTAAAACATACGAAAGATTCCGGTCTTTATATGGTGTGTCTATGTCCTATGGGAACTTTAAAATCCCGACTGGGTTGTACGATCTTCTCATGCATCAAGAGACTTTTTGGCATTTTCAAAATTTCATGTATTTTATTATTTAAAAATGTACTTGCAAAAACAGTTTGTTTTAAAAAACTTTAGGGCGTTTCTTTTTTACTTTTTTGTTTTACTTTTTAAATTTGTAAAAAAATGATGACCCATTCTCAAGATATTGATTTTCTAAGAAAACGAAATTTAATGTTTTTTTTTTTTTAACTTAAAAACGAAACAACAGTTTTAAGGGGGGTGCCCTTTTGGATCAATTCAAAAATATTTTGTTATATTGAAAGCAACAAAATTAAGAAAAAATCATTTAGAGACAGTTTTAAAAAAATATGTCCGTTCGTTTTTGAGAAAGTTTGAATTTTTTTTTTTTGAAAAAATATGAATGAGGATTACTGTTATTTTTAGTCTTAAAAAATAAAAAAACGCCTAACTCGAATCGGCTCAAACCCTTAATTTCCACATTAGAAGTCAATCGGGATAATGCTTTGAGCCTTTGGGACGAGGACAGACAGACGGACGGAATCGGTGGACCTACTTTTTTTAACTTTCTTAACATCGTAATTTTATGTTTGATAAAAATCACGGGTTCAAAATCTTTTACGAATGCAAAACTTGCCATATAGTTAAGCAAAAATCTGGAACGCAAGACAACTAAAAGTCTCAGTAGCAAAATTTCGAAAAAAATTGTATTAGAGATGTTGAGCTAACTTTTTTTTTTTAAGTTTAACGTAGGTTTTATTCTCAGTATCAACAAGAATACATATTTTCAATAATTAAATACATTTAACATACGCGAGCGCGTATGTAACTGTTTTTTCAAAATTTCATAAATTCATTCTAGATTTGGGCATTTTTCTATCAACTTTGACATCTATAAGCTTACTCAAAGTCCCCCACAAACGAAACAAAACACTGGACACAATGTTGGTCTAGTTTTTTAAATGCTATAGATTAATAGTACCTGCTTTGATGTTACGCGAGACACTTGCAAAAATTCTGCCTTTTTCCGAGAAAAGTAATAATTCTAACTGTATTAAAAGTCGAAAAGTTTATTGCCCCGCACAAAAAAAAAACAAAACAATAAGAAACAGGTACACTTTATTAAGTTATTCTCTTTAGCAAAATTATGTATATTTTCCCTTGCGCACTTTGATTTACCTCAATTGAAATGTGTGTTATTAATTAATCTGACGGTTGCCACCTACATAAAAATACCAAATGAAGTCTCACTATAGTGCTGTGTTATGTAGAGTGGTTTTTAAGCTGTATAACTTTTATTGATTTCATATACGTAACTTGCAACCATATTTGTCGCGTGTGATGTGTTATGTCGTAATTTTGTCTTTTCTGATTGAGTCATACTCTGGTAGCACAATGTTTCCCAGAAATATTGTCTATTTGTTGAAAATGAAAATAGTGTGTAGATTGGGAAACATAATTTCATAAGTTAAAGAGTTAACACAGCTGACTTGATAACGGTGGACATAATGAAGACTTGAACACGCCTCTTTGAAATAATAGATAACATTAATGTATAGTTTCAGTTTAACGTTTGTCCAAACCCAGTTCTATGTAGCTATAAGATTATTCAAAGTGTTTTTAATTGTTTGTGTTGACTTAAAATCAGTTTAGTAGTTGTTTAGTTATCAAAGTTTCATCAATATCTTAACATTTATAATACTCTAAATATAGATTTTGAGAATATAACACAAAACGTTTCAAATCTGCTTTTTTAAGCAACATCATTAGGTATGAATTTAGAGTTAATGTTTTTTTTTTTTTTTTAATAATAAGCGCACACTCAAAGGGATAACCACCCTTATTATGTAGACACAGTGTGAGCACTAGAAAAGGGAGAGAGGGGTTGAAAGAAGGTGTCGGTGCACATTGGTTTTGAATTCCTGAATATTGCAATAGCTGGGAAAGAGAGAGTGTGGCAAGGTGTTCCACATTCGCATAGTACGGCTAAAAAATGAATCTCTGTACTTGACAGTACGACAGAAGTTGGGCTCGAGGGTATATTGATGAGAATTCCTAGAAGCGCGAGTATTACGGTTGAACTGTTTAAGGGGAGGAATGCAGCTGGCTAATTCTCTAGACCATAAACTATTAAAATAACTGTGAAAGAGGGTGAGACAACAAAAATATCACCAATAAATCTAAATGCTCTACGTTCAATACTATCCAAGAGGCTTGAGTAAGTTGCAGGAGCACCAGCCCAGATATGGGAGTTATACTCAAGCTTTGGACGTATATAAGTCTTGTAAATAACAGCCAGATTAGAGGTGGAGAAAAACTTCTTGCATCGCCTTAGAAAACCCAAACATCTTGCGGTATTTTTGGCGACGTCGCGTATGTGATCGTTCCACAAAAGGTGGTTGGTGATACACATACCGAGAATATCGAGATGTTCAGTTTCCTCGATGCAAGTGCCATTTATGGATAATGGCAAGGGGGGTATATTTCGCTTTAACGATACAAGACAGCATTGCGTTTTTGAAGCATTAAATTCCACGCGGTTTCTTATTCCCTATTGTACAATGCTGAAGAAGAGGGGTGTGAATCTGAAAAATAATATGAAAAGCTAAGAGTACTATCGTCAGCGAAACAATGTATTGGATTAGAAGTTCCAGACAAGAGATCATTAATAAAAATGAGAAAGAGTGTTGGAGTTAAAACAGAGCCCTGGGGCACACCAGCATTTATTTTGTGGTTTTCAGACTTAAATCCATCCAATACAACTTGTATTGAACGATCCGAAAGGTAATTACTAATCCAATGAAGCAGGGATTCATGTAAACCGAAAGCACGCATTTTTTATTAGAGAGCCTGATGCCAAACCCTATTAAATGCTTTTGAAATATCAAGTGCAATAATCTTACTTTCTCCAAAACTATGTAAAGATTTGTTCCACTGTTCGGTGAGATGAACCATGAGATCACCAGTGGACCTATTGCTACGAAAGCCGTATTGTCGGTCATTTCATTTCGATCTTCAAGATATTTCTTCCATGACCTTGGAAAGAAGGGACGTAAGTGCAATCGTTAGGTAATTAGGGGGTGAGGAAGATTCGCCTTTTTTGGGAATAGGCCGGACAAAAGCGGCTTTCCATCCGCTCGGAACGAGACCTGAGGAGTAAGGCAGATGAAAAGCTAACGCAAAGGTTTTACCAGCGATGAAGAACACCTCTTCAGAACAATAGCGGGGATACCATACGGATCAGCAGATTTATGTATGTTAAGATCTTTTAGGACTTTAGCTACAGTACGAGTGCGAAAAAAGATTTGCCCCATAGAATCACTAACTCGCTCAAGTACGGGAGAATTCATAACACTCACTAAAGATCTTACAAATGGAGTGTCATTCACAACGAGCGTAGGAACCGAGGAAGAGGAAGAATTCCTCATATTTTTTACAAATTACCAAAAATTTGTACTGCCTTTTTGGACATTGCAGTATTTTTTGCCGTAATTCATGTAAAAATTTGGTCCGTCGAATATGGACGTTGCAGGCCTTCCTGGCTTGCTTGAACTTATTCCGGTTTTCCTCAGATGGATTGGCTTTAAAACAACGGAAACTTACCTTCTTGACCCTAATAACCTCTTTACAGCTCGCATCGAACCATGCGTTTTCCTTAGGTCTGATGCTTTTGACCCTATTCGGGATAAAAGTTCTCATTCCCAGGAGAATCAAACTTGTGATCATATCAGCGCTGGCGTCAACGTCACTATCGAGGAAGCATAGTGACCAGTTAAAGATTCTAATATAATTATTGAGACCGTCCCAGTTGGCTTTCTCGTATTGCCAAACGGTTCTCTTAGGAGCTCTTTCTTTGACTGGAGAGTTTTTACACGAGAAATTTGCTGATATGACACAATGGTCATATGTGCCTAGAGGAGAAAGAACACTTATAGTGTACTTACCATGGTCAGAAGTAAGAAACAAGTCAATAGTGTTTTCTGCTCGGCCTACCACGTCCGATATTCGAGTGGGCTCGTTGACCAGCTGAGTTACTATATTTTAAAAATAATAAGGAAAAAATATCCAAACGGCTAGTTTTACAAAGCACTTTTGTTGACAAGAATTACTCTTGGAGGAAGCAGTACCCGTGAAAAAAAATGTAGTTTTCAAAGCCAGGGACAAAAACACAAGACCTCTAGCAAGACAGTCCTACTAATGAACTGTAAGTATGACATGAAGTAATAAAACCTTCTGCCCGGTTTTAGTTTAAGTTCAGCTAATAATTTCCAATAATGACCTAAGGCATAAATGGTTTCTTGGAGCAGCAGTTCCCTTTAATTTGTCGTCAAAGATAGAAGTATTTTTGGAGTTTACGATAATTTTGCGAAAAGGTCTCAAAATATTGATTTTGAAATTGACATCATTTGCCTAAACCTTCTTAAGAAAGCATAACTTATTTTAACTCATAAAACGCCTCTTTTATTGAAACCCTTATTTTAAAGAGTAATTAATTAAGAACAATAAGAAATAGAAAAGGTATTAAATTCGAAAAATTCATTAAATCTTAATTGGAATCGATGTAATATCGTCAATATAACTTAATGTTTAATATTCTCTCAAATGGTCCAACCATTTATTCCAATTTTGGCATGCAGAACACTAATGGCTGAAACACAAACACGCTCCAGCTTCGCCTGACAGTTCAGCCATAGGAATTCAATGCACGCTATTCATTTGACAATCGTAAGGATATAACGTAATGTTACGTAATGGTTATTTTAGGCTGTGTAAGCTAATTCCGCGATAAATTTAATTTTTTAGATTTCAAAACTCATATTTTTTTTTATTTTGAGCAAAAAAAAACAGCTGCTAATGACAAAAGTTCCATTTTAGAAATGTCATATTGGAAGTGTCATTCAAAGCAACATCGAAGCAGGCCCAAAGTAACGAAGAAGTTGCCGAAGGTGGATAGTGTTTGTGTTTTAGCCATAAACGTGTGTGAATTGTCAAAACCACTTTTTACCAAACAAGAAACAATCCAAAAAATCATCCTATATTTAATAATACTCACTTTTAAAAAGAACAACTTTAGGCAAGCATATTTAATTTGCGTAATTATAAATTAAAAATGTTTCAGAAATGCTTTTTTACAAATTCAGTTTTTCCTAATTGTTGTAATAGGGGAATCTTTACAAAGTCTAACTAAAGATTTAAGTCAAGCATGACATTGCGATTTTCTCAAAAACGAAGCATTTGATTGTTATGAAATTCTCTGTACATTTTGTTTTTCTTAGCTGGGTTCTTTCAATAAAAATAAATATACATATATTTGTGTTACTCCAGAGCGCCATAAAAAATACACATTTTGTTTTTAGGTTTTCTCAAGAACTAATGGATCGGTTCATTATTAATATTTTTTGCACAAGCTCTTATATTGTCTTAGTAATATTTGACGACTAGAAATGTCAAATTTTACATTTTGGATTTTTTAAAATACATACATAAAAAATTCAATATCTCAAAATTATCTAATTTTTGTCTAACCAAAAATTAAGTGATTAGATTTAGATTTAGATTTTTATTGGTTCATATTTTTTTCTTTTTAGAGATCGAATACAATATTTAAGATACATAAAATTTATCTCTTAAATGCTTATCCATTTTCATATTTTGTGTGAATAGTACACCAAGATATTTGTATTCTCTTACAACCTCAACAGCATTCCCTTCGTAAAACCATTTCTCGTTTGCGCTAGTTCTGCCTTCTCCCTTTCGAAATACCATAACTTTGGACTAACCATAAGATTAACCATAAGATTCCATAACTTACAGAATTCTTGGAGCTTATTTAACATTAACTGTAGAGTTTCAGATGAGTTTGCCATCATCACTACATCATCTGCAAAAAGAAGGGCTTTCATTTGCAGTCCCGTAAATTCTATGCCACCAGGTAGACCAAGTCGTTTATAAAAAGTGCAAATAGATCGGGGTTAAGAAGACAGCCTTGTCTGACTCCTGTTTTGGTTGCAAACCACTCTGATCTATCAGCACCATTCCAAACTGACGATTTCGTATTTCGATAGATATTTTGAATGAGTTGACCAATTTTTAAGGACATTCCAAGCCCGTACAGCTTGTACATTAGGGCATCCCGGTCGACCGTATAGAACGCTACTCTAAAATCCACGAAGATGACATACAACTTTTTACTTCTTGCAAGGTATGAGTCAGCAATAAACTTTTGAACACGAAAATGTGATCAATAGTAGAGTAGCCGGATCTAAACCCCGCCTGAAATTCACTTAAGAGGTTTTTTGATGAAATTTTATAGGAGGCATTTAGAAAGGAAATACCTTTGTAGTTCGCAGGATTCATTGCACAATCTTTCTTGTAAATAGGGAACACAAAGCTTCCTCAAACTGTTCAGGTATTACACCATTTTCCATGACGCTCTTCATTAGGCCGGTTAGCGTCTGAATGAGATTTTCGATCCGTACTTGTAAAATTCTACAGGTATCCTATCCGATCCAGCTGCTTTGCCATCCTTGAGTCCATTGACGATAGAAGAAACCTCTTGCATAGTGATAGGTGAATCTTAAATAGGCTCTTGAAAGTTAGGTGGGCGTAGTGGTATTTGGATATCTTGTTTGATGTTGGGTTTAAAAGTTGCTGAAAATGGTTCTGCAAAACTTGCGGGTTTAAGCTGTTGTCAATAATATATTTAAGTGTAAAAAGTACATTAATAATTTTTTAAGAAACTGCATACTAAAAATATTTTTAAATTAAAATTAAAAAATTGTATGTTTTACTTAAAAAAACTCACTATAATGATTTTCGAAAAAAAAATAAGAAATGCCTTAGTTTTGATTATTCAAATGGTATTCACATTTTTGAAGACAAATTTATTTTATTGGTAAATTTTAGAATTTTTAAACATAAATTTTATTAGTAAACAGAGTCTTTGGATACAGAAGTATGTTTGTGCACTTTATTGTCTACTAGTATTTTGATTGAACAGTTGACAGTTGAGAAATGCTCGAACGGGAAAAAGAACAAACAGGGCCGCATTTAGAGGTCCAGAGGACTCGGGCAATAAGGGAGCGCAGGCCCAATCGCCCAAAATTATTTTCAAAATTAACTATTTCAATAAATGCAGTACCCGTAGCGTGATGGTTAATGCGTTGGACTGTCTTGGAAGGGGTCTTGGGTTCAATCCCTGCATGTGCCACCTAACATTTTTCACGGGTACTTCCTCTTGCGAGGAATTGACAAATTCTAGAAGAGTTAATCTTGTCATGAAAAAGTGCTTTCTCAAATTAGCCGTTCGGATTCGTCATATAAACTGTATGTCTCTTCCATCTCTGACAACATTACCCGCACACAAGAATGGTATGTTACTAGGATCTGGTTCTTCATAGACTGTTGCGCTACCGGAAAATTTTTGTTTTAAATTCCAACTAGTAAACACTAATAAACATCGATATCTTGGAGCGATTAAATAGAAATTCAAGCAAGATATAATACCCTGAAGCACTTCTATGAATTCTTCTATGCTATCGGCAAAATTGAATATGAATTTAACGCATGGCCTATGAAAAACCAAGGACTCGAGGCCAAAGTAAGGACGCCTTATTCACAGGGCCGGATTTATTGGCAAACGGGTCGGAATCCCCGGGGCTTCCACAAACGTAGACAAAATAGAGACTTCAGACAATTTTTGTTTCAAATTGCAACTAGTAAACACTAGTAAACATCTTTACCTTTGATATGTATTTTTTTGCTCTTTTACCTTTACCTACTGTCTTCAGTACATTCTACATACATGATTATTCAATTATACTAATCTTAAATAACAGAAATCATTGATGATTTAGTTGAAATCCAGTTCTCGGTGTAAATCGCTTTCAATGCTCAGAATAAAAAGCTTTGATAGACGGTTTTGTCCCATCGTGGTTCAAGGCCTTTTTTTATAATTTTCATTTTTGAAAATGAGCGCTCTCCAGTGCAATTTGTTACCATCAAAACCAAATACATTCTCAATGCAATTTTGAGATTTTGGAAAGTAGCTCTGAAATTTTGATTTTCGAGAATTTGGTAGTAAAATAGTTCCGGCGATTGATCTGTTCCATACTCCTTTTCCTTTTTATATGAGTCAATCAAAGACACAAATTGAACCAACTCATTACCAAGACTAGGCTCTAACTCATTCGGATACACTTTCACAAATGAATCTGCTGCAGCGTGCAAATTTTCAGCATCCATCTTCTCGATGTGATTCAGGAATCCAAATCTCTGACGCACAACTTCATAGGCATAGGCAATCTTTCAGTAAGAGAAACGGATAGGTGGTCTATAAATGAAGGCGGATACTTTGTATTTTT
This sequence comes from Eupeodes corollae, assembly GCF_945859685.1. Taxonomy (NCBI): domain Eukaryota; kingdom Metazoa; phylum Arthropoda; class Insecta; order Diptera; family Syrphidae; genus Eupeodes; species Eupeodes corollae. Next base: position 60,728,686 of record NC_079148.1, on the reverse strand, counting down.
GCTTGAGTGATAGATTTGCATCTTATGCTTTTCCGTAATAGAGCGGATTCAACCTCATATTTCTCGCTCTAGTGCGGGTGCGTGACTGTATATTCATCAGTATGGAATATTTTTTTGGCTGCTTCCTCGTATTTATCAAAATAATTCCGTTTGGATGCCACGAATGATTTCAATGATTCTAGTGCCATTGCCAATTCAAGAATAATTTTCGGGTTTTGCAACATCTTCTTTGTAGCGTTGAATCGCTTGAAGATATCGTTCCAAAATGTTGTAAACAAAGCGGTTTCGAGACCACTCATCTTCTGTAGAAGGTGCGTTGCTTTCAGTCTTCACAATGTCTTTTTGCTCTTTATTGGAAGATATGATGGTTAGAGCTTCTTCGATTACCGAATAGCCGTTGACTAAGGCTTTCGTAGCTTCAGCTCAACAAGACCAACGAGTGTCGCTGAGTTTTTTCAAGACTAAAAACTGTCCGCTTTTCTTCTCCGATAATTTCTCAATCAGAATTCGGTGCCACTCTGTACTGGCTGTGAAAAATCGTGTACAAATTCTGCACGAAAAAAAAGGATTCAACAGCCGATGGACAAGATTTAGCAGCTGCCTTTCCCACTGAATTTTCGAGACACGGAATCGAATATCCAACCTCCGAGGTTGTTGCGTGCAAGTACCACCCCACACAGCCACTAAGCGATTGGGATACTCCCTCAAGATGAGTAGTGAATTGGAAGTGCTTCGTATCAGGGCCATTTGAGATTTAGATGTTTCAATGATTGCCTGATTGGAGCGAACAAATATAGATCAATGATTTCTGTTATTTAAGATTAGTATAATTGAATAATCATGTATGTAGAATGTACTGAAGACAGTAGTAAAGGTAAAAGAGCAAAAAAAATACATATCAAAGGTAAAGATGTTTACTAGTGTTTACTAGTTGCAATTTTAAACAAAAATTGTCTGAAGTCTCTATTTTGTCTACGTTTGTGGAGGCCCCGGGGATTCCGACCCGTTTGCCAATAAATGCGGCCCTGTGAATAAGGCGTCCTTACTTTGGCCTCGAGTCCTTGGTTTTTCATAGGCCATGCGTTAAATTCATATTCAATTTTGCCGATAGCATAGAAGAATTCATAGAAGTGCTTCAGGGTATTATATCTTGCTTGAATTTCTATTTAATCGCTCCAAGATATCGATGTTTATTAGTGTTTACTAGTTGGAATTTAAAACAAAAATTTTCCGAAGTCAGAGTACAAATTTACTAACTAAAAATCAATTTATAATATCGGACGCATTCATCCTTACCCATATTAATCTTATATTCTACTTTTATCAACAAACAATTAATTTGAAAGATTTTAATGAAAACAAAATTAAGTCAACATTAAATCGTCACAATATCACTCTGATGTTAAAAGAAAAATAATTTCAAAGAAATTGAAATTCAAAATTGTTTGAAAAAAATCCTTAAAAAATGTAATTTCATTGCATGAGATCCGTTGCATGCAATAACCCAACTAACTACATAAATTAAATGTTCAAAATCATTCAAGGAAGAAGGAACAATTTTCAATTCAAAACTCATTATAATAGGAAACAAAAATACCAAAAAGTTGTTGTTAAGGCTATATCTATTTTCTATCACACATTTACAACTTAGTTTGGTCGATAATATCATCATACTCGTAGACTAATTTACAATTCAATTGAAATGAAGCATATCAATGTAAGTTCAGTGTCTTTGTTTTTCAGAACTTATTAACTATTTGGTATAAGAACAGTTCCATAGACGTACATTAAAGACTGCAAGAATAATGCGGAATGGCATTGTATGGATGGCGACTAGTTGGAGTTGCATGCACCATCGTTATGTACATAGCTGGTATCCTGTTCCTTTCAATATCGAATGTACCAGGACCCCACCCAAAGCGAGTAAGGATCGGACGTTTCGGAGAGGTAAGAACACAAATATACATCTACTATCTATAGCTAATATAAATATAATGTTTGATTTTGATTAAAAACCTATTCTTCCTTGGACAACTTTGTTTATGTGTATAGTTACTTTATAGTGGAAGGTTTATGTGTTGTGTATATGTGTGCATGTTTATAATAATTGAATTCAACTTCAGATACATTCGACTGTGTTCAGTCAATTATCATCGTCAACTTTAAAATGATTGAAAAAACGACCCCCTTTTTTATAGACAGATTATAATTCAAGGATTTGATTAGTAGGTACATTGTTGAGTCTGGTCTTGTATCTGGCTAACTGTAGCTATTGGATGTATTGATTTTCAAAGGTAACTAACCTTTTTGCAATGATGAAGCTCACTTTACCTTAAGGGCCTTACCAATAATCAAAATTAATGCTCACTTAAATATTTAACTGGGTTTTAAATATTTTGCCATACCAACAAATATTTTAATAGTTAGGTTAAGGGCTAACGCCCAGTTAACTTTATTGTTGGGAAACTTAACTATAAACGGACAGTTAAATTAAACTTCATGGTTTGCACTGTCACTTTGACAGCACACGCAACAAATACTTTTCAGGTCACTAGAGTTGAGATTGTTGTCTGTTTATTGTTCGTGGAAATATTTTATAAAAAAGTAAGTAGAATAATATTTGTTTTAATATATAATTTTGTTATGTTTTTAAGTTTATGCTGAAAAAAAACATTTACCTGTAGCGCCGATAAAACTTTGTATCGTCATATTTTGAATATGGTTTAATTTTGTCTTTATATACTTTTTGCCTTCTTGCTCCGGCCATACTTTCCAAGATATTTATACCTTCTGTTATTGAATCGTTCGAATTCATTTCGAAATTTAATTTTAATCAAATATTTTTGTTTTGTTTATGTTTTCAAATTTTACAAATGTCAATTCAATGCTGTCTTTTTGACAGAGAATGTAGTAGATATTGTAATAGAAGGCTAATTAGTAAAAGACGTGTTTATTTTGGTTGTAAAAATTGTAATTTAATTGTTGTTTTTGACCTTATAAAGTGTATAAAATTAAAAAAAATCTTTAGTGAGATCACTTCACGTAAACTTTTAAATTAAATTAAAACCGCTGATCCTTTGCCTTAAAATTTTCAAAAATACAAATACATGAGGCAGACAAAAATAAAAAATATACAGTTACTGTCAAAATTGAGTGTACACCAGCAAAACAAATCTGTTTTGCTGTTTAAAATTATTAAAATGTTATGTTTTTGGAATTTTGTTTTCAATTTTCTTTTATTTAATATTTTATGTTAAATAAACAAGAGGAAAAACAACAAAAACAATTAAAGAACAAAATTAAGCGTACTTTTGGAATTCAAAGCATACAAAAATGTAAATGAGAGGTCAAATTAAAATTTTAATATTTTGTAGGGCCACCTTTACACATAATCACAGCTTAATCTGAATTATTTGTTTTTGTAAGCTGCATTCCTCCAAAAAGTAATTTAGATTATTATAATATTCATTTAAATAACTCAAAATCAGTTTTAGAAAATCTTAAATTTTCACAACATGTATTATTTACAGGAGATTTTAACCTTAGTAATGTTGAAAAGACGTTTGAATCCGAAGTCAAGTGTTTAATTCCCTTTAATGTTTCAACTGAAATAGAATGTACAATCAATATAATTTAATCCAAATCAATTCGCAGTTTAATTGTCTTAATCGAATTCTTGATTTGATTTTTGTTGATAATGATTTTTATTTTTGTATCGATAAGTGTAATTTCCCAGTTATTGCAAATTCAATTTATCATATATGTACATTGTACATAGCTATTGATGGAAATATTCATTTCTATGAATATATAAAGAAAGTAACTAACGATCAAAATATTTCATATGATTTTCGAAAAGCTAATTATGACGGTATGGTTGATTATCTTTTATCTTTTTCTTGGAATGAGATTTTTTGTTCATCTGAATTATGTAGTGTGTACTCTAGTATTCTGAGCTTCGCGCAAACTATCTAAATCTTCAACGAGAATTTGATATTCTCAATAAATTCTTATATCGAAATTACATTTTTTCTATTGAATGTGACATCAAACTAAATGCCAATCGTTTTTGGAATTTTATAAACTCAAGGCGTAAATCGAGCGGATTACCTAGTTGTATGAGGTATCAAAATACAATTATTAGTGATATACCTACAATTTGTAATTTATTCACGGACTATTTTTAATCGGTTTACTCTTAAGATACTCCCATTATCCAGAAAATACCTTATATGAGTAGATTGGTCAATATAGGTTCTTTAGTTTGTAGTCCTTTTGAAGAAAAAGAGGTTTTATCTAAATAAAATAAAATAAATAAAAGCTAATAAAAGTGCCTTATGGGATCGTTGCTATTTTGTTAAAAATGTGAGGTATTGCAATAGCTCAACCACTTTCGTGGATTTTTAATCTTTCAATAGCCAAAGGGCAATTCTTGGATTGCTGGAAGTATTCATTCTTATCGCCAATTTTCAAATCGGGCTCGAAGCAGGATGTAACTAATTACAGACCCATTTGTAAAATTTCTTGCATTCCAAAAGTATTTGAAAAGTTAGTTTGCAACAGGTTAACTGTGTTATTTCATAACCATATTTCGGTTTCTCAACATGGGTTTGTAGCATGGAAATCAACCGCAACAAACTTAGCCTAAATAAGTAATAACATTATTACAAATATGGAAAAAGGGTTGCAAACAGATGTTATTTTTAGAGATTTTGCAAAGGCATTTGACAGGGTTAACCATAAAATCTTAATAAACAAACTAACTTCTCTAGGTATTCACTCTTCCCTACTAAAGTGGCTCGAATCATATTTAGCTGGTAGAATTCAAATAGTAAAAGTTGATAGCTCCCTCTCTAAATATATCTTGGTCCCATCTGGTGTTCCACAAGGAAGCCATTTGGGTCCATTATTATTCTTGTTATTTGTAAATGATATACCTGATATTTTTCATAATTCAAACTGCCTTCTTTTCGCCGATGATCTCAAACTTTATCGTGAGATTTCTTGTCAAGCCGACTGTGTTCTTCTTTTGGAAGATCTGGCTCGATAATTGGTGCAAGCTAAATCACCTACTGTTAAATGCCTTTAAATGTCAAGTCTTGTCGTGTTTCCGAAGTTCTAATCCCATAGTGTTTGATTATACTATCAACCATGTAAGTTTAGAGCGTGTAACAAGAAAGAAGGATCTAGGAGTAATCTTAGATACTTTCCTTCTTACCGCACTAAAAAGAAACACCAAGGAATTATCAGATTCATATACCTTAAAATCTTTGTACAATTCACTAGTAAGGTCAGTTCTTGAATACTGTAGCAATATTTGGAACCCTTATTACAATAATTCAATAGACAGGATTGAAAAAGTTTAGAAACATTTTACAAGGTACGCATTTTATAAGCTTAACTGGAGGATTGTAAGGACTTCTTATTATACGCGATGCTTATTATTTGTTATGCAATCTCTTTATGATCGTAGGACTTATTTTTCAGTAATGTTTATAAGAGACATTGTAACATTTCATATCAACTGTGTAAATGCACCCTCTAGAACTACACGCTACCGGTTTCATTTGTATGAGCAGTTTCATCGTACAAATTATGGCAGAAATGAACCCATTACGCGTTGCACAAAAGAAGTGAATTTAATTTGCAATAGGATTGATTTTAATCTTGATGTTTCGAGAGAATCATTAAAAAAATATGTTTTAAATAATGTTTAAACTGTAGCATTCTCAAAAATGTTAAGACTAAATATTTTTTTTTTAATCATTAAGTTGTATTTATTAATTTTAAATTATAAATAAAAATGTAATACTTATTTATTTATATTAGTATATTTCCACCAACAATTATATTATATTTTGTATTAGTATCTAGTCTATAAGATTGTAATCTGATTGATGAAATAAACTAAACTAAACTAAACTAAACTACAGTCGCCGCGGCATTGATTCAACAATTTTGTAGTAAAAGACGGGGATATGCTTTTCCACAATTCCTAAACCTTATTTTTTTTCGTCCTCTTCGAGGCTTGTTTAGGGTCTTACCTTTATACCGATATTTGTTAAGTATTTTTTTTTGAACCGTTGAATGTGTTTGACCGACGATTTCGCCGATTTCACAAAGAATTATTGTTTAAATGTAGTTTTAAAATTAATTGTCTTATTTCTTTTCTTTTCTCTACCATTTATACAAAAAATGAGGAAGTGAATATTAAAATTTGATTATTGAATATTGGTTAAAAATATAATTTGAAAAACAAGTAAATATAGCAGTACATTTTTTGAAAACCTGATTTAAAAAGCCATAAATACAAAGTGTAAACTTAATTTTGTGTGATGAAATGTTGAGATAATGAAGTTTTTTTTTAAATATTACCTTTGTTTATTGTTTAAATAATGTTTTTTGTATGTATTCGTAAACAAAAAATTATAAAAAATAGAAGTTAAAAAGAATTTTGCAAAAACATTGCACCTTAAATATGAAAAGTTGTTGGGAGCAACAGTTGATACACAAATGGAAAAAAATTTCAAAAATGTTGCTCAAAGCGTCCACAGCAAAAAAAAAAGAAATCAGAAACATTTCTGAAATGTTTTTTTTTTTAAACAAATGGATAACATTTCAGAACAGTTTTTAAACGTTTCTCTGGTGTGCATACACCATCAAAAATAAAAACAAAATTTCTCAATTTTGCTGTCAGAAATCTGAGAAAAGAATGTTTATGATTCATTTTCTAAAGAATTCTCTATCGCACCATTCAAAAAGAAAGAAAGGAAATACAAAGATATTTTGATTGTTATAGTTGAGAATGAATAGTGAATTATTTTTATATTTCATTCTCCTGTTCTGTCAGCCCGTCTGAAATATAGTGCAGGGCTGGATAGCTCGAACTTGCTCCTTTATCCAAAAAGACTAGTTTACAAACACAACTTACATAATATATTTAAAAATTAAATTAAGTTTGCTTTTTGCTTATTAATAAACGTTTAACATTAAATTTGTGTTGTCAAATATTGAACTGTTTTTAAGTAATCGAATTTTGGAAAAAAATTTATATTTTTTAAAAAATCAAAAATTAAAATTTGAGATTTTTGTCTTGAGAAAATAAGATAACGGTTCTTTGGAAAGGACTCGTCATTGAAAGAAGCCAAGTTTTAAAACAAAATTGGAGAAAGTTTATTAAAACATATCGGTTAGTTTTTGAGAAAATTGGATTTTCTGATTTTTGACCAAAAAATAACGCTTGAAATTGGGAGACTCATTTGTTTCGACTTATCTACCATCGTTATGTCGTCTTAGACATTTTTTAAGAATGCAATACTTGCCATATATGTACATAGTTCCTATATGTCACAAGAAAAAATTCTCAGAAAATTAAAAAATATAAACTGGCTAAAAAAATCTGGTTTGTCAATTTGAATGACACCCATATTGCGGTGATTAACTATCAACAAAAAATGATATTTTCAAATCAATTAATGTCATGTAATGTGAATGTCATGTAATGTCACTGTCAGTTACCAATAACTGTGTGTTGACCCATAGTGAATAATCTGTTTATGATGATCTTAGAAATATAAACTGGCCAAACAAAATTCTAAAATCTCTTATAGTCAAAACTATATGAATATAATTTTTATGATCTGATTTCTCAAGCATTCTGCATCGCATAAAGCTCAAAAAAAAGCAAAAGAGATACAAATTTAATTTGATTCCTGTTTTGTATTTCTTTGTCTGTCAATCTGACTAACACTACAACACAAAACCGAAATATTTCAATCAATTAAAATTAAATGACATTATGACTGTCATTTAATGAATGACTTTCAGTTGAATTTCCATTGTAATTAAATTGTTTATGATTATCAAAAAATCGTTATTGTGAACAAAAGTTTCGACCAGTTTTCTGGTAAGTTGTCAATTTTTCTTTCAGTCGATGAGAATCAATTGCAGAAAACAATAAAAATTAGCTGTGCATATTGGTCCAGTTAATAGGAGAGAATTTCAGGCAATTTAGTATTCTAGCCATTTTTACCAAAAAAAGAAACAGAATAATTTAAGTCCTCATCTTCGTCAATTAAGAGTTCAGTTGAACCCACTTTTGTTTTCAAGTGTATTTATTTTCGAGACAATTTTCTTTAAACTTTCTTCTTCCTCTAGGAAAATAAAACAAACATATTCACAGTTACAATTTTGATTGCTGCGAAGCGCATTCTTGGAGCTATTGCTGTTAACATTGATGTTGTTGTTGCTGATAATTTACATATTGATCAACTTTGTGTTCGTGTGGATGCTGTTGGCTTTGGTTTCCTGATATTCTTGAGTTATGTTCCACCTAAAAGCTCTTTATTTATATACGAAAAACATTTGTCAAATATTGATATGGTTACCTCCATGGCAGAATATATGAATTATAAATTTTGTGTAATTGGTGATTTTAATTGCGGTGATATAATTTGGTCATTACAAAATAACAATTGCCTTGATCGATTTTCTCTTCCATCGGATATTGAAGTTTTATTAATTGATTCATTGCTTTCGAATAATCTTATGCAAATAAATAATGTTACTAATTCGCTTGGAAGATTTTTAGATTTAGTATTTATTTCTGAAGATTTACAATCTTCTGTCATGGAGAATTGCCCTTTGTTTTCGAATTCTGTTCACCATAATTTATTGATATTTGTCTTAAAAACTACAATTATGATAATTTTAGCAAATTTAATAGTTCCAAAATGGTTTATAAATTTAGTTTCCATAATTTAACCTTGATGATGGATAAAAATATACATGAAATGTTCCAATGTTTTAAATTCTTTTTTAACAATGTTTTAAATGATTGTATACCTATGTTTAGCAGAAAAGATAGCTCTCATCCGGTTTGGTATAATAAAGGAATATTAAATTTGAAAAATGCAGCGTTTAAAAAATATAAAGAAAAACCTTCCGATGATTCTTATGCAGTTTTTTCTCGTCTCAGGAAAGAGTTTGTTTTTCTTTCAAAATTTCTTTATTGTAATTATATTCATTCTGTTGAAAGCAATCTAAAGCAATCTCCAACATCTTTTTGGAAATTTATAAATACTAAACGAAGTACTACTGGATTTCCAACAACTATGTTTTTTGGTAATAATAAAACTAGTGATCCGAAAATGATTGTAGATTTTTTTGGACAGTTTTTGAAAGTATTTATACGAGAACTCTTCTACATTTTCAACAATAAACTATCAATACATTAATGCCTTGCCATCTATTTTTGATTGTTCTAGCATATCATTTGACTTAACTGAGATTGAAGATGCTTTGCATAAACTTAAACCCTATTGTTTTTCGTCATTGTGCAAGTTCTCTTGCTGTTCCGCTAGTACATCTATTCAATGAATCTATTTCCAATGGTATTTTCCTGAATAAGTGGAAAGTCTCTATCATTGATCCGATTTTTAAATCTGGATCAAAAAACTTAGTAACGAACTATAGGCTAATAACTAAGCTACCTGTTGTTCCAAAGCTTTTAGATAGCCTTGTTCAAGGTAAATTTAAATCTATCATAAAGCAAAATGTAAGTAAATATCAACACGGTTTTTGGAAAGGTAGGTCTACTAATTCTAATCTAGTAGAATTCACAAATTTTGTCATTAATACTCTAGACAATCGAAAACAGTTTCATGTGATTTATACAGACTTTTAGTAGGGTTAATTTAAACATACTCTTAAAAAAACTTCAAGCATATGGCTTCCATGAACCGCTACCTCAATGGCTTTCTTCATATTTACTTGGTCGAAAACAATATGTAATGATCGGGGACTTTTTCTCAAAAGAGATTAAAGTAACTTCTGGTGTTTCAGGAGGTAGTCATATGGGTCCTTTATAATTCTTACTTTTTATTAATGATCTTCCAAATGTTCTTAAAAATTCTCATTGCCTTATGTATGCGGATGACATAAAGTTCTTTTTTGGAATTTCTATAATTTAAATGATTGTTTTCTGCTTCAAAATGATCTAAATTCATTTGTTTATTGGTGCAAGTCAAATGATCTGTTGTTAAATGTTGACAGGTGTGCTTGTATGGCCTACAATAGAACTTTGTTAAATATTATTCCAAACTTCATAAAATAATTTTCCGCTACAAGTTGTTGAAAAGTTCAAAGACTTGGGCTTTATATTTGATTTTAAATTGAAATTTAACTTACATATTAATTATATTGTATCCAAAGCATATTCTTTACTTGGATTCATCAAAAGAAACTCATTGGAATTTAAGGACCCTTACACCATTAAATCTTTATACTGCAGTATTGTGCGTCCTGTTCTTGAATATAACTGTGTTGTTTGGAGCTCTACAACTGATTTTAATAAAAAGAGAATTGAAAATGTTCAAAAAAAATTTCCCAGATTTGCTCTCCGAAATATTTTTGAAAACAATATAGAAGGTTTCCATCATTCTTATAATTCGAAATGTCTATTACTTGTAATACAAACTCTTGAGTCGAGAAGAAAAATGTATAGTGTCATGTTTATTCGTGATATTTTGACTTCAACTCTTGATTGTGAGAGTTTGCTTAACCGCTTTTGTCAATTGATTCCCATCATACGCTGTATGGACAACGTGAACCGATTTCCGGCTGTTGTAATTTATTTAATATGTTTTATTCTAGTTTGGATATATCAATGTCCAGAAACTTATTTAAAAGTAGATTGTTCAATTTAATTAATTAAATATTTTTTTCCAATTTTTAATTTTATATATAATATGTAATATTATGTATTTTATAAACTGAATTGTATTATACATGTACTTAATTTGAAATCTGTTGAATGCAAATTCGTAGATTGGTTACTTAAATAAACAAAATAATATCTTATTAATTCAATTTAGCAATACTGATTTCTATTTCAATTGATACATTCTATCAATATCAATCGATAGTTGATTTTCGCAATAACGACGGGAGAAATTTTTTAAAAAATCCTAAAAATATGAGCTATCCCACTTCTAGTTCGTTTTCAAATGTCATAAACTTGAAATTTGACTGAGTTCAAAAATACAACTAGTTGCTCAAGCCATGCCGACAAAATTCATGCAATGCATTTATGAACAGAAAAACTACTGCAAGAATGCGGCAGATATACAATATCAAAAACCAGTTCATAAATGTCATCAAATTAGGCGCCTATAAAAAAGTATGACAGAAATAATTAAGTTTTTTCTTTGACTTACGCGGGTTTTAGTTTTTTAGTGTCTTAACGAAATTCTTTCAAAATGTCAAATAAAAATATTTTATTGGTACTTATTTTAAATATTTTGAATGGAACAAATTCATTCATTTTTATTTTTATTCATTTTTTGCCAAAAATTTAATAAATATACAGTTATTGACGTTTTCCTGCAGAACGGCAACAGAAATAAAATGACTGCAGTTTTGATCACATTTCAGCTGTCAGACTGTTTTTTTGAACAGAGTTACCGACTACAGTAATGCAGTGTATTTACATTCAAATCTTGCATTACTGCTGCATTTTTACATTGATGAACTTACCCTTTGTTTCATATTCTATTGATTTTTTTTTTTAAATTTTACATTTTTTTGACAGAAGCACATTAAGGAAGATTTCCTTGGGAAACGGTTTTAATACGTGTAAATAAACGTTTCATTATTTCTTCATTTTTAGTAAAGAATTTTTCATTTCTCTCCGAAATTGGGTACAAACTTTGTGAGCTTCGATTTCTACATTGATGATATTTCACAATAAGATGTACATAAGGAGATCAGCTGAAAATATAATATCAGACATATTTCCAATTACTGTCATTGCTCTTCTCTCAATTTAATAATTTGATTTTATTCAATAAGTGGTATCACCTTTCAATCAGATTAATTTCTCTAACTAAAAGGATTGTGAAAATAATAACAGTGTAGTTATATGTATAACTACCATATTGATATCTCGAGCTATGGAAATGAAAAAGGTATCACGAACCGGTATACATTCACAAACATATCTTTCGGAAAGTGATAAATATCAAACTTTTCCAATTGAAAACTGCACGAATTAAAAAATAACTCCCAATGCGCAATAAAAGAAATAATTATGGCAATAGGGTTATCCAACTTCGATATTAGTCACACGCTTTAATAAACAGTAGTTTTCCTATTTTTGTATTGATTTCTGTTTTTATAAATATGTGTCATTAATTTTTGGGAAAATTGTTATTTCGTATGAACATTGTACCCATAATACTACCCTATGTAGTTATAGGGGTGGATATTGTGTTAATTTCCAGATGCGCCTTTTTACCTACATAGGGGATATTTGTATTGTGTTTTCAACTATTCCTTTATAAACTATGACCCTTAACCATTATTTGGTTTAAGTATACTTATGTCCCAAAATAAAATAATTGTCCTGTATATATTTTTTGTAGATAGCAAATTATCGAACGCAATTCATTGGACTACATCGAAAACAAACAATTCACTGGTGCAAGGAATTAACATTTTTACATAGTCAACCGGCCGCTGCCGCTCCCGAAGAGAAGGACAAAAAAACTCATTCCACATTCCGTACAAGGATAACAAATCATGAAAAACTTAAAACCGATAAAAATCCAAGCAAACATAATAATAACAACAATAACAATAATAGCTTAGTAACGGAAAGTTCAAAAATGGAAACCTCCAATAATTCTCATTCGAATAGTACTGTTAGTGGTTTAACGGCACTGGCATCGTTTCCAGGAAGTGGCAACACTTGGCTTCGATATTTGCTTCAACAATCTACTGGTATAAAAATAAAAATTAATTATTTTATTTGTTTATAACTAACAACAAATTCGTTATATTACAGGCATTTACACCGGAAGTATTTATAAGGATTATGGTCTTTTGAAAAGTGGATTTCCGGCTGAAAATGTGTGCAATAAATCAGTTTTAGTTGTAAAGACACACGAATGGGGCCAAAACGCTTGGAATGTATTTTCGAAGGCAATACTTTTGGTCCGGGATCCGGATAAAGCGATATTAGCCGAATTCAATAGACAGAGTGGCGGACATGTTGGATTTGCTTCTCCAGATCGCTATAAGCGCACAAAGGGAAGATGTAAGTGGAAACTTTTGTGTAACTTTCAAGTGATATCGGATTGGTAGTGTTTACTTAGAGGGCACTTATCATTGATCAATAATAGCTCGTCTTATAGGACTCCTTTAGAGATGTTGTCGTTTTCCTTGTAAGATCACTTCTGTTGTTGAGTAGATTAAACGTTGCATTTTAAAGTCGAAATATAGAATTTTCAGGCTTTTTCTTTTTGGTTTGACAAAGTGATTCATGCCGACCGGAATGTGATTATGATTCAGTGATAGAGATTTATCGGAAATTCTTGAATTTCTCAGTGAAAATTTAAATTTGTGAATTCTTTAATGGTGGTAGCATCATTGTGCAAGTATTTTCCGACTATGCTATGAACTCAAATAATCTAAACATATAGATTATAGGTTTTGCCTAGGTTAGGTTAGGTTATAGTGGCTGTTCAAAATGGAAACGGACACACTTAGGCCAGTTTAATGGCCCATTGTGATACCACATGAATCTTGAGGCTTCCTCCTAAGCTCAATGGAACCAGCTTGAGTCCCTTACGAAACGTGAGAGGCTGATTATACCGATATGATTTAGATCGTTTAGATTGTTAAAGAAGAATTCTCCTAGGTAATTCTTTTGTTTTCGAGCTAGAGCAGGGCATGTGCAGAGAAGATGAAGAACCGTTTATTCCTCTTCCTCGTCCATACAGCTTCTGCAAAAGTCATTTGAGAATACGCCTAGTCTCGTGGCGTGCTTTCCTATTAGACAGTGTCCGGTTATGACACCTATTATCGAGCTTATATGCGATCTGCTTAGAGAGAGCAAGCACCTTGAACGTTTTATATCCAGTGTTGGCCAGATGTTTTTTGTGGCTTGACACGTGGTGATGTTGGTCCACCTGGTGCCTGCCTTCCTCACAGCGTCTTGCATTAGCAACGGTTCACAAGTAGCGATTGGTATGCCAGTACTTGCCAAACGTGGTAGGATGGGCTGTACTGTAACGTTCCTGGCAGTTCATCTGCCTTGTGTGAAAGGTAAATATTAAACTGTTGCGCCATCTCCATTAGAGATCATCGACAGTTATGGACTGTTATAGAGTTTGTAGAGACAGAGTCCAGAGATTTGATAGCGGCCTGGCTGTCAGAGAGAATACGGATATCAGATGTTGATATCACGTTTTCTTTGACAAGACAAGACTTCTTTAATCGCCAAAAGTTCGCCCTGGAACACGCTACAATAATTGGGAAGGCGGAATGAGAGACTTAATTTCAGTCGTTCAGAGTACATACCACCACCAACCCCTTCCTTGGTCTTTGAGCCATCTGTGTAAAAGTGGATTGACTCATCCTCTAAGAATGTCCTATCCTCCCAAAAAGATCTGGTAGGTATAGAAATCTGGAAATTCCTATCGAATTGTAGTTGGGGGATGGTGTAGTCTGTGTGCTTTGGAATTGATTCTAAGTACCTTAGAATTACGGAGTGGCCAATGTTGTTGTTAGTCCACTGCGACGAAGCATTGAGGCGGATAGCAGAGCTTGCAGCTATTTGTTTACTAAATATGTCAAGAGGTGTAAGGTAGAGCAAGGTGTCCAGTGCCGCAGACGGGGTCGTGCGAAGCAATCCGCTTATACATAGGCAGGCTGAACGTTCGACTTTATTTAAGTTATCCCTGTTTATACCTTTCTCTAAAGCAGTCCACCATACTGCCACACCGTACGGTAAAATCGGTCTGATTACCGATGTGTATAGTCAATGCGTGATTCTGGGCTGTAAACCCCATTTATTACCAATAGCTTTTTTGCAAGAAAAGAGAGCTACAGTAGCTTTTTTGACTCTTTCCTGTACGTTGCGTTTCCAATTTAGTTTTTTGTCTAAGACAAGACCTAGGTATTTAGCCTCGTCTGAGAATTTTAATTGGATTTCTTTAATATAAGGAGAGTTGACAAATGGAATTTTGTATCTCCTCGAAAATAAGACCAGATTGGTTTTGTGTGGGTTAACACCCAGACCACACCGATCAGCCCAAAGTATTAGTCTGTCTTAGGCTTTTCTTAAGAGTTCTTTTAGGATATTAAGATGCTTTCCTGAAACTGCTAAAGCAACGTCTTCCGCATAGGCTATCACTCTGAAACCCTCCGCATCCAGACTAGTTAGGATTTCATTCACCACTAGGTTCCAGAGGAGAGGGGATAGAACACCACCTTGCGGTGTCCCTCTACTAACGAATCGTCTGCTAGAAGAGTTGCCCAGTTTTGAGTTAATTATTCTGCTAGTAAGCATTAAATGAATTAACTTTAGCGTCTGCTAGAAGAGTTTTAATTAATTTAATAAAATGAATTAACTCCCGAAGCGAACTCTCTACATTTAGAGATGTCAGTGCAGATGTGATTGCAGATATGTCCACGTTGTTAAAGGCACCTTCGATGTCAAGGAAAGCAACCATAGTGAACTCTTTATGATGGAGGGAATATTCCATAGTGCGTACTAAAGTGTGTAACGCTGTTTCCACCGATTTACCTTTACAGTAGGCATGTTGAGACGAAGACAGAAGTCTTGTATCGATATGTGGCCTTAAATGGATATCAATCAATCTTTCCAGGGTCTTAAGAAGGAATGATGATAGACTTATAGGTCGTAGATCTTTAGGATTGACTTGGGACCATTTACTTGCTTTAGGTATAAAAACAACTTTAACTTCTCTCCATGCCAAGGGAACATGGACCAGGTAAAGACAGGATTGGTACAATTATATCAGAAGCCTTTTGTAATTCGACTGGTATTATACCATCTGGTCCTGCAGCTTTAAATGGTTTGAAGCTGTTGAGAGCCCATTGTAGCTTATCCTTTGTGATCAGACTTTGTGGATATGTTGTATTTGAACTTGAACGTATAAAACTGTTGCAAGTTTCGGTAAGAGAACTACCAGAAAAGTGAGTGTCTATTAGGTTTTGATTAAGAACTTCAAGAATATGTGATTCATATTTTATCTTTTCAGCGATTTAAGCTTTGGTGCAGATAATCGTGAGATCTTCAATTTTCGTATACAAACTTTATGAAGAAAAAAAATGCAACAAATCAGGCAACGTAGGAAATCAAAGGTCAAAAAATTGCACGTACAGTGATAAAAAATTAATTATGTATATATGTAAGATTTAGTAGCGAGTGTGATAACCTTTCGCTTTTATAACATCCTGAAGGCGATTCTTAATAGAGAGAACTAGTTTTGAAGTGGCTTCCGGCAAAATTTTGTTCCATTCTTCCAATATAACGGCTCTTAGCTGGTTTATTACTTATTTTCGATTCTCGGACCTTTCTTCCGGAACAATCCCGAAGATGCTCAATGGGATTAAGGTCACGGGATTGGGGATGATGAGGCAATTGCGATTTAACATTATAGAGAAGCCACTCCTTTACTATCCTTGATGAATGGATCGTTGTCTTGCACAAATAAAAAGTCGTCTTTAAGACCAATTTTTAAAGCACTGGCTTCTTTTAGAATTTGTAAATATTGGTTTTTATCCATTGCTGTTTTTATAAAAACTAAATTTTCTACACCATTGGACCCCATAGCTCCCCACACCATAACATTTTCGCCTCCATGTTCCACCGTTGATTGCAAATTCTTCACATCTAATGCTGTGTTTGGTTTCCTCCACAAAAATCTGCGACTGTCCGACCCAAGGACATTAAACTTGTTCTCGTCAAGGAATAACACATTCTTCCAAAAATCATCTGGTTTTGAAACGTATGCATTCGCAGAGTTCAAGCGTTTTGAAACGTTTGCTTTGAAATATAGTTTTTTTTTGTACCGTACGACCATTACATATATCCCTTTGAATACAGAAAGTTCCGAACAGTTTAATGGTTAAGCGATATTCCATCATTTGCTTGAATGTCAGCAGCTATTTTAGGAACACTTAACTTGGGATCAGCCTTTACCATTCTTTTAATTTTTCGTTCGAAATGAGTGTCTTGTATTTTTTTTATTTTCAATTGCTGTACGTGCAATTGTGTGATGCAGTGTAGTTTCGTGAATGCAAAATTGCACTACAAAGCTAGGCAATCCGGAACTGTCATATTAATGACAAATACAAATATATTACATAAGAAACATTTGTGCTTTCAGTACTTTAAATAGTTTTTTTCTTTTTAAATTCAATTAAACCAAATAGATTGATATATATTTGTATTTAAATACCAGAAGATTAATTTCATTTTGATTTCTTGTGTCCTTACCGAGCAGCTGATTGTGAAACGTCAAAAACAGTGTGTACTACGTCCAAGGGAAAATGTCAACTACTTTTGTAGTTAGATTTTGCCAATCAGAATCCCTTAACTACGTAGCCAGTAGCTTTGTGAATGCGACCATTGACTTAAAGAAGATTGATATTCTCAAATGTCAAAATAAGAAAACAACATATTTTCGAACTGAATATGGTCTACTCCAATTTTACTGCTACATGTGGCCTTGTTATTCATTTGACAGATAAGATCATCATTCCATGAAATATAATATTACGGATGTGTCCAAAAATGATTTGGATGCAAAGGCTTCTACTTTAAATAAATCTGTTTTACTCTTAGACCGATGAATTGAAAATGTATTTAATCTTTTTTATTGATTATATTTGTAATTGTTAATTTTTAATCTATTTCAGACTGGCAGCAGTTTGTGACAAATAAACTAAACGGATGGGAAAACATGAATCTTGGATGGGCAAGATTTTTCACCGGGGACTTGCTTATTGTATACTATGATGATTTAGTTTCAAATTCTGAAAAGAAACTAAGAGAAATCCTCAACTTCCTAGAATTTCCTATTGAAGAGGTATGTACATTCGACATGTGAAATATGTACTAATTTGATTTTGTCTTATATTATTTAATTCTAGTCCCTAATGTCATGCGCCCTAATAAGAAAAGAAGGAATTTTTCGAAGAAAAAAGCGTGTATTATCCTTTGATCCCTACAGTCCTGCGATGCGTCATCAACTTGACGAAAGAAAACGAAAGATCTATACACTATTAGGACGCTATACAGCGAAAACTAAAAACTTCAACGACTAAGTTGCGTGATAAATGTTAGACACAAATTAAAATTTTAGCACATAATGTAATTTAGTTTAAACAAAAGAATAAAAACTAGAATGTATTTAAGTTAGATAAAATTCTGTTTCATAACGAAGTAGGATACAAATTTGTTATATAAGAAAGAAAATATAAAAATAAAACAAAAAAATTTTGTACTTAAGAAATCAAAATTTCCACAATAAAAAAATTGAACTGAAATGTATTACACAATCTACAATTCTTCGTTAATTTATGTTTTATTTTATTTTTAAACGGAGTTGTGTTATTGTTTGGTTTCCGGATTCTTCCAAAAAAGTTATTTAAATTAACTAAGTTAAAGTATTCTCAGTCTTATATAAATAGAATACGCTATACAATAGTTTTGAAGTGCATAAGAATTTATGTAAGCTCTTTGTAACGTTACATGTATTCATATTTATACAACATTTTTCTATTGATTACTGTCAAAAAATTTGCATTTATTGTAAAGATAATCAGCCTTATCACAGGCCCCGTCGCGTCGTTATAGATTCGTAGTACGAACCCCGAATAAAAGTATCATTGCTCCCGTCGGTCGACAAAAAAAATTTGCTACGAAATTCGGAGTTCGTGAAAAGTGGTATCACTAGCCCCGAATAAATAGGAAGTTTGGCAGTTTTTTCTACGAACAGATTTTTTGTATTAGCAATTCAAAACTAGACACAACAGTTTGAATGAATACAAATTGACAAAAATGTAAGTTCAAATACAAAATTATTGTGAAAATATATATATATATGTTATAGTTGAAAGGTACTTTGTTCTAAACAACTTTATATGATTACTTTCAAAATGATCGTACGAACATTGAATAAAATTTGTATGAAATGTCGTTCAGAATTAATATAAATAAATGAATCTGTGCTCCTGGAGTTCATTAAAAATTGGACTGTGAAAGGAGTAAGCCAGAAGTTGGCACAGAATCAATTGCTAGGAACCTATTATCAGAAGTGGGATAACCCTAAAGGAAGGAATAAAAAGAAATTTTAAAGAAAAAAAAAAAACAAAACAAAATATTTTATAAGTGATGGAAAATAAAAAGAATTTGGACAATGAAGAAGAAGAAATCTTGGAGGACGTTTGTCAAGAAAAAAATAACACAATGCTCATCACAGCTGATGCACTGTCGAAGTTTTTGAAGACTGTTCAACTTAAGGAACGGAAAGAAGATGGCATCATTGGATTTCCCATTTTTGATCCCGATCATTCACGAGTGGACATTATCAAATGGTGTTCTGACATTGACACAAGAATTGAGCGTGACAATTTGAAGGATTTTGATGTTCTACCTCGTGTACGTTCTTCTTTTATGGGGCAATCAAAAGCTTGGTTCGACAAATATGGATATCAGCATTACTCTTGGTCTGACTTACGATCATCTATTATTCACGCATTTTCAAGTGGGACGGACATTGTGGCTCAACTCAGAAAAGTTGCTAATTCCGAAAGCAAAGAATTTGGATCTTATTCTGATTTTGTGATGGAAAAAGTATCACAGATAAACCGGTTACCATTTGAAGTTCCAGAAGATAAAATTGTCAAAATAATTATTGGTTGCATTACAAATTTGGGATTAAAAAATTCTTTGATGTTTGTCATGCCAACCTCGATTCAATGTTTAATAGATCATTTATCATCTATTAGTGAGCCACCTCGAAGACAACAAGATGCATCTGTATTGAACGATGGAAACAATAAAAGATTATTCAAGACCAAACCTAGTGATAAAGACAACTTTGGGTTTCAGAACAAGAGGCCTCGCTTAGAGACAGAAAAAAGTGCTTCAAGTGTGGAAAAGTTGGACATCTCAAATTGCCCCCGATTGAGTTCAGGAAATCGTTTTAAGCATTAAAGACTTGAGAATGTTAAAATATGCTCATATTGCAATAAAGCTGGACATGAGGAAAGAACTTGCTGGTCTAAACAAAATGTTGATCAAAGAAAAGTTAATTTGTGCAATGATGTTTTGATGGCTGACAATACCACAGATGTGTTCATTAACGGAAGATTATACCATTGCTTATTGGATACTGGCTCTGATTGCTCATTACTAAGAGGGGATATTGCAAATCAAATGTCACTGAAGAGGGTTGCACACTTTCTAAGCATTCAAGGTATTTCCAAGCATCCAATCCTTTTGACAGAAAAAGTGACTCTGCTGGTTGAATTTGAAAAACTGAACACTGAAATAACCTTCTATATAATTGAAGAAATTTATCTGAAGAACGAAATAATAATTGGACGAGATGTTTTAAGTGATTCATCACTAGAAATTAGAGTTGATATGCATGGATCAACTTTGCAGCGAAAAGACCATCTGATTTCATCATCTAACGTATTAACAAAGAAGATCTGTGAAGCCACTCCCGACCAAAACTTTCAAGTTGAAAGTTTGTTAAACAAATATTCTGCATCCATTGTGAAAGGATTTCCAGTAACAGAAGTACATTTGGACTTGCCAATGCTACGGCTGTTTTTCAACGAGCTATCAATAAAGCACTGGGGACCTTGAAGGACAAAACAGCTCTTGTCTATATGGATGATGTTTTAATACCATTATCAACTGTTGAGGAAGGAATCAAAAACCTGGATTTAGTATTGAAAGCATTGACTCAAAGTGGATTTTCGTTGAACATTGAAAAGTGCAAGTGTTTGAAAACCGAAATCGAGTATCTTGGCCGAGAGGTTTCTGTTGAAGGAATAAGGCCTGGAAAGTCAAAAATAGAAGCTCTCGTCAAATCAATTCCACCTGCAAATGTGAAACAAGTTCGACAATTTATGGGACTATCCAGCTATTTTCGGAAATTTGTTCCAGAGTTTGCTGTTAAAACTAGGTGCATATCCGCATAAACAAAAAATGATGTTAAATTCAACTGGACAAGTGAGTGTGAAGAAGCTCGGCAATATATAATGGGGCAATTGACTAACAGGCCAGTGTTAGTGTTTTTTGATCCAAATCAACCTACTGAATTACACACTGATGCGAGTGCTTTGGGTTATTATGCTATCTTGTTCCAAAGAATAAATGGACAGCTGCATGTAGTAGCTTACTATAGCCAAAGTACAAAACTTCATGAAGAAAAATATCACAGTTACGAGTTGGAAACGCTTGCTGTAGTAAACGCTGTCAAAAATTTCCGAAATTATTTGCTAGGAATCAGGTTTACTATTGTAACAGACTGCAATGCATTGAAAGCAACAAAAGAAAAAAAAGATCTCCTGTCCCGAGTTGCTAGATGGTGGATCTATTTGCAAGACTTTGAATTCAACATTATATATCGTAAGGGCAAGACTATGCAGCATGCCGATTATTTAAGCCGCAATCCACCACAAAAGACTTGTTATCAACTTAACAGTTTATCAGAAAATTGGCTTAATATAGAACAGTATTCCGACGTTGATTGCATTGAAATAATCGAAAAAATTAAGGGGGAGACTTGGATACTACTTCACAATACGTCATCAATATTGGATTATTGTACCGGAAAATTCAAGGGGGAAATAATAAATTACTGGTGCCACAAAATTGTCGTTTATCATTAATGAGACGTTATCATGAAGATAATTGTCATATTGGATGGGAAAAAACGCTTGCCAAGATGAAAGAACATTTCTGGATGCCTATAGGATGTCAAGAAATGTACGAAAATTTGTAGAATCATGCTTGATTTGTCTGGTAGCAAGAAGACCCTCTGGAAAAAAACAGTGTGAACTGCATCCTATTGAAAAAAAAAACCGATACCTTTCCACACCATTCATATCGATTGTATAACCGTTACATTTTAATATTCGTTGATGCCTTTACAAAATTTGTAATTTTGTTTCCGTGCAAGACTTTACAAGCAAAAGAAACTATTCAACATTTAAACAACTTTGTAATGCTGTTTGGAGTTCCAGCTAAAATTATTAGTGACAAGGGAACGAACTTCACAAGCGAACATTTTCAAAATCTTTGTACATCATATGGTATTGAACACCACACAATTGCACCGGGTATAAGTAGAGCAAACGGACAAGTTGAGAGATACGTTGATACAGTGGCAAATCTCTTACGGACTAATTTGGAACTTCACATGGAATGGACAAGCTATGTCAGTCGAGTTCAACTGGCCCTTAACACAACAATCAACAAAACAACTGGACTGTCACCTTTAAAAGTTTTAACTGGAATCAGTGTTTGCAGACCTAAACATTGAAACTGGATATGACAATTTTGATGCTTTACGCGAGTTGGCAGATAAACGAATTCGTGAAAATGCTGGAAAAATGAAGATGTACTCCAACTAAACTAGAAATAGGTGCTACCGTTCTATACAAAAGCAATCAAATACGGAAGTCTAAGCTAGACGTTCACTTTAAAGGCCTTTACGAGGTCATAGGCGTGTTGCCGAATGACAGGTACAAGTTGAAGAAAATCAATTCCAAAATTGTTATATTTGCTGCAAGAGAAACTATTAGACCAGTTCCAAAAGAAAATTAGAAACATTATGTGATAATGTAAGTTTTATGTTTCATTATTAAATTTTATTAAATTGTTACCAAGTAATTGGTTGAAGTTTGAAGAACTTTTGGTTTTTGTTAATTATTATATTATGTGTGCTTGGGCTAAATGGTGTAAGACAAGTTTATGATCGAGAGCTAAACCTCTGAGCTTATAGTTGGTTGATTGTGGATTGTTTTGCGAATATTAGTAGACAAGCTGTTTGCCTCTGAGTTACTTAGGTTTTGTGGTAAAATAAGACAAGTTTACGCTTGTGAGCTAAACCTCTGAGCTTATAGTTTGCTGATAATGGATTGTTTTGGGAATATTAGTAGACAAGCTGTGTGCCTCTGAGTTACTAAGGTTTGTTGTTAATGGTACAAGACAAGTTTACGCTTGCGAGCTAAAATCCTGAAATTTCTCAAGGGTACAAAAAAGCAACAAAAGAGCAAGTCGCTGCCTTTTGGGATAAAGTAAAATAAGAACTAAACAGCCTTGTCCCACCTGTAAAGGATGCCAGCAGCTGGACGAAGGTACATTTAGTTTAGTTTGATTGAAAATGAGAACACACACGGGTCCAGTTCTTGATCCAGCTCCTCCAATAAGTATTTAAAAGCTGCTTTGTTAACTCTATAGTTTTTTCTGAATTTGGATATGGACCATATGTATACAGTTTAGGAAGATAGATTTAAATTTTACTTACATTTTGTCATCATTGTCAAATGGTTTAAATGCAACCCTTAAAATATTCCTTTGTATTTTTAATCCGCGTTTTCGTTGCAAATTTTCTTCATTTATTGCAAAAATTGCGATTGCAAATGAATCCATTTTAAAAAATACACAAACATCAAGATCCAAGATTAAATTTCAATTTTGATTTTCACATTTTGACGTTTACCAGCTGATTCCGAAAGTCCGAATAAATGGTTTCTGTGTGGCAATGCTTTTTCACATTTCGTTCCGCGCCTATGATATGAATTTGTTCGGAGCTTTGCTACGAGGGAGCTTGTAATAACGGTGAATTGCAAACCATTTCAAAATGATTTTGGGCTAGTGCCATCCGTGGCTAACTTGAATAATTTCCAGCCAAACACTTTTTGCAGCAATTCGGACCGTACGTCAGAAATATTACGCTCAGACTTCAGTGACATCATATAACCAAAACCAAAATGTCCAGCGGTATTAAACAGTACGATCCTAGAGGCACGACACACGAGATGATGTACTAAATTTGCACGGTTTGCAAATGTTGCTCAGGAGTACTTTTATATTCTATTCATTATGAAATGGAAAACCAAATTGTGCACAAATCAAGTCACAGCTGTCAAAAAGACCAACTTCAAAAAAGTAATGCCAGATTTAAAAAAAAAACTTAACACGTATAAAAAACACCCTTTAGTTATACATTTCTATTACATATTAAAGTGGTGCAATATATTCCAACTACTTTTGGGTTATGATTGAATAAAAAGAAAAAAGAAAATAAAATAGAAACCTTAGAGAATTCGTATCGGAAATTTACAGTTTACAAGTAGCATACCAATCGCTACTTGTAAACTGTTGCTAATGCAAAACGCTGCGAGGAGGGGAGGCAACAGGTGGACCAACATCACCACGTGTCAAGCCACAAAAAACATCTGGCCAACACTGGATTTAAAACGTTCAAGGTGCTTGCTCTCTCTAAGCAGATCGCATATAAGCTCGATAATAGGTGTCAAAACCGGACACTGTCTAATAGGAAAGCACGCCACGAGACTAGGCATATTCTCAAATGACTTTTGCAGAAGCTGTATGGACGACGAAGAGGAAGAAACGGTTCTTCATCTTCTCTGCACATGCCCTGCTCTAGCTCGAAAACGCAAGCATTACCTAGGAGAGTTCTTCTTTAACGATCTAAACGATCTAAATCATATCGGTATAATCAGCCTCTCACGTTTCGTAAGGGACTCTAGCTCTAGCCTCAAGATTCATGTGGTATCACAATGGGCCATTAAACTGGCCTAAGTGTGTTCGTTTCCATCTTGGACAGCCACTATAACCTAACCTAACCTAACCGTACCGGAAATTGGGATACAAATGTATGCATCTTTAAACCTAAGTGCTTATTGGATCAAACTATTCAATCAAAATGTACTAGGACTAGGACTACCTTTGATTTTTAAGGCGCCATCCAGTTATAGCTTTAATTGGTTTTCATCATTAAAAACGAACATTGGAAATTTTTTGACAGATCGCTATCATTTAAATTTAAATGTCTGTCATTGAAAAAAATCCTGATTGAAATCCACCGAAGAAGTTTTACAGACAGAAATCTGCAATTGGAACTTTTTTAAATTGAAACACAAATCAGTCGAACGATTCGTTTCAATTTTGAACATAAAAGTATCAGCTGTTCAGGAAAATGAACAGCCGTCCGGAAAATAAATGTGCAATTACACTTTTTTTCTCAAAAAAATCCTTGTTCTGATCGATCAGTACATATTCACTTCCCATAGGAAGTTATGGGTCCGATTTGTCAAATTAAAAATTTTGACATTTCTCGACGTTTCAAGGTCAAAATGAAAGATTTTTAGAAAGATGTATGTGCGTGCGTGTGTACGTACGTTCGCGACGTTTTTTTTCGTCGTCCATAGTTCAAGAACCAGAAGAGATATCGACTTCAAATAATTTTTTTTATACAGATAATAAGGTAGAAAGATGCAGAAAGGGCTCTCAGGAAAATTGCGTGGGTGTTTTATTTTACCATAGCAGTTTAAAAAAGATGTGAACATTTTGGTTAACCCTAAATATCTTTCGAACCAAAAACTCTAGAGACTTAAATTAAAGTTTATATAATTTATTGTAACGTTATACCAAACAAGTATAATTTTTGAAAAAATAAAATTTTTGAAAAAATAAATAAAAAAAAAACTGAAAAAAAATTGTCACCTCGAAAATTTTACGAATACAAAATGATTTTATCTTCAAAACAATTTTGTGTAAAGAAAAATATCGTTTTCAATATCTAGTAAAATTTGAGAAAAATCGAAATGCCAGTTTTTTTTTATAATAAATAAAAAAGTAAAAAAACATTACTCAAAGATGGTAAAAATTGAATTTTGACTCAAATATCTTTTCAAAAATTTGAGATTATGACTTCCAACTTATTTGAACTTATAAGAAATATTGTTTTGAACATTCTGAAAAATAATGAGCAAAATCGAATTGACAGTTTTTTTTACAAAAAATAAAAACCTAAACAAAAAAAATTAATAAAAGTTAGTAAGAAAAAATTGATTTCTTACTCTCATATATCTTTTCAAAAATTTTAGATTATGGCTTCCAACTAATTTTTACTTATAAGAAAAATCGAATTGACAGTTTTTTCACAAAAAATAAAAACCTTAACAAAAAAATAATAAAACTTGGTAAAAATTGTTTTTTGTCCCAAATAAATTTTCAAAACTTTGAGATATTGCCTTTAAACTACTTTTATCTATTGGAAAATATTGTTGTTAACATTCAGCAAAACTTTGAGAAAAATCGAATTGACAGCTTTTTTTTTAATAAGAACTAACTACTTTTTTAACCCAACACGAAAACCTACAAACTATTAAGCAAGACAAATCGACAGACGGAATGGGAAGTTATCAGTGTGGGTCGCATCCCAGCCTCTTTTTTCTTTTCTAATCAAAGGAAAACACCGTCATATTTCGGTTCAAAAATTCCTCCGGGTCGATTTAAATGATTGCTATAACTGGCCCTTTAGTAGGAATTAATTTGCACCTTTTTCATCAATTATTTTTAAAATTGCGTGGCAGCAGTCGAATTGACAGTTGAGGTATATGCTATATATATATATTTATTCATCTGTGTCAACTACACCACCTAGCTACATCTATATCCAGTTGTGTTCATAAAAATAGCAGTGCTCTCCAAATAAAGGGTGATTTTTTTGAGGTTAGGATTTTCATGCATTAGTATTTGACAGATCACGCGGGATTTCAGACATGGTGTCAAAGAGAAAGATGCTCAGTATGCTTTGACATTTCATCATGAATAGACTTACTAACGAGCAACGCTTGCAAATCATTGAATTTTATTACCAAAATCAGTGTTCGGTTCGAAATGTGTTTCGCGCTTTACGTCCGATTTATGGTCTACATTATCGACCAAGTGACCAAGTGTGACCAAGTTTCGCACTCAGTTTACTTTATTGGACGTTAAACCAACCACACGAATGCGTACAGTGCGTACAGCTGAGAATATTGCGTCTGTTTCTGAGAGTGTTGCTGAAGACCTTGAAATGTCGATTCGTCGCCATTCGCAGCAATTGGGTTTGTGTTATTCGACCACATGGAAGATTTTACGCAAAGATCTTGGTGTAAAACCGTATAAAATACAGCTCGCGCAAGAACTGAAGCCAAACGATCTGCCACAACGTCGAATTTTCAGTGAATGGGCCCTAGAAAAGTTGGCGGAAAATCCGCTTTTTTATCGACAAATTTTGTTCAGCGATGAGGCTCATTTCTGGTTGAATGGCTACGTAAATAAGCAAAATTGCCGCATTTGGAGTGAAGAGCAACCAGAAGCCGTTCAAGAACTGCCCATGCATCCCGAATAATGCACTGTTTGGTGTGGTTTGTACGCTGGTGGAATCATTGGACCGTATTTTTTCAAAGATGCTGTTGGACGCAACGTTACGGTGAATGGCGATCGCTATCGTTCAATGCTAACAAACTTTTTGTTGCCAAAAATGGAAGAACTGAACTTGGTTGACATGTGGTTTGAACAAGATGGCGCTACATGCCACACAGCTCGCGATTCTATGGCCATTTTGAGGGAAAACTTCGGAGAACAATTCATCTCAAGGAATGGACCGGTAAGTTGGCCACCAAGATCATGCGATTTGACGCCTTTAGACTATTTTTTGTGGGGCTACGTCAAGTCTAAAGTCTACACAAATAAGCCAGCAACTATTCCAGCTTTGGAAGACAACATTTCCGAAGAAATTCGGGCTATTCCGGCCGAAATGCTCGAAAAAGTTACCCAAAATTGGACTTTCCGAATGGACCACCTAAGACGCAGCCGCGGTCAACATTTAAATGAAATTATCTTCAAAAAGTAAATGTCATGGACCAATCTAACGTTTCAAATAAAGAATCGATGAGATTTTGCAAACTTTATGCGTTTTTTTTTTTAAAAGTTCTCAAGCTCTTAAAAAATCACCGTTTAAAACAAAAAGGACTTTAATATCAACGTTATAATATATTTAATTAAACTTCTAATAACAAACTAAAATATTTTATTGATATTAACAGAATGTAGGTATTATCGATTTTTACCGTTAGCTTTGTCACAGTAAAAACCGTTTTTTAAATATATGGCTCTTCATAAAAATAGCAGTGCATGACAAAGTACTGGATCTATTACGTAAAACGTAAGAAGTAAGAAAAACTGTAATCAATTATATGAAAGTATACAAATAATGTTAGCTTACAATTAGTACTTTGTTGCATAACCATTGTTTTGTATGACTGCCTTGCATCTACGAATCAAGCACTGCTTCCCACAGTTCTTTCGAATTCTTGAGTTTTGCTTTATGAACTGCGTTCTTAGCATCCCCCCCCAAATTTTCCTCCATTTCTCTTTTGCCCAATCTCTATACGCTTTAACAAACTCCATTCTCTTTGCCACATGCCTTTTCGTCAAGAATGGTACCTTGTGTGGACTTCGGGCTGGTAACTTCGCTTATAAAAGATGGCTTCGTATTGTGAAAGCGTCAACAGACAGTTGAAGTCCATTTCTTATTTTCCTAGATACTATGGAAGGGTTCTGTTTTGTTAACTGAACAAGTTAACACAAGTCATCTTTTTTGGGCCTAGCGTTTTCGGTTTATTTAGCCATCTTAAGGCGTTGCTCACCATTTTTGCTGAGCAGCCTTCGATGTCTTAAATATTTTTGTAGGTTTTTCCCTCCAAACGCAATTTTCTAATAAGTTTTTTCAATATGAGCAAATATTTATTAATTTTTTAAATGCTAGTATGTTACAAATACTTAAAACTTTAAATTTTAAAATGTTTACTCACTGAAAAATAAAAAAAAATTGAATTTTTAACACTTTTTAATTATAAAGTCAAAAGCACTGCTATTTTTATGAACACTCTATATTCAGAGAGTTTCAAATAATGTGTGCTCACCGAGAAAAGTAGAGAAAAACTTCAAGGTAAAGGTCTCTAATATGAAAACGAAAGACCGTTAGATGCAATTAACATGATCATTTTGTAAAAATTTGCGTTATTTAAATAATTGACAATCTAATAAAATGTGACCAGCACTGCTATTTTTATGAACACAACTGTATATAAACCCATAGTATTATGTTTGCGTCAAATCCAAAATAATTCTTCCGCCAAATTCCAATTGTCAAAAACAAAATTCTAACTCTCGCAGCATATAATTTGTTTGCTACAAGAAATGAAAATATTTTAAAAAGGTATTAGCTACATCCCCGAAAAAAAAAAAACAAATTGTTCTGTTTAATTTGCAAAGAAAAACAAAGCAAAAAAAAATAATAAATAATTTGAAAATGAAACTTCAAATTAATTTCAACTCTAAAGATAATTGAAACACACATAAATAGTACCTAAAATAGGCTCCCTAAAATTACGCCATAGGAAATTACGCCAAAAAAATAAAATGGAAAAACGCCAAAAATTCTCCATACAATTTTTTGACTTTTTTTAATAGGAAAAAGAACCTAAAGAGTTTGGTGTTAATTCCGGATTTTTTGGCTATTTTTTCCGAAAATTTCTTGGCGTTTTTTCCTTTTAGAATTTGTTTGGAAAAAACGCCAAAAATTTGCTTTTGGACTTTTTTTCCAAACAAAAAAGGAAAAAAATCCCAAAAATATACTTTTTAGTTTTTTTCCAAATCTTAAAGCAAAAAACGCCACAAAACAAACTTTTTGGCTTTTTTTCCTAATCGAATAAGGAAAAAAAGCCAGAAAATTAACCGTTCGTTGTTCAAAATCAAAAAAGTACATGTTAGTCGAATGTATTCATATGGTATACAGAAATATATAACGGCAAATAACAGTATTTTACATGTTTTTCACGAATTTTGAAGAGCATTTTGATAAAGCGATGGACAAAATGGAAAGTTTTGATTATGATATATTATAAAAAAAAAATGTGTGTACGAAGAAGATGTTCTTTACATTTGTTATAATAACAATTGTGGTGCTAAGATGAAAGTAAAAAGTGATGGATTGTGTGTAAAAGCAAAGAACTTCGTTGACCAATGTCCGTGTTGTGGGAAAAATGTGGCAGATGTCCTTCAGGTTTACATGTAATACCTATACAAATATTGACAAATTGAAATAAACAAAGGTATAAGAAAATGTGTTCTACAAAACAAATGAACAAGTACCTACGATATAATCAACGGCGGGGGGGGGGGGAGCGGCGCGTACGCGTCGCGGTCGCCGTTGCAGCGCGCCGCGCCACGCGGGTCGCACCGCGCCGCTCCATGTTACGTCGTACGTTCAGATTCTTTTATAGACTTATTGGGCTTTAATTCCAAACTAATTTTGGAAATTAAGCCAGGAAAAGCTCTGTTCATTCTTTAAAGGCTTAATTTCCAAAACTAATTTGGAAATTACACCAAAAAGTTCTTATTTTTAAGGGCGTTTTTTCCATTTTAGTATTTTGGCTCTTTTCCAAAAGTTTGGCGTAATTTCCACACTTTTTGGCGTATTTTCCTTTTTGTTTTTGGGCCCTTTTTCCTATTTTCTTACGCCAAAATTTTTTGGGCTTTTTTTCCAAAACAGTTTTTGGCGTAATTTCCTATGGCGTAATTTCAGGGAGCCCTAAAATACAATCCAAAAATTGTTATTTTTTTTAATTTCAATTAATATTTATGTATCGATCTGAACATATAGTTCTAGTGTTCTTACAATATTAAAGCGAACAGATCTATTTTGGAAAACTATGAGGAACTACAGAAATATGTCGGATGCGAAAAAAAAATCTAGTTCTTAAACTGGAACTTAGTTAACGTTCTCTAGAGTTAGCTGCGTTTTATTATCGCCAATGACACTTTTAGGTTATAATTTCAAAATAAGGCGATATAATAGTTCAAGACACACATACGATTTTCATACAGCTATTTCTAATTTTCAAACATTAACTACCCATTTTCTTTAAAATACATTTGGCACTACCTTACCATTTATAACACAATAAAGCCATCTGTCCGCCATAATGAAAAGTAATTTTTGATTTTTAACGCTTACTCAGATGAAAATTCAATTGTTTGTAGCCACAGTAGGTTATATAGACGAATACATATGTACATACAAAAGTTAAATCAAGAAAGTCAGCACGTCTGCTAAATGTCGCTAAAGATACGAAGATATCGAATCATTTATGAACATCAAAATTTGTTTTCATTATGATAGGCTGGTTTTTTTGTGTTACACTACCTTATCTTTGTCAACTGTAGTTGAAAGTTGTTAGAATTCAACGAAATATAATAGAATTCCCTAAAATCATAATATATATGTACATAGTTGCTTCGGTAAAATAAACAATTTTAACGAAAGAATATTTTGCGACAGAAAAATGCCCAGTTTGTAAAGTCAAAGTTTCGCTAGAATACAAGTGTATTGGTGTATCGAATATTGTTTTACAAGTTTCAAAAACCTGTCGTAATGATGATGAGGAACCCACGTATTTCAATATCACAGCAGTGGTTATAAAAGTGTAGGTCCAGGAACGTCAACTTAATACAACGCATTTTCACTTACCCTAATCTGTCACTGTCACCCCTTAATTTGTTTTTAAACCTGTTAAATCTAAAAAGGTCTGTTTGGTATTCTCACGAGAGAGACATAACATATGACATATAGATTTCTGTTAAGTAAAACTAATTTGTTTTATAAATATTAGTTAGGTTGCTTTATTTTTCTTTTCTTAAACACTGTAAAATTTTATTTAATTGAGTTTCAACACATTAAGAATTTGTATTGGTAATATTTTTTACGGTCGTTCTTTTCTTTTTTTTGTTTTTGTGTGAAGACGTTATTATTCTTCTAGTCATAAGGATCTACATTTTTAGGTATAGTTTTGTTTTTTATTAGTTTTACGTACATCTAATGAAAATAAGAATTTCTATCATTTTTAAAGCATTCGCACAGGTCTTCACAGTCTGTGTTGTTGAAATAATGAATAAGGTACAATTATGCATGTCTGTAATGTATGTAGGCATGTTTTTGTCAGTTAATTTTTTTTGTAACATCTTCTATTTTTTTTTAATTTTAAAATCTTTCTCCAATATTATTTAGGTGATAATTTAAGTCACTGTCGATTTACAATATGGATGGTACTATTCGTAAGTTAAAATTCATTTTGAATATTTTTGTATTACATTTAACTGCACGATATTGAATTTAAAAAAAAAGCAAATAAACAAATTAATAACTAAAAATCACTAGCACTTGGTCTGGAGGGTTTAACGTTTAATTGTTTCATAATAATTGTTTTCCTTTTGTTTTATTTATTTATTTAATCTTAAGAACTTACAGTAGAATAACTAAAATTGTGATATTTTTTGTTTTATTTCAATAAACTTTAATATTTTAAATTTTACGTTGTTCATTAGGTTTTTGTTTTGTTTTATTTTTTTTTTTAATTGAAACCCCTTTTAAAATAACTTAGAATACATTGTACCTAAAACATATTTTATTTCTTTTTTTTTAAGTCATAAGAACAAAGGAAAATAGAAATATATTTATAATTTAATTTTAATTTTTTTTTTTAATTTAATACTTAATTGCTATAAATGTTAACTATTAATACTAGATTTTTGATAAATCTATCTTATTGGCTTTTGATTTTTAAAGCTTTTTTTTCTCAACACATAACATGTATGTTATCTATGTACTATGTATATATATATATTTTAGGCATTCCCTTGTATTTTATTTCATATAGAGAAATTCAGACGGTGTGACAAGGACTTGGATTTGGGCTAATGTCGTATTCTACAATCTGGTTTGATTTATTACTTTTTAAGTTGCTAGACAAATTTTAAGTCGCTACTAATTTTTCTGTATGTATCTAAGTTTTGCAATTTTTGGTCCACGTTATTTTGTGTGTTTTAAGTCTATTCAAACAAAATTTTAGTTTCAATTTTAGTTCTGATAAAAATAATGTTTAAATTACGAGCTTTGTCTGAAATATAATTACATTCGAAGGGTTTGAAAGCAACATACTTTTCGTGGAAACGGTTTGAACGATTTTTATAAAATTTTGAAAGTGTATCATAATTATTGTTAACTCGTTATGTATTTGGAAACTTTTTAGAAGCAAAAAAAAAGGAAATAATGGGATACAATTTTCGAAGGCTACAAGAATTAATATTTTCATAAGTAACTATGGGGCATATTTATAGTCATATTTTAAACCCGAGTCTATTTAAACTGTAGTCTAAATGTCCAATCTTGATAAGACGTAGGCGTACTGCTTTTCATAAAGAATTTAGCAGCTCTGTTAAGGTTTAAGGTATACTCTACTACAGTTCTAGTACAATTTTATTTAAACCTACAAAAAAACAACTTGTAGGTATAAGGGAACAAAAATAATATGCTTTAGCTGGAAAGCAAACGTCTTTGAAATCCCTAAAATAATTCATAATAATAATTTCATGTAAGACACCTTTTGTTCCAAAATGTTTACATACTCGAATTGTTGTCAAAATTTCAAATAAAATTTCTCGCAACGCAATTTCCCAATAAGTTTCTTTATTTTTAAAGTTTTATAGAGTTAAGAACAGCCTGAACATAGCTTCTGCCATGTTTATTTTTAGACTCGAGGCCATCGTTTTAAAATGGGTTCAATTTGCCTGAAGATAACATAAACAAGGAATTTAGTTTAGCAAATACAAAATAAGAACTTTACAAAGAACTGTCAATAATATGTCCCGATGTCTTTAAAGTCAATCTGAGATGATTTACTGTCAAAATCGACTAATTTGTTCTGTGTTAGGAAGAAATACAGCTTTCATACACTTACACATGGACTGAAACGTTTATCTTATTTTTTTATCAGCTTATAAACGGAAGTAGGCGATATAAGTGATGCGAGTGTGGTTCAATGCACTTATTTGATTTTTCACTTGTATGTATGGAAAATAAAGAGTTGCCAACACTGTTTTGTGTAATTTATTGTATGTTTGTTTTGTTTTTACATTTCGGGAAGCAATAAAAGAAGAATATAGACTGTCATTTCGGGTTTACAATAATTTGATTTGAAAATTACATACAGTTTACTTCAGTTAAATATTTAATTGTGTAAAGGGTCTTCCAATAATGACTTGACAACTTGTCCAATAGGAGAACTTACCTACGTTGTTTCAAAAAATCTAAAATTCTTGAGACAGTTTGATCTTGTATTGGTGTTAACCAAAGTCCTTACGCAAAGTACGCCATGATGTGGTCTTAAAAATTTGATAACCGCGTAGAATTGACAGAAACATTACAAACCGAAAATGTGGACTTAAATTTTTGCACTAAACTTGTTGTTGGCTGTCTACAGGGTGAGAATTTCGAAAAAAAAACTAGAAAAAGAAAGAATATTATCACAAGGAACCAGCTCTATAAATTTGTCCCCAGGGTAACATAATTTTGACAATTAGATATTATTGGAAATTGAATTGAGTTGAATAATCTTAAACCGATATGTTGATTCAACCTCTTATAAGTTTTGAATCTAAAACCAGAACCAAACCCAAAGCATTGATATACTAAAACGTCAAACTGACATATTGACCGGTTTTGAAATATGTAAATAACATTAAACCATGCATACCTAAGTTTTATGTGGATATAGTATTTTTAACAACATTAATCGGTAGAATAAATGATTAATCCTAATTAGACAGATATGCGGAATTAAAACGCTTTCTCTTTAAAGGACATTTTCACCGTTTCTTTTCTAATAAGGGATACTGCACCACACTCGCTTTTAGGGATGTTGCGAATATTCGCAACCGCATCCGTAATTGCGGATTATTTGCAATAATTCCAACATCAGCATCCGCATTCGCATCCGCATAAACTGATGCGGAGTTTTTTGCGGATGCGGATGTTTTTAACGCTTTTTTTTTAAGTCGAAAAATAGCAACAGAACGGCATGGTCAATAAAAACGACCCTTTCACCATTATTACAAATTTTAAATTACAAAATGTCGGTCCCAAGTAGGCGACGACAAAAGCAGCAACAAAACATATGCAATGGTCACAGATTTGAGGATAAAAAAGCTTTTGCTAAGTTTCCAGAGGAGACAGTTTATTTTTATATATAAAGCGAAAAAGTGATACAAATACAAAAAAGCAGCATCTGGATCTAGTTTAATTTAAATAAAAATGATACTGACAAGTCCGAATCCAAAATATGTCGTAAAACATACTCACGAAAAGGACGCACGACTTCTTCGTTGAAAAATCACTTGAAGTCAAAGCACCCAGAAGAGTTTGTTTTATTTGAGAGCGCCAACAATTAAAATCTTTAAAAAAAAGAAAGAAGATGCAGGTATGATATTTTTTATAAACCTAAAACAAAGGCTTGCTTCAGAAGCGATATGGAAATGATGCTAGATTCATCAACTGAAGACGAAGGTGAAGGAGAATCTGATAACGCTAGTCACGAAGCACTTCTCCGAAGGGATTTAGCATGTTACCGAAATAAAAAAAAGACTAGAATTGGACAATAATCCACTTGATTGATGGAAAGCACATCAAGCAGACTTTAAAGGCCCTCCAAAGTTGCACTGAGGTATTTATCACTTCCACCAGCCAGTGTTCCCAGCGAACAACTATTTAGCAGAGCTGGATAAATATACGATCCAATAAGAAACAGGTAACAGTCTGAGAAGGTTGCAATCTTGCTTTTTATTAAATATAACTCACCCATTTTTAAATTTAATTATTAAACGCAAAGATAATCAATACAATTTTCCTTTATTTACGGACTTAAAATTGTTTTTATGTAATAAATTCTAAAATTCGCATCAGCATCCACGGATGTGAGTCTCAAAAAATCCGCATCCGCATCCGCCTCCGCGGATGTCAAAATTTGTACCTACTTCCGCAACAACATTGCTCGCTTTCAATCTTTAAATTAAATTTTTTAATAATGCAATGTAATTAAAGATAAATATTCTCGATATCTTCACTAGTTTTTTCTCCATGGAATTATGGCAACATAAACCTAACCGGACAGGTAAACGAGCAATAAAACAGGTAATTAAACTATTAAGGTCTTTGCCAGTTATAGCTATTATTGGTTTTAATTGTTGAATTTTTTGTTTCGAGATTTAAGAGTGGTTAAAAGAGTCAAATTTATATACAGTTTAGTTTTACAATAAAGGTAATGACTTGTACATTTTTACAAAGAAACCAGGCGTGGAATCGGCTAAGGTGATTTTTGATTGTCACCTTTGTGATCATAAAAAGTGATCAAACTAATTTTTGCGTCTGTGTAAGGTGATCACCAAATTTTGTTTAGAATTCGGTATCACTTTAAAACAAATTCATTGACGTTTGTTACAATTTCAGTGGTTGTATTCAAAAACCGATCTCCGAATCCAGCAAACGAAACACAAATACAGCTGATGACCACATTTATGGAAGAAAATACCGATTTGGCCAAATCCTATTCAACAAAAAACGTGAATTTACGGGATGCTCACAGAATGCTTTGGGAGAAACTAACTCGATTGTTAAATGGTAATGGTCCACCATCAAAAACATTAACTGAGTGGAAAAGGGTAGGTATTTATTTATAATTGTAAGACTTGTCTCCTTTCATTGTTTTATTTTTATTTATTTCTAGATTTGGACAATTAGAAAGTACAAAACAAAACAAAAATTGATCGCAAACAAAAAATCCATCAAACAAACTGGTGGAGGATCTTTTTCCAAAAAAGTTTTAAATAGTGTCAACGAAGCCATCATAGATGCATGTGGTATGGAAGCAGCAGTCGAAGGTACGAGTGGAGTGACGAGCTTTGGATGTGATGAGCATGGTGAAAAAGGAGAAATTAAAATGCTTGCGTCTATATTAATGATTTTTTTTCTATTTTAATTGGTAGACCTAGGAGATGAAATAATGGAACTCCTTTCAGAGACAGTGGCAATGAGGCCAACACAGGCTCCTGGACAAACACAAGTACCTGACACAACACAGGCGCCTGGAACAACACAAGCACCTGTACCAACACAGGTGCCTGAAACAAGGCAGGCACATAATAAACGCAGCAAACAACTTAGAAACAAAGTCTTTGAAAAAAGTCTTTTATTGGCACAGCAACAAGTCGGTATTATATATGAACAAATATATAGCACATATGAGTACTTACTTTGGACTTGGAAGATCAAGAATGTTTATTTTATTGCGGAAGTTAATCCTTAAGAGCCGGACATTTCTAATATGATTAATATTTTCATTTTCAGCATTTTCACAAGGTAAAATCAAAGGAACAAACACATTCATATTGTCTTGAAATTTCAGCAACTAAAAATAAAAATCAATTTCCAATGAAAGTGACAACTAAAGAGCTGTCAACAGGAAAAATCACCAAATCGTGATTGTCACCGGTGACTATCACCTTACACAGACCAAATTTATTGATTGTGACTGTCACCTATCACATATTACCTTACCCGATTCCATCCCAGTTTATTTTACCCAGGACATTTCTTCTAGTTCATATTTAATTGTTCAATGATGAAATCGTTTCCAACAGCTGATGGTTGATTTCACATTTCTGTACAAAATCCTTTCATCAAAAGAATTCCATTTTCTTGTATTCCAACCTGTCAGTTATACTTCAATGATCAACTCTAACCTAACTCTAACTAAATGCTTGATTCCAATTCTTGTCCACTGACAGTAGTTTTTAAAGAATGCTCAAACCATTATTTAAAAAAAAATCCAATGATTGGTTTCAATGATGGCTATTTGGCCCTTAGAGGTATTGCCTCAACAGGAATTTTCCGATACCACGTTTTCACTAGAAGATAACCTGGCATTTTAGGTACGAGATTTATGTAGCGTATCCTTTACATAAAAAGATACAAAAGTAGATTTAATTTGACAGAAAAGGGCCCACACTGAGGCGAGTGTATAATTTGTTCGTCTGTAAAGTAAATAATATTGTTTAGTTCGAATTTTTGTCATTAGTGGAATTAAGGGATCTTTGAAAAGATTAAGTTGTAACTTGCTAGAATTAAATAAAGTGGGGTTAAAATACTGTCAAAAAGAAATTAAAACTTTATTCTTCATAGTACTTGAATGAGTTCAACTTTAATCAAGATAAATATGGAAATGTAGATCAGAAAATCTTAATTCTAATACTTCTCTACTAAAAAGCCTCCATGTCACACCGTTTTTATGTTCCCTACTATATACAATTTCTACTTAACCGTATTTTGTTGTTGTTTATTTTAGAGAAACATCAGTGTAAAATATGTCATCTTGGGGGAAAAATTCACAATTTAAAAACTATTACCGATGATATTTTCTTATTATTTACTACTGTTGAAGCTATAACACAAGCGCATCTAGCAAAAGTACGAGTATATTGGTATATTCTTATATTTTTCTTACAAAATCTTTTTAAGTACTTAAACCATTTTACTTATAGAAAAAATGTCGTTTTTTTTTAAATTTTACATCTTAAACTTAACTTTAAAACTACATTGAAATCTCTCCCCCCAAGACTGACACATTCTACTTCAATCTACTGATACTGATGATACTCTCTAGCTTCTAGCACTTTAGTCCTACATAATTATTTACTTTGTGTCCTTGTATATAATAATATATCTATTTATGTGTTTTATATCTTTGCTAATCATCTAGTCTAGAGCCTATAAGGTAATGT
Source organism: Eupeodes corollae (assembly GCF_945859685.1). NCBI lineage: Eukaryota > Metazoa > Arthropoda > Insecta > Diptera > Syrphidae > Eupeodes > Eupeodes corollae. Next base: position 60,690,099 of record NC_079148.1, on the reverse strand, counting down.
TAAAAGGTTTCTTTGTTTTTAAAGCTATTAGATTTTTTTAACCGTTTGTATTTTGAACTATTTACCTGCATGACAAAGTGAGGTATATTGTATTTATATACTTTTCATGTTCAAAAGTGAGCCCTATTCTTGCCATATTATCAGATAATATAATTCAAATGTCAACGAAAAGACTCAAAGTTTATCTTTTCCTCGATCAATACTCATGGCCTTGAAAATGCCTCTACCGATTCCGTATCGAAGATTGAACTGATCCAAACTTCCAGCTCTGGGACGTGTTTGGATATTATCAACGTCAGTTTCGCTGAATTCTGTTTCTGTATCACTCAGTTTTCTCCGACGCGGCAGTACTCTTCCGTATTGCTTGAGTTCACTTAGGTTATCTTGGGATAACCCTCGTTTCTTCTCTTGCCGATCCATTTCGGCTGCTAGCATTCGAACTTCCCAGTCATTGTGATGAACTAGACGTTCGGGTTCTTCGATTTCTTCTTCTTCGTCATAATTAAGATTGGAGCGGCTGGAGGAGGTGCTCGAACTGGAGCTGGAACTTTCCCCAATATCGAGCACTATACTATTGGACAGGGGTGTGAGATTGCCAGTTAAATTCGATACCATAACATTGGGAACTGTCGACTTTCTCGTTGAACTTTTTTTGTGGATAATTCGATTGAGCTTTACCGAACTGGCAACATGCAGTTGTCTGCTTGAGCTTGGTGAATTGCAAGGAACCAATTCACAGTAAGGTGGGGGTGATGCAGTGAATATTGTATCAAGGGAATCACCTCGCTGAAAAAAATTTCAAAAAAATTGATTTTTTAATACTTAAATGTCAATGAATTGGGAATATATATATATACATACCATAAAGAGAACTTCACCAGAGGAACCAGAACTTTCTGAACCCTTGGCGGTTTTATTTGCTCCATTTGGATTTTTTGGAGTATTTGCAATTCGATCAGCATATTCTCCAGAAGTTTCATGAACTTGCATTTTATTTATTTTACATTGCAAACATGATATAATGGCATCTCGTTTTTGGACCTCAGATTGCATCATAAGAAACTGACTCTCGAACTTAAGGTGCATTTCTCTCATTTGTGACGATATGACGTTATTGATTCCACTAAGTATTTGACTAAAATATTCATTTGGGTCCGGTAAACCTAAAGGAAATGACATATGTTTAGAAAAATATTAACTTGTTACGTTGTTAAAAATAGTGTTGAAAAATAATTAAATTGTTTTATAAAATTAATGCTTCTCCCAACATAATTGGATGCAATGGGTGTTTTTTTTAGACGCGTGGTTTTCAATCTGCCAATACTTTTTTTATATTTTTGACAGCTGTCACTTGATTGGTTTGTCGTTTTATAATAATTCAATCCTAAACAAGTTGTACTAATCTCACAAATGTATTACCAAAGTAATGGTTCTGATAGCGCAGCGCAAAAAAACAACAAATTTATTGGAAAAAACTTTACCTCACGTTGTCGTAGCGTGGCCTTCAAGACCGTGCGATTTAACATCACTGTATGTAAGCTTGAAATGAATACCGACTACTTAGCACATAACTGGAATTTATTCAAATCTGAAATGTTTAAAATGTAACTTAAATCCCTCTTTAATATAATTAAGCTGAATTTTTGGACATAAAATTCAATAATATGCTTTTATATCTTCTTAAAAACCTCGCGTCTAAAACACCATTAAAAACGTAAGCTAATATTTCTATGTTTCCTTTTAAATCTTTAACCTATTTCTTCTTCAACTCAATATGCTTTTGATTTTGCATATAAACCGTGTTTTTGCCGTCAACTCCATATTTTAAATTGAGTTGAAACTACCTTTAAACATAACATAACATACATGCAAATTTAAAAGCTTTAAAAAGGAAACAGAACTCTAAAAATAATCTTAGAAAAGAAATCAAATAATATTATATTTGACAGTTATATAGGGTTTTCCATAAGTAAAATAAATTAATCTATTCTTGATCCAGATCTGTCAAAATACAAATTTGCCCTGGTTTTGCATTCCATGGGACAAAACAAATTGATTTATTTTTGATTTAAGATCAAATCTGCTCCAATAGTGTTCCATGTGCCACGAAAAAAATCGATTTTGAATTAAATCTGAATTCACCCATGGAAAACTCCACCAGAAATATTTAAAGAATAATCCAAAAATAATGTTTAAACGACAAAAATTATTTTTTTTTAATTTTTAAACCAGAAATATAAAGTTAACTCCTGTAAAAATGAGTTTAAAAACTTGCAAAGACTAACATACGGAATATTTGAATTCTATTAATTTCTTAAAATTCAAAAATACGTAAACAACAAATAATTTAACTGCCAACCAGAAAGTTAATTAAATTTAAATTGTGAAATAGAATTTTAGAGAATAAAAGTAGCAAAATTCAAATCAGAAATAAATAAAAATGACACTTTGACGTTTCATGTGTCAATTTGAATTGACAATCCAAATAAAACGGTTCTAACAGATCTAAGTGATTCTGAAGTTTATGCGTTTGGCCATAATTGAGTGATTTTATTAGGACTTCTGGCAAGTTCTGGATTTAATTTCAGTAGTATTTTTTCGATATTGTCAACTCAAGTAATTTGTATTTTGTTCCCATTTAAAGGTTTTATAATTCAATCGAGTCTGATTCTGTCAAAATAAACTTTAGGCTTGGCATTCAAAAAACTTAACGTTCAAACAAAAATAGCTTATAGATAAATTATTATAAAAGAGGTATGCTTTTGCAAGCTTCAAAACAACAATTAGAGAACTTTAAAACTCAACGCCTAAAATATTAGTTGCTTTCGCTTACTTTAAAATAGGATTTCTAAAACAGAACTGATCCTCATTTTTGAAGTGGTTCCTTTACAAGTTCAAAATGAAATATCAAACTTACCTTGGATATTGTTAACTTGTTTTGTTGTCATGGCAAATTCGTGCTCAATCGATGGGACTTCTTTGCCAGTAACTACTGATGATGGCAACGGCAAAGGCAGCGGCAGCGGCAACGGCAGCTCTAGGGCTTCTTTGTTACCACAATCTTCACTTTTGCCAGGTGCATTGTATGCACCAGCATCAGGCGGGGATAATAATTTATATTTACAAGCATCATTGGATGATGATACAACAGAAGGAAATAAAAAACGTTCAGATACAGATTGTGCAGTGCCGTCAGCACTTGTGTAGCTGCCGACTACACTGTTGGCACTAAGTGGTGGGCTAGAAAGAGTCGAATTGAAGGTTACACTCTTCAGTAATTTGCTGTGTCTGGCCACGTACCCTTCAAGTGTAGGCGCTCTTAGAAGCCCTCTAGGATGTTCTTGGCGTGGCCGTGGACTTCCATCACTGCTTTTGCTAAGCTTCTTGAGAATACTCTTGAGCTTTCGCCGTTCTATTGTTTCATTGGACTCTGGACTAAGTTGTGTACAATCTTGCAGGCACAGCGTTAGTTTGTCTTTTGGTGATAATGACGATGATGATGATAGTAATGAATTAGCCGGAGGCATTAAGTGTGAATAAATGGCCGAAGCATCACTGTGACTGCGATACAAAAGTTCAGCGGTAAACGGTTCTTCGGGTTGGCTCTTCGAGTTGTCTAAGCTAAAGCTGCGCGTCTGAAGAGCCGTCTCAAGTTCGGCTAGCTTTTGGCGCTCATTGAGTATCTTAAGGCGCTTCACGAAGGGTAAGCCACTGTATTCGGGAGATAAATCAAAAACTGAATTGTATAACTTAGGCTTGACTCTCAATTTAAAAGACTTAAGGTTTTTCTTTTTAGAAGTTTGAACTGAAGGCTTCAGTGATGTTGTTGATGATAAGTTACCACTTCCTCCGGTCACTGTTGCTATACTTTCGGCTGAACTTATTCTTATTGGTTTTAACTCGTAATGTTCAGAGCCGTAGTTAGATAAGCTCGTATAACTATTGGATGGCATAAGTGTGGCAAATTTAAGCTTGGACCATGGTCGAATTGAGGTATCCGATGTGAAGGCTGTCGGCTTGCCTAATTTTTGAGCGCATAGCGTTAAACTCGAAGAAGCTGCTTTCGTAATGTTATTGGATATTGTTGGTATTATTTTTGACATTTTGTTTCGCTCATGACTGTCATTAATGGGCAGTGGCTTTGCAGGTGTTTCGGTAGTTTTAATACTTGCAGGAGCAACACTGTGGTCGGTAACACCAGATTGCAGCTGCTGGATTCTTTGTTTGAATGAAACTTTCATAGAAGGTTTTATTGTTGATAGATTTGGGGCAGTTATATTAACAGTGCTTCGATCACTGCTTGTAATGGTTGTTATTGTATTTTCAGGCTTTGTTGAGCGCGGTGATAGCTGCGTAATATCTAACGTCGGATGAAGAGATGGCGATGGTAAGCCCAAGGATGTTGTCTCATGTAGCGGCAACGTGCCAGTAGCTACACTGGATTCCTATTGAAATAAGCAATATGTTTTAATCGAGTAGAAATTATAATGTTTTATCTAAATAAAAAGGATAAATAAAAGATAGTCAACTTGACAGACGTAGCTTCAAATATACAGCCACTATACAACCTTTCTGTTTACGTTTAAATACCTCCAAGAGCTCTATCTCACTTTTTAAAAGTTATGTAAGAACCAATAGAAAGACAAATTATGAAGTTAAACCAATTGACTTGAAGTATTTTACAATTCCGGATCACAATCGATTAGAGATCAGTGATTTAGGGATAAAAAAAAACATATTAAAATTTTAACAAGCTCTCCAGAAAAGTAAAAACAAAAGAAAGCGATTTAGTTTTTCAGTATAACTCAAGGTAACCATTTCAAAGAAAAGCTTTTAATTTGTCTGTTGGTTAAGAGAAAGATTCTGTAAGTGCCATTATCTGAAAGTAAAGTAAGTATAAAGTCTGCTTCTGGAATGCTTAACTTCTCCGGTCTAAAATTTTTCAACCGGATTAGAGCTTGGAGGCATTAAATAGTATACAAGGGTAGGTTTATAAAACCTGATACTAATAATTTTTGTTATAAGTGTCTCTGCTGTTCTTTCATTAAAGTCAGGAATATGAGGAAATTAATAGTGAAAAACCTTGATTCGAAGTAGTAGTATTTTATTGTTAGTTTGTTATTTAATAAAACATTATCGCAAGACTTATCTGTTGTACTATAAATTCTAATATAAAAACATAAACCATATAAAAAATTCTACATATGAAGCTCTAAGGCCACATGAGATTACTTTATTGCTAGCGAGTTACTAACAAAGTTGTTCAACCATTGTTCTATTCGCTATAGCCTTTTTCGAAGTCAGTTCGGTTAAGCAGCGAGTGGAATGGCGAGTTATTTGTCAAGTTAATAGCTTACGTAATGTTAAATGTAGGCTTGCCAACTCACTAGCCATTGCTTATCTCTCATGTAGCGTCAGGGCGAAGCATTTTTACAAACAAAACAAAAATTACCATAATCGAGGGCTCCTTATTTGCCATCATTTCATTTTTAGCCCTTAATTTTTGCAATCGTTGCAGAATCTTTGGAGTCTCAATTAACTCCTGATCAGGTTCCTCCTGTATTGATTCCTGTGGTGACAACGTAGATGTTACATTTGAGTGAGGTGGAGATTTCTGTGGTGGTGTGGTCTTAACTTCTCGCTCTTCGCGATCCTAGTGCAAACACATAAAAAAAAACACATACGAAACTACTTTAGGAGTGGGGTAGACGACATAAAAAAAATTGGGTTAAGCAAATAAAGATAATTATGTGGCTTTTTTCAAGTAATTTTAAGCTTTTTTAATGCTTGCATAAGTATTTTATTAATTTTATTATTAAAGCATTGCGTTGGCGTTATTAAAAAAAATAATACAAAATTAAAACAAAATATTACGATATCCCTTATACATGGGATATAAAGCTTATTTAAGCGTTTCATGCAAAATTACAGCTTTTATTAATTTTTGAAAGAATAAACAAATCAAATTTTAAAGATATTAAATATTGTAAATAATATACATTTTCGGTCGCTGCTCAGACTTCAATAATACAAATTGTATAAATTTATTAATAAATTTTGATTCATGTTTTGTTTAACCACTTTAGATTAATTCTTTTCACGCGATAAAATTAAATAATTATTAAAACGTATTAATTTTAACTTATTCCTCTTTTACGCCATGGAGTAAAAAAGGACCCTAAAGCATGTTTAAACACTCATTACTTTTTTGATTCATAAACTGTGCCACGGAGAGAATTGAAAAATCACTAATTGCTTAATTTTAGGTTGCAATTTACAAAAGTCCTTTTATAAGTAAATCAAGACGATTTTATTATTAAATTAATGAGAAAGTTGTTATTTAGTATTCAAATCTTTGTAAAACGCAAAATTTTATAATTTGGTAATTTGGTAATTTCGATCTTTTTTTTTATAATAAACACACACTCAAAGGGATATTACTACCCTTATTATGCAGAGGCACAGTGTGAGCACTGGGAAGAGGAGAGCGGGTTTATAAGGAGATGTGCACATTGGATCTGAATTCAATTCCTGAATATTGCAATAACTAGGATAGACAGAGTGGTAAGGCATTCCACATTCGTGTAGTACGGCTAAAGAACGAATCTCTGTATTTGACAGTACGACCGAAGTTGGGCACGAGGGTATACTGATGAGCATTCCTAGAAGCGCAAGTATTACGGTTGAACTGTTTAAGGGGAGGAATGCAACTGGCTATTTCACTAGAGCATAAGCGGTTAAAATAACGGTAAAAAAGGTTCAGATAAGAGACTATACGACGATGTTCAAGCGAAGTAAATGAACTTATGATGATATTATCATCTATCAAATTAAATGCTCTACTCGTACGTTCAATACTATCCAAGAGGCTTAAGTAGGTTGCAGGAGCACCAGCCCAGAGATGGGAGGTATACTCAAGCTTTGGACGTATATAAGTGATGTAAATGACAGCCAGATCAGAGGGAGAGAAAAACTTCTTGCATCGCTTTAGAAAACCCAAACACCTCGCGGAATTTTTGGCAACATCGCGTATATGATCATTCCACAAGATGAGGTTGGTGACACACATACCGAGAATATCGAGGTGTTCAGTCTCATCGATGCAAGTGCCATCCATGGATAATGGCAATGGGGGTATATCTCGCTTTAACGATACAAGATAGCATTGGGTTTTCGAAGCATTAAATTCCACGCGGTTTTTTAATTCCCATTGAACAATGCTGTTTAAGTCGGAATTTAATGAGCTTATCATATTTTGTCGTGCAGTTCCACATCCGAAGAAGAGGGGTGTGAGTCTGAAACCGAATATGAAAAGCTAAGAGTACTATCATCAGCGAAACAATGTATTGGATTAAATGTTGCAGACAGGAGATCGTTAGTAAAAATGAGAAAGAGTGTTGGAGATAAAACAGAGCCCTGGGGCACACCACCATTTATTTTATGGTTTTCAGACTTGAATCCATCCAATACTACTTGTATTGAACGATCCAAAAGGTAATTACTAATCCAATGAAGTAGGGATTCATGAAAACCGAAAGCACGCATTTTCGATAAGAGAGCCTGATGCCAAACCCTATCAAATGCTTTTGAAATATCTAATGCAATAATCTTACTTTCTCCAAAACGATTAATCAGCGTTTCCATGACCTTGGAAAGAGGGGACGTAAGTGCAATTGGTCGGTAGTTAGAGGGCAAGGGAAAAGGAAGACTCCTAACGTATAAAACTAATCTCGACAGACTTCGTCGAAACGTACTACCTACTTTCAACATGAGGAGAAAATGCGAAACCCTATACAAAGTTCCTGAGGAAAGCGAAGGTTTGTAAAAGTATAAACATAGTTTGTGTGTTTTTTTTGAATTTTTCAAATTTGTGTTTATACGTTAGACCTGTTCCCATCTGACTACAAAAAGTGGTTAAAAACACACTCCACGCCTTTTGCTACATTGGAGAACAAGTGGAAGACCACACAAAAGGAACGTGCTGGAGAAATAGCCTTAAAAACAAAGGACATTTAAGGTTTAATTCAAGAATGACTAGCTTATGAAATCTCAGAAGGACCACGATTAGTAATACCTACTAAAAATTAATAAATAATATATTTTCATTTAAGGTTTCTAAATTTGTGTTTCTAGAAATAAGTTAAAAACATATAAATTTTTCAAATTTGTCTTTCTTTTATATATTTTAGATTTTATAAATTATTATTCTCTAGAATATATTCATTGGAATTGGCATACAAGAATTTGTAATTCGGCGCGCCATCAACTGAAAAAATATCTCTGAGAATACGAATACCAATAAGTTTATGTTGTAATCCCTAATGAACATTGATGATTTTGCAAAAAATTGTTCTTGAGCCTTATGATTGCTTGATAATGGAAAGAAAATTAATCTTTTAAAGCTACAATTTGGCGCAAAAACTGTTTCAAATTACAGCTTTAAAGTTGAAATTAAAAAAAAAAGTATCAAAACTTTAGATGTCATTTGCAAACTTATGTATTTTGTCGCAGTCTTAGAAAACAAGGTTTGAAATTTTAACACTTGTGTTTGTAGATTGAAAAAAAAAAACGATTCATAATCTACAAGAAAACGATTTCAATCTACAAACTCCTGCTAAAATTTACGATAAAATTAAACATTAAGTTGCAAATTGCAATTCGTTGTTTATATATTTGTTTTCTTCGATCGAAAAATTGCTACTCAAATGTAGTGAAATACGAGTTTTGAGTGTCAATATCTTCATTTTGCTCATTTTATGAAATTGCAAGCAAAAAGTCGCAATTTACTTATTTCGAAGCCAAGTTACAAGACTGGATTAAGCGCGCGGCTATTGTTTCTGAGTTCCGATCTGGTGTTTCGGCAGCAAAAAGTTTATTACCTAATAGATAAACAATAAACTCATGGTAGTCTAAAAAATCTTGCTGGTAGAGGAAGAAAAAGGGCTACGACCAAGAGGGAAAACACAAAAATTATCCGTTCCTTTAAAAGTAACCCCTGTACAAAAGTTCGAAATGTGCTTAGTAATTTGAACAAAGATTGTGGAAACGCTATTAGTGAGAGGACGATACGACGGAGGCTGAAAGAGAATAATATTAACGCCTACGTCATTCAAAAAAAGCCCCATATATACAAAAAAAATAAAATCTTCAATAAACCACTTTGGAGAAGTGTACTCTGGACTGATGAAACTGCCTGTTCGTTGAATGGTAACTATGGCCGGAAATTTTATTACTGCGATCGTCAATCAAAAAACAAACGACCCGTTAGGTTAGGTTAGGTTGGAGTGGGTTTCCAGATGTCATTGACGCACGTAGACCTCAAGGGTCCATTGTGATACCACTAATGAGGTTACTCATGGGAAAGTAATGAACTTAAACAAACCATTTCGTATTTTCAATAAAGTTAGAGAGACGTTTTGTGTCAACCGTTGCCAGTTCACTGGTGTTATCGAAGAAGGTATTACCGAGAAAGTTATTCTTATTAATGGAGAGTGCTGGACATGTACATAGAAGGTGTTGGACCGTTTCTTCTTCCTCCTCGTCCATGCAGCTTCTACAGAAGTCATTTGTGTAGACCCCTAGCCTCACAGAATGTCTTCCTATGAGGCTGTGTCCCGTTATTACTCCAATTGTAGAGCTTATACTTTGCCTGCTCAGTGATATCATGCCTTTTGACTGTTTTAAGTCAATACTTGGCCATATTTGCTTGCTTGCTAGACAGGTGGTAATCTGTGACCACTGACCATATAGCATTTGTTGATTCTAGAGCATATTGCTTGAGAAGATATTTGCATGTAGCAAGTGTGGTGTTATGTTTTTGTCTAACATGAGGCAGAAGTGTTCCGTTTTTGGCGAGCTCATCGGCTTTGCAATTTCCCGGAATGTCTCTTTGGCCCGGCACCCAAATGAGGTGCATGTTAAACTGTTCCGTCATCTCATTCAGAGATGATCGACAATCGTGGACTGTTTGGGAGTTTGTGGAGACAGACGCGAGAGATTTAAGAGCGGCTTGGCTGTCTGAGAAGATTCGTATATCCTTACAAGATATAACGTTTTCTTTGAGCCACGATAGTGCTTCTTTAATCGTCATTACTTCGGCCTGGAATACACTACATTGATTGGGAAGTCTATAGGATAGATTGTTCTGAAAAGATACCACTTCCAACTCCGTGATCGGTCTTTGAACCGTCTGTATAGAAGTGTACCGCATCGTCTTCCAGGGGTCTCTCTTCTTTCCAGGAGGATCTTGAAGGGATGGACACATGGAAGCTTTTACCGAATACCATTTTTGGGGTGGTATAGTCTAAGCGATCAGGGATAGATCTGAAACTGTCTAGAATTGTAGTATGTCCATTATTGTTACTGTTACATTGAGAGGTGGCTCTAAGCCTCACTCATAAGATGGCTGCCACTATTTTGGAGAAGATGTCAAGAGGTGTTAGGTTTAAAAACACTTCCAGTGCTGCAGTTGCTGTTGAGCGAAGTGCTCCTGTGATGCACATACCTGCTGACCGCTGGACTTTAATGAGCTTATTTAGATTTACCATCTTGTCCAGTGCGGTCCACCATACGATGGCTCTATAAATGAGCATCGGTCTGATTACCGAAGTGTATATAGCCAGTTTGTTATTTTTCGGGAGAAGCCCCATTAGCCCCTCTTTCATCAATATTTGCCTTTCAATTTAGCTTTCTGTCTAAAATGAGGCCTAAATATTTAGCTTGGTCGTAAAGCTTAATGGTATTCCTCTAATCTTGGGTGGGCTAATCTGAGGAATTTTATATCTTCTCGAAAAGAGTATTAATTCTGTTTTATGCGGATTCCAATCCACATTGCTTAGGCCTTTTTGTTAGCCTGTTTAAGGCATTTTGTAGGAGTTCCGAGAGAACTTGGGGTTGCTTCTTAGATACGGATATTGCAACGTGTCGTCAGCATAGGCAATCACGATCCGTTTCAAAACCCACAAGGCATTCCAAAGGAGGTAAAGTAATGATATGGGGATGCATATTATATTGTGGCTTGGGACCAATTGTTAGATGCTCCAACCCTATGACAAAGTCGCATTATTTGGAAATACTAAATGATGTTGCACTAGTGTCAATATTCATCGGGAGTAATTTCATCCTTCAACAAGATAATGCTCCCATACATACGGCCCGGACAATACAAACTTTTTTATCTGGGGTAGACCAAGAAGTACGTACGATTCCGTCAGAACAAATTCAAAACTTGATAGACTCAATGCCAAGGCGCCCACAAGTCAACTTAATTGAAGGAGATTCCAGATCTGCGAGTTTATAACAAAAAGACAGTTTCATGATTATTAGAAAATGGCAAGCTGTCTATTATGTTATTTTGACTATATTGACATTTCAGTATTATATCCATTTTTTTTGAAAACGGACTTATTTAATTGTTGTTTTCATTCATAGGTGGTACCCGTGGCATGATGGTTAGTGCGTTGGACTGTCATGCCAGAGGTCTTGGGTTCGATCCCTGCCTATGCCATCTAAAGTCTTTTCACGGGTACTGCCTCTTGCGAGGAATTGACAAATTCTCCAAGAGTAACTATTGTCATGAAAAAGTGCTTTCTCAAAATTAGCCGTTCGGAGTCGGCATATAAACTGTAGGTCCCCTCCATTCCTGACAACATTACTCGCACACAGGAATGGTTGAGAGTTGTAAGTCACTAGGCCTTGGTTCTCAACGGACTGTCGCGCCACCCAATTTATTTATTTTTTTCATTCATAGACATTTTAAAACTTAGTTTTGCAACTCAAAGTCGTTCATTTCGATGAAGGGTGTTGAATTGCCATACAAGAAAGTAACTATGTGAGCAAATGTTTAACATCAAGGAAGCTTTTGTCGTTGTTTATCGAATCATCAGTTAGGAAGGTAGAAGTTTTCAAAGTATTAGTATTTACATATATCCGAGCACTTTACTCTTTAAGTCTAGCAGCTGAATGCTAAATTTTTTTCTCATCCGGAAGCTCTCTGATTTAACAATCAGGGAGTCGACTAAGACTACCTGTACCAACTCTAATATATATTGGCTTCCCTTCTTGCTAAAAATAAGCTCTTGATCTTTTAAGTCCATTTTAATTATTAAAAGTTAAACACAATTTTTTTTCTTTTTGAAAAGTGGACACGGTGAATCGAATGCTATTGGAACTCTTTTGAGGACTTGATTTTTAAACGATTTTTATGAACCAATCTCCTTCTTCCGATGTAAATTGAATAACTTTTGAAGATTTGATTAACTAATTTAAAAATAAAATAATATTCTATATTTTAACCTTCGAAGCTTTGAAAGTAAAATAATTATTGAGTGCTTCAAGCAAGGGATTGCTGTACGAAAACAATACAAAAAAATTAAGCCAAGTCGAAACAATATTGATATATTGAATTGTGACCAAAATGCAAGTAACCGCTTTTTGCATATGATAACCTTACAAGCTGCTCTACCACATTAAAAATAAGAATGACAATCTCTTACCTGTTTTTCCTTTAACAATCGAAGACGCTGTAACAAAGGCAAACCAGCACCAATAGGACTTGGTGTTTTCTCACGATGTTCTGGTGGAAGTGGAGGGGGAGTATCTTCATGTCGATCATTTTCATCTGAGTAAACCCTTGATATTCGTTTAAGGGTAGATTTTTCATTCTTCGGTGGAACACTATGAAGAGGTTGCATCTCTAGGGATTCGTTGCTCCGTCGTAATGCTCTGAAAAAAAGTTTTAAGATGACAATTTGAAAAACTATCGCTACTTTCTAATCTTACCTTGATTTTTTTAGCACACTCCTAAATCCTTTGACATCACGTCGAATTTTGTCCACCATACTCCTAGGAGCACTTTCACCGTTATGATGGTGGTGATGGTGATGATGGGCGGGGTTTTTTTCGTCTGCGAGTTGTTGAGCCAGATTTGCCGCTGCTTCCTTGTCGCTTTGGGCTTTTGCGTGCCGTTTGTTCACACATCGAACCTCCATGAGACGCTTTCTCCCCAGAGACTGAAGAATTTCCTGTGCTTCAGGATAATCTTTCATCGCAGCCAGCACATCCTCTCTGGACAGTGAAAATAGCTCAGAATACCCCACCGATCGGACATCTGCAGTTCGCCTAAATCATAAGAAAAAAATGTCAAACATTCATATGAACAAGAAAACCCGAAACTTTACTTATTCAATCCATCAAGATTAAGGATCCCAATTTCACCGAAAAAATCTCCAGCCTTCATTGTTGTGAGAACTTTGCCTGTCTCACTTAAGACTTCTAGAATGCCATCGGCTATGATAAACATTTCTCTAGCTACTTCGCCCTTGCGACATATCGAGTCACCCGGTGTAAAAATATACGCTTTCATTTTAAGTACTAAATCGTGTAGGAACTCTGGCTGACACTCTTGGAAAATAGTTACTTTTTTCAGAACACTTAGATTAACATGTAAGGCCAATTCGGTTTTCAGCTTATCAGGCAGTAATCCCAAGGCTGTATTAATGTCGCCACCGCCCTGAATTCGACCGCGCGACCAACTGTAATCATACCATCGTAACACCCGTCGTTTCATGCCACCAGGCACTTTATGATGACGCATATACGTCTTGGCTCCGTCTAGAAGTCTTTCGAACTCCAGACGATTTGCATTGCGATTGGTTATCACATTACCGACTTGTCCAACGATGGTAGCAAAAATAAATACACCTATTAAGTAACTTGTTATTGTAAAAAGATATCTGAAAAATAAAAAGAAGTCAGTTTTCTTTTTTTTAGTAAAATCGATACAATCTCGAGAACCACTTTAATAAAAATTCAAAGTTTTCGAGTTTTGAACGAAATTTGAAAATTTTAAATGAACAATTAATATTATATCAATAACCGTTGAAGGCTGTCGCTTTCATTAAAAATAAATTCTGCATTCGAAAACTTTGGATTTAAAAAGTGAGTGGTGAAAGTTTTGTAAATTTTTTTATAATATTTTTTTTTTTTAATTTAAAACCATTACCAGGCGGACAGCCTCAACGATCACTAATATAATATTTTTTAAATATTTTTTAACACCAAAAGATGGTGTAGTTTGCATACCCGTAATTTGAACCAAATTGAAGTAATCTCGATTTAATACCACGTCTAGGTAGAGATCTTGGGCCGTCCACCGAGTCTGATGGTCTTAAAATTTAAATGAATATTACAAAATTAAAATGTATTCATATGTGCATTTTATACTCTTAACATTGAATAGAATGAATATAACTGATCAATTAATTGTGCAAAAGATAAAGCAGCCTTAGCCATTTTTGAAAAATTTTCAGGAGTAGAAATGTAAACTTTAAAAACTTTTAATGTTAAACCGTATGGATTAGAAACAACCATAACCCTTTAAATGAAGACAATCTAATACAAACAAAAATGTTTAAATAGAGTTGTTAGAAATTATGTTGTTTTTGAAAAGTAGCCTAAGTGTTCTTAAAAACTCCATTTAGTTTAGCTAAGTTAAACTATAGAGTTTTTAATATTAAAGTTTCCAGTATTATTGAAATAGGTCGTTTTTGCACTTGAGAATTTTCGATGAAATGGAAAGAAGCTCATAAGAAAGAAATTCACTATTTGTTCACTTTATTTAAATATTTAAACAAAATCACCTTTGCCTTAAGTTGACTTAAACCTTTTCACAAAGAACATATATTTGGTTTAAAGTTTTCAAACTAGACCTTAGATTAACAATATTCTGAGTAAAAACTAAATAAGAGTACAGTTTGATATTTTAAAAGAGGCTTCAAACTGACAACACTCATTTATGTAACAGCTGATTTTCTTGAAAATGTTTGTTAGTTAAGCTTGGAAATTATCAAAGGTATTCAATTAAAGTTCTTAGGCTAGGCTAAGTATCTGGGTCTTATTTTAGACAAAAATTAAATTGGAAACGTAATGTACAAGGAAGAGTCGAAAGCGCTGCTGTAACTCTCTTCTGTTGCAACAAAAGAACTATAGGTAATAAATGGATCTCAAAAGCCCCAATTGCGGATTGGTTATACCAATCATTAATCAGACCATTTTTACTGTACGGCGATAGATTAGATGATTTTTTTTTAGATTAAACATTTCCAAATAAAAACAATAAGATGAAAAGAAATAAGTGACAAAAATATTATTATAAAAAATAGAGCTATTGCCGCTCAAAGAAAAATTTTACATTTATTAATGGGTGGGGTGACCCTTAAAAGAAAATTAAAATATCATACATTTATGTAAAACCCTTAAAAGGCAAACTGAATAAAGAATTAATTTATACCAAAAAAAGTATTGGTCCTAAAACCGAACCTTGTGGAACTCCCAAATCGAATGTCTTTTTATCACTCCTAACACCATCAAATTTCACTCTTTGGGCTCTTTAATTTAAATAAGATCTTAGCCAATCATTAATGAATCCTCGAAACCCAGCACTTTCAAGTTTGCTAACCAAAATTTCATGATTAACCACGTCAAAGGCTTTTGATATGTCAACGAACAATCCAGCTGTATTCTTTTTTCTATCAAGGCTTACAAATATTTGAGAACAGAAATGTAACAACGCATCTTCGGTTGATTATTGCTTTGAAAACCAAACTGAACATCACTGAAAAATTTTGTTCTCTTTAAATCTTACTTATCGAAGGCAAGAGTGATATAGGCCTATAGTTACCCAGATCATTAGTTGCTCCTTTCCTGAAAAGTGGCAAGATATTGGCACATTTAAGAGCTACCGGAAATACTCCAGAAAAAATAGTTTTGTTAAAGATATGTGCCAAAACATCAATTATAAAACATGCTACATTTTTCAAACAAACATTTGAAATGCCATCATAACCAGAAGAGTTTGAAGTTTTTAAAGTGCCAATTAACTTTAGAATCTCTAAACTAGATATAGGCTCAAACACAAAACTTTGGCTTTGAGAAGGTTCAATACTAAATGGACTACAAAGTTTACAAGATGGGAGACTAGAACTAGCTTGTAGATTAAGTGAAATCGTTGAAAAGTATTCATTGAATGCATTAGCAACTGCAATTTTATCTGAGACCACACGACCATTAACATTGACAACAGATGGTTGTTTTTTGCGCTGATATTTATTAAGTATACTATTCACTTTTTTCCATTCGTTTCTAATATTTCCTTCAGCTAGATTGAATTTGTTTTTAAAATAGTTATCACGACAAATAGGAATTTCTTTAATTCAACACAAATTTTCTTATATTTAGTTTTTAAATTCTGACTGCTGTTGCGTTTTAAACTTTTTTGTCTTAATTTGTTTTTATACTTCACTTTTTTAAGCAAACTATACGTAATCCACGGCTTTAAACGCTTATAAGACTTTTTCGGAACGATATCAAAAGAAGCATCAGAAATGTATCTACAAAGGATATCAATAAAAATGTCATACGATTTGGAAGGATCACTCTCGGCAAAAACTTCTTCCCAAAACTCAAAAGACAAATTAGTTTTAAACCTACTAAAATTGATACTTTTAATCAATTTTCGGGGACTAGAATCAGAACAAATACTTCCTTTCCCTATATCAATAAGAATTCCAGTCATGGAATGATTAGTTATTCTGAGGTCAAAAACACACTTTTCACAGGAACTGATTGAAGGAGCGAATCGAGCATAAATATGACCAAGACAAGTTCCAGATCTCGGTCTTGTTACCTCTTTAATAAACGAAACAAGTCCATGAGAAGCTAACAAATCAAGATAAGTTGCCACGAACTCACTACTATCTAAAGTATCGATATTCAAATCACCCACAATTAACAAATTATTTGATTTCTCACTATCCAAGAAAGTTGAAAATTCTTCCATAAAAACTGAACTGTTAGATATATGAAGTCTATAAATACATAATATATTAAAGATTTGTTTATTAATTTTGACGGTAATTTTCAAAACATCCGCGCTTTGAAAATCTAATTTCAAAACTTCAATAACATCTAAAGCTTGTTTTACAAAACAACCAACACCTCCTGCTGCATAATTCTCATTTGCATTTAGATAGAAATCATAACCTGGCAGCCCATAATCATTTTTCTCACAATCATAAATCCAAATTTGTGAGACAACAACAATGTCTGGAATACACATAAAAGAATCTATATGGGAAACAAGACTCGCCAAATTCTCTCTTAAACTTCTGATGTTTTTATGAATAACAAATAATTTTTTGAAAGAGTAAGTTTTGTTATAAAAAATTTCTTCGCAATTTGTATCAAAAAGATCGAAGGTAGAAAAATTAAAATTAAAATCGTTAAACAAATTCATACTGAAAAATAAAATAAAAAATAAATAATAAAAAATGCACTAATTATATTAGTACAGGATCATCAAAAGATCTTATTACATTAATTTTTCCACCACACATATTTATACCCCTTTTGTTTTTTTATAGTGAGTGGATTGCTTTAGAAAAAGCTTTAAACCTAAAATCTAATACCTCTTGATCTACTTAGCAAACAAATAGCTGCAAGCTGTGCTATTCGCCTTAAAGTTTTATCGCAGTAGGTTAACAACAAAATTGGCCACTCCGTAATTGTTAAGTATTTAGAATCAATTCCAAAGCACACAAACTACACCATTTCCCAACTTCCAGATGTTTCTGGGAGGATATGGCATTTCTGGAAGAGGAGCAATATCTGATATTCGTTTTTTCTCAGATAGTCAGGGGGCTATCAAATCTCTGGACTCTGTCTTTATAAACTCTTTAACAATCCATAACTGCCGAAAACCTTTGCTGGGTGCGGGCCATAGAGGCATTCCAATAAATTGTAAGACACATGAGCTGGCAAGTGAGGGTACAGTATTTTTACCACGTTTGCTTATGCTGACATACCAATCGCAACATGTAAACTATTGGTAATGCAAGACGCTATGAAGAAGGCAGACATTAGGTGAAATGACGTTCCAGGTCATTGAGTCCTTGCTATCTCTTAGCAGCTCGCATATAAGCTCGATACTCGGTGTCATAACCGGCCGCTTTTTAGTAGGAAAGCACGTCACGCGGCTGGGATTATACTCAAATGACTTTTGCAGAAGAAGTATAGATTAGGAAGATCAGGAAACAGTTCTTCATCTCCTCTACACATACCCTGCCCTAGCTCAAAAAAGAAAGAATTACATAGGAGAATTCTTCTTTAAGGTTGTAAACGATATTAATCATTAATATAATCACTCTTGCACGTTTCGTAAAGGGATTGGAACTGGTTTCATTAAGCTTAGAAGAAATCCTCAAGAATCATGTGGTATCACAAACAGGCATTCAACTGGCCTAAGAGTGTCCCTCTTCATCACGGACTGCTATTTTAACCTTACGTGATCTTGAAAACTAGTGATTTTGTTGATGAATAAATTATAACCATCTTTTATACAAAATACAAATCTCTTTATCTTGGGTTCTTAAACCTAGTGTCCTGATATGGTAAAAAGCAAAAAAGCTTTATACTTTTCGAGTATATGAAGTTTAGTTTATACTTTTTTAACATTAAGAGATAAATACCTTTTAGTACATATCAAAGAGGGTGAACTTAAAATACCTTAAGGTTAGTCTAGTAAATTTGTTAACTTACTCAGCATTTGTTTCGGGTGTCGGTAGATCCCCGATTGTAGTCAACGTCAATGTTGACCAATAAACACTTCCTAAATATTTTCGTGTTAAGGTAGCGTAATCTCCTGGTCGATAAGGATAAACCCAATCACCCTATACAAATTAAATCAAAAGAAAAATTTAATTTAAAACAAATATTTGTACATGCATAAAGATTATGTATTTAAAAACTTACTTGAAATCCTTCAGCTTCCGAGAGTAAATAATAAAAACAACCAAACCAATGTGCAAGAATCAAAAGTATATGAATTAAATTAACCACCCGCCACAAATTCGGCCAAACGGTACGACTTTCAACTATATAATAAAATTTTATTGAACGGTATACCTGAAAAATACAAATTAAAATATATAATTTAAATACAAAAAAAATAAAAATAATAATCTCACTTTAAAAAATCGTGTAAAACGTAAAATTGGATGCGTTCCAAATTTTAACTGAAGTAAATCTAATGGAATTAGAGCTGCAAGATCGAGGTAAAAATGTCTGTTCTGCATGTAATGGCAAGCAAGTTTTTTATCGTCGTAAACCTTAAACAAAATAATGCAATTTAATACAAATTAAAAAAAAATATGTTAAATATTAATTTGTTACCATCAATCCTTGTTCTAAATATCCTGTGCGCAATTGTACAACAACATCTAAAATAAACACAACATCTGTAAGAATATCACACAAAAACCAAAACCGTGGAACTGCTTGCTGTAAAAATAAAAAAAGAAAAAATTAAACTTCCAAAAGCAATTTATTATAACATTTTCAGTTTTTCAATAAAAATTAAACACAAATATACACTCAGTGTCAACTGAATACGCACAAACGTTTTCGAAGATACTGTGTTGTACTTATTCATTGTTTATACCTATAGTACTGCATTATCGACTTACATCAGTTTTTTTTTTAAAGACAGTACATTTTTATCCTATGCACTTATTATTCAATTTTCTTTATGGATATTACGGACAATTATTTTTTGAGGGGAATACAGAATAAAATGAGAATAACCTAATGTAAGCAAAAGTTATAATTAGATAGGATAGTTATTCTAATAATTGAAGTACAGGTTCATTTTCAGACAACAAACAATTTTGATAAAATTTGTGTTTATAAAGTTGATATTTGCTATTCATGTAATATCTGTGCTGAGTAAAGCCTTTAATTTTAAGCATTGTATTTTGAAATCTTTGAATTTTGCATATGATTTGATTTTTAGCACAATCACAGGTGCACCATAAAGAATGATGGATTGAATTTTATTGACTTTTCTTGGCTCAGATTTTCTTGATATCATAGGATAAAATATTTGTATGTAATGTACATTTATTTTTTGTTTATGGTTGTGGATGTACCTATGTAATTTTTTTAAAATTTGTCAGTCAATGATAACTGATCCTAATTATACATCAATATATTTTGGCAGGAAACATTACTTGCGACGATGGGGAAATAAAATTATTTGGGTTTTTGAGTATTTATCTTGATTATCCATTTGTTGAAATATTCTTTTAGTTTATTAAGAGATCCTTTAAGCGTATTGTGAACATCCCTATACTTTTAAAGGGCTGTACCATCAGCAAACATGACAATTTAACGTTATGCCCAAATAGAGAAAGGTCAGATACATAATTATTAAAAAGCATGGCCCCAAGTACCGAACTTTGCGGTACACCGGAAACTGTATTATGTGTGGAGGATGGTTCTTTATTCAATATTACCATAAACTTTCTATCGAAATTCTAGAGATTATAGAATTTTGTCTAAAAGAAAAAACAACAACAAAAACAAACAAAAAACAAATTTTGGGATGCCAATGGGCAGTCCACTATCTCGGACTGTTGCAGATCTGGTTTTGGACCACGCTAGTGAATACAATTTTCAAAATAAGTGATTTACGATTCCACGTCGGCGCAGTGTCATAAGTCCGTAGGTCGTAAGTCCGTAAAGGACTTATGACCCACTTAGGTGGGTCAAAACTTCATAAATCGATTATGAACTTATAACCCACGTAAGTGAGCCAAAAGTCCGTCAAAATTTCCAACGAAATTGTGACCCAAAGCTTACAGTTTTTTGGAGTCATTCCCTCTGAGAAGCGAATGTTTACGAAAATTGTTATTGGTTACCTATATGATAAATTCTCTCTCTTAAATCTTACATCGGTAAATAGCAATCAAGAGCATGGTTTTAACATGCTCAATGAAAACATAATCTGGGTTTAATAGCTCTGACTTGCAAGCGTCACTTCATTCGAGTTTTTCTGAAACTGGGCTTGTTTTTTTGTGCGTGCGAAAAAAATATTAATTCCCTAAGTGTTTAAAAAAATGGATGTGAGCGAAATCGAATTCGAATTTATTTGTGGATTGAGAAAAAACAGTTCTGTGCCTTATTTAAAAAATGAAAAACAATTATATTTTAAAAACTTCTCTCGAAAAAACAGAGACAGGTACAAGTATTACATTAAATCATGCAAAGCGAGTTTAATTTTTGATACCCAATTGAAAAAAATAGTAAATGTATCCGACGCCATTCACACACATGGCGATCAATGAAATGTTTAAAAAATGTCCATTATAAATTTAATGAAAAAAGATTGCGCTGGGGACGACGTTTCTTTCAAACGTAAAACAACATCAAAAGAAATTTTTGATAGCAAGCGAAGAAAAATAACTGACTCAGCACATTTAGTTCAATATAAAACAATAAAAAGAACATTGAACAATTAAGGCAAGTTCAATGCCCAAATTGCCGAAATCTTTCCCAGAAATTAAGAAAATTTTTTTAAACGAAACTATCCTTCAAACATACGGAATGTCACGGTATGAAACAAAAAACACTTTTCATAAGGGCACGATAGTGGAGAGTAATTTCTCATATACGATTTTTATGGCAACAAAAATTGGTGAAGGAATTCAAAATTTGCACGAAGAGGAAAGGAATTATTTCATTGATGGTACATTTGGTGTAGTTCCAATCGGCGAGTGGAAACAGCTAGAGCTACTGATTATTTGTGTTGCTCATTGCGAACATGTAAGTACTCACCTTTACTGTATAATATCTATTAAATTAATCAATTCAATTTTTTTTATTACAATTTTATTTTTTTAATAATTGAGTTTTCATTTCTAAAATTTATTAAAGTTTCTATCAAACTTTAAACAAAATTATAATATAAGAAGTGATAAGCAAAAAATTGTAGAATTATTAATTTTGGAAATTAGAATGCTTGAAAAAATTATATGAAAAAAATGTACTTCACATAATTTTTTCAAGCATTCTAGTTTCCAAAATTAATAATTCTACAATTTTTTCTTACCAAAAATTGTAAGTAAGTACAATTCTTTATGTTATAACTTTTGCACAGTTTGATTATTTGATTCTACCAATAAAAGAATCGTTTTAAAAATGTGTGATTATCGTTTGCTTCCTTTTGTCACATTCACATGTCCCTAATATTGGCATTCTTTTTTCAATTATAGATTTATCCCTTTCTCTTCTTACTAATGAGTAAAAAGTCTGATAAGGCGTATACAGTATGTGGAAAGCATGTGTTTCCAATACATCAATTCAAATATATTTAAATTCCTTTCAACTTCATTTACGTGTGATTTTGAACAGGAGTTAAGGAGAGCATTAAATTATGTTTTCCCAACTGCAATTATAAATGGATGCTGGTTTCATTTTTGCCGGGCAATCAGGAGAAAGGCATCGAAATTCCCAACAATGATGCAAACTAAAAAAAAGATACTAAATGTAGGAAAGCATTCAGTATGTTTTTCGTGCTGCCTCTGTTAAAACCTGGGGACATTAAAAGAGGATTTGAAATTATTCAGAACGAAACAAAAGCATATTTAAGCTTTGAAGGCTTTATAAAATATTTTAAAAGACAATAGCAGAGGTCTTTTTCTTAATACATTTATGGTTTGAGATGTTAATTTTATATGTACTTTCCATTTGCAGGATGTTTTTCAGCAGTTTTCTGTATATAAGAAATGTTTCCGAACTACAAGTACGCTTGAAACATATAATGGGAAGCTGGGAAAAATACTGCCCATGAACGGAAAAGAGCACAGTTTAACCGTAGATTTCTTATCATCGTTGGAGGGTGAAACCTGGCAAATTTTGAAAACCGAAACTCAAATTTCAGCGCCGAAACGAGCTGATAGAACGTTTAACGCTAAAATTTAAAAGCGACCGTTTGACCCTCACTGATTTTATTCGTCAATTAACATCAATTAATTCCAACAATACAAATATTGACTTAGATGCACTGGAGGAATTGAGCGAAGAGGAGAATGAAGATGACGATGACGATGTTTCTCTAAACAGCAATTCTGAAAACCCTATGCTTTGTGGAGTTTGCTTCAATAACCAGCATAATACAATTCTTATGCCGTGCAACCATATTAAGTTATGAGATGAATGTTTCACAAGCATAGTTGAAACAGCAAATCATTTCAAAAACGAGATTCTGTGCCCCTTTTGTAGACATATAGTGACAAAGAGCGCGAAGGTGTTTTTCTGAATTATTAATTAACTATTCAAATTCAATTTTGTATTATGATAGAATCATAAATTATTCTGTTTTCAGTTTTTCCATAAAAAGAATAAATAAATTTGTTTCATTCAATCTTAATTTTTTTTTTTTAAGACTTTATGGCTCTTTTTATTGCGGACTTTTGGCTCAGTTACGTGGGTTATAAGTGCATAATCGATTTATGAAGTCCTTTACGGACTTATGACCTATGGACTTATGACACTGCGCCTTCCACGTCGCCAACGAGAAAAAAGTCATCAAAATCTTAAGTTATAATGCTTATCCTTCTACCATAATTCGAAGTCTCCTTTTAAAACACAAAATGCAAATTCCACGAAAAAATATTGATGAACCCGTTAGAACGTACTTAACTCAAGACGAAACCTGGCAAGGACAAACAAACAGACGTGATCTACAATATTAACTGAAATGGTATATCAAATAAACCGCGCAATCTGTGTTATATTGGGACCACAAAACAACTTCTTAGACAACGCATCCCGAATCATAAGTTCGACATAAAACTAAAAAATTCTGAGAAGATAGCCCTGACCAGTCAAAGCATTTGTAAGTGTGTAGTGAAAACTCTAAGGACTTAAGTTTATGAAGCAATCCCAAATATAAGGCCAGTCGATTTTTTTTCAAATTTAAAGTATCTTTCCCGTGTTTTTAGTTCTTGCAGTCAAACTGAAAGCTAGGAGAAATATTACTCAAACCAATGTGATAACAAAATTTTTTCTTTGATTATATTTTCTAACAACTTGGTTACACTAAAAAGCACGCTGATAGGCCAGTAGGTATTAATATCGATTTTAGGTTATCCCGGGTTAATAGAGTTGTTATTCGAAAAATGTGTTGCTAAAAGATTTGCCTTTTCCAATGGTGTTATGAGTACTGGGGTGTCATTCCGTAATTTCCGAAACGATAATCATTAACGATATCGTCAATAATTTGCTTCACGTAACTTTATCACTATCGTCTCGTTCAATCGTTTTCAGTATAAGTTCGTTGAGTATATTCCAAATGTCAAAATGAACTCAACGAAAGATAATGCTTGTTCAATAACTTGAAAATGTTATTAAACTTGGTTTTTCTCTATGGAAAATTTTGAAAATTTGCAAAAAACGTATTGTTAATAAACATACCAACTATTTTGTGATGTTTGTCGTTATTGTCATTTTTTGTGTTTTCATTATAATAAACCCGATTTGGTCAAAGGGAAGGAAGTGAAGACTTCATTTTATCCACAGGGAACATAACTTGGCTTCAAAAATATTTAATGTTTCCAAAACTAATTTGGATTAGTGCTTTGTGTAAGAGCGATACAAAAATCGTTGCCTGTCGAATATACCAATGTTCCTACGCCCCAAAGTTTCAATAGTTACAACAAATTTTAATATTGAATGTATATATGTACATTATGTATGTAGAACGACAACCGTCTGGCAAATTTATTGTTTATAATATCATTATAAAGTCCTCTTTTGGAATTCCAAAACTAAAAGTGTTTTATTTGTTTAGTAACAATTAAGAGAGATTACTAATGTTTTGTATATAAAAAATGCGTAACCGAATTCATTGTATTTTTTTAGTTTTTATTTTCATTTTGTAACAAAACTAAACCACACCGAAACTTTTTTGCTTCAATTTGCTTAGTTGTCAATGGAAATTAATAGCAGACGATACCTACTTAGCTATCGTGAAAACGCTATCGTTTTGACGATATCACTTTGACGATTATCGTCTTACGTGAAGTGAGACTATCGTCGAAACGATATCGTGGAACGATTATCGTTTTACGGAATGACCCCCCTGATTTTGAAATTTTAGTGGTAAATTGCTACAATCACCAATTTTGAAACTCTCCGAAACAGTTTGCTTGCTTGTTAAAAAGAAGAAAGTAGTTTTCTCCACCGAAAGTTTCTGAACACTGAAATATCTTTGTCAGTTACTTTGTTAAGATATTGTACACTATTTGAAAAGAATCTTTCCAAGTTTCTCAATCGAAATAGTTGCACAGATTGATAATCTTTGACTTTTCGCTTAAAGATTTCATAGTCCGCCGCACCTTTATTATGCGTTAAAGTTTTACTGAAGTGATTAGGAGAGTTAGTAATAACAAAAAAAATCAAAAGTGGAAGGGTCGGTGAAGATTATATATATAAATGTGGTTTAATAGATAGAGTTATAGAAATTTGAATGACTATCGTTAATGTCATGTAAAACATTGGTCCAACAAATAGTGTGAAGGCAGTTCCAAATTATGATTTTGTGTCGACATCGGAATAATGAATACTTTGTATATTTTTTTTCAAATGTTGATGTTGAATTTCAAAAGAATTGTCAAAAACAACCACTTACAAGGCTTTCTACTAGAAAATATTTGTTGATTCTAAATATCATAGGTACAAAAATAAAAATAAAAATTTATATTAAAATAATTATTGGGTTTGAGTTAAAGAAGTTTTTATTTAAGTTTGATAGCGGGTACTCCCAACTTGACTTTTAATTATTCCGTTTTGAAAAACTCTAATTGCATAATGCACAACTTTAAGTAGCGGTTTGGCCTAAATTTGCGTTTAAGATGGCTCGAATTTTTGATAACTCTGGCATTTACGCCCACTTTTTATTTTATTATTGCTACAGAATTAAGACAATCTGATGCACAACTTTAAATTCCTCAACTTCAACTTTCTGTTGCTCTGTTTTTTTTTTACCTCCCTTAATGTTATTTTTTAAGTAAGCCATTTAAAGTTCACTCAAAGTTTTGGTCTCCAAACTGCTAAGGTATTTTGACTAAACATTTTAAAATTTTAAAACAGGAACTGATTTTCGCTGAAAAACACTAAAAGTGTTGATTTAAACTGTCCAGCACTTAAAAACTCATAAACTTGAAGTTTTATTTTTTTTGAATATCTTTTCTTAACACTTAAAAAAACATCGATATGTGACACAATAATGTAACCAACAATATTTGGAAAAACTGTTCAAAGTAGCTTCGAAAATATTATTTGTGTACATTCAATTGACGCGGAGTGTAAATATCAATGTCGATATTTTATTGATTGGTTCTCGCATATTTGAGGCCGCAAATTACAAATTCAATTTGTTTATGAAGAATAAGGAATTATTAAGAAAGTTGGTCTAGAAGTGATTTCGTGAGTTTGTCTGCATAATGATGATTCCAACATGAAATAGATATGTATGTACAAAACTTACTCTCGAGCTTAAATTGTATAAATATTTAAAATTTTTTATCATTAACTAAATTTATGTTAGGCTTAATATATCTTGTTTAAGTGTTGTTTGAATTTTTGTGTACATCTATATATAAAGAGGTCTTTCTAGCTACAAACATTTAAGTAATTTTTCAACGAAATCTTAATTAAGTTCAATTCTTTTACTCTACACGACTGAAACATCTCTTTTCAAACTCCTAAAACATCACATCAATCACCTCATACCATTAGTTGTTTTTATTGCAAATTTCTTGCCACCACCGAGCTGCGCCAGCCGCCAAGTCTTTCCATTTAAGTTTTTGAAGCGAAAATGGCTTGGGAGAGGTCAAATAGAAAACTAAGGTGCGTGTTGCGTGAAAAAGTAAATCAAACTGTTGTGATTTGTGAAACAATATTTTCTTTCGTGATTTTCCTATTTCATTTGAAAGAAGGGGTTGATTTTTCGAATTTAACGCTCAAATAACCAACGACCTGTCACTGTCAGTGTATGGGAATGTTTTTGTCTTCGTGAAGTCTTCAAAGTTTGTGGTAAGTAATGAACCTTGAACCTCAATTTTTTGGAAGATGTTTAACTATTTGAATGAATCTTACAAATAAGACTATTATCAATCGTGGGTATGAAGAATGAAATTGAGAACACGAAATACAAGTTACTTAAAATAATTCTACCTTATAATGGTTAAGAAAAATTAGAAAAACGCAGAAGTTACAAGAATTTTTCAAATGGAGAAATATTAACATCGATTTACAGAAATGTTCAAATTATTTTTAGTAAAAACATTTTGCATTTTAATCCTAGGAGGATTTTTTTATTTTGTTGGCTATATACTCACTTGCAGCTCTGGAAAACTCTGTCTCACAATTAACGTCCACAAATTATATAAAACCGATACAGTTAGCACCATGAGCCAGTAAAAATAAAAGTTTTCGTCAGGGTTAACAACAGATCGTCGTTTTTGTAAATATCGACGTCTTCTTTTAGATTTCTTATTTATATCACCTGAGGCGCTTTCAGATCCAGTGTCTTCAACGGTTTCCTGAAAAAAAGTGAATGTTTTTTTATGAAAATTAGTTTAATATGATATTATTAATTATAACGACAATGCAGAAAAACTTCTTTTATTGAAAATGTAACTGTTGTTTTCCAACTGACACTTGTAAACTTTTAACTTTAACAATTAACAAACTATAATAAACTAATGACGAAGCTGTCAATGTTGGAAAATTCATTCTCTCTGATCCTGTAAGTTATAAAATTTGTATTTTTTCTCTGCCAGGCAGGTAGTTTTCAATTCAAAATTGCAATAATAAACTTGTTATTTATGATCCATGAAAATGCGGCTTTAATTAACAGATAATTTTATGATATGACATGGTATTTGAATATAATTTCCAGTTCTAAACATTATAATGGCGTCAAATCACACGCACAAGGGGGTTTCAGTTAATAAATTGCTTTCAGCATATCGTGGAATTGTTTGTCAACTATTTTTATTTTTTCATGAGTTAATCACATCGCGTGCTCTATGTGCCGCACGTCCCATTCAAGCAAGAAACGGTAAGTTGTTGATACAGCTATTTGTTCTGACACTGAAATTGATAAAATTAATATTTAAATGAAACTGTCACCAAGAAAATTATTTTTCAACAGCATTGCACTAACTCAGGTCAGGCAAATATACCGAAGACGATAGTTTGAAAAACTATTTGAATGAATGTGATATTATAAAGGCTTTTCCAATAAGGGGTTTCATTTTTATAAGTCCGCTATTTGGAAAGATGTAACTATAAAAACTGTCATTTTTTGCCACTTTTAAAGTTAAAACTGTTTTATTTCTAAAAATAGAGCGATAAAAGATTCAAAAAGGCATTGACATTCGTCAAATTCGCTTAAAATACGTAGGTGAAAGCTATGTAATCATAATTTTCAAACTAAAGCGCTTTTGGACCGAAGTAATCCCACAAATTGTATTACACTTTGTTTTAACTATACACTGCCAACCACTAGGATGAGGCAACACATTTTGGAATCGATTTTCGCTTTGTATAGCTGGTGGAAGTGTTGTACCTGGTACGAATTTCAACATTACAAATTTATCAAATTAAAGGGTTAATTGAAACAATTTTTTTTTTATCAATTACAAGAAATTAGTATCCAGGGATCAAGAAAAACTTCAATTAATATGTTCTTCTGTTCAAATTGTCTGTCAACTTAATGAAAACCCAAAGGGCCAAACGTTTTTAATTATGTGCGGAAAATATAGGGACCATGTCAAAAGTTTCACGTCTTCTGATTGAATTCAACTTTTAACTCGAAGAAGGACATTGTCTTTTTTAGAAAATCCAAACATGTTTTTCATTGTTGGAAATGACCGTTCCAGCGAACATTTAAAGTTGTTTTCATTCATTATTGTAGACAAAAACTAGAAGTCGATTGTCCCATAGTAAATTATAGCTCTTCACACCATTACTACTTTTTTTTCAATAATCACAAGAAATTAGTGCCCAGGAATCAAGAAAAGCTTCGATTAAAATGTCCTTGTGTTGAAAATTTCTGCCAACTTAATGAAAACCCAAAGGGCCAAACGTTTTCAATTTTTCAATTTCAATGCGGTGAATGGTGGGACCAAAAAAGTTCCACGTCTTCTGATTGAATTCAACTTCTTCTTTTTGGAAAATCCAAGGCAGAGGTCAAAAAATGTGTTTTATTGTTGAAAATGGCCATTCAAGCGAACATTTATTGTTGTCCCCGTTCATTATTGTAGACAAAAACTAGAAGTCGATTATGCCATAGTAGGGTATAGCTCTTCACACCATTATTATGATGTTTTTCCAAAATAAGCTCAGATTTCTCAGTTCATGGAAATATAAGTTGTTACGAACGGGCCGTCTAGGTTAAATTTTTGTTTACACGAAAAGACAGTGCGTTTCCATTCACTGCTCCAAGTAACCTGCTCTCTTGCAAAATTTATCCGATGCTCCTTTTATACTTGCTTTAAAACAAGCTTATTTTTAGTCTTCTTCTCTGGATAGTATCACTTTTTTGTATTATGCTTTGAATCGTTGTTATTCTGGCTGATACTCTACTCAGCGCTTGGCCTCTATTCTTCGTCGTCGCTGATAGAGTGAAATTTAAGACAAGTCGTAAAAATAACAGCTGTTTCCCATGACGTTGTTATTTCTGCGTTGTTCTTTTTTTGATTATTCCAATATTTTCGTGGATCAGCAATATGATTGCTTATACAACTTTCTTGGTTCTGTTAAGTCGCCTTGCTATTTCACGTCCTGAGAGTTCTAAATCCATTTAATTAGACCATCTATTAAAAGATCGCACTTGTTAACATTTTATTATTTTATATTTTGAAATTCCAATGATCGTTTCTAATTGTCCTTTTAATTTTATGAATTCGTAATGGTAAAATACGTCCCTTTTTACAAATAGTACAATTTCCCGGGTACCGCACTTCGACCAGCTATAAAAATTAAAAATCGATTTAAAAATGTGTGGCCTCATCCTGGTGGTTGGTAGTGTAAATACTTAAATCATAAGACTTCTTAAAATGCAGTTACTACAAGAACCTCATGTTGGTTGATCACCAGCAACTTTGCCTTTTCGCTGATTGGGTCCTTGTTCTTAAAATCCATCAAAATTATTCGGATTTTTTTGAAAACTCATCCAAGGCCCATTTTTACCTCGTAGGCGTTGTTTATTAGCAGAATTGCCGCCTTTGGTACTTGGAAAATCCTAAAATTATTGGTAAAACGCCTCTCTAACCTCCACGTGCAACTACTTCGTGCGATTTTTGGGATCTAAGGATCTGGCCCTCCAGGTTAGGTGCATCATAGTTGCGAAACACCAACAAGCCTCGGATACGGACAGATTTACTGTTGACAATCTACGCAAACCAATTAAGGACAACGAACTTCGGATACTCACGTGGAATGTTAGTTCCATTAACAAACCACGTGCGGCCGAAGAATAAGCGGAGGCCCTAGACTGCTATTAACCAGACATCACGGCAACCAGGAAATACGATGGAATGTGCCGGGCAAAAAGAGGATGAAAAACTGTGGCATTTACTATGGTGACAGCTACCGAGAAAACCAACAGTGCTTATTTAGATGCGGCTTTGTCATTGTAACCAGACTAAGGTAACAAGGGTTGAGCTATAGGTGCATCAACGAGCCCCTAATGACCATCCGCATCAAGGCTAAATTAGCCTGATATGCGCCTATGCCCCCACAGAATAGAAGGATGACACACCAAAGATATTTTCTTTGAGTTCTTAGACAAAGCATATGAGCAGTGTCTTAGCTACGAATTTAAAATTGTCCTGGGCGATTTTAATGGCAATTAGGAAGGGAAGACATCTTTTATGGAATATAATCGGGAAAAACGGCCTGCACGACAACACTTCCAACAACGGATTCAGGCCCATAGATTTTGCTGCGGGACAAAACGTCATGGTAGCCAGTACGCGTTTTCCATACCTGAACATCCACAAAGGAACTTGGACTTCTCCAGATCAGTCTACCGTCAACCATATTCACCATATTGCGATCGACACCAGACACGCTTTCAGCATCATGGATGTCCGAACTTTCCGAGAAGCTAACATCGGACCACTACCTCGTTGTAGCCAAGGTAGCACTTTGGGTTTCCAGACCCAAGGCAAAACAGGGAGATGCTGAGAGAAGGTACAACGTCAAACCCTATAATTGCAAGAGATCTCTAAATCCTTCTCCGAACTAGTTACGAGTAACTTCTCTCGAAGTTCTCTGCCGCCAACACAATGTATCAAAAACCAGTGCCAAGATGCAATCAGAGAAGCCGCCTCTGACCCTGGTTTGATGAGGGATGTCGGCAGGCAAATGCAACCAAACAACAAAGCGGCGCTGCATAAATGGACAAGGGCTTCTCATGATCTCTATGGGCAGAATAGGCGAGAGGAACACCAACCTCTCAGAAAGAAATACAGAGAGCAGTCGAAGACGTTGAGAGGTTTAAAAGCAGGGATGAAGTTCGAAAGTTTTATGAACAGGTGAAACGGAATTCGCAAGTACAGAAAACTAAAACCAAAGGCTGCAAAGACGAAAGTGGAAACTTCATAGTGGAACGGCAGTCAATGTTGAGGATATGCACTTCTGCAAACTGTATGTCGTCGATGATGAACCGAATTACGCTGTCACCGTCTACATGCAACATAGTAGACGAAATCCAACAATCCCCTCCTCCCGACTTAGACGAAGTAAAGATTGCCATATCTAAGCTGAAGTCTAATAGAGCCGCTGGAGCAGATAGCTTGAAGCAGATGGAGAATATTTGGTTAGGAGCAAGTACCAACTTATTTGTAAGATATGTTCGGAAGAAAGCATGACCGATGAATGGAACCTTAGATTGTTTACCCGATTCTGAAAAAAGGAGACCCTCTAAACTGCACCAAGTACAGAGAAATCAGTCTACTTAACAGCGCCTACAAAATCTTCTCTGCCGTAATATGTGAACGTCTAAAGCCTATCGTCAAAAACCTGATAGGTCCTTATTAGTGTGGTTTTAGTACAGGAAATTCCACAGTCGATCAAATATTCACATTACCGCAGATCCTGGAAAAACCCAAGAACACCAAATTGACACCTACCATCTTTTCATCGATTTCAAAGCCGCATATGACAGCATCTACAGGGACGAGCTGTATAGAGCCATGTCTAGTTTTGGCATCCCTGCCAAACTCGTCCGTTTGCACAGGATGATCATGGAGAATTCACGCTACTCGATAAAGGTTGGAAACAACTTAACAGAACCTTTCTATGTCAAAAAAAGTTTCAGACAAGTTGATGCGCTGTCATGTGATTTTTTTTAACATCGTACTAGAGGCACTATCTTTTAAAAGTCTGTCCAATTGCTATATGCTGATGACAATGACATAATCGGAAGAACTCAGACTGATGTCAATGATGCTTTTGTGCGTATTGAGGCAGAATGGGTTTAACGGTTAATGAGGGCAAAACAAAGTACATGCTGCCGACAAGAAAGAACTTGTAACACCGACGTCTCAGTCAAAACGTTGCCATAGACAGACGTAACTTTGAAGTAGTCAAGGACTTCATCTACGTAGGCTCCGCTATAAACGCAAAAAACAACACCAGCGCTGAGATCAAACGATGTTTCTTTGGGCTAAGAAAGCAATTGAGTAGCAGTAGGACAAAAGTGTTGCTATATAAGACCCTCACGATGCAGAAGCATGGACTATGACAAAAGCGAATAAAAGCACCTTGTGTCGGTTCGAGAGAAAAGTTCTTCGTGTAATCTACGGTCCCGTATGCATCGAAGGGGAGTGGAGGAGAAGACGGAACGACAAGCTGTACGGTCTGTACGTAACGTTGACTTAGCCATGAGGGTAAAGTCAAACGACTGAGATGGCTGGGTCACGTAGAGCACATGAAAACCAAGGCTTCGAATCCACACCCACAGGACAGCGCATAGAGGAAGACCGCGGAAACAGGCCTGTAACGCCACCGTAAGTAAGTAAAAAACGGCAATTAACAATTCCTTAGAATGAAATAAACATTCATTGATTTCTCTTAAAAAATACTCGTTTTTTTAATAACGAAACTAAACATCTTGTTGAAAAACCCTTTGAGCACCTACACAATAAATTATGAGCTTACATAATGTACACAAATAAAAGTCGAAAATCTTTTAAAGACAGTTTCAGAGCTTGTAACCACCACCACCCTAATGTACAAAAGGGAGTACAACAAAATTACAAACAAAGTAATCCTCCAAGAGACAACACTTTTAGCATTTACCCCAAAAATCGATAAATAGGAATATGTTTGACAATTAAGCCCCTAATTTATTGTGTTGTGCATAGTAAAATTGCCAGGACCTATTGACCATCTTTTCTTATGACCTTGACCATTAACAATGGATTTTGGCATTTTGTTATCATCACCAAAAACAAGATAATGGTTGATTCCAAGCATCAGCAACAAAAACGTCTACTATAGAGAATTTCAATTCTTGGACATTTTGTGAACTTCGTGAACATCTATAGTGTTGTATATTGTATTTTTTTGGCCTTCTTATTTTTGCTCAATGGCCCTTTTCGGGTTTCGAGTTTAAATGTATATTTACAATAAGTTCATTTTCAATCCCAAAGACATCACTTTCTTTGTATATGGGCATAAATAAATAATATTTGTAATATAGGTACGAGTTTATCGTCACATCACATCATATCATTTTTGGTTCTGCTCTTTTCTTATCGATTGGTATGATAATGTTCAAAACTCATTTCCTGCGAAGAAGGTCAGTGAAAAATAAAACAGAAATTCATACAAATCAATGAATGTATTCATGGAAAAATGTAGAACCCATTTCAATTCACACGACAGCTTTTCCATTTTAAGTGTTCAGTTTTTTGAGAGTTGTTTGATCTCAGATTTGGTTTTTGTTTTCTCTCGGTTTTTTATTTTTCTTGTTATTTATTGGTATTCATAGAAATACACTTAACCCAATTTTATTATATTTTTCGTTTTTTTTAAATGTATATACTCAGCTCTGACTGTTTTTGATAACAATTGTTCAATTTGAGGACTTTTAGGTATACTACACTACACAATACACATGTACAATTTACTCTAGCTACAAATAAGGTTAAATAACAATGAGTTCAGCTTAAACAAAAAAACCAAGACTGTCACTGCATTAATTTAATTGGTGTTAAGTGCATTACTTATTACTTTTTTCGACAAATGCTTAATTATATTGAATTTTCGCTGTGCAACTGTGGTAGTGGGGTGGGGTCAGTTTGATTCCTTGACATAAATGCAAACAAAATTTCAAAATTTATATGTTTTTCTTTGTTTATAAAATTCCTACGTACGTCATGCTACTTTTAGTGAAATTTGCTAATTTAGTTTGACAGTTGTGCATTTAATACCCGTGTTTTGTTGGAAAATCTATTAATAGTATAGTAGGATTTTACACGAACATCAAAAACAATATCCGTAGTATGAATACTACCGATAAAAGTTAAAGCAGAATCTTACTACGGATTTGACATTTATACGAGTCTCGAATGGATCTTATTTGATTTCGTTCTCAAATGTTGGTACGATTGATATTGCATTTGTATCTCGATGGCTGTGTTCGTTGAGTAGTTGTTTTTAGAATCATGTGTTTTCCATTGGGGAATAAATCGATCTGTTATTGTTGATATTATTTAGTTTTGTTAATGAAAATAGACTAACTGGGCATTGCAAGAATAGAAAAGATAATTTAGTTTTGCTATGTTTAAACCAAAGGTTTATCTCAGATAAGATTAAATAAATCTTTTTGGTGTTTCCTAGCCGAAGAAGATTTAAAAATGATTAAGTTTGACAGCACTTTCTAAAATGCAAATGGTGTTTCGGAGTTTCTTATGAAGTGCAATTGAGATAGTTTGATTCGTGTTAAACAATGAAGAAGTGAATAGTTCAGAACCATATAAAATTATAATTATGCAACCTACTCCAAGTGCAATTTTTTTTATTCATTTGATTAAGACAAAACTATATTTTTTGTACACAAACATGTAAATAAACAGACCATAATGCATTATCTGTGCAACCAAATCCTCCACACAGGTTTTTCTTCACAAATTTTGAACAAAATTCCTTCTTGAAATTTTTATTTTGTATGTTAAGCTGCAATTGTTAAATGATCTGTTTTTTAGAATCTCAATTCCCAGATGTTTTTTTAAGATTTCTTCTTGAAAATTGTTCGTTTTATAAGTTTTAGTCATTTGTTTACGCTGGAGTTAATATTAACTTTTGAATTTTACAAAACTTTCTTCTGTTTGTGTGTTTTTTTTTTTAATTATTTGACAGATCTTCTATCAACTGTCCCAGAATTTTCTACTATAATATTTTTAGAATGCCAAACAAAACACGGGTAATGTTTCATCAGTTTATTTGTCAGTAATAAACTCAGCTTTTATACAAAATAAAAGTGAGTCACGGAAAATCTATGCACTTTGCTTAGTCTATAGGTGCATTTAAAATAAAAAATTAAAAATTAAGAATTAAAAATTTAAATCTTAGCCCTGACAATTCTTTCACATTGGTGATACTTATGGATCTATGGATATTTACGTTCTTCTATCGCCATTTTAAAACAAATATTTACCAATCAGAATGAGATTCCGCGCTTAAAAACCAAACTTATTCAAAGAGGAATACGTTTTGAAACAAATTTTCAATTATTAACTTCTTCTATAATCTCGGATATCAGCGAACGTGCTTTGATTATTAGGAAAGGGTGATTTTTTAGCTATTTTCTTTTTTGAAAATTGGTTTAAGCAGTTGACGAACGTTTCGTGTTTTGCTTCACTGTCAAAAATCTTCAATTTG
The DNA here is from genome assembly GCF_945859685.1 of Eupeodes corollae. Classification (NCBI taxonomy): domain Eukaryota; kingdom Metazoa; phylum Arthropoda; class Insecta; order Diptera; family Syrphidae; genus Eupeodes; species Eupeodes corollae. Next base: position 60,654,300 of record NC_079148.1, on the reverse strand, counting down.
GTCTATAATTTAACCATGAAACGTCTTACAAACGAACTTCGCTTTCAAATTATTGAACTGTATTATCAAAATGCTCTGCTTAGAAAGTTCATAGCTCGCTTTTACCGAAAAAATGTATTAAGCGACGAAGCTCATTTTTGGCTTAATTGGTTCGTAAATAAGCAGAATAGTCGATTTTGAAGTGAATATCAGCCAGAAGAATAGCAGGAATTACCAATGCATCCAGAAAAAGTCACAGTTTGATGCGTTTTATGGGCTGGTGGCATCATTGGACCGTACTTCTTCAAAGATGATGCGAATCGTAACATAACTGTGAATGGTGAGCTCTACCGTGAGATGATATTAAACTTTGTTTTTGCCCAAAATGCAAGAACTTGACTTGCATGACACGTGGTTTCAACAAGACGCTGCCACATGCCACACAGCATGCGCAACAATAGACTTATTGAGAGGCGAGTTCTGTGAACAAGCCCGCTTTAATTGACGCATCGGAAGACAACATTGAAGAATTTATTCGTGAAATACCGGCCGAAATGTTGGAAAGAGTGTGCCAAAATTGAACTAAGTGATTTGAGTCGCAGTCAAGGTCAATATTTGCATGTACTATACTATAAACATTAATTTATATGGACCGTACAATCGATTGAAATAAAGATATCATGCAATTTTCTGAATTGTGTGTGTTTTTTTTTGGAAAACTTTTTAAAAAATCACCCTTTATATAAAAGTTGTTGTTAGAATTTCATCTAAATGTTTTTAGTGTAAAAGTCTCTAACCTACATACCACTTAGTGTTAGTTACCCGAAGCCCGTCTAGCAATCGATTTAAGACCATTCATTTATATTGGTGTTGATTGTTTTGGGCCGCTAATTGTAAAGCTTGGTTGTGGTACAGTGAAAAGATTTGGCGTGTTTTTCACCTGTCTTACGATCTTAGTTTGGATCAATGTACTTTAGCTGTTTGTTGTTTTGTCATAAACCGAGTTATATTTTTATATTGATAACAGACTCAATTTTATTGGTACCAACAATCTTATTAACAAGGATATACAAAACATGGAGAATCAATTAAGTCAGTACCTAAAGCAGTTTCAATCTGCATATTTTTAAATAATGTGCATAGGAGCGATTGATACAATCTATCAAGAGAAGTACCAATTCTATTTTAAAGGAGTAACCCCTCATGAAGACGTGTTGTTAAGCCTCTCGGGCTCAAATTAATCGTCGTCCTTTAACACATCTTCCTGTAGACCCCTAAGATCAAAAACCACTGACACCAAATTTTATGCTTTTTAGAAAAGAAGATCGGGATGTGACTGACCTGGGGCCCTACTCTGTAATGCGTTTCGAAAGCAAATATTTTCGAAAACGAATATTTTGTACTCTCTGTTTCTAATGCGGATAAGAAATCTAGTACTTACGGAATGACAAATCCGCGGATTTTTCGTACCTGGCAATGCGTTTCCGAATGTCATTAGCGTTCGAAAACTAAAATTTTGTTTCTACACCAGGAGAGGTAACGAATTGCAATTCGAAGGACGTTTTTAAAGGACACAAAAGGAAAATTGTGTTAAGTTGTGTGAAATAGATAAAATATAAGTATATAAGGAAATAACAATTTTATTCAAAATTTAAGCAAATAAATTCCATTACAGGGAAAACATCAGCGAAAAATGTGCGTACCAAATAAAAGCAATTTGAATATATGGTGGAATTGTATGACTTGAAGGAAAAAAGTACACCTTGGCAAAAGACAAATTTCAACACAAAAAACGAAATGACTATGAAAAAAAATCAGCTTAAACTTTCTAAGCTTGAATTGAAATGAAAGAGGCAATGGCAAAGGAGTTAAGTGTAAAAAAAAAATTATAACAATAATTCTCACATGATAATAAAGACTGAATTTCAATTTTAATTTTTTCCTAGTGTTCTTTGTGATTTGTTTTGATTTTTGTTTGTATTTTTAAAATACTTCAAGACTGCAAATCTACTCTATAAAAAGAAAAAGTACTAGACGAATGTTTTATTCGATTTGAACATTTTACAGAGTACGAATTCTTAAACGAATCGAATATCAGATTCGAAACGGATTGGCTTTCGAAACGCATTACAGGGTAGGGTTCTGGAGTTATTATCTGCAGCAGGCTCCACAGTAGAAGAACTCATTTTATGTCTCAACTTGAGAAGCGGTGGTATAAAATGTAACCAGAGTACGAGACAAATTATTCAAATCGATGACATTATGTAGTTGTTCTTGTGAGATTTGATCAGCTTGGCAACTGGGACGTGTGGTTAAGAAATTCCAAGGACCCGATAATGTTACTGATGTTAAATTACCCAACGGAACGATCAAAACAATTTGGAAGTTCTTTAAGGGATGCAACAATGGATATAACCAAAAATTTGTTTTTGTAGTTCTTGTAAATATTGTTTTTTGTTCAATTTTGTATATGATTAGTATACTTATTTACTTTATTAACTAAATTTGCAATGAATTGCCTTATTTTGAAGAATGTAAAAACAATTTTGAAATTCCAATAAGGCAAGGAAAGCAAAACGATAGTAACATTTCTGAAGGTAGAATGGATAGTGTTGTATCCGGGAGTAATGTTTAGTGCGTGGAACTGTCATGCCAGAGGTGTTGAGTACAATACCTGTCTGTGTCATTTAAGGACTTTTTCACGGATACTGCCTCTTGCGAGGAATTGATAATTCCTATAAGAATAATTCTGTTTTTTTAAATTTTAATTGTTTTGCTTTCAATTGTTTAACTGATCTTTGAATGCATACTTTTAAGATTGTGTGCTTGTTAGTGTTACTATTATTAATAATTAAAAGCAACCATTCATAGCTAGTACAATAAAATGCACGACTGCTTCGTACGAACTCATTCATGTATTCAAAGAGTGTGTTTCTTTATTGCTTCAAAAATTTAAACGCTATTTGATTTCTCAAAAAAAAAAAAATAATTTTTCAAAATTTAAAAAAACGCCTAACCCGAGCTGTCTCAAGACCTTAATTTTCATATTTGATGTCAATCGACTCAATTCTTTGTCTCAAGTAAAAATTACTTTTCTGACGTTTATGTTTATACTTTTGTAACTAAAAAAAATTATACATAAATAAGCTTTGTTTTTTTAAACACTTTAAAAAGAAAAAAGAGATCTCAAGAAAATCTGTTTTTATTCAAAATTTAAGTTAGCCTTCTTCATATTCTGAGAACAAAGTTTACAAAATATTTAAACATTTAAATTACGTTTTTTAAAGAAATTGTATTTAATACTGTGTACAAACTGACTAAAAATATATTATAGATAGTAAAATCAGTTTTGTATATAAATCAAAAAAAGTTAACAACCAACAAATAAAAAGACAAAAACTACAAATCAAAATCACATTCATTGAAAATAATAAAAATATGTCCCTAATACAAAGTTATGTTGTTGTCGTTATTTGATATTTAACTGTCTTTTGACAGAGGACAGACATTTTTCGCACTTAATTTGATTTACACTCTAGTCTTTCATAAAAATTCATTTTTGCCCGACACAAAATTGAGATTAAATGTGATTTATTATTAATCTTTCAAAAAATATCGAAGACTTGACCCACAAATTGAGTTCTTAAATCATGAAGACCATAAAATAAATCTTCCTAGTGCCAAAATTGCTGAAACTAGTCTAAAAAGTAATATTTACATATTATTGACATCAACATATTTTTATGCGCATTTTGAAAGATACTGTCAAATTAAATCTTTTTTAAATCAATTTGTGCTATTGGAACAATACATTAATCTTCTTCTTTAAATTGCACAACATCTTATTTGGAGAAGACGACGTTTATAGGAATAAAGCTTGTAGCCGAATTCTTAATGTTAATTTTGGAAAAGTTTCAGAAAGTCAACGAACAAACCTTTGGAATAATTTATGGTTGAATATTTGAAATAAATCAAAACGCTTGAGTCCTAAATACAGTTTTCATCTGAACTTATTAGTAATTGATTAGTGTTCTTTATATTATTCGTTATTGTTTGACCAAAAGGTAAAAAAGGTGCAATGTTTAAAATAATCAGTATTTTCATAGTACATAATCTGAAATTTAAAAAATGGAAAACATTGTAAATAACAAGACTTAAAATGTTTAAAATGTTTTATCAACTTGAAGGAAAGATTTTGACATTATCGATAATGGTGGGGTTGCCATACATCTTTATCAAAAGAAAATATTCACTTAATTTATAGTATTATACTCTCTCACAAATGCTGTATCGCATAATTTAACGAACAGTTGATAAACATGAATTTAGACAACTCACCTGTGTTTCAGGTATTTGACGTGTAGAAAATCTCTTAAGAAAGGAATCCTCTCGTTTAAGTGGTGGCTTCTTTTGAATAGCTGATGATATTTGTACTGTGGTCCGCAGTTTCATCCATCGTTGATTCGACTTATTCCTAATGAAATAAAACCGAAATAACATTATATAAGTTTAATTTGACTTTAAACCTTAAGAAACTTTTCAACAACATTTTAATTTTTTATTTTCAATTCACACAAAAATCAAACACATTGAAACATTGCATTTTAATAACATTTATCTTTCTAATGAAAACAATTCAATATTATGTAATGTTTGTGAGATTAACAAAAATAAAACAACAAACAAGCGATTATAATAATATAGCATATTTATTTTATGTAATAGTGAATCAAAAACCAAATAAAAACACAAACCATGCAATTTAAAATGTTTGTTTTTTTTTAATCTTTTGCAATCCAATTATACATTTATAAAGGTAAATATTATGTATTCTACAAATCTACATACATCATTGAGTCGCTGCCGTTCAAGATGACTTTGAATTTATGATCTGAAAGTTTTTAAAACTTCACAATTCAGATGCATCGAAAATGATAGTGATATAATATTTAAAACCTACGTAAATTAACGATATTTGAGTTGTATCTTTTGAATGCCGACTTCATTTCCAAATATGTAGTTCTTTTTTTAATTTTTTAATTCAAGTTTGAATACATGTTTTTGTATCTGGTTTAGGTAGAATTTGTATGGAAAAAAAAATATTTAAAACAAATTATTAATTTTAAAGTCGAATCAATGTTAATTGTTATCAGGATTTTGGAAGTTTTGGAATTAACGATATGATTTTTTGTGAAATCAAGATTTTTGTTCATCTGGTTACATAATTTAATATAAACAACTAACAACAAAATTGAGAAGGTATTATTAAATTAATAATTTTTTTGCCTAAATACTCGTGAACTTTTTAATTTATCTTAAACATTTACCTAAAGTGTTAGTTTTACACATATTTGAAGGTTAAATTAAATCAAAAAATTTTAAAGTAAAATTGTGTTTTTAGAAGAAAGCCAAATCCGTACTCCGGTTGTACAACAAATGATAGATTTACATGATTTAAAATAACTTATTTTGAACCAATTTTACACATAGACTGTGAAAATAACAGTCTTATTGTGCCTTTCAGGATTTTTCAGGAAATTTTCATTTATCAGTGCTCTGCTATTTATTTGAATTTACATTAAAGTCGGTAACTTCGTGCGTCGGTAACACTGCGTAGTATTCTCTTATTCACCTGAACGCATTCATTCTTTACAATCCAAATCCGCATAAGAAATATGTAGGCTTTTTTTTTAATGGGTCGTCTGCATGGTTGGTTGTTAGTAAAATGTAAGTACAAACTAACTTATTATGTTTAATTTAAAATATTTGTTTATAATAAATAGATTATTGATGTTTTTAAAGGGTGAAACGACAAACAAAGACAAATTTACTGCAATCTTCTTTGAAATGAAATTTAATGCGGATATTTAATGAAAAAATGCAAAAGGAAATTTGAGAATCTTGTGGAATAGCCTAAAAGATATGCTCAATCTCCTGGGACCACCAATGAAAGAGATGATTGAGGTTAAAAAGGCAACCGTAAAGATAAAATGAATAAAAAAATCTATTTTCCTAAGAACAAAGTTTCCCAGGTTTGGAGCGACTGCAAATCCCAATTGAAGAATAAACTATCCCATAATAAACAAGAGCAACGGGCCACAGGGGGCAGACCAAACAATATGCATACAGTTTTTGAAGAAGAAAAAGAAATTATTGCATAGGTATCTTTTGGAAATTGAATCAATTTGCTGTGGAGATGAAAAATATGCTCCCTTAGTTATCCGACATTTTTTTGAAAAATTTTGTTCATTATATTTTCCAAAATAAAAATAAATTAACTTTTATTTCATTTGGCATTTCTATTTTTATTATTTTTTAACAATTCTCCGCAGCTTTCTGTTCGACGTTTCCCTTAAGTATCTGCTTAGAATTGTTTAAAGCAAATCTTATTCTGTACATTTCCCAATTTATCCAAGACATTCACATGAATGGCTGTTGGAAAACAAATACAAAGGGAATCGAATAAGAATAGAGCCTAAAGATACAATATTGATTGTGAAATTGCTCTTGATTTTTTTTGGGTCGAAAAACCATTTTCATCTATTAGGCCAATTTTGGATGAATGGGTACGTGAAAAAGAAAAATTTCCAAATTTGGAACGACACCAACCCACGCATGATTCACGAAATGCCAATACATCAAACCTATAAAACTCTGTCTCCAGTCAACTTCTCTTTTTATGTTGAAATCCTTAACTAATTTAAATCTCTTTTTAATTTTGTATATGCTTGTTATGTTACTGATATGGCCACCTCTTTGAAAGAGAATCCTAAAAAATTTTAGAATTTTGTAAACTCAAAGAATCAGATGGCTTTCCAGTTAACTTCACTTAAAAGAACCTTTCGTTAGATAAAACTTTTGATATCTGTAACGCTTTCGCAACGAATTTTCGTGAGTCATTTGTTAATAGCCCTCAAGAAGTTGATGAAGTATATTTTCATAATCCTCACACTTTTTCGCAAACTAGCTGTAGTCACATACCTGTGCTACAGAGTACGGTCCTTGATCTTTTATCTGCGTTGAATGATGACTGTTCAGCCGGTCCTGATGATATTCCCCCGATAGTACTAAAAAAGTGTAGTAATGCTTTAGTTGAACCCCTTACGTTTTTATTCAAACTTTCTCTAAAAACAGGCAAATTTCCCAGTATATGGAAGAAGTCATTTCTAAAACCAATTTTCAAGAAAGGTAACAAGTCGGATATAAGCAACTACAGGCCCATTGCAAAGCATTCCTAAAGTATTTGAACAAGTTGTTTGTGAAAGCGTAGCATTTTTTAGTAAAAACATCATTTGCGAACAGCAACATGGTTTTGTGAAAAAAAGATCAACCGTTACTAATCTCCTTACATTCTCAAACATATGTTCAAACGCTTTAGAACAAGGTTATGAAGTTGACTGTGTTTTCACTGACTTTGCTAAAGCTTTTGACCAACTTAGCCATGGAATTTTTTTAATTTAAACTTAAGGCTCTTGGTTTTCCACCATTTTTCTTAGCTTGGATTAAGTCATACCTTGAAAACAGATCCTACGAGGTAAAATTTAGAAATTGTCATTCTGAACTTTTTGTTGCTCGATCTGGTGTTCCCCAGGGAAGCCATCTTGCCATGTTCGTCCTTATCTTGAATATGCTTCGCAGGTATGGACTCCCTATTACGAAATTCATAGAAAACGTATTGAATCAATTTAACATTATTTCATTCGCTTTGCCCTAAAAGGTCTTCCTTGGGAAGATCCTTATGATCTGCCTCCTTATGAACATCGTATTCTACTTCTTCAAATGCAATCTCTCCATCAAAGGCGTGTTAATAACGACTAAGTATTTTTTCATCAACTCATTAATGGTGAAATTGATGCACCTTATTTGCTATCTTGTGTACATTTGAATTACCGGGGCGGAACTCATCACCTGCGCACATTTGATTTTATACATATTGACTTCCATAGAACTAACTATGGCAAGAATGAAGCTTTAAGTCGAATGAGCATTTTATATAACTTAAAATGTTCATCGATAGATTTCAATTTAAATAAGGTGGAATTAAAATCATTGTTTAGAAATCATTGTTCTGAAATGTAAAAAAAAGTTATTGTTTAAAGTGGATTTTCGGCTGGAGTCATCAACGGTCCGTAATTCTTCAAAAATTAATTGGATCATATGGAAACTGACGATTTATAGTTTGAACAGGATGGAACTTTTTCCCACAAAACTCGAGACCCAATCGGTATTTTGCGCGAGTGGTTTCATGGCATGGTAATCGGCCACAAAAATCGTGTGATTCGAACCATTTGGACTATTTCTTGTTTGGCTTTCTTAAATCGCATGTCTCTGCGAATAACAAAATATAATGAATCTGTCAAATTCAGCCTAATTTATGCACCAAAGTCATCGTAAACTTGACTTTTTGAACTTACGCCACCCAGCTGTGAAGCCACGCACGGCGGCGTGCGGTGGCAATTTAAACGATGCGTTCTATATTTCTTACATAACGTCATTGACAAGGCTCTCAATTAAGATAAAACCTCATCGATATCTCAATTTCAAAATCGATCCGCCTTTAATGGAAAACCTTTTAACTAATTTTTAACAAGCCTTTTGTACATTTCTAGCGTTCCTCACAGAATAAAATGTAACTGCTTCAAATGGCAGGTAGTGGGTCGTCACTAAGACGTTAAATTACGCGAGCAGAGAACTTTTCACCCAAAAAATCCATAATAGATTGCGATGCGCGACTTGTTGCCACGTTTAGCCGAGTTTTTCAAGCGCTTCGGACAAAAAGGTTGTGTACGGCACGTCCGATTCGAGTCACCAGTAACACTTGCAGCAGAACGTTGGTATTACAATAAAGTTAGTTTGTGCAACAGTCCGTTGATAAGTAGAGAGGCCTTCAACTCTCAACCATTCCTGTGTGCGAGTCATTCCAGGAACGGAGTGCATTTATGTATATACACGTTTAAAATTTTCCGTCATTTTAATAAAATGTTAATATTGTAATTCTTAATTTCAAGACATTTACGTGTGAATTTATTGTTCTATTTTTTTGACAGCTGTAAGATCCAGAAATTCTTCTTTCTATAGGCACTTGAAATATCAATGTTAATTTCTTCCAATTTCTGTGACGTATAAAAATACTTTCTTTAATTGAAAAATTACATTAATAAATTAAATCGATTAATGTAAACAATGCATAAAATGTGTTGCCAAATGGTTAAAGTTAATTTAATATTTAATACAAATTTCCAGACAACATAATTTATTATAGCAGTAAGAAAATTATAAAAATCGTATTTGATTTGTTACTTTAAGCAAAAATTATGAACCCTCTTCCTTCCATTATTTTGGCTTTTATTTCAAATTGAGTGCATTTCAAGTTGTCTTATTGTTATAAAATACTTTATAGAATAACTGATGATACTTTTAAATATCCAATAAATATTCAGTGACGCACGCAAAAAGAAATGCAGAGGGAAGAGGACCTTTGAGTTTTTGTATCTATCAATATCGATTTTCTAGGAAATGGTCATGATGTGGTCAATGGTAGGAATGTTCTAAGTTGATTTTGATTTAAAAGCAAATTCTTTTTTTTAGTGAATAGAAAGCAGAAAAAACTACAAAATTTCTTTAATAAAATATTTCTTTTATAAATATGCTACGCATAAAATTCCTCATGTATACAAAAGGTTGATAAAATTGCACTTAAAATAAAAACTTTTAAAAATACCGAAGAAGAGTAGCTTGTTGATTTTATACAAAAAAATAGACTTTTGACAAAATATTTGTTTTTAGATTTTTTAATTTATTTTTATTTTTTGTACAAATATTTTTCAAAAGTTGTATCAAAAACTCATTTACGCCGCAGTTATAAAATCTATTTTGAAATGCCATTTGAAATTCGAAGAAATGTTTGGTGTTTTTTAATTATTCAGTTACTTAAGTATTATAAGTCAATATACAAAAAATACATAATTTGTGTATATTAGTGATTATGAAACATTTAGACTTACAAAAAAGTATTCAAATTGTGTACTGAGCGTGGTATTTTCGATAGCATACTTGAACTTAATTCTCCAAACAGAAAACAAAAAAAGTAAATAAAATGTTTTAACTAACGTACCTGTACTGCATTTTTTCTGATGCGTATTGAAAGGAATACATTAGCAAGACTAAAGACATGTGATTTTTTTGTTTATAATCAGAATCACGCCGAGAAGGACTTCAACATAACAGGGTCTAGAATTTATAGTAATATGCATAATGTTTATAATTATATTGTTTTTTAACTCTTAACAAATATTGATCCTAATGAAAAAAGTTCATATTCCTTAAATAAACTTCCCATAAAATTAAAATAATAACAGATGCAATAAATAAAACTATAAAAGGATGAGAATAAAACTTAAAGGAGGGCTAAGGACACCGTAAAAAAAAATTATTCGTTAAGTTCTGAGAAACTTTTATGGTTAGTGCTAAAAACCGACCAAATAGTATTTAAACAAAAAAATAACGTACAACAGAATCGAGTTCAAAAACAAGATTATAAGTAATGTCTGTTTCCAAAACTTAAAAAATCAAACTAGTGTGTTCAGTTTATATTTTATTGGGGTGTGTCCAATAGATATAGCCGTACTTACACACTCCTAAAAATGAGAGTTTTCTAACATCATGTTTTTTAGACAAATCAAACGTTTATTTTCATTTTCCAGAACTTCATAATGTCAATGTAAAAACTAGACCAGAAAATAATTTAAAATTAGAATCGGTGACCTTTTTTTAATTTCAGGGAAAATTCAGTAATAGTTTTCGGTTTCTCTAAGAAAATACACTTACAAGTGGTTTCAAAAATTAGAAGTAACTTCTGAAACAATCATAACTAATAACTTCCCATCCCGTCTGTCGATTTGTCATTTAGTTTTAGTCAAAAATAAATGTTTAATAACTTCTGTAGCATTTAAAAGTTTTTATTTCTTTATTAAATAAATATAAATTAGATGAATAAAATGAATCTGAAGTCAATCTCTTTTATTATTTACGAGATATCGAAATCGAGCATCAATTTGTATAAATTTTTGTACTATTTTTTGTAAATTGTAATTTTGTATGAAAAACCTGAACGTTGGAATTATATAACAAATTTACTGAATTTTGAAAACATATTGTTTCTGTAAGATATAATTAGTTTGGAGCCAATATTTTTAAAATTTGAAATTATATTTCAGTCGAGTTGTAGTATTGTTTTTTTTTTTTGATTTCTTTTTGTATACAAACACATCGATTCGATTTCCCTTAAAATTTCACCGAATGTTGAAAACAATATTCTTTTAGAAGATAAAATTAGGTTGAAGCCAATATTTCAATTTTTTCAAAACATACTTGTGTGGAAAACCAATGTTTATGATCTTTTAGTAATGTTTTTTTTTTCAGGTTTTTAATTGTTGTAAAACAACTATTAATTTAATTTTTTCTCAAAGTTGTTCCAAATGTGAAAAAGTTATTTTACGTTACAATTATTTTTAGTTCCTAAAATACTAGTATTGGAGGTGAAAATTTTTTTTTCATTTTTTTTGATTTATAAAAGAAAACTTTAGTTGATTTTTTCAAAAAATATAATTGTTTGCTTTCAAGTTTCAATATATAATACAAAAATTAATTCAAGTCACTATAACGTTATTGGTTCGTAAGATATTTTGGTTAACCAAAATGTTCACCTTTTTTTAAATTTCTATGGTTAAAAAAACTCATATTCAATTTTTTTTAAAAGTCCATTTTGCTGCATCTTTCCGCTTTATTATACAAAATAATTTTAAGTCGATATCTCTTCTTGACCTTGAGATTTGGAAGACGAAAAATGCTTCCTAAACGTACGAACGTATGTACATACAGTGTACACAGTGTAAAGAGCCTTCTCTACAAATGTTTTATTTAGACTATAGAGACTTTGAAACGTCGAGAAATTTCAACTTTCAATTCGGCAAATCGGACCGATTAAAATAATTCTTATGTGAAGTTAATAATGCAACTCTAGCACTAATATCACCCATGTACAATATCAATAGATTTCAAAATGAGGCTTCATCAAAATTAAAGACAGAACGCATTGTGTTTTACAAAAGTTAAATAGATATTTTCAATTCAGGTATTAAATAAGAAATCGATCAATAGATATGTATAACTACCTTTGATGATTTCGATAAATTGATAATCGAATAGGAAATTGCATTTAATTAAAAATAAAATATTTTTTTTCCACTGACTTTGAATGTATTTTGAAATACCTTGCAAGGAAAACAATTTAAACTATCCGGTTCACTTTAAATAAGCTCCAAAAATTGGGTTCAAAGTTAAAATCGATTTCTTATAATTTCCCCTTCGATTATCATTTTAGTCAAATCATTTAGGTGTATAAAATAAATAAATCAACTAATGATGGTTATGGATATTAAAAATCCTATTTCTAAGTGTAATCAGAGAAAAATTAATAAACTATTTCTACAATTAAAAAACAGATCTACTAACAAAGTAGGAATTCCATTGGGAAATAATTTAATTTCCTGATTTCGATTTTGTACATTTATATCTCCTAGGAGTAGAGAGGGTTACTCTTCCATTGCAAACTTTTTGTTATAAAATTAATTAAATTGTTCAAAAATTCTAATTACCAGAAACTATACTTCTTTTGTTTTATTATAATTTTAATTTATTTTTTGTATATATTGTTGACGGAATCCAACCTTTTATGTTATAAGTAGTACATATAATATTCAAAAATTATTTGAAACTATCAAAAGAAATTTAAAATAAGGAAATAAGACAAAGGAGTAACTAAATTTATTTATATTGTAAGATTTGTTGAAACAAATTATCTCGCAATTCTTTGTTACTTTAAAAATAGATTTTAAACATTAGTCAACGCTGACGGCAGAAAATAAATAAAGGATTATTTTACCGACACAATAAACAGGCGCCACAAAAATTAAGAACATACTAAAAATATTTGTCTTTTGATTGTATTTTCTCACAGTTTGTGTTTATTTAAGAACATTGAAAATTGTACGTGGTACATAATTGTAATTTCAAAAGAAAAGCATAGGTATGTTTAGAAGACGTAAGAGACTTCATGTTCCTTGACTGCAAATTTAAAGCAAGGAAACTAGTTAGATTTCCAGATGCCATTAATTTTAAATTTAAAACTTCACTTCACTGAAATTGGCAAATACAAAAAACTTTATAATCTACAAAAGCAACAAAATAATAAGAGTTGTATTTTGCGTACCAAATTTTACCTATTTGATAGGGAAGCATTTTATACATTTAAAAAAAGTAAGGAAGTTTAGTATTCAGCTAAATATGACTTAACGTCTGTCAAAAACTGATATTTGGATAAACTTGACTTGATAGTAAAAGAATTTCGTTTCTTAATTAACTTTCCAGTAAAATTTCCAATAAAAGTTCACTTAATTGGAAAGTAAAGAAATTTTTTGACAGATACAATAGAAATTTGCCTTTACTTCAAGTCCTCTTATTTTGAACCTGAGCATTACCATTATTTATCTAAATCTTAATCTTAAATAAGAAGTACTAATAACTGAAAAAATTTTATAAATATTGGAAGTAAACTGAATTCGATTTCTAGGTAACTGAAACAATTTTAATAACACCATTCTTAAATCCCTGATAACTTTTTTAAGGTATAATTAAAAGAATGATATAAATTAATGAAGCGCGATATAAGTCATTTTACAAAACTTGCAAAGGAAATTCTGGTTATTTTTTTAAAAACATTCAATTTTAGTTACAAATTTTAAATATTTCTGTAAAACTTTAAGTAAATTATATGTTTGAACCTTTTATTTGCAGGTTTTAAAGAAAGTTTTTTGCCACCAAGTATTGAAACAATTTAATGGCAATAGTACAGGCATTAAGCTTTCCCCATTTCAATGTGGCTGATCAATGGAGGATAACATTGTAAAACTGAATTGGTTGACCGTAAATTCGGTCCCAGAAAGTGAAGACATTGATGGTAAAGACAATACTTTAAATTTTACATTCGATTAATCTGATGATGAATGATTTTTTCTATACAATTAGTTTTCAAATAAAATGTTTCATTTCTTTTTTTCAATTTGATGATGTTATGTGATTTTTGCATTTATTGATTATGCCTAAAATTAAAGATGCATTCCTCACAGTTTGTAATCAAAGGAAGTTTTCTGATATTTTCTTGTACCAATCTTATGGTTATATATTACAGGAAAAAAGTTATCAGGGTCTTAAATTGAAAATTGGATTTGAAAAACTTAAAATGGGTCTGGGTACAAGTAGGCTGAAAGTAAAACGTAGCGGACATAAGTAATTAGCGGATTTTTTTCTGATTTTGTAAAAAATCACTCATGAAGTTATCATTTCGATCTCAAAATCGGAAAAATTACCATTTTCAAACGCTAACCCCCGACTACGACTGACAAAGAAAAAAGCTGCCAGACGGTTGAATCTAATATAATGGTGTACGAGTATATATAGAATATAATATGTATACGTATATTGTAAATCGGTTATCACTCAACTTCCAAAATTTGCTGCCAATTTCTTACAAAAATTCATACATTTCTGATCAACTTTTATAAATTACGGGTTATCAATTTTGTGGCTTCAAAAGTATAGAGCTGGAATTCGACATCTCTCAAAGTTCTAAAACCATTTTTTTTTTCACAACGCATTCAAATTATTAAAACCTGTTACAAAAATGGTGATTCTGCCACAGCCACGTATCGTCTTTTAAAAGGACATAATGGCTAACACAATCGTCTAACTATGCAAGCAATTGGCTAAATTGTGAAGACATTTGAAGAGATTGGATTGGTTACAGATATTGTAAGACCTGTCCATCATCGTTTCGCTCGTACCACTAAAAATATCGCTGCGCTATCGGAGACCCGAATATATCGATTCCTCATCGTTCTTAGAAATAAGGACTGTCTTACGGCACATTGTGGCGTATTTTGCATTTGGATCTACACCTACCATCCATATAAAGTCCAGCTCACACATCAACTGAAGCCAGCTGACCATTCGCAATGTCGTAAATGCGTGGAATGGGTGAATGAACAAAATTTCTTCAGCGACGAAGCACATTTCTCACTCAGTGGTTATGTTAATAAACAAAATTGTCGTATTTAGGGTTTTGAGAATCCTAAAGTAATTGAAGAGAGGTTATTATATCCACAAAAAGTCACTGTTTGGTGCGCTCTTTGGTCCGGAGGTATGATTGGACCTTACTTCTTCGAAAACGGCGAAGAATACGTCTTGGAGAATATGTGGTTTCAACAAGACTGGGCCACATGCCACACAACTTGAGCGAATATGGCTTTATTGCAACAGACATTTTGTGGGAACGTACTTCCTCATCGTGGCGATATCAACTGGCCATCATAGTCATGCGATCTTATACGGCTGGACGTTGTTATGTGGGGCTACTTGAAAGACCGTGTTTAAGCAGATAAACCTTTGGCTGTTGAGCACTTAAAAACCGACATTCGTCAAGTCAAACCTGAGATACCGCCCAATATGTATCAAAAAGTGGTTGAAAATTATTTCAAAAGAATCGCTGCTAGCAACAATTGGCTTGATAGTCATTTATTTTACAAATAATGTTAACGTTCAAACTTGGTATTAACAAAGGAATATCATGAGACAAATATATTTTACATTTATTTTATTTACGTTTACTTTTGGAACCGCAAAATAGATAAGCCTCTATGTTATAGAATAAAAGTTATGAGGATCTTGAGGGTTGAAAATGCATTTTTAAAAAGTTTAAAATTAGTCTGGAAAGCAAAACGTCTTAAACTTACTTTTTTGTAACCAGTAGATTTGTTCTCCTTTTTTTTGTATCACTCACAATAACCATTTTCGAGCGCTCACCCCAGAGCACGGCTGAAAAAGAAAACTGCCAGACGCTTGAGTTTGATATAATGGTTCGTATATCTGCACATTGACATAAAGGAATTTATTTTATCACTCCACTCCCAAAATTAGCAGATTATAACGTTTCAGAAAATTTCATTCAAAAAATCATACATTTCTGACTGAATTTAATAAATATAGAAATATAGAAAAAAAAAAAAACGATTTTTCCTTTATCCATTGTAGTTGGAACATTCTTGCATGAAAAGATCTTAAATTAAAAAAAAAAACTAGGTGGTCCGTTGGGAACTGGGGCCTAATAATTTACAAATCTGAACCATTTCTGTTTACGAGTAATGTTGTCAGGAACAGGAGCGACCAACAGTTTTCCGTCGAACCCGAACGGCTAATTTGAGAAAGCACTTTTCATGATAAGAATTACTCTTGGAGAATTTGTCGAGTCCTCTCAAGAGGCAGTACCCGTGAAAAAAAAACTTTAGATGGGATTGAACGCAAGACCTCTAGCACGTTAGTCCAACGCACTAACCATCATGGCACGGGTACTAAAGATCTTAAATCAGCGAGTTCTAAATAATTAACAAGTCCTGATTTACTTCACACAAAAAATAAAGAGATGGAATAGGACCCAATTGTAATTTTGTATTCCCTAATATATGAGGTGTGGCAATTAAGATCCGGGAATTCAGTTATAATGTAAAAAGTGGCAACACTTTTTCATTTGTTATCATCTGTCTAAGAAGGGGATTTTCCTTTCAGTTATATAGTTCGAAGTTGAAGAACATTTGGTTTGCGTTTTATGCGTATTTTTTGCAAGTTACTTTTTTAGTGGCTTAGTGAAAATGTGTGACGTACATTACAAACAACGTGTTTTGATTAAATTTTTAGTGAAATCTGGCGAAAAACCCTCGGAACTCCTCCGAAAATTGCAGGTTGTCTATGGAGACGATAGCATATCGAAAACGCATGTTTGAATGGGCGAAGCGGTTCAAGGAATCGCGTGAACCGGTGGAAGACGATCCACGTGAAGGAGCTCCCGTAACCTCTCATACCCACGCGAATGTTGATCGTTTGCGCATGTTGATCACGTGACCGTCGCCTAAGCATGCGTGCGTTTTCTTTCGAGTTAAACATCAACAAAGAAACGGTTCGGAAAATGTTATACGAGAATTTGAATATGCGAAAGATTTGCGCAAAGATTGTTCCTAAGGTTCTCACCCATTCTCGTTCGTTGTGCAAGAGTTTTTGGCAAAAAAAGGCATCCTGACGTTGCCTCACCCAGCCTATAGCCCCGATATTGCTCCCTGCGACTTTTTTCTATTCCCCAAGATGAAGTCGGACCTCAAGGGAACTCATCATGGCGGCGCAGAAGGTCCAAGAAGCTCTTACCGTGGTGCTTAACGCGCTAACTTGGGAGGACTACCAAGGGTGCTTCCAATCATGGGAGAAACGTTGGAATCGTGGTTTAGAGTTAAAGGGAGATTATTGTGAAGGTATTTAGTAAAATTTGTTCCTTAAACTTCATTTTCTTGTTTTATTGACAAATTCCCGGAACTTAATTGCCACACCTCGTGGAATATAAATATTAAATCACAAATAAACAACGACAGTTAAAATTTGAAATGAAATTTACCAATTTTTAAGCCAAATAACATTCCAAGTTTAAAACATGGACAAGGCTTTTAATTGTCGTTAAAATAAAACTAAAAGGAAATAATTTTGTTTTTATAATTTATTTTAACTCAATCAGAAGACGTTAGGTCTTTACGCCCAAATTAAAAACGTAATTTTTGTTGTACGATTTGGGCAATATTACGGAACCTTTGGGCGTTGAACCTTTGTTGGTTTTATGAAATACCAAATAAAAAGAAGCGTTTGGTCTTATTGGCCAACAAAATAACGCCAAGATATTAAAACAAAAACAACTGTCTGATCGCCAAAAAATTCGGAACGTCAAGAGAGAGTAACAAATATGTTGGGTCTTATTTTACTTTCAGATAGCAAAATAAGGCCAATTTTCAAAGTAATATAAAACAAAGTGGTTTGCATGCTCCCAGTGCTAGCACCCATCATAATGGCGTATAAACAGTGAAATATTCAAAGCTTCTATGAATGCTGAGTCTTAAAATGCAAAGAAACTTTGCATACACTCAACTTCGCACCTACTCCAAAGAAGATGGAGAGTATTGTGCAACACAAAACCTCACTATTTACACGCGTCTACTGCAACAAAAATCACCAGAACATTTTAAATTACCAAATTTAACAAACAACAAAAAATATTTTAGTATTTATAACATTTTTAAATTTGGGCTTTACGACATTGCAAGTTAGTTTGGGTGATATGACATTTTCTTTATGCCTTGCGACTTTTTTTTAGTGATATTTTTTACGACGACGACGTTCCTCTTTTTGGACTTTATGTCATATTATGATTTGGCTGATAAGACATAAGAAACAATAGAAACTATTACCGTCGTAATGCCCAAAATAAATGTCACAAAGCCCAACCCCTATATCGCATAAAACCCAAATTCATAATTAAAAATTCTTTTAGTAAAAATGACAACTAACAATTTGGGCGTTTTTTTTATTTATTTATTTATTTATTTATTTGGGCGTTATGACATTCGCTTTGGATGTTTTTTTTTTTTAAGTTTTTGGGCTTTATGAAATTTAAGGATTTAGGCCTTATGGTTTTGGGCGGAAGGACTTAATGCCTAATAACAATTAAAAACGGTAATATAAAGTGTAGTCTAATATTTTTTTGGCTTCAAGAATATTCAAAGTTGTCTTATGATAAAATCTGACATTATTTTTTTTCCATTGAATATAAGCAAGTATGTTTCAGTAAAGATTGATGAAAAGTCTTAATCAGACAATTCTTATTTTGTATTTATTTTAATTATCTTACCTACTCGTATGTACCTTACACCAATATTTATATCCATAAATGCAAACTTTCCTTTCAAATAAAAATTCATCTAAAGTGCTTCGAATTTTATTTACATATTAAATTTTGTTCATCAACAAATTCATCCTTCTAAGTTTGTCTATTGTTTGTCTAAATTTTCTAAAGTCTCAAAACAAATTAATAAAGGAGATTTTTAACAAACTTTTTATCTCCTTAAATAAAAAACTCATTGCAGGGCATTATTTTTTTCTAACTATAGAATATTTTGTGTGACGTGAAAAAATTATAACGCAATTTTCCATAAACGAACAAATTTTAGTTTTTTTTTTTTAAACTGTGCCAGTCTGTTTTTGTAATTTAGAATAATCGTTCATATATTAAAATATAATCTAGTAAAATTCATTTCTTATAATAGCGTCAATAGCAATTTAACAATAAATAGCGCGCTCATGCTTTTTAGCTTTGTAGAATTTTATTTTTTAATTTTAAATTTTTACAAAATTCTATTTACGAAAAAAAAAACTACTTACCAATCACTATCTGGATCTGCATTTCCATCTGCATCTTGTGATTTCCTGGATATATCCAAACAAAAACAAAATTAGCTGACCTCATTTGCATGGCATAAATTAAACGCTTTTCAATTATCATTTTTTCATTTTTCATTTTTCATTTTTCATTTTTCAATTTTCTATTGTATTTTGGTTTCGGTTCATCAACTTGATGAATATGGTTTTCATTTTTATAGCACACAAAATGTTTATATGCAAATTTCTTTTGCCTGACGTTTAGTTTCATATTTAAATTTATTTTTAAATTCTATTTTAAATTTTATATGCAGCAATAGCAAGGAATTTATATGCGTTTTGGCATAAATGCAATTCTAGTATGATGAAGAGAGAAAGGGAGAATCGACCGGACTTTCGGTCTTTGGAAAATATTAATTCTGGTATAAAAATATTTTTGTTTGGATTTCCAAGATCAAACAGTATTTTTGTTTTCAATTAAAATCTATTCTCTGCCATCGCAAATTACTTTTGTTGTAATAATACTCTGGCATCAGTGAGCTTATTATAATATCCTAACTATGTATGTATCTATACGAAACGAACCTATTTTTCAATATTGACCAAAACAGATTTTGATACAATTGACACTGACAAGATGTTTATTTATTTTAATAAGGTATCCGTAAACAATCAATATTTCTTGGTTTTCGAGTTGGTTTGGTGCTGATTGGATTTTAAAGGCTGGTTATTATCTTCGAGTGTTATTCAATTTATTTGCACACTTAATTTGTACGCAGAACGACTCGACGACGAGACATTTTCATTTAAATTTTATTCATTATTTGATTTTGATGATCAGAATAAGTTGTTTTCTAGGCTTTAATTAAGAAATTATTGTAATTTGAAGTGAACGGTGCGGTGGTGGTGCTGGGATGATTATGGATGATTGACAAGTTTTTGGTAATGAGTTTAGAGTCCTGAATTTTGCATAGCAATCGAGCTACGCTATAAGGGAAAGAACCTCTGTTTTTGAAAAACGTCTATTAAATAAACTCAAGGGTAAACTGAATGTTAATAATTATTCGTAGCTAGACGAAGAGAATATTGGTGGAAGTCATTAAGGGGAGTAATATGATAATGTCTATAGAATTAAGAAACATTTCGATAGTGTCTAAGAAAGGTTTAAGTTTTCATTATTATCCTGTTTTTAATACGATATTTTATATAATACATTTTAAAAATATGTATGAAGGATGAAATCCAGAAATCCTATACATTTTTGGTAATCATATAGTTTCAAGTTAATATCCAAATAGAGTCTTGAACAATTTAAAAGTCAATTTAGACTCTACCCTAACTCATAAATATTATTTCTGTAATCGCCGATTAATTGATACGTACTTTTGAAATCTGTGTCAAAATAATTTCTTTACGGAAACAGAATTAAGGAATTGGTGATACCTTAAGGGCCTTGCACATGAGAGCGAACAACGAATGAACGAATGGGCGAACAACATTTCAAAAAGTCAATTTCAAACAAAAACACATTTAAATTATAAGAAACCAATTGACAATTATGTTATTTGCATTTTGTTCTTTAAAACAAGACAATTTTGTTAAAACAATTTGGTAGTACGAGCTGTCAAACTCTATTCGCGTTCCACATACCATCCACACTGCAACGAATAAATTGTTCGCGCACAACTTAACCTCAAAACTATACCACTCTTGTTTTGTTTGTTAAAAAGGGTAATTTTAAATTGACAATTCTTCGCTGTTTACGAATTGAAAAAAGAGGCTGGGATGCGACCCACACTGATAACTTCCCATCCCGTCTGTCGATTTGTCTTACTTAAAAGTACTCGTAACAATTTTTACCAAATTTGCGTAGTATTTTTTGTAGATTTTATTTTAGATGAAAAAACGGACTGTTGGATTTTTATATAAAAATTACTGAATATTGAAAACAATATTTTCTGTGAAATAAAATAAGTTTGAAGCCAATATTTTGAATTTTTGAAAAGCTATTTGAGCCGAAAGTAAATTTTTACCAAGTTTTAGTACTGTTTTTTTAGAGTTTTATTTTTTGTAAAAAAAAATGTCCATTCGATTTTTTTTCAAACTTTAACTGAACAACAATATTTTTTGAAAGATAAAAGTAAACTAAAACCAATATCTCAAAGTTTTGAAAAGAAATTTGAGTCGAAAATCAATTTTTACCAACTTTTATAAATTTTTTTTAGGTTTTTATTTTTTGTAAAAAAATTGTCAATTCGATTTTTCTCAACATTTTTCGAAATTATAAGATAAAATAAGCTTGAAGCCTAAATTTTAAGCTTTTGAAAAGATATTTGAATCGATATTCAATTTTTACGAACTTTGAGTAATGTTTTTTTTTAGATTTGTATTTTTTATAAAAAAAACTGTCAATTAGATTTTTCTCAAAATTTTATCAGATGTCAAAAACATTATTCTTCGTTGCACAAAATTGTTTTAGAGACGAAATCATATTTCAGTCGTAAAATTTTGGAGGTGACAAATTTTTTGTTCAGTTTTATTGATTTTAAAAAAAACCGTCATATTGATTTTTTTCAAAAAATATACCTGTTTGGTATCACGTTACAATATATTATATAAAATTCAATTCAAGTCTTTAGCGTTTTTGGTTCGTAAGATATTTAGGGTTAACCAAATTTTTCACCTTTTTTTCAAACTGCTATGGTAAAAAAACCACTCACGCAATTTTCTTAAGAGTCCTTTCTGCATCTTTCTGCCTTATTATCTGTATAACAAAATTTATTTGAAGTTGATATCTCTTCTGGTTCTTGAGCTATGGAGGACGAAAAAAACGTCGCGAACGTACGGACGTACGAACGTAGGTAAACACGCACGCACAGACATCTTTCTAAAAATCTTTTATTTCGAAACTAGGCACCTTGAAACGTTGAGAAATGTCAAAATTTTCAATTTGACAAATCGGACCCATTACAATAACTTCCTATGGGAAGTTAATAAAGCTCATGTGAAAGAAAAGTCAAAAATATTCGCAGTTCGTAGCTCATGTGCAAGACGCTTCTGGGTTGAAAATCGGAGTAAGTTCTTTTCCCACATGAGTGGGATCTTATCATTGTCGTATTGAGAAGTTTATTTGTACTCAACATAGTTTAACAAAAAGAAGCAGAGAGCCTGGGACCTGTTTCACCAAACACTTTTCACTTTGAAAATTATGTTTTTTTTTTTCAAACGCAAACGCTATTTACAACGATGATGCATAAGCGTCTTGTTAGTTGGATTAAGACTGAAAACTTGCTGAGGGAATTTTCCAAGTTATTCAGCAACAGATAACATTTTTATGTTCAGGAGCTTGGCAGATAATTTCTTAAAACCAAAGGAAAGAATTGTTTGTATTTTGTATCGATTTTAAAGCAGCTTTTGAAACAATCAATCGAGGTGCACTATTCTATAGATGTATAGTCTTGGGTTATCATTGAAGTTTGGTCGTGTTTTGCACCCATATAAAGAAACCAGGGAGGAAGTATGGACAGGTGAATAACTCGCTGACTGGTTTGAAATATCGTGGGAAGGCTACATTAAGCCGTACGACCTTTTATAAAAAAGGAAAAATTGGTTAAGCCGAAAAGTGCTATCAAAATTACAGGGAAACAATTCTTCATGAACATGTGTATAGCGCATAGTATAACAAGTTTAAAATCTTTAAAGCAGTAGATTAAAGTAATTCGGTTGGAAAACTCCAAACACACTCTATAAAAAGAATATTTCATCTGCCGCAAAATACGCCAAACTACGTCATAATGCTAGAAACGGGTCTATCTATTTTAATTATAAAAACGTTGAAGTCACAATCAACCTTCACGGGTAGTGAAAAGAGTGGCCAAAAAAGCGATACTAGATCGAAATAGTTGGTACCAAGAATGGAAAGATCTTGCTGAGATATGTCACATTAATTTTTATTTACCCATCGAGGATTTATCAGCCGCTAAAAACATATTGTATGAAATCATTTTAAAGGTTGGTGAAAAATTTAGAACTGAATATATTGCTGAAGCATCTTATTCCTTGAACAGAACAACCTATAGCAGACTGAAACATAAATTTGCTGAAAGCAACTATTTTTAGGAATAAAATAAAGTTCATGTGATCTCTATGATGGTCATTTCACACAGGCCTGATTTACTCGTAAAGTGTAATCTGTCCAACCTATCATTAAGAGAGGTTACTGTCCACTTCTTCGGAAAATTACCCAATTTTAGGGAAATCAGAAGGGATGTTATTAAAATGGACTTTTTATGGGAAGATTAAATTACAAAGTTTATTGAATGAAATGAATATTATAAAATTTTACGAGTCTTGAAAAAAATGCGCTTAGAACTGCTTTAATTCACGAAGATTTCTGGTTTTGTTCCTATTCAATCCTTTAAAATTATGTGTTATTGTTCATGAACTTTATATTGTTAAAAAATTAAACATTTAAAAGTAATTATACTGAGGGCTTGTTACATTCATTGTGTTTTATTTTCAATCCGGATTTGCGGATTGTAAACATTTTTGTTATATAATGTATCTATAAAATCTGTACGTATCTAACAAATGCAAACCAGCAAAGAGGCAATTATTGAATTGAAAAGTATCTTATTTGCAAGATACGTTCCACCAAACTCAAGTTTTGCAAAGTTCAAAGTTTTTTTGGAAAGTGAAACGGTTTAGTATTTTTCAAAGTATTTGCTCTTCTGATTCGCCAGCAAGAAACTTTACAAATCATAATCATATATGAATATTGAAAAAGCTTTTAAGAAATTTGTATTTACATTTTGAAAAGTTTTCGAAAACTAATAAAAAGTTAAATGAACTGTTTTCGAAATAAAGAAGTAAATAATAGTTAACAATACAATGGACATAGGCCATTTTTTAATTTGACGAATTTACCAAAGAACACGAATTTTAAATTTCAAACATGTCTGATTTTGTGGAGGCTTTATTTATCGACATCATTGCCATCTTTCAATGGAATTTGACAGTTTATAGCAAAAAAACGTTTCTTTTAAAAGGCTGCTGAAAATAAAACGCAGAAGTTAAAAAAAGTGACCAAAGAGTATTGAAACAAAGAATTAACTTCGAAATCGGAAATGATTTTTCGACAAGAAAGAACCTTCAAGTAACGAAAAGTATCATTGAATTTGTGTTGTCTAAATAAAATAAACTGCAATTCAGTATCCAAAGAAATATGTGTTTAGGTCCCTCGCAACAACTTTGTGTACTCTACATTGAGCTAAAAACGAAGACCAATATCACAATGTTGCACAGAAAAAGCTAAGAAACTGTAGTTTATCTAATGATGAAATTCCCTTTTTATTTATTTTTTACAAATTCCAAGACGGCTACCTTTTTATTATTTTTGTTTGATCGACTTATTTAGCGTTATCTTTTAAAACGTATATTTGATCTTAATGAAAACTATGTAAGATTTACTTTGCAACTTTTCAAAGTAGGAAACAAATTTTAAAGTTATATTTTAAATTGGTAAAAAAAACTTTCACTTTTCAAATAGAGTCTAAAAAATTGAAAATTTTGTGAAACACTTTGCAGTCTTACGTTGCACAATGTTGTTTTCTTGTTTGGTGAAATAGGCCCCTGGTCTCAGTAACTTTTGTTACAAAAGTAAGTGAAAAATAATGAAAAAACCTTGAGACAGAAATTAGAAATAAATGTTTACTTTCAAGGAATGCTCATCAGTTTACCCTTAACCCAATTTCGAAGCTACTGTTAAGTACAGAGATTCTGAAGTGAAGTGTGGCTTCACAAATGTTGATTTTTTATAAGACTTAATATTTCCCACTCATTAAAATGTGTAGACATTCAACCAAATCAATGTGGATTGTTCATCCTAACACCCATCCCTAATATCCCGCACTTTGTAATCATCACAAGGGTGTTTATAACCCCTAGAGTGCGTGCACATTATAAAAACTTCTTTTTTTTTAAGAATACCGTCTTACGAGCAACGCACGTTAGTCATAATTTAAGAAAATAAATCTCGATGTTACCAGAATGATTATCACAAAACCTAGGTTAAATATCGATAAGCCTTACGTTAAGCAAATATAATATTGATTTCATGTCCTTACAAATCAAATCCTTATATCCATTTGATTTGATTTAAACAAATACTTATCTATATTCAATATTTATAAAACTCATTATCTACTCACATAAAGATTTTTAATCTGGTTTTCTAATCAATGGAGCAAACACTATATTCCACTATAAAATTGTTATTATAATAAGAGAAGTAAGTTACTATATTAGAGAAAGAATAACTAAAACACTTAATAAGACTGTCATGCGACTACCTATAAAATTATACGTAACGTATATTTTTTTAATGCAATTTTATTACACTTTAAATAGAAATAGGAAGTATAGAAAACAAAGTAACTAAAGAATAAATTAATTTAGAAATGCATTCAATATTTTTAAGAAATACAATTTATTTGTTTCTTTTAAAAATTAATTCATTGAATTTTCAAAAGATTTTATTAACTTTTCGTTTTTAATATAAAGTCATACATTTTAATCTAAAAGAAGCTATTCGTAATGTTTTGATTAACTGCAAAAGTTGTATTTGGTTATATCGTCGAAGGAAGCTGGAAAATGTGTAACTTCTGTGTGGAGATTTTAAAGTTCATAAAAACAGTTTTATAACACTATTTGCAATGCTTCACAGTCTTCTCATCAAATTTCAACCAAACAAAATTCACTAACTCAGTTTAATGTTAAATAGTAATTATGAATATAAAGTTTGAGAAATGAGGTATTTGAAAACATGAAGTTGCTCAAGCTTCAAGTTTCAACGAAGATTATTCACAGTAAAAAATATAACTCATTATGCAAAACAAGGAAATGTGCATACGAATCATTGAGGTAAGCTATAATAGCCAAGAACAATCTAATGGATGCAAAATAAGTTTAATACGGATTTTTTTCTCAATTTAAATATTTTAAACTATAATTTTAGCTATTGACAAGTTGTATGGATAGTAACACTACGTGCTATCAAAATTGACAAACAAATTCCCTTAACAGTTTTGAACTATCTTTTGTTGAACCAAAATTAGATGTTAGCGTTTATAACTTAAGAACATCTACACACAATTGGATGATCTTTTATTTGTTTGATTCGTCTATACCCCGAATAACGTTTTATCAACACATCGGAAAAATTATAGACAAAGATTATAAAAAATGTAAACTTTAAAATAAATCAGATTTCAATCAGTTATCGTTCAAAAAATCACATTTCCGGTGGGCGTACCTATGTATGTTTAAATTTCAAGACGTTTATGATTTGTTTAGAAAAAAGCTTGTGAGAAGATGTTATCTTTTGACATTTGACAAGAAAAAAACATCACTATTACTGCAAATAGAAAGATACATCATTCAACAAAGCAATGTAACTGTTAAAGTTCACTTCAAAAATGTCAACTCGTTTGACCTTTTATTGAAAGGGATAGATTGATAGAGAAGCTTCATAGCGATTATGTAAGAGCCATTTTGTCGCATTGAGAAAAAAGATTAGGTCTCTTATCTAGGTCTCTAATCTAATAAAGATACCTCATCGAGTTCTTGAAAGAATGCTTTTCCAAAGCATTTTATTCTGGTGTTTGCCAAAGCAGGACATTTGCAGAGAAAATGGATTATGGTTTCACTTTCTCTTTGGTCACTACAGCTGCGGCAAAAGGTGTTGTAAGAGATACCCAACTTCTCTGCATGAACTCCTATAGGCCAATGTCCGGTACATACCGCAACAATCCTGGCTATGTCTTGCCTTGGCCTGCATAGAAGATCATTTGTACGGGTTATGTTATAGGTGAGCCATATCTTCCTAGATATAATGCAGTTGAGTAAATTGCTCCACCTTCGGTTTGATTCAGTTTGGTAGATAGAAAAGATTGTACCCTTCATAGCACCAAGAGGAATGTTAACCATTTCCGCAAGTGAGCTATGAAAGGCCGATCCTTGCCTGGCTAGCTCGTCAGCCCGTTCATTTCCCACGATACCACTATGGCCCGGAACCCAGATCAGGGTGACACCAAGGTTAATATTCAGGTTCGCAAGCTCATCGCGACATTGCTGGACCAATTTAGATGAGGATATGGCCGAGTTAATGGCTTTGACAGCTGCTGACTGTCTGTAAAGATATCCACATTTTGGTTTTGGTTTAGGTTTTGTTTAAGTATCTTACATGCCTCCCTTATTGCCAGCAGTTCAGCCTGAAAAACGCTAGCAAAGTCAGGAAGCCTAAGGGATTTGGCTACATTTAGGAACTCAGAAAAGATCCCAGAACCGACTCCGCACTCCATCTTTGAGCCGTCAGTAAAGATGGTTGTGTCGAAACCTATCGACACGATGTCATCCTCCCAATCTTCTCTGGATTTGAAAATAACCTTAAAACCCGTACTAAGGTTCAAAGTGGGAATGCAGTAGTCAGTGTCTACCGAGATAATATATGAGGGAATTTATTTCGTAGTGTTGCTGTGACCATAAGGTTTTGGCAACCAGCTATTTGATTCCTTCAGCCTAATAGCGCTGCAGGAAACTATGTATTTAATAAAAAGGTCGATTGGTAGAAGATCCAAAATAACGTTTGGTGCCTACGCAAGCTGTTCTCTGAACCTTCTTTAGCTTATTAATGTTATAGGGTTTGCTAAGAGCAGGCCACCACACAATCGAACCATATGTTAAGATAGGGCGACTACGGCTGTGTACGTCCATAAAATCATCTTCGACTGAAGTCCCCACTTTTTGCGGTTAGTTTTGCTGCAGGCGTAGAAGGCAACACAGGCCTTCTTAACCCGTACTTCAATATTTAGTTTCTAGTTTAGTTTAGGGTCGAGTATAACTCCCAAATGTTTTGCACTGGAAGACAATGATAGGATTTGACCATTGAGTCGAGGTAGTGTGAAGGGAGGTACTTTAGTTTTAGTGGTAAAGAGCAACAGTTCAGTTTTACTTTGGTTCACTCCTAGTCCACAACTCGTGGCCCAGTTGCTAACTTTCTTCAAAGCTGACTCCGTGATTTCACTAATCACAGAGGTGTACTTTCCTGACACCAATAGCACCAAATCATCCGCGTAGGCTACCGCCTTCACTCCACATCTCTCTAATTTAACGAGAATTGTATCCATGACCAGAAGCCATAGAAGAGGCGAAAAAACACCACCCTGGGGTGTTTTCCTACTCACGTATTTTGTTGCGATTGTATTGCCCAGAGAGGCTCGAATCTTTTTACCACTGAGCATGGAAATAATCCATTCTCGAATGAAGTCTTCTACACCGAACTTAACGAGCGATTCTTTTATGGATTCTGTAAGGAAGTTGTTAAAAGCACTTTCTATGTCTAGGAAGGTGGCAAGAGTAAATTCTTTATAATGGATTGTTTGTTCTACAGTACGCACTACCTCATGGAGGGCATTCTCCGTAGATTTGCCCTTAAGATAAGCTTGCTGAGAGCTTTCGAGAGATCGTCCAACTAGGATTTCTCTAATATGGTAATCAAGAATGCGATCCAAGGTTTTAAGCACAAAAGATGTTAAGCTTATTGGTCTGAAATCCTTCGCGGATTCGTGACTTCGCCTACCCACTTTCGGGATAAAAACTACTTTGACCTGTCTCCACGACATTGGCACATGTTTGAGAAGGAGACATCCTTTCAAAATTACATAGTATTTGCATAAATACTTAGGTCTTAAGGTTTTTTAAGTTTATATTGAGTGGTTTATATACGGTTCTTAAATTGGCGCGGGTAGATTTTGATGTCCCATAGCTGCCATTTTTTTTGGTGGCATCTGTCAAATATTTTGTTTATTATTCAGTTATTTATGCCAAATCATTATGGTAAGTTACACGATTGAACATGATAAAACTTTGTTATTAAATGAGTGTTCGTCAACGCAAACGTTGCGTAAAATTGTGCCCATTTTACGGTAGACAGTCGACTCTTCAACGTATGGTGGCCAAATTTGAGACGACTGATTCAATGAACAATCAACAAATACTATTACGTTCAAGGAATGCAAGATCGGCCAAAAACATCGCCCCAGTCCGTGAAAGAATACAGCAGAACCCGAGGCAGTCTATTCTTCACCGTTCACGAGAACTCGGCCTTTCGCAGACTTCAAATTGGCGAATGTTGCATTGGGACTTAGGCCTACACGCGTACAAGATCCAACTGACCCAGGAGCTTAAAGTTTATGACTATAGACAATGCCGCCGTATTTTCGCTGACTGGGCTTCAAATCGTTTGGGAGAGGACCTCAATCCTGGTCGAAAAATCATATTTAGTGACGAGGCGCATTTTTGGATGAATGGCTGTGTTAACAAACGAAATTGCCGTATATGGGACGAAACTAACCAGGTGGTAATGCATCCTCAAAAAGTTACCGTTTGATGTGGATTTTGGGCCGGCGAAGTAATTGGTTCGTACTTTTTTGAAAACGACGTTAGTGAGGCGGTACCGTCAACCGCGAGCGCTAAATCTAACGATGGTACGATGAACCATATAGACCTAGGCGACATGTGGCTTGAGCAACACGGCCGGCGCTTCGTGCCACACAGCAAACTCTACGACATCGACACACAACATTTACCCACCCTTATTGAAAAACCCTATATATGGTCTATCTACCATACAAAATTTCGGGCCCGTAGGAAACAGATGGATTTTTAAAACGCCCCACTATCTTCAATGTATAAATTTTTGGTGCTATTTTTGGACTGGTGATGAAATTGTACTTGAACCTTACTTTTATGGACTGGATTCTAACCCTGGCTTTAAAGATTTTGTTAGATCAAAAAAGAAAGATACTAATGCGGGTAATATTTATTTTCAACGAAACGGAACATTTTCCTGACCGTGTCATTTCACAAAGAACTGATCAGAATTGGTAACGGAAAATGTTATTAAAAATAGTTAGAAATTTTACCATATACCATAACCCCCAAATCATAAAATATCATAAAGCCCAAAATTGATCACAAATTCCAATAAGTTGTCATTTTGGATGGAAGAATTCTCAATTTGACATTCATTTTAAGTCATTAGGACGATTATGATTTCCATCGTTTCTTAAGTCTTATCACCTATCGACACAACCTTAATCATAAAAAGTCCAAAAAGAAAAACGTCATCACTAAGAAAACTTCACAAGGGCCAAATAAAATGTGTTTTTACCCAAACCAACTTTCAATGTCATAACGGCTAAAATAAATTCAGTAGCGCTCTGAAAAGTGCATAAACAGTGAGGTGTGCATCTGAGGCGTGTTTCCACATACATATAATAAAATGTAAAATTCAAAACTCGAAATGTCGTATTGCCCATCAACAAAAAATTTGTCAGAATGCCCAAATTTTAAAACGCAAACGAACAAATTTTTGGGCGATAAAGCCAATTTTTGGGGATAAGACCTTTTTAAATATCTTGTCGTTATCTTGGCAATAAAAATAAGCGCTTCTTTTTATTTATAACTTCATAAAATACAAAAAAGATTTAACGCTCAAAAGTTCAGTAATATTGCCCAACTCGACAACAAAATGTTATTAAAATTGTTTTGGGCGCTAAGACATTTTACATTTCTGTGGCATGGTTTTAGCCTCTAAAAGTATTAAGTGCTGCCACAGTAACTTTGACTCACCTTTTTCGTCGCAATAAAATTTTAAAAGTACTGGCGTTCTTAATATAAAAGTAAAACCTTTAATAGGCTTCCCCGTTTGTTGATAATGACAGGACCAAGAAAATATAATAGTAATAATTTTGCTACACATTCGTTACAAATTTAACTTCCTCAAGATTGTAATAAATTCAAATTAAATTGAATGAAGTACAAAAATTATGTTTATCTTTTTTTTCAAGTTTCACCAACATGTTTTAATCTATTGTCTTAATATTGTCTACAGATATACATAGACATATAGATACTTTATATTGTATTTTTTCATAAAAATGTATTTGATGTATTTGGAAATTCTTATTTTTTAAATTAAGTATGTATGAGCGTATTAGCAAAAGAATTCATTTACGAATTACTGCACCACAAAAAATGTGTATGACTCAATATTCAACAAATCGAAAAAACGTCATTGTTTTTAATTTTTAACAAAATCTATTTAATTATTAAATATTAAAATAAATGTGATTGAATTTTATTTCTATTTCATCATATTTCAAAACGTAATTTATCATTATATGGAAAATTTTAATTAAATTCTTAATAGAATGCATTCAAAATCGATTATATTCTTCTGTTACTCTGATTCTTGCAAAATTCGTTTTATAGATAAAACGCTAGAAAAGTTATAGGTATTTAAAGATATATGTTTTAAGATATTGAATTACTGCCTATGAAAGAAAAAAACACCAAGAGCTCGTTTTACGGTTACACATTACAAAATGCAAAAAAATTGCTAAAACTTTTATTATGATGGAATTAATGATTTTTATTGTATATATTTAGTAAAATTAGTAAATCAAGAAAAACAACACAGTTAAAAGATGTTTTACAAAAATTATGTATTCCGAAACCCATTTAAGAAAATTATTATAATATTGTTTAACAGCACTGTTAGGAAGAGAGTCATTTCATATATAATTTTTAATTTTTTTATTACGTATCTTTTCACATCAACTTAATTTATGTTAGTTGGAAAAAATAAATTTAAAAAAAATTAATTAAAAGAAAAAACAAAAGGAAATAATACTACGTTGCAATATTAAACACAGAAATAGATTAATATTTTTGGGCACCGTTCCTTTTTATTCTTCGCAAGGAGCAATAGTATAGCATTACGGCTCTAACGTTTCGCCAACCCTGAACACCCTTGGTGTAGGAAGAGGTACTAGGACGATGAGAACTGGGTGGGTTCTCATTGGCTGCATTGGAATTGGCGTTGGCGTTGACGTTGGTCTTGCTATTGATGTTGGTTTCGGAGTAATAGTGTTGGAAGTGAGGCTCTTGGTTAAGCCTGTCTCTTTCTGTGGAGGCAGGCCTTGAGTTTCGGATAGCATTTATTTTCTGAGCATCTGTGTGTCGTTTAACTGAATTGTAATTGATTGTGTCATTAGCTTGGGAACATGTAGATGATGAGGGTGAACCTAGTGTCTTAACCGGTGGTTGACGGTGATTTGACTTACGCAATTTTCTTTTCCTAAATACAATTATTATATAGGTATATAAAATATGTATATATGTATATATAGATATGTATTCAACAAAGGCATAAATATTATACAAAAATATTTGGCTAATAATTTTTATTAAGTACTTAAAACTTAAAAATATTATAAAATATGATGTAGAATTTTATGAATTATGCGTTTTTTTTAAATGTAAATATTTACAAAAAAGGATTTGTCAATTGTTTTTTCTTTTAACCCCTTTAAACTTTTCAACTATATTTTCTTCTATTTATTTTTGTTTTTTTTTTTTGTTTGTTGGTTTTAAAGTATATTTACAATTTATCAATGAACAATTCAATTCTTACCTCTGGCACGGACTTTTATTGTCGGATGAAATGAGAGTGTTGCTGCTGTCGTTATCTTCTTTGGGGGGAGAACTTTCGGTTGTGTTTAGCTCGTTAGGAGAGCCGACTGTAAAAGTTGGACTGACATTATCTTCAATAGCGCTGTCATCTCTATTTGAATCACACTGTGAAGTCTTCATCTGAAAAATAAATACTTAAATTATATATCAATTGAATACAAATGAAATCTTATTCAGTTGAGATTTAAAAATGTCTACAAAATTTCGAATAATTTATTATAATTAACATGATACAAATAAACACACAAATTAAAAAAAGAAAACAAGACGTTTCCAGATTATTTTATTTACATTAGCGTGTCCAAAATAAGTCGACCTATAGTTATATCGTTTACAAACAATAAACATACTGGACTATACATTGAGAAGAAATATAATTGAATTCACATGCATTTCTGAGAGAATGATGAGACTAATAACTTTTTATTTCTCTTGTAATAGCTCGAGTTTTTAGCTTACTTTGGAAATTTAATTCAAAATGTTTTTATATAGGTCAAAATTTCATATCACAAATCGTTTAAATAAATTCATGCACAAAAACTAAAAATAACAACTAAGTCTACAAATTCGTAAATTCTATAAAATATGTTTTTTTTTTGTAAATCATCCCATCCATTATATACTATAGGCATAAAGGGTAGGCTTGAAAAATGCTCAATTGAAAGTACATATAAATTTATATACATAAATATAGACACACAAAGTAATTCGGTAGGATGTGTAAGTTTACTGTACACATGAGATATTTTATTGTAAACGGTGATTTCTTAAGAGCTTGAGAACTTTAAAAAAAAAAAAAAACGCATAAAATTTGCAAAATCTCATCGATTCTTTATTTGAAACGTTAGATTGGTCTATGACATTTACTTTTTGAAGATAATTTCATTTAAATGTTGACCGCGGCTGCGTCTTAGGTGGTCCATTCGGAAAGTCCAATTTTGGGTAACTTTTTCGAGCATTTCGGCCGGAATAGCCCGATTTTCTTCGGAAATGTAGTCTTCCAAAGCTGGAATAGTTGCTGGCTTATTTGTGTAGACTTTAGACTTGACGTAGACTCACAGAAAATAGTCTAAAGGTGTCAAATCACATGATCTTGGTGGCCAACTTACCGGTCTATTCCTTGAGATGAATTGTTCTCCGAAGTTTTCCCTCAAAATGGCCATAGAATCGCGAGCTGTGTGGAATGTAGCGCCATCTTGTTGAAACCACATGTCAACCAAGTTCAGTTCTTCCATTTTTGGCAACAAAAAGTTTGTTAGCATTGAAAGATAGCGATCGCCATTCACCGTAACGTTGCGTCCAACAGCATCTTTGAAAAAATACGGTCCAATGATTCCACCAGCGTACAAACCACACCAAACAGTGCATTTTTCGGGATGCATGGGCAGTTCTTGAACGGCTTCTGGTTGCTCTTCACTCCAAATGCGGCAATTTTGCTTATTTACGTAGCCATTCAACCAGAAATGAGCCTCATCCCTGAACAAAATTTGTCGATAAAAAAGCGGATTTTCTGCCAACTTTTCTAGGGCCCATTCACTGAAAATTCGACGTTGTGGCAGATCGTTCGGCTTCAGTTCTTGCACGAGCTGTATTTTATACGGTTTTACACCAAGATCTTTGCGTAAAATCTTCCATGTGGTCGAATAACACAAACCCAATTGCTGCGAACGGCGACGAATCGACATTTCACGGTCTTCAGCAACACTCTCAGAAACAGACGCAATATTCTCTTTTGTACGCACTGTACGCATTCGTGTGGTTGGTTTAATGTCCAATAAAGTAAACTGAGTGCGAAACTTGGTCACAATCGCATTAATTGTTTGCTCACTTGGTCGATTATGTAGACCATAAATCGGACGTAATGCGCGAAACACATTTCGAACCGAACACTGATTTTGGTAATAAAATTCAATGATTTGCAAGCGTTGCTCGTTAGTAAGTCTATTCATGATGAAATGTCAAAGCATACTGAGCATCTTTCTCTTTGACACCATGTCTGAAATCCCGCGTGATCTGTCAAATACTAATGCATGAAAATCCTAACCTCAAAAAAATCACCCTTTATAAGGTTTCATTAAAACCCATTCAGTAGTTGCCGCATCAAAGATCAACTAACCTCCATTCATACATCTTTCATCTTTAAAATATATATTAAGATCTAATTTTTAATATAGAAATAAACCAATAAATTATATTTTAGTTATGTCAAATTTAATTCAATACCAAAATTGACACTAAGGTGCATTCGCATCAAAATTTCAAAACAACATGGTAAACTTCGACAATTGCAGCGACTTTGACTTTTAACCAAAAGCGGATCCAGACTTTTAATCAGGGGGGGTCAACAAACTTTGAGTACCACTTGAAAATTTTCTGTAAAGGAGTATGACAAAATTTAAATAACATAATGTGCATCTTAACCTTATATTTATATATTTCTAAGGCCAAAGTTACAATTTCAGTTTTTAGATTATTTTAAAACACAGCTTGGACGACTCCCTACATTATGATACCATTTAAATATTCCAACATTTTTTCTAAATATGCTATATTTAAGAACTAATATTTAAGAATGTTTGTGCATTTAAAGTAGAAATATTAGAAATTCTCCTGAAACGTATCTTTTTTGTAAAAACAATTTATTCTGCCCTTGTTGCCATTGAGAAGAGTGCCACATGAATATTAATGTAAAGAGCCAAAAATTTGATCTGAATATTATGAATTGTTTGGTTTTTTGACTTATTTTTTTCGGACTCCATTATTTATGTAAGTTGGAAAGAAACATTAGTAAGGCACTCAAAAAATACACGTTTCTTCAGTTCTTGAGAAATTCACACCTATTTTTATTAAACTGTTAGATATGAAACGTTTAATATGTTTTTCAATTAGCTATTCGTTTAAGGAAAGTGTCACTTTTTTTCTGTTTTAAGTACATTTATATTCTTGAAATTCATGTTTAAATCTCAGTTCTAGAGCATCTGAACATCTTCAAAAAAAAAATGTATTTAAATACTTTCTAAAACGTGATTTGAAACTATAGAAAAATATATTTAAGGCACCATCACTCTGGTTCTTACATCCATCAGATTGGAACGTTGAAATGAGCCGAGTGGAGTGATTTAATCACTATTCAATAAATTCAAATATTTTCCCAAAACAGAGTTTTCAAAATAAGGGTTTATTTTGATATGTATTAAAAAAAAACGAATAATATATCAGTAAAGTGAAATTTGACAAAAAAAAAGAGGTGAACATCGAAATGAGGTGCCTTAAATATTATGTATAAAGTCTCATAAAATTTCTTGTCTTCGTCGCGAGTTATGAATCGCCAAAAGTAGCGAAAATAGATTTTCGTTATTATCTCCATTCCTGAAGGTACCAAGGAGCTAACATCCATAGCCAAAATAATAAGCATACAATTCGCTTGCATTTTTCCAACAATCAATTTCGTAAGTTAAAGAGTTAACGAATCCAATTACAAACATTAAAAAAAATGATTTAAATCAAAGTAAAGGGTCCGCCATCTAACTTTTTTTTCAAATAGTGCTTATTTTATGAATGGTATCACTTAGCTCATATAAATAATTGTATCCTTCCACTGAACGAATATGGTTGTGTATACTCTTGAACAACGCTTAGAAAAGATGCCTATTTTGCTAAAAGTCAATAATGTTTTCAGATGAAGCTCAATTTGAACTTGGCGGGTATGTAAACAAGCAAAATTGTCGCATTTAGGGCACAAAAAACAAACACGCATACATTGAAAAGCCGATACACCCAAAACGAGTCACTGTTTGGTGCGGATTTTGATCCAGAGGTATAATTGGGCCATTTTTCGAAAATGAACAAGGAGTGGCCGGTACAGTCAATGGCGATCGTTATCTCGATGTTTAGCGCCCTGTCTTTGAAGATCGCATTATAAGCTGCAGAGCAGATGCCGTAAAAGATAAGTGTTAATGTGCTTAAAAATTGAACCGATCGTGTAGGCTACTGTATGGCCAGCCGAGTCAGCCATTTGAATGAATTTATTTTTCATTATTAACCGGAAGGATTGTACTTTCAAATAAAAAGAAATTTTAAAAAATATTCAGTAGTTTATTTTTATAGCATTTTCAAAAAAAAATAATTTGGCGGACCCTAACAGATGTTCCTGGAACTTGCAATTTTTTAATATAGAATTAATATACAATAGAATTAATTTTTCATTAAAATGTGTAAGCTTACCTTGTTATCGAATCATAACATTGTCTATTATCAAATACAATAATTGCATGGGCACGATTTAGAATACTAGAAATGGGGCTGGGTGCTTTAAATGGGTCTTTTATAGTCCATTACAAATGAGTTGTCATTACCTCAAGACGAATTACTTAAACGATGTTTTAAAAAATTGGAAGAATAGATGTGGTTGTTGAAAATAATGGATTTAAATGGACATTTAAGGTATTCAGGATTTCGTTTTTGATCACCCCCCCCCACTTCTGGGGTTCTAAAATCATATCTCAACCATTCTCGGTTTTAAAAATATAAATAGTTTATATGCTGGAGCGATGCTGTTCTTTTTAGAGGAAGATTATGCAATACGTTATTTTTCACTCCTTTTGATCTGGTTGTAATTTACAAAAAGTTCATTCGTCCAAAACTTGAATATAACTCGCATACGAGTATTTGGGTAGGTGCCCCATAAATGAGTTTAAGCCTTTTGGATAGGATCGAAAAATGAGCTTTGAAAATGATAGGCGAAACAATTGCATTACTTAAACGCAGGCACAATGTTACCTTCCGTTGTTTTATCGATATTTTTACAAAAAATGTTCCGCTGAATTATGAAGTTATCCCCCCCCCCCCTTAAACAATTCAGCCTTAATACTCGCACTTCCAGGAATGTTTATCTGTTTACCCTTGAGATCAAATTCAAAGTAAGTGTTACGGGTAGGAATTCTTTTTTAACCGAACACCGAGAATGGCTAATATTTTACTCAAGACTGTTTTTTCCATTTTGATGTTTAAAACTTTCAGTACTGTCTCAAATCTTCTCTTAGTCCTTTAATATTTTGCTTTGCCCAACGCTTGTTTAAATATAAACATATGAGGGTTAATAACCCCTTGAGCATCTGTAAACTCACAAAAAGCTCACACATTTCGAAGGCAAATTGTTTTTTTTTTTTGTTACGAATTTTAACTTTTCCAAGGAACAGTTTAATAGAGGTGTTGAGCATTGCATTCCTTTTGCCCTCTATCTTTAAAAATGTGTTAACACCATTGGACCTATAGAAACGGAGATAACCACGAAAAGCGGCTTTCGTGATTTTTGGCGCGCCATGACTTACACGAGATTTTATGAAACTTTTTACACAATGTTTAGGATACCAAAAGGAAGGTTTAAACAAATTTCCAGCTCACTATCTTTCATTACGAGGTAAAATCCTTACTTTCCTGGACTAATGGCTCAAAATCACCAAGATTGAAAATTTCAAAATTGATTTTATAATTTTTAGCTTATACTGTTTTAAAATTTGTATATTAATAAACTTTGACAAAGCAATGCAAAGAATTCTATACTTTATTAGAAATAATTTTTAGTATTAAATATTTTATAGAAACCATCAATTCGGGAACGTTTTTCTAAGTTTGATAAAATCAACAAGAACAAAACAAACCACATAATTTAAGCTTTGATTCTTCTATAAGGAAGATACGTCAAATCATGTCCGGGAACGTTGCCGAAATGACCGTTCACGAAATGACGATTTCAAATAAGAGCGCCCTATGATTATACGGCGGCCATCTTAAAGGCGATCTGACTTTGTTAATAGGAACATATTTGAGGTTTATTTGATATTTCGAGTCGTAAAAAAGAATTTCTTCAATAATTAAATGTAATAAATTCGTTCACGGAATGACGGACTATTGATGGGTACTCAACATTTAGATATAATTTATTTGACGAAAAATACTCTGACAGTTGGCTTTGTTATTGTTCCCTTCCTCGATTGACGTTTGACACCGAATGATTGGATTTACTTAAAATTATTTTTGATTGATTATCGACATGTTTACCGTGGTATTGGACAAAATATTTTTGCAATTTTCTTGTTAAAAATAAATAATCTTTTAGTATCCTCTGCACGTTGTCAAGATGGAGATCAGCTAAGGTCAGGTTGAAGTGCTGAAGTTTCCTACTCCTTAATAGTAGCAAGCATTAGTAATGCAATTTGACCATAGATACCGGGTCCCTAATTTCAGAGGTGGTGTGAGCGTCTTACATAAACCGTGCCGAAGAATGAAAGGCTGGGGGGCAAAACCAGTCGCTAACGAGCTCATTCGGATGCCTTGGCAGGGTCCGTCTTATCTTCTGCCTTACCCCGGTATATCGGCTCTGCCGGGGCTGACCTCTTTTTTTCGACCTATTCGTGGGATCAACATTCAAAAACTTTTATAAAATGGACGAACTATGAAGCTTCTCTATAAATCTATCCCTTTCAATCAAAGGTCAAACGAGTTTTTGGTATCAAAACGCCGCACTACAGCTCTAATTGAATATCAGGTTGCCTTGAGATCGCCATTTCTACCTACCTACCTATCCTCTTTAAAACTACGTTTTGTATAAAAAATATGGTGTATTGAGTAATGATCGGGTTTAAATATCTTAAAATTGTCAATTATATTTTGGACTCGTTGTTGAAGATTGTAAATTAGGACCGTTTCTGAAATGATTTTCTATGCGTGTATATTGATTTCATTTAAAATTCACTTTATTAATAAATTATATTGTTTGATGGACACACAAAGCAAGTTAGTTTTAGTATTTTATTAATTTTTTTTTTCAATCAAGTCAAGATTTAAGGCATTAAATTGCTAGCTCGACCACAATATTTTAACATATTATTTGATTTGTCTTTTATAATCCAAAAGTACACTTATTTTCTTAATATGTTTTGTTTTTTATTTGTATGTTTGTCTTCTTACTTATCTTCCTTCGATTTTTTAAAAACTCTCACTTTAGTTAAAAAAAATAGTACAGTATTTATAAAAACAAACAACATTTATAGGAACAAGAAAATAAACAACACATTAAATTAAAATCACAAGGAGCACACTAAAAAAAATTATTACAAAAGCTTAATTTTCAATTATTTCAATTTTAATTTAGCCCGATATGAAACTGAAAAACTGTCTTTTATCATTAATTTGACAGATCAAAAATCTCTGAAATGTAATTTTTCACCAATGTCAATAAATCGTTCCTTTCAACATTGAAGCTATAATATTCTAGTTACTCACATTTAAATCACAATAAGTTTATGTTCTACTTTATCCTTTTTTTAAAGTTATATTCCCATGTACAACAAAGGCTATAAATCGATTATCTCAAACAATAAAAAAAAAAAGAAAAAACAATATTCAGGATGCAAACTATTTTAAACTGACAATTGAAATATTTCAAAACACCAACAATAATAAAATAAATAATGTAAAAGTATTAGCTGTGATATGACTCTTGCCACGTATCACCTTAAATTTAACAAGCATCATCATTATCATCTATGAAAATCCCAAAACTTAAATTCATATACACAAACATAATACTCGAAAACACACACTTTAGGCCATCAATGCCAGAGGCCAGCCGAAAGACTTTGAACGACTTTTTCCGTTTCACAAAGATGGAAATGACAGTTTCATAATAAATAATATAACTAATGGTATTAAACTAAAGTACTTGAGGGAATTTTTTGATTATAACCCAAAGTAAAATAACACAAAAACAAGTCGTCCCTTTTGACTGTGAAACACCTGAACAGTTTTGGCTTTTAACAGAGAGTTCAAAAGTCAAATGTTATTATCCTGGGTAAAACTTTTACCTGCGCGCTGCCAAAAATAACAAAAGAACAAGGATGTTAAAAAAAAAATAAACAGATAAAATAAAAAAAAAATAAAACTCACCCAAAGACCCCAAGTCCCCATGGGTCTGTCTCGATTACAGGGAATTAAGTTATAAAACATCCCATAAACTTGTAACTACATGATGTGATGACAGTGGAGTGTTTTACAAAATAAGTCTGGCATTTACTTTGCATGTTTACTTGAAATAGAATTTAATATAAGAACAAATTTTACACACAAATTTAAATTTATACCGAAACATTTTTATAAAAAAGATGATATTGGGTGTCATTTTTTTAAGTTTATAAACTTTAAAATTAAAAGAAAATTGTGGACTTATTAAATTTGTTCACATTTCAATCTAAAGAAGAGCAAAACAAAGTGAGCCTCAGTAGCTTCAAAAATTAAAATCGTCAAATCAAAAATTAATGCTAGGTTTTTAAGTTTTTTGATAAAAATAGTTTAGTTTGTTTTTTAAATGACATTTCACTTATTTGTGAGTTTGAAATATGTCATGTTTCAATACTATGAATTCCCACTGTCCAATTTGTAGGTTTAATGCAAATAAAATAAATTAGTAAATCAACTTGCCTAACACAAACAAATTAATTTATACACTCACGACAGAACATGCACATAAAATCGAAAGTATCTATCTATCTTTTATATACATACATATGTATCTATCTATCTATCTATCTTTTCTATCTATTTGGATTGGATTTAGATACTCTTACCGTAAAAAAGTTATTTGGCGTTGATGTAGATGCTGCTGATGTACTGCCGTAGTTATGTTGCGAATGATAACTGTTGGATAGAATTTTCTTGTGTGCGGATGCATGTGCGCGATACGCGCTAACACTAAGTTTCATTGTTGTTGAAATAATTTGATTCTGTATTCGAATTCGAAGACATCCAATATTCTTAGATATTATAATTTATGTCGTGCACAGTTCATCGGAATACAAAAATGCTCATTCAATGCATGAAACAAATAAAATTCCTTTTTATTCTTTTTTTGTCTTTGTTTAGTTTTATTTTTTGTATTGGTTCTGGAAACTGGAAATATAGCATGAAAATCAATTGGTTTAAGTTTATGAAATTCCAGAAAGTGTTGTAATTTTATATTTTATAATTTTTGTGTATCAAATCAAAAACAAAAGTAACAAATTTATAAAGAATTTTAAAAGTTCAAAATAATGATTTATGTAACTAGTCTTTCTTTTACCAGCAGTTTAAGAGGAATTATATTCCTTGGATGTTGCTAAAACTAAGTATGCACGGTTGGAAGATATTTCAATATTGGCAGATTTGTCGCAAAACATTTTAACCAGTTTTCTATAAGCCATGTTAAAATACAATTTGTATATGTTAAAAGCGACAGAGCAAAAATGACAGTTAATCGTTTGTACTCGTCTGAACATCGAATTTTATGTATTTTTAAATAATTGGACGATGGTACACTAATTGGATCGGATCAGATGATGTTCTTTCCAAACAACATCATCCAATTTTCAATGGAAAGTAAGTTTTTGAGCGACGTTGATATAGCAGTTTCAGGAAAGCATCTAAAAGAACTCTTACAAAATGCCTTGGACAGACTAATACTTTGGGCTGATCGGTGTGGACTGGGTGTTAACCCACACAAAACCGATCTGGTCTTATTTTCGAGGAGATACAAAATTCCATTTGTCAACCCTTCTTACATTAAAGGAATCCAATTAAAATTCTCAGACGAGGCTAAATACCTAGGTCTTGTCTTAGCCAAAAAACTAAATTGGAAACGCAACGTACAGGAAA
Source organism: Eupeodes corollae (assembly GCF_945859685.1). NCBI lineage: Eukaryota > Metazoa > Arthropoda > Insecta > Diptera > Syrphidae > Eupeodes > Eupeodes corollae. The sequence continues at coordinate 60,611,679 of NC_079148.1, read as the reverse complement.
GAGTAAAAAAAGCTACTGTAGCTCTCTTTTCTTGCAAAAAAGCTATTGGTAATAAATGGGTTTTACAACCCAGAATCACGCATTGGCTGTACACATCGGTAATCAGACCGATTTTAACGTACGGTGTGGCATTATGGTGGACTGCTTTAGAGAAAGGTATAAACAGGGATAAGTTAAATAAAGTCCAACGTTCAGCATGCCTATGTATAAGCGGATCGCTTCGCACGACCCCGTCTGCGGCACTGGACACCTTGCTCTACCTTACACCTCTTGACATATTTTGTAAGCAAATAGCTGCAAGCTCTGCTATTCGCCTCAATGCTTCGTCGCAGTGGACTAAAAACAATTCTAAGGTACTTAGAATCAATTCCAAAGCACACAGACTACACCATCCTCCAACTACAATTCGACAGAAATTTCCAGATTTCTATACCTACCAGATCTTTTTGGGAGGATAGGACATTCTTGGAGGATGAGTCAATCCACTTTTACACAGATGGCTCAAAAACCAAAGAAGGGGTTGGTGGAGGTGTGTACTCTGAACGACTGAAATTAAGTCTCTCATTCCGCCTTCCCAATCATTGTAGCGTGTTCCAGGGCGAACTTTTGGCGATTAAAGAAGTCTTGTCTTGTCAAAGAAAACGTGATATCAACATCTGATATCCGTATTTTCTCTGACAGCCAGGCCGCTATCAAATCTCTGGACTCTGTCTCTACAAACTCTATAACAGTCCATAACTGTCGATCATCTCTAATGGAGATGGCGCAACAGTTTAATATTCACCTTTGCTGGGTGCCGGGCCATAGAGACATTCCAGATAACTGTAAGGCAGATGAACTCGCCAGGAACGGTACAGTACAGCCCATCTTACCACGTTTGGCAAGTACTGGCATACCAATCGCTACTTGTAAACTGCTACTAATGCAAGACGCTGTGAGGAGGGCAGGCACCAGGTGGACCAACATCACCACGTGTCAAGCCACAAAAAACATCTGGCCAACACTGGATTTAAAACGTTCAAGGTGCTTGCTCTCTCTAAGCAGATCGCATATAAGCTCGATAATAGCTGTCACAACCGGACACTGTCTAATAGGAAAGCACGCCACGAGACTAGGCGTATTCTCAAATGACTTTTGCTGAAGCTGTATGGACGAGGAAGAGGAAGAAACGGTTCTTCATCTTTCCTGCACATGCCCTAAAAATAAATAAATCCCATGGACAAACTTTTTCCATAGTTTCGACTTAAGGAAAGAGTGCTTTTCCCACGGGCAATTGTATGTATTGTATGTGGCACTTTCTCGAGTAGGATCTATTGAAAATTAATATGTTTTGTTGCCACCTGCAAATAACATAGCCAACGTAGTATACAGGGAGGCTTTAAGATAAGCATACAATTTTTTTCTTATTTAGTGCGAAGCCAGGACGGGCCGCTAGTATTTTATAAAATTTAATCACACCTTATCAATAACATTCAATTTTTACAAATTATTATTATTTTTTCTTAAGGTTTTTATTTTTTTTCTAAACTATTGAATAGCAGCGTTTGAAAGAGTTCGAAGAGCCTTCACAGTGGAAAACGATTGAGCTTTCTAATTTGAAAGCAATTCCAATATTTAATAATGGATTGTATATAGTATTTTCAAAGTGATGGAAGTAAGTGTAGTGGTTACCGTCCCTTTTGAGGAAGAATATGTACTTCAAGGAAATGACAGCCGAATCAAGCAGGTTACTTGGCGTTCTTAAAGTAGAGACGAAAAACCCGGAGACAAGAATTAGCATCAGCATCAGCAAGCATTTTTAAAGAAGAAGAAGGTGAAATGTATTGGCCAAGCATATAGCAGATAAACAATTTGTATTTCTCAAAACGATATTTTTTAAATTGCTGACAACAACGAGGACCGATCGATCTTCAAATCGATTCTTAATTAACTAACTATACAAAAACTTACCATCTTTTTGATTGATCGATGTGTCATTAAAAACTATACCATTTTTTACTTCGAAAAACGACACTTTTTTCAGAACTACGGCAATAAGTTCATATTTGACACCTTCAATTTAAATAATCTTATGGAATTTTGTTTTCAACTTTTCATTCAGGTGAAATCATCTCAAAAAAAACAGCACGTAACGCCCTTAATTTTTTAATATTTTTGTAAAAAGAGTCTTAAAGTACACACTTTATTATGTCCAAAAAATTTCAAATAAAAAAAAATACCGTAATTCACCTAATTCTTCATGAGATACATTATAAATAAATTGGGTAGCGCAAGAGTCCGTTGTGACACAGGGCCTAGCGACTTACAACTACCAACCATTCCTGCGTGCGAGTACTGTTGTCAGAAATGGAAGGGATCTACAATTTTAGGCCGAATCCGAACGGCTAATTTAAGAATGCAATTTTTCAATACAAGAATTACTCTTGAAGAATTTGTCAATTCCTCGCAAGAGGCAATACCCGTGAAAATTATTTTTTTTTTTAAATTAAGGTGGTACAGGCAGGGATTGAACCCAAGACCCCTTGCATGACATAGCCTCTCAAAATAAAGAACACCCTGATACTGATCTCCAAACAAAATGTATTTCAAGTCGATATCTTTGCTAGTTCTTTTCAGGGTATCCAAAATGTTTAAATTGTGCAAATGGGATGAGTTACAGTAACTTACATGGAAAGTAAATAAATTCTAAAACAAAATTATATGAACACCCCCTTACCTGTCTTTAATTACAATCGTCTTTTATCGCAACGTTTAAAAAATGCTTCACACATAATTAAGTCAAAAGGGCTAATATGTACTTTGCTTTGAAAGAAAATATCTCATTTAGCATTCAAACAAATATTTTTTTTTTTTTTCAAAAACTTGTACTTCTCATATTAGCATTCTTTTTAAATAAGTGAATCTCTCCCTCAATGATTGTCTTTTAAAACGTCGCTTAGCAATGAAACAAGGTACACTTGGGCGCATATCTACTTTTTATTGTAATTGGTCCGATTTGTCGAATTGAAAATTTTGACATTTCTCGACGTTTCAAGGTCCCTAGAGTCGAAATAAAAGATTTTTAGAAAGATGTATTTGCGTGCGTGTGTACGTACTTACGCTTCGTTTTTTCGTCGTCTATATCTCCAGTAGAGATATCGGCTTCAAATAAATTTTGTTATACAGATAATAAAGCAGAAAGATGCTGAAAATTTAGTGGGTGGTTTTTTGAAATTTGAAAAAAGGTGAACATTTTGGTTAACCCTTAATATCTCACGAACCAATAACACTAGAGGCTTGAAAAAAATGTATATTATATACCGTAACGTGATACCAAACAAATATTTTTTTGGGAAAAATCCAATTCGCGGTTTTTTAATAAATCAAAAAAACTAAAAAAAAAATATTTGTCACCTCGAAAATTGTACGAAAATAAATTGAGTTTATCTCCAAAAAAATTTTGTGGAAGGAAGAATAACGTTTTCAATATTTGATAAAATTTTGAGAAAAATCGTATTGAAAGTTTGTTTAAAAAAATTAACAAAAGTTGGTAAAATTTCGATATAAACATTTTTTCAAAAATGTTAGATTATGGGTTCTAACTATAGATTTAACTTATAAGAAATATTGTTTTCAATATTCGATGAAATTTGGAGAAAAATCGAATTGACAATTTTTTTTCAAAAACTAAAATCCTTAAAAAGAACAATACTAAAACATGGTACATATTTACTACCGACTCAAAAAGCTTTTTAAGAATTAAAAATATTGACTTCAAACTTATTTTATCTCACAGAAATTATTGTTTTCGACATTCAATAATTTTTGCATAAGAATCCAAGAGACCAATTTTTCATAAAAAAATAAAATCTACAAAAAATAGTGCGCAAATTTGGTAAAAATTGATGTTCGTTTCTCGATGTCTCGTAAACAATAGAGGATGTTGACTTTAAATTAATTTCATTCATCCAATTTTTATTTTGTTATATAAGAAATAATAACTTTAAGGGAATGCTAATGAAATAGGGAAAAACTTGTTCAAAAATATCGTTAACAAAACTATTTCACTACATCCAAAATTTTGTTGGTAAATTTGAGATGAAAGAATTATTCAACTGACAACTTTTTTAACACAACACGAAAACCTACAAACTTTTGAGCAAGACAAATCGACAGATGTACAAGTAACCTCTCTCGAAGTTCTCTGCCGCCAACACAATGAATCGAAAACCAGTAGCAACATTGACAAAATGCAATCAGAGAAGCCGCCTCTGATGTGCTGGGTTCCAAGCAGCCACCAACAAGAAACCCCTGGTTTGATGAGGAATGTCGGCAGGCAAATGCAGCCAAACAACAGGCATAAAATACACATGGTTTACCTGGACGGTAAATAACTCTGGGTTAAAAAATAACCTGGGTTAAAAAATAAATAAAGTTATAAAATAACCCGTGCTAAAAAATGACCTGTGTTATAAAATGATTAGTGTTTCAAAATAAGGATATATGCCCTATTAACTCCTTATCAAATCGTTAGGTATGTTTTCCATGCAAAGATAGAATTAAACTCACATCAAAGAAGTCCTAACTGTTTTCTTGCATTTATTAGTTTAAGATAATGTTATACGATGGAAGATCTTCTAATTAGGAGTTATTTCAGTATTCTTATAAATAAATTGTTTTTATATGCTTTTTATGTTTAATTTATTATTCCAAACGAATGTTAATCTATTAATAAATTAAAAACGGTTCTTATAATTATTTAAAAGGCAGAACAATTTGAGAGTAATTACACAAAGCTTGAGACGTACATATAATTAATTTTGTATACTTTTTATGCAAACAAAATTCATAGCAAGTTGTTCAAACACTTGGTATTCATGTCCTTGATAATTTCTCAAATTCCATCTTGAAATACTTTAGTTTTGTAAAATGTGACTGCAAAATATTTAAAAAAAAAAGCACTTTCAAAAGTAACAGTTGCCCAAATAGTGGCTTAACCTACATACAAGTTCTTTTTGGGAACACCCTTTAAATGTTTATAACTTGACAAGTCAAAATTTCTTTTTTTTAAAATAAAATAGTATCGTCGTCGGACAACTTAAGGACTCGGGTATTTCTTTTATTGTCTATTCATTAGTCCAGCGATTTTTTATCCAAAATGTAAAAACACCCTTCCTAGATTTTTGCATTTAATCGAAAGAAACTTTTTGATAAGAATTTTGGTTCAACTTTTGTTTTGAATTCTTTATTATTGAAACTCACTGGAAATTGATTGGTAACATTTCTTGATTCAATCTTGAAGTTAGCAAGAATTTCGCAAAATATGAGCTTCTAAAAATAATAAAATAAGCCTCTTGAGTATAGCCAAAACTCGATTCTTTTAAAATCAAACAGAGATTTTGGTAGTCGTCGTTATAACTTAATCTACTCGTATCTTGTCTTTCGAATTTTAAAACTTTAAGCATTTTGTTAAGAAAAGAAATACCCTGTATTTATTCAGTCGGTAGAAACACGAACATAGAAACGCTTGGAAGGGAAACCGAAATTATAATTTAGGTTAAGTGCTCGGAATAATTTTTCTTTGAAGTCACTTAAGTTGTTTTTACACACACACACGAGATATCATTGGAAGTACCATTTTTGGATTCACGTTGATTAATATTCTAAACGATAACAGCACATTTCATAAAAACAAACAAAAATAAAAACGAAAAAAACCTCATTAATTTTCCCCACAATATTTGTAAATAAGGTTCAAAATTTGGGATAAAGATCCACTCGCACTTAATAAAATTCACCAACTTTTCGGGCTATAAAACAGATATAGAAAACACAGATATTAAGGTACTCTTCATAAAGATTTGTGTTTCGAATCATTATTGTGTAGACACTGCTCGTTTAACCTTGCTCCTAAAAAAAAGTACGGACACTTCAGTTTGGTACGTTGTTTTATTTTGTATTATTTGTTTTTGTTTTAAAATGTTAAAGGTGCCTGATTTAAGATTTTGGGTGTTAGGCTTCGAGCAATAAATGCTAATTGTAAAAACAAACAATCATTTAACAGCTGGCGGCTATGGGGGTGTGGAAACGTGCGGTGGGGTGCAGTAGGGTAGTCATTTCTTTCATACTTTTATACTTATTGCGAAAGTCACTTTAAATGACTGCCCTTGTTAGTTTAAGTTAATGGCCATTCAAAAGTACACCATCATACACCTCGGAGGGCTCGAGGGAAAATATAACCCTCCTGAATATAAAAAGGGTACTCAGTTGGAAGGAGTTACAGAGATGCCAGATATAGCAGCATACTCGTATATATAGGAATGAACATATACAACAATGTGAACAAAATCACCTCGATGAAATTTTTATGGAGGTTCTCGCAACTCGCATAAGGCCTGCATGCTGCCCGCTCTCAGTCTTGCTGTCATGTTAAAGTTACATAATAGAAGATGGCTTGGCTTTAGGTTTCGTTCTCATCAGGACACAAATAGAGGGCGGCGGGTAGAGTAAGTATAAGGGTAGAGAATTATCTCCCAAAGGTTTTAAAATATTCTTGTTCAACATCGAGCCGTGTTTTCTTCTTGTTTTTTTTTTAACCATTTAATATACTCGTAAACTTGGCGGGGCTATCGGATCGTAATGTGGGTTCACAGTATATGGTTATTAATTTATTTATATGCTGACGACTTATTGCTTAAGAAATTATAGAGAAAGTGTCTTTATAACAGGAGTTGGTCAAAAATATGAGTATTCATTTTTAAAGGGTGTCAGTTTCAAAATGAAAAACGAAAGAAATAATAAAATTTTAAAACAATATTTCAAGTGCTAGAAAGAATACTCAAAGGATTATTAATTTACACTTATTAAATTTGTCTCTTTTATTTGCCTTTTTCGAAAAAGGAAGAAAGAATTAATCAATTTAATGAAAATGCAGTATTTTGGAAAAAAATCTTTAAGAGGTGTAACCATTTTTCATTTTTTCGATACGGAAGAAAGAAGGGAAGAAATAAGTCCAAATAAATTCTTAGTATTAAAGGTTTTGCGAATGATATTAATCTTTTTTGGCTTGGGGCTATCGGATCGTAATGTGGGTTCACAGTATATGGTTATTAATTTATTTATATGCTGACGACTTATTGCTTAAGAAATTATAGAGAAAGTGTCTTTATAACAGGAGTTGGTCAAAAATATGAGTATTCATTTTTAAAGGGTGTCAGTTTCAAAATGAAAAACGAAAGAAATAATAAAATTTTAAAACAATATTTCAAGTGCTAGAAAGAATACTCAAAGGATTATTAATTTACACTTATTAAATTTGTCTCTTTTATTTGCCTTTTTCGAAAAAGGAAGAAAGAATTCATCAATTTGATGAAAATGCAGTATTTTGGGAAAAAATCTTTAAGAGGTGTAACCATTTTTCATTTTTTCGATACGGAAAAAAGAAGGGAAGATATAAGTCCAAAAGAATTCTCAGTATTAAAGGTTTTGCGAATGATATAAATCTTTTTTGGCTTACGATTAAAAATCATTACTTGTCCGATAAATTGTTCCAAGTTAGGCAGAGATATTGGCCGAAATGTGCCAATTAAAAGTTACCTCAAAGGAATCACATGCTACGAATATTCTCCAGTCCAATTGAATGCTATTGTTTGCACTTAACATATTGTTATTGTTCGATGATACTTAATCTTGGTGAATCTTGAGATAAATCTATCTAAATCAAAGGTTATGATTTTCAATAACGATAGTGGTAGGCTTAGCATTGAGGAACAATAAATTTTAAACGGAGAAAGAGTTTAATTTTTTAAGGCGTATAAATATCTTGGAGTCATTTTAATACCAAGTTTAAATAACTGAAAGAGAAACTAGCGAGGGTCAAATTTGCTATTTACTCAGCATGGCGAAGATGTTTTACAAATGAAATAAAGCTCACAGTTGCAAATTCAGAGTCTTCGAGGTATAACGCAACAGTAGAATCTATCTTGTTATACTCGTAAGCGGCAGAAATTTGGGATGGCAAACAATATAAGAAAGTTTAGAAGCTACAAGATATTATGTAAACAGAAGTTTTCATCCACCACCTTATACGCCTAACTATAATGTTGGAAGCTAGTTTTTCTTCGCTCTTCATAAAATCGTTAAAGATCACATGGAAGCCTAACAAAGAAAGCGGATTTAAAAACAATTCGATCCAGAAGCGACAGTTATCGAGAACAGCTGGAGCTGGAAAACTCGTGTGGAATGAATCTTAAGCGTGGGGTAACCTGAAAACAATTACTATATACACTTATCGATAATTTGGATTTACAAAACAGGGGTAATTGTCTAGGTAAGGTCTCAAGTTCGGTGCACAGGACAATACACAGTTCACTCAATCATAACTTGAATAACTGCAATTATTTTAAAGATCAATACAGTGTGGAGAAGTACCCGTGGCATGATAGCTAGTGCGTTGGACTCGTCAAATCTTCGGTCGATATGTCTTCAGCAAAGTTTTTGAGAAGATCATCAATAGGTAAGTGGGCTGCGGACAACAAAATTATTCCGGATAAACAGTTCGAGTTCAAGGCGAGTCATGACACAATTCATGCTGCGTCTTAACTCGTTTCTAATATCCAATGGAATACATCAAAATAACAATGCATAGGTGCTGTTCTGGTTGATTTGGAAAAGGCTTTTGACAGCGTATGGTTAAAGGGTCTTTACCTAAAACTGGCTTGCCATAAGCAAACCATTGTTTCATATACTTTATGGTATGCTTAACGGTAGAAAGTTTGTTGTCAAAAGTGGCAATGTAACTTCTACCACAACATTCTCAATTAAAAATGGTCTTCAACAGGGAGCGGTGAATTCGCCGATTCTCTTCAGCATTTACACCAGCGATCTGATAGGTAGTCTTACAAAGGCAATTTCGTACGCCGACGATCTAATTGCGTACAGAACGGCCCGAAAGGTTTAGGTTATTAGAATTCTCTTGCAGCATGATTTCGATAAGCGATATTGCGACGACTGGAAACTGAAAATAAATGTCCAGAAGTCAGAGACAATTCTGTTTCGGACTCCGTTGGCTAGGGCCACGAGGGATACGTGCAAGAATTGGCGGAAGATGGTCTTCGTTGATCTTCACGGGCAGCGATTATTCATATTTCAACAGACATATAAATGCTGTTCTGACCAGGGCCAGAGGAGCCTTCGCTCTGACGAAACGGCTGTTTTACATCAGTCGGCTTGACCCAAGAGTGAAGGTAATTTGCTACATGGCTCTCATGCCGATGATCGTTTATGGTTGTCCTGTGTGGTTCAACGTTACACCTTCCCAGATGGAGAAGTTTCGGGTGTTCGAGCTGCAGTTTTTACGACGCTGTACCGGCTTATATCGAACATTCGAATCTTCTTATGTGCATTACTTTTCCAACGAGGTCCTATACAACGGGGCTCGAATCAATAGAATTGACAATTTCGTGATAAAACAAACTCGTTCGAGGTCACATTGAAAGAGCTATGTCTTCGACCAACAATTTAATTTTCGGGGCGTTCTATTCGAACGGCGAGTATTTTGAAACTGCACGCTTGAGCGGCTTCATTCCACCAGAGGTATTCCTCTTTTTAGACAAATGCGGTCTGATACAGGATAGATTGGCAGTTCCGTTAATCTAAAACATCAGACGAAGAACCGTGGATAGGCGACTTCCATACAATCGGGAAGTAATGGCACAAGGCGGAGCAGAGCTCCTTCGGGTCAGTAGGGCTGTGTCCGAGCGGGACCGAACTGATAGGACGAAGCAGGATTTGGTGGCTTCAATTGGCACTTGATAGTGGGTAGTCGGGATGGGGTTTTAAATACTTGTTTTCTAGTTTAGGGTTTAGTTTTAAGTAGAATAGGCGTGGTAACACAAACACAAAAAATACAAAAAGAAGCAAAATATGAAAAAACAAAAAATGTTAGTTAGTTAGATTTGCTGCTGTGGTTGTTCTAGTTTAAAGTAGTTTATAGGTAGAATAGGTAGTTTAAATTAGTTTTAAGTCTATTTTAAGGACTTAATTTTAATTTAAAAATAAAAATTGATATTGATTTTATTTTTTAAAGTTAAATAGATCTTAGGGCCGAAAAGCATTAGAATTATTGTTTAACTTGGACTTAGTATTATTGTTTAACTTGGACTGTCCGTATGGAAACAGTAAGTTATGGATAACTAGGGTAGTCCTATGAATTTTTGTCCAGCTTTAAGATAGTTTTAAGAAATAATGAATAAAAATGAATTTTAAAAAAAAGTGTGTTGGACTCTAATGCCTGACTATGCAATCTACAGAATATTTTGCGGGTTCTGCCTCTTGCAGATTTCGATGATGATAAGATTGTCTGTTAAACTTCTTAGCTTGAACTACACAGAGATGATCTCCTTATTTTATGTAACATCTACAATATGCGAGAGAGTAAAGATGAACCATGGCTAATGTCGGAAAGCAGAAGATACTGTTTTGGAAATAATTTCTTAGCAGATGCCCAAGTTAAGTCAATTTTTAACCAAATTGTTTTCCATGCCATGCCTTATTGTAAACTGTAAATTAGCATAACTTTCAAAACTGAAAAATGATTGTCCCTAACCTAAAATATCAGGTAGGTACTACATTTCACTTTCGTTCAAAATGGAACTAAAATCGATTAACTTTTTTTTTGTTTAACTCTAAACGAAATGAATTTTCGTGTTCTTCATTTTGATATTTGCGATTTTCAAGTAATTTGAATTCGATCAGAGTAAGTTAGTGTGATTTTAATTTGAAAAAGGGAAATTGTTTAAAATCAGTAGCATTTTCCTTACTTAAGTTAAATAAACCTTAACTTCTTTATGTTATGCACGTGGTTAGTAGAAAGTTCTGCTTTGTAGATGAGAGAACTGTTAGGGAATTTTAAATTATTTTTCAGTATGCCAAATGTCATTTTCATAACATTTTTAGTAAAACAATGTTCTTTTAAAAATCGACACATTCAAAAACTATGTTTTCATACCGGAGTTTTTCCCAAACTATAATATCGGAAACTTCTTATCGCAAAGAACTACAAAACTACAGCTAGCTGGTAAGTGCATTAACATAATAAAAAAAACACTATTAATTTATATTTACTTTAATAAAAAGTACCGAATAAGTAAAAACATAATAATTTACACAAATGGATTATTTATTGACTTGCATTGATTTCGAAATCATTCAAAGTTATGAAATCGATTGAATGGTAGAATCCTGAAAACAATTTCACTTGATTTTCAATTAAGATTTCGATTTCATATCACTCGATTTTGAAAACCTAGCTGTTTGAAAGTAATTTTTCGTTTATTGTTCAGTACTAACATACGGAAACGAAATATGACGCACCCTTTAGTTTTTAAAATACTAAAACCAAAAGTATTTGACAGACTAACCACCAAATAAAATAAACAAACTCGCTGCATTTGTCCAGACCTTTTCATACTTGTTTTCGTAAATTCATTTTTTTCATTTGCTTTGACAAAATGATATGCACAAATCATAAACCTCTACATAAGTCGTCCATAGACCCTCAAGAGATTTAACTCTATTAGAACATGACTTAGAACTCAATCAATTTCTGATATCTTCTTTCAACACATTTAAGGGCTTATAACTTTGACAGTAATTTGAGCAGTAAAAATTTAAATGTTCCTCGTAAAATATTTATATCAATATTACCCGGCAAAAATAAAAAATTTAAAGACGAGTGTAGACAAAATGTAAATGTCAATAAAAACAATTTAAAATTTAAGCTTCAATCAAATTTAAACCAAACAAAAAAAACAACAAAATTGCTTCATATTTTAAGAAACATTTCATGTTTGCTTTTTATTTTGTTTTACAAATATTTTTATTTTGATTTTTTTTTACATTTCGCTAAATTCTTTTCACTGATGTTTAAAATACCAGAGCTTTGGGTATAGGAGCTCTATGCAGAATGGACTGGAATACAAATCCAATGCAAATTTTGTGCGGCTTGTCCCTATCAAAAAATTTCCAAGAGCCTATTTTGTATATATGAAGTCTGAAAATATTATTTTTTGACATTTGGCTTTAAAGGTCACAAATAAAAGTAAGTAAACGCTTTTTGATTAGGCATTTTGTTTTTCGCAGGAATGTATACGTTATATAATAATAAAATAAAAACTCGGTAGGACTTTTCCTTACAACACTTTCATTTGTATTCAGATTTAGACAATTACGTACCTCCGTACATATATATTTTTTCGTTTCATATGCCCTACGTAAATTTGCATATATTATAACTTTTTTGTATGCTGAGATAATTTTTTGTATTAGCAAATATGGGGTAGGTATACTTCTCGAAAGGCATACATAAAATATATATACATCGTCCTTTTCCATCTACCTTAAAACATACATACTCGTACATATAGTTACATATTCTGTTTTTGTTTGTGTAAGAAAATAACAAGGAACAAGTCGTGCTAAGAATAAAAAATGTGTAGTACTTTTCAATGAAAAAGTAATTTTTTTTTCATGAATTTATATGAAATGTTTTTTTTTTTAATCATACTCAATTTAAAATCATAAATATAAGAGACATACAATCGTTTATGCATTTCATACATACAAACTTAGATAATAAGAAAAGAAGATTTTTATTTCAATCAAGAAAAATATCTAATTGGCGATATAAACCCAACTTGAATATTTCATCATAAAGCACATACATATTTCATGATTTTGCTTTAATTTTGTAACTTTTTGGTTTCTCGAATTTAAATACAATTAGGAACGTTAGGTTGCCTTTCTGTTGTTTGTTTTGTATTTTTTATTAGCAAAACTTTAGACTAGCTGACCCGACCAAAGGTGTTCCGTCCTTATATAATAATAATGTATTGGATGATTTTTTAAATCAAATCTTTATTTGAATCGATAGTACGGTCCATATAATTTACTGTTTAAAGATTATTTCATGCAAATGTTGACCTTCACTGTGCCATCCGCTTAGTCCAATTTTGGCATACCCTTTTCAACATTTTGGCCGGTATCTCTAGAATAAATGTTTCAACGTTGTCTTCCAATGCGTGAATTGAAGCGAACTTGTCTGTATAGACATGAGCTTTAGTATAGCCCTACAAAAACGAGTCCAAAAGCGTAAAATCGCACGATCTAGGCGGCCAATTGAACGGTCTCGAACATGAAATAAAATTTTCACCGAACTCGCCTCTCAATAAGTCCATTGTTGCACGTGTTTTGTGGCATGTGGCACCTTTTAGTTGAAACCACATGTCATGCCAGTCAAGTTCTTGCATTTTGGGCAAACAAAAGTTGGATATCATTTCACAGTATTGCTCACTATTCACAGTTACGTTACAATTCGCATCATCTTTGAAGAAGTACAGTCCAATAATGCCACCAGCCCATAAAACGCACCAAACTGTGACCTTTTTTGGATAAATTGGCAGATTTTGCAATCCTTCTGGCTGGTATTCACTCCGAAATCGACAATTCTGCTTATTTACGTACCCATTGAAGTCAAAAATGAGCTTTGTCGGCGAACACAATTTGTCGGTAAAAGCGTGCGATGAACTTTCTTAAAAGGGCATGCATTTTGATAAAAAACTCGATTCATGGTTAAATTATAGACCAAAGTGAAGATATTTGATAGTAAAACAAAACACGAAACATGCCCCAGCTGTTTAAACCATTGTTGCCAAAAACATAATAGCTAAAAAATCACCATTTACAATGATTTAAAAAATCATACTATCAAGCCCAACCTCGTTCATACTGTCAAATACAAAGATTTGTTCCTTAGCCGTACTACGCGAATGTGGTATGCCTTAGCATACTCTATCATTTTTAGTCATTGTCAATACAGTGCACCGACAAGTCCTTTCAAACCCTTTTTCCTAGTGCTTACACTGTGTCTCTGCGTAATAAGGGTAGTAATATCCTCTGGATAGTTCGCTTCTTAAATAAAAAAAAAATAATAGCTAAGTTCCCCAAAAGCGAGTGAAATAAAATCGAGATCTACATAAATTGAAAATCGAGTGATATTGTTTTCAGGGTTCTCATATTGTGATCGGTTTTAAAACTTCAAAAAGTATTCGAATCACTTCAAGTGAAATAAAAGCAGATGACGTTACACGGAACGAAGTCTATTTCAAAAACTTACTTAACTTAAGTTTTTATAATTTAAATTAGCTCTGTTTTAAAACTGCGATATCAACTACGGCGACTGCTACCGAGAACAAAGACAGCGTCTATTTGGGTGTGGATTTGTTGTTGGAACTAGACTCAGGCAAAAAGTCTTGAGTTTCAACAGTGTGAGCGAGCGCATCACGACAATCCGCATCAAGGCTAAATTCGCCAACATAAGCCTAATATGCGCGCATGCCCCAACAGAGGAGAAAGATGAAGACACCAAAGACATATTCTTCGAGCTCTTAGACAAGACATATGAGCAGTGCCCTGGCTATGACATTAAAATTGTCTTAGGAGATTTTAATGCCAAGCTAGGAAGAGAAGACATCTTTGGTGGGATAATCGGGAGATACAGCCTGCACGACACTACCTCCTACAACGGATTCAGGCTGGTCGATTTCGCTGCGGGGCGAGACGTTCTGGTAGCTAGTACGCAGTTCACGCATCTTAATATCCACAAGGGGACATGGAAATCTCCTGATCAATCAACCGTCAACCAGATTGACCACATTGCGATCGACGCACGACACTTCTCCAGTATCCAGGATATCCGAACATTCCGAGAGGCCAACATTGACTCGGACCACTACCTCGTTGTAGCCAAGGTACGGCTACGGATATCCCGATCCAAGCCAAAACAAGGAAGTACTGTGAGAAGATTCGACGTTAGACGGCTACAATCGCAAGAGACTGCCATGTCCTTTTCCGATCGAGTCTCTAATAACCTCCTAAGGAGTCCTATGCTTCCTGCATTAAGCATTGAAAACCAGTGGCAACATTGCCTTGCAGCCATCAGAGATGCCGCCTCTGAAATGCTAGGTTTCACACGGCCACCACAGCGAAACCCCTGGTTTGACGACGAATGCCGGCAAGCTCACGCAGCGAAACAAGAGGCATACAAAACGGCGCTGCACAAAAGGACGAGAGCTGCTCGCGAGATCTACGAGCAGAAGAGGAGAGAGGAACACCGGCTTCTTAGACGGAAAAAAAGAGAGCATGAGAAGCGCGCGATCGAGGAGATAGAGGGATGTCACAACAGGAATGAGGTTCGTAAATTTTACCAAAAGGTAAAAAAAACCTCCCAAGGGTACCAGCCACGAACCGAAGCCTGTAAAGACGATCAGGGGAACATTGTAGTAGAACCGCAGTCGATGCTGAGAATATGGAAAGATCACTTCTCCAAATTGTATAACGGCGATGACGAACCGAATTCCGCTGTAAGGGAGATAGAACCACTCAACCTCGGCGACGCAGATCAACAATTCCGCCTACCCGACCTTAACGAAGTGAAGATAGCTATATCTAAACTTAAGTCAAACAAAGCTGCTGGAGCTGACGGCATCGCTGCCGAACTATTCAAAGCAGCAGGCGATGCCTTGGTACGGAGCATGCACCAACTCATCTGCAAAATATGGTCGGAAGAAAGCATGCCCGATGAGTGGAATCTCAGCATAGTGTGCCTGATACATAAGAAAGGAGACCCTCTTAACTGCGCCAACTACAGAGGCATCAGTCTCCTTAACATTGCGTATAAGATCCTCTCTGCCGTATTATGTCAACGTCTGAAGCCATTCGTCAACAACCTGATTGGTCCTTATCAGTGTCGCTTTAGACCAGGAAAGTCCACTATCGACCAAATATTCACACTACGGCAGATCTTGGAAAAAACCCAGGAGCTTCAAATCGATACCCACCATCTTTTTATCGATTTTAAAGCCACGTATGACAACATCTATAGGGAAGAGCTCTACCGAGCAATGTCTAGTTTTGGCATCCCTGTCAAACTTATCCGTTTGTGCAGAATGACGATGGAGAATGCACGCTGCTCTATCATGGTCGGAAAAGATCTTACCGATGCATTTGATGTCAAAAAAGGTTTTAGACAAGGCGATGCACTGTCATGCGACTTCTTCAACATCGTTCTGGAAAGAATTGTGCAAAACTCAACCATCAACACTAGAGGCACAATCTTCCAAAGGTCCATTCAATTACTCGGATACGCAGATGATATTGACATAATTGGAAGATCAAAGCGTGATGTCAGTGGAGCGTTTTTGAGAATTGCAACGGAAGCGAAGAAGATGGGTTTAGTGGTCAATGAGGGCAAGACCAAATATATGCTGTCATCAAAAAAGGACACTGAACGACGACGTCTTGGACAAAACGTCACCATGGACAGCTATAACTTTGAGGTAGTTGAGGACTTTGTCTACCTAGGCACCGCTATTAATGCAGACAACGACACCAGCGCTGAAATCAAACGAAGAATAACTCTTGCAAATCGCTGCTTCTTTGGACTTAGAAGGCAATTGAGTATTAAAGTCCTCTCTCAAGCATCTTAAATCACCATCTATAAAACACTCATCATCCCGGTTCTCATTTATGGACCCTGTCAAAGAAAGATGAGAGCGTCTTAGGATGCTTCGGGAGACAAATTCTTCGGGTGATTTTTGGTCCCGTACGCATAGATGGAAATGGAGGAGAAGATATAACGACGAACCGGAAGGTCTTCGAATCCAATCCCGAGGGACGGTTCGCCGCGGCGCAGTAGAGGAAGACCGCGACTCAGTGGCGCACCCAGGTGGGAGAGGACCTCAACCAACTTGGCGTGTGAAACTGGAGACAGCTAGCTAGGGACCGAGCTGGCTGGAGACGCTTGTTGGTTGAGGCCCAGGTCCGCCTCGGCTGTAGCGCCACCTTAAGTAAGTAAGTAAGTCTGTTTTAAAACAATTTCCTCTGGTAGAATTCTAATCACACCGACCGACAACCCGAATTGAAACCACTTGAAAATCGCAAAATTTAAATGTGAAAGATTTCCTGTATTTTAAGATTTGTTCTCAAAAATTTAAATTCTTTTTGATTTCTAACAACCCTAATTTTTTAATAAAATTGTTTTGAAAATCTTTAGAGCGTTTTTTTAATCAATTTTGTTTTTGGTCCTTATTACGAGAAGCGAATCGAATATTCGACTGAAAGCGAACGTTTTTGAAATCACTCACTTCGTGAATATCATTTCAATATTCACTTCAAAAGTCAACTAGTTTGGAAAAAGAGATGTTAACCCATTTGAACCTCGAAATTTACCCATCTTAATTTTGCTATATGTATATTGGATTTCTTAAACGTTCGCTTTAATAAGGGCCTATATTTAATTTTTTAATGTGAGTTTTAAAATATAGTTAGTATGTAGTTGTTTAGAACTTGTTAATATACATTTTTCATTTCAATTTCGTAAAAAAATGATAACCAATTTTCAAAATATCGAACTTCGAAAAAAAAACTGTTTAATATTATTTTTTCAATACAAAAAAAACACCAAATAATGAGATTTTTCATCATCAAATACTGAGACATTCTTGGGAAAACCTTAATACAAAACAATGGTTATATGTAACTTTCTCAAGCAATAAAGAAATATTTATTTTTATTGAAAGAAATTTATAGATTTCTTTTTGGGAAAATTCCATTTTTGACCAAACACTTTGTATGGGCACTACTTTTATTTTAGTCTTAAAGATTATTAAAAAAAAAGATAAAAATGTTAAGCTCGAATCGGAATGTCATGTTTAATTAAAATCTCGAGTTTGAATATTTTTACGAATGAAAACTTGCCATATTCTCGTATGTAGTAAAAAAGAAATCTAAATCGATAAAAGTGAACTACGGAACTCTAATTATTAATTTGAATCGATTTCAATTTCATTTCGAATGAAGGTTTTTGTGACACTGACAGCTTTTTCCCTCTAGCTTGAACAACTTTTTGAAATATTGAACACGTATTTGAAAAGCTAGTGGTCCCCTTTGTCATACGATGCGCTTATACAGAATGTGTCTGCTTGAGACCAAAGTGTGACAATAATCTCAGAAACATCAACTTGCCTGAGGAGAATTTTACACAAAGAATATTAATATTCGCTGTTGACACGGCAGTTAAACCACTTACCGCTTGACAACTTGGGCGTTAAAGCAGCTTGAAACATTTCTGTTTAGGTGCATTTTCAAATCGGCAAACAGCCTTGGAAAAGACACATGCTATTGTCGAGAAACCAATATATCAACAATTCCTGAAAACCTTCTAAGACTGATGTTATGACAACAATTCAATCATTTTAGACCAATACCAATCAAGCAATCCGTGAGCTAGAGCAGGAATACATCAACAAGACCGTGGAAAATTGGAGTGTCAAAATGCATCATTTCGATGCCAATTCCACACATTGTTTCATTCTTCAAGAATTGGACACTATTTTAAACAAATTTAAATTTTGTAAATTACGTTTCACCAAACTCAAATTTGGAAAGTGCAAAATCATTTCTGAAAATTGAAAAGTTTTGTTATTTTTCAAAGTATTTATGCTTTTTTCACCAAGCAATAAACTTTGCAAATTTTATTTAGAATTTTGAAATTTTTAAAGTAATATGCTAAAATAAATGTTCGTTTTGCAAATAATATTTTGTATTGAAAAGTTGATGCGACCCACACTCATAACTTCCCACCCCGTCTGCCGATTTGTCTTGCTTAAAAATTTGTCTATATTAATGTAGTCGTACCAATTTTTAACAAATTTGCGTACTATTTTTCGTAGATTTAATTTTTTATGAAAAAACGGAATTACTGAATATGGAAAACAATATTTTCTATGAAATATTGTTTGAAGCCAATATTCTTAACTTTTGAAAAGCTTTTTGAGTCGAAAGTAAATTTTTACCAAGTTTTAGTATTGTTTTTTTTTAGAGATTTATTTTTTGTAAAAAAAAAACTGTCAATTAATTTTTTTTCAAAATTTTACTGAATGTTAACAACAATATTTCTTATAAGATAAAATTAGTCTGAAGCCAATATTTCAAATTTTTGAAAAGATATTTGAGTCGAAAATAAATTTTTACCAACTTTTTTTTTAGGTTTTTATTTTTTGTAAAAAAACTGTCAATTCGATTTTTCTCAAAATGTGTCCTAATGTTGAAAACAATATTTATTATAAGTTAAAATCAGTTAGAAGCTAATTTCTCAAATTTTTTTAAAAATATTTGAGTCGAAAATCAATTCTTACCAACTTTTGTAAATTTTGTTTGGGTTTTTAATTTTTTGTACAAAAACTGTCAATTCGATTTTTTTCAAAATTTTACTGAATGTTGACAACAATATTTTTTGAAAGATAAAAGTAAATAAAAGCCAATATCTAAAAGTTTTCAAAAGATATTTGAGTCAAAAATTCATTTTTTACCAACTTTTATTAATTTTTTTTAAGTTTTTATTTTTTGTAAAAAACTGTCAATTCGATTTTTCTCAACATTTTTTCAGAATGTTGAAAACAATATTTCTTATAAGATAAAATAAGTTTGAAGCCTTAATTTTAAATTTTTGAAAAGATATTTGAATCGATAGTCAATTTTGAGTAATGTTTTTTTAGAGTTTTATTTTTTATAAAAAAACTGTCAATTCGATTTTTCTCAAAATTTTACCAGATTTCAAAAACATTATTCTTCGTTGCACAAAATTGTTTTCGAGATGAAATCATATTAAGTCGTAAAATTTTGGAGGTGACAAATTTTTTTTTCAGTTTTTTT
Source organism: Eupeodes corollae (assembly GCF_945859685.1). Lineage (NCBI taxonomy): Eukaryota > Metazoa > Arthropoda > Insecta > Diptera > Syrphidae > Eupeodes > Eupeodes corollae. Next base: position 60,591,930 of record NC_079148.1, on the reverse strand, counting down.
GATTTATAAGAAAAAGCGTTAAATTTATTTTTTCAAAAAAAATATATTTTTTTGATATCACGTTACAATATATTATATAAAGTTTAATTTAAGTCTCCAGCCTTTTTTAAACTGCTATCGTAAAAAAATAACCCACGCAATTTTCTTGAGAGCCCTTTCTGCATCTTTCTGCCTTATTATCTGTATAACGAAATTTATTTGAAATCGATATCTTTTTTGGTTCTTGAGCTATGGACGATGAAAAAAAACGTCGCGAATGTACGAACGTACGTACACACGCACGCACAGACATCTTTCTAAAAATCTTTTATTTCGACTCTAGGGACCTTGAAACGTCGAGAAATGTCATAATTTTCAGTTTGTCAAATCGTACCACTTATAATAACTTCTTATAGGAAGTTAAAAATAAATGAAACGCTTCGAAAATGAAGAAGTCAATAATAGTTTAAAGGACAATTTTTAATTTTGATAAATTGACCAAAGAAGAAGAACTTTTAAATTAAGCCTTAACGTGTGAAAAATGTCGGATTTTGTAAGGGTTTTATAATCCATTGGCATTGTAGCCATCTTCAAAAATGGAATTTGACAGTTAATAGCAAAAAAAAGTTATCGTTTTGAATGATATTTTGAAAACGAAGAAAAGTTAATAAAAAAATAGTAAAACAAAGAGTTAACTTCGATATCGCAAATGATCTTTCGACAAAAGAGTGTTTTCGATTGACGAAAAATATCAACAAATTTGTTTTATCTAAAATTGAAAAAAAAAAACTACAATTCAATAGGCAAGTCTCTTACAACAACTTTTATGAACACTACGTTGAACTGAAAATAAAAATGAAAAATTTTTAAGTTTCAGAAAATTTAATAATATTTATTCCGGATTGTCTTGAAATAATTTTGTTATTCTTTCGATATATTTTCAAACTAATTAATAAATTTTTAAGTAAATACGATTACTTATACAAAGAAATCAAATGAATAATTAAAATTCAATGAGTTCTCCAAAGCTCTTACATTCATGACAAAGGAAATGCATAAATAAATTGTCCAAATATCTAACACGTTCCTACTTCCTTATATCTAGCCTTGAATTTCAAATGATCAATTTCAGATTCAATGTTTTTAAATAGTCCTAAACGGTTCTTAAAAAAGAACATGAGTACACAAACATAGATACTTTAATCGAAAATAAAAATCAAACAAAATTAACACATTCATTCACAGCATCACAATTTAATAGAATAATATGTAAATAGGAAAAAAAATCAAAATCATTATCAAGTCATTTATCAAAACATCTTCGCCCCCTCCAAGCGTCTTTGTACGTATATTTAAAGTGAAAATAAGAATACGCGTAACTTAGGGCACATTGCACACGGCATCGCATTAAAAACTCAAGTTTTTTTGTTTGATACTTTTGTAAGAAATTCCGCAAACTTCTTATCTAAATATTTATTTTTCTAGGTGATGCTGATGCTGATGCTGATGGTTGTATAAATCATTTTAAGGGTGCGAGCATCAGCATCAGCATCAGCATGAAGCTGTAGCCCATAGGGATACAAAAATCAGAGAAGTTGTAAAAAGTAAATTGTGTGTGCGTGCGTGTGTGCCAGCAAGTGGACGCAGGAGTACGACGTCGGCGGAAATGGAGCTTTTACTTTCAACGTTTTTCTAAGGCAAAATTATTTAAATGGTTCCTAAAATATGTACATATGTATGTAGGCATGTTATTATCTATCTTTTCTCTCACACTCTGTATTCAAAAAATTCCATTATAGCATATTTAATTTCAACCCTGCTGATTTTGAGGCTTCATGAGTTGCGACCTTCATAGGTACATATGGACATATTATTTATAAAGTCTGTAATTTTGTATAATGTAATGCACGTGTTTAAAATAAAGTTTATATACTTATATGTGAACTAAAGTTTCGTTTGTATTTTTATTTCAGGACATAAAAGAAGCTTTTAAGATCGGTGCATACTTTAACTTAAACTAATGAAAGTTGTCCTTACTTATGCACCGAGAAATTACATACCATTTTGTTCTCTTTTTTATTGTTCATATATCGTTTTAAAAATTTTACTGTAAGTTTTTTAGAAATACAAATGACAATTCACTTAATTCTAAGTTATAAAGGGACCTCCATTAAGAGGTTCCATTTTGAACAGCCCGCCATTTGAGCAGCTTTCACTTCTGAAGCTAACGTCTTTTGACAATTGACATTCATAATTTACACAACAATGCATTGAAATTAAGAAAATTCGAGCTTGGTATTGTTGGCAATTATTAAAAAAAATCGAATGCAAGCTTGAATGGGAACGTCATTCACTATTTCTCAGTCGTTCCCACTTTACAGTGCATATCTTCCACAAGTATTTTAATATTTCTTAGCGAGAAAACCATTGTATAGGCATTGAGGTAAATTCAGATATCTAGTCATTATCTTCGAAATAAAATTTGTACTAACTTTAAAACTTTGTTTTAATTTTTTTAAATATATCCAGTACTTCAGTAGCTTTAACCAAAAATCTATCTTTATCTGACCTACGTAAAGTTTAATGAAACACTGGTTAAAACTCACAACTAATTACAAATGTAAGATATTAAAAATGTTGGAACAGTGAACTGGAAAGACGTATATTAAAAACCTTTTTTAAAGACAAATTATGAATCAAGATTCGAATTCAATCAAACAAATCCTTTTGAATAGTTTAAGGTTTAAATTCTTTATATACCCAGATGTTCCGAATTTCGATCGAAAGTGAATTGAAATCACTTTTCAATTTCACGTGAAATGAAATTGCATGTTCTTCAATTCGATCGATTTCTAAAACTTCGAAATTGGTTCGAACTGTTAGAACTGAAGAATCATCCATTTTTATTTTATTTCTGAAGTAAAAGTTTCCTGTTTTGAAGATGGATTTTATTGACAATTTTAAGTGAAGTAAGGAAGAAGAACTCAAGAGAAGAGAAGAAGACGAATTTTGCGAGACAAATCAAATATATTTTATTTACCTGACACAACGTAAGTTTGTGAAAATTTTTTTGATAAATAAAGTCATTTAAGATTATACAAATACGCTTTTTTATATTATTTTCTAAGAGAAATAGAACCTTTAATAATCGTTTCTTTCAATTCAAAAACTTGCTGTAACCCTCACGACAGATTTCTAGCAGAAGGAAGCTATCAAAGATCAATTCACAGAAATAAAATAAAGTGGTTTGAATGCGTTCAAAAATCCAATTCACGATAACGAATTGTAGAACACCCAAAATTCACTTTCGCAAAGTGTATTCACAATAAATGAAATGCAAAACATGGGCAATAAAATGACCAAGGTTATTCTACGACTCAAAGAGCCCACCAATCATTGGTATATTTCAGGTGGGATTGAATACCAAACTTCCTGAACAAACTTCCACAAATTCGATTTATTTAATGGATGCCTCTTGCTTATTTCGATTTTGAGGTAGTTCCACAAGTTTTCAATTGGATTAAAATCCGGAGACTGCGTGGCCAGTTCCAAAAATCAATTCCATTTCTTTCAAAGCATCTTTTCGTTATACTTTTGCTGAGTGGTTCTGGCGCTATCCTGTTGGAATCGCCACTTTAAGGCCATTTTTTCTACTGTCTTTAGTAGCATTGTATCTCTTATTATCCCTTCACCTTTTGGGCGAGGAGCAAAATGATTTTTTCCATTCATTTCAAATAGATTAATTTTCGTTTCGTCACTCCACAACACATTTCGCCATGAAAAATTTTGGCAAAAGCTAGGCACTTTTTCCTATGACCTGGTTTTTATAAGGGAACCATTTTTGGTGATCGAGCTAGTAATTTTGACCCAAGCAAAACTCCCTGTATTGTCCTGCAACTTACTGCCACAGCATTCTCAATTGTTAAGTCACTTGACAAAATAAAAGGATTTTCCTTAACTTTTCCTCCCAAGCCCTTTTGTCTTTTTCTAACAATTTTGATGGGTAACCTCTAGTTTCTTGGTAGTAACGCTTGAAAACCCAAACGAACTGACTCACCCTGCTCACGCAACACCAAAATAGATTCAAGATTCAAATATTTTATTTATAACAAATTAGTTCTTACAATATAAGTTTCAACGACAATAATAAAATAAAATAATAATAAGACAATGGCGTTGCCGTCTGTCTGGACTTAGCTTGACGCTAAGTTTCCGAGCAATGCTTATTTTTTCCCATAACGTTCTGTGAAATTTAATGTAACATTTTTTTACTGTTCTTATTTTTTTGGCCAAGCTAATGAATTGCAACTGAATGCATTATTTTTTGATTTAATCAATACAAAATATATAGAACAGTTATCTTACAATAATTTTTGGTTACTTCTCTAAAATGAAAGCGTTGCTTTTTGTTGTTACATTATAACGTGGTAACTTATTATTTTGGCCATAGCTGTATTTATAGGGAAATTAAAAACAAACAATTAACAAAAAGACCTTAAAAAGTTATCATCACCGCTAACCCTTAAAATCGTGAATTTCAGAATAAAAGCATTTGAAAAATTGATATTTTTCTGACAGCTACGTAACCCACGTTTTGACAAGCTGTTTTTAAAATGTGAGCTTTTAATGTTTGAACATAAACTTAGTCAACATTTTAACATTTTGTAAACTTTAAAGGTTTTCACATCGAATTCTTTTTCCGCTCCCTTAAAAAAACCACTTCAAAAATGGTGAGAAAAACTAAATGATTCACCTTCTTGGACTGTAGTAGAGAAACTTGTGGAAAATTTGATCTATTGTGACAAGGTATGTAAGTGATTATTTCTTCTATAACGTTTGTAGTTTTCAAGAAACACTAGACTGGTCGATTCCTCAACACAGGAATGGTTGAGATTTGAGAATCTCTAGGTTCTGGGGCATATGTCATAAACATTGACATTTGCGACAGATTTGTGTTAATTTATAACTTATTTAATTGTAGGAAAATAACCGACAGTTTTCTTTCATAAAGAAATTATCACGACAATTTAATGTGAAATGTCGGGAATTTTTCGACATATTTGTGCGTACAATTCGTTTTTTTAAATGAAATGCAAATTTTCATGTATGTCGGTATTTAATTGAAAATTTTGACCGAAAAATCGGCGAAGTGTTGACAGTTAAAAGACATAAAATGAAAAAAAAAATCAAGTGAACATGATGATGATTCCAGTTGGGTCTCCATGTAATACGTCACGGTTGCCCTCGAAATTTTAAACAAAGAAAAATAATGATTAGCCTATGATTTAGAGAAAATTAAAAAAAAAAAACAGTCTTGGAATATATTTCATCGAGAATTGGTGCACGTCTACAGCATCGTTTACATAGAGGAATTACTTTCTTGATTCTAAAATCCAACAACAAGTAGTTGCCTATGTGCAGAGTGTTTCAAAATCATCAATTCATCAGTGTGTCAGAAGTATTTTGAATTTAATGGTAGAACAACACTGGCCATAAAATATAAAAATATAATTTCTGTACCACAAAGTTTCAAGAGTTTTGCAAAATTTGTCATGTGTTTCTGGAACTAAAGATCATTCCTTAATAAGAAATAGATAGAAATGATGGCCATTCAATTAATGGCATGTTTGTATTTTACTTCCAACATCGTACAAATTGGTCAAAAAACTATGAGAATTGCCACAAAATGCAAAAGTTTTGTTTCGTATTTCTTCGTTTTTTGATCAGAACACATTTAAAAATTACATTTACAATGGAATTGTCACGAAAAATTTCTAGGTAGGACGACAATTATAGCTTTCATTAAAAACAAACATTGAAACTTTTTTGACAGATCATTTATAGCTATCATTAAAAATGTCTGTCATTGAAAAAGCATTCCTGAGTGGAATTCACCGAAAAATTTTTACTGACAGAAATCTGTTATTAGAATTGTTTGAAATTGGAACACAAATCAGTGGAATGATTCGTTTAACTTTTAAACATAAAGGTATCAACTGTTCAGGAAAATGAATTTCTTCCAAAAAATAGAAAATCATACTTTTAGAGAAAAATAAATGCGCAGTCATACTTTTTATCTCAAAAATAATCCTACTTGCAATGCGTTATCTTCGCTGATTATGTCCTTGAACTGGAACTTCATCAGAATAATCTAGATTTTATCGAAGAATCACTTTCTTTGTTGAGGCTCATTTTTACAATCAATATGTCACTGTCTGGAGTGCTTTTTGGGCTGGTGGTGTGGTTAGACCTTAAACTAATAACAAAATAAGACTGGCATTGCATGAAAGAAGAAAAAATCGATGCAACATTGAAATTCACAATCTTTAAATAAAACATTCTTAATATCATATATGTACATAATTCAGTATCTGGTCAATAAGTTGTGTTTTACAAATATCTATATCTCATAACCTTAATAACTATTAATTCCACAAACGTTCAGTAAACAAACCTTTCGATTTCCATTGATGCTATTATTAGTCTTTTTTTGTTAGTTTAGTATTCTAAATTCCAAAAATCAACTTTATTGTCAACAATATTTCATTCCTTTGTCAGCTCCTAGTCCAAACATTTTATAAGTTAAATGGACAACAATCAATATATTAACTCAACAATAAAACTCTACGACTTACAGGTGTGTTATATGAACTTATAGCCTTACAAAAGCTATTGACGTGACCTAAAAAAACACATAAAGGGTTCATATATGTACATATGAAAGTTTGCTAAAGTCCAACTATACTTGATTTGATATTTTATAAGAATTATTATATTTTTTTTTTGCATCTTTCAATTTGGAAAATTTTCCTACGATTTCCTTTTTAATCAAACTCTTTCCTTCTTTTTCTGTTCACGTTTCACCTATCTCTCTCTTTCTCTTTTTATGAAATAAAATAAAATAAAGCAAACAAAAAAATTCAACTTCTGAAGACGAACTTGTGTGTAAAATTTTCAGACAAACCAAGAAAAGAACCTGACAATTCTGGGCCAAAACGATTTTCCTTCGTTCCCTATCCCTGTGGGGTAATAGAATAGAATATACTCAAAACACACTCCCTTCAATGGATTTCTAATAAAAAATTTACCATGTTTTCCTTCATAGTTTGAGATGTTGTGTTGCAAAAGCCCTTAAATGGCTTGAAATCGACAGATATTTGTATTGTATATCGTTGAATGATGACAGTAAATCATGATTATTTATTCATTGCTCATCGTCAGCTTTATCATGTAAAAAGGACGATGTACATACAGGGAAGAATATATATGTATTGGCATATGGGTAGTCGAATTCATCTTGAATTGAAGTTTTTTGGCATATTACGGCTCCCATAAAACCGAATATACCTACACGATTCTCTATATACATGTACATGGCACACGCACAACGCATGTTAATAATAAGATAGACAGGGCACAAGGAGGACTTGAAGACTTCTCAAGGATTAATAACCTGGTTAAGGGAGAAACAACTGCGACCACACTCAATAAATTAGCTGTAATGTAAATTCGAAAAGAAAAATCGATTGAAGCCCTTCAGACAAATTGTAATAATTTTAAATTGAGAAAATAATATTTTTCTTTTTTTTAATCAAACAAATTTTGAAAGTTGGTAAAACAGAAAATATTACAATCATGATTTTTGATTTGTACAACATTTCATAAATTTGAGTATACATCAATAAATTTTTGAGAGTTTTTCATTTAAAATATGGATTTTAGTGTGAAGGTTATAAACTTATATAGCATCTTCTAAAGAAAAATGAGTTTAAGAAAATAATAACGTAATTGATTTAAAAAAAAAATGAAACAAATTATCAGCTAGGTTCTACACTTTCACTAGAAATGAAATTGAAATCGATTTAAAATATAAATTAGAATTCTGAAATTCACTTTTAGAACCAAAGCGAAGTGAATTTTTGTATTCTTCATTTCGATATTTCTGATTTTCAAGTGATATGAATTCGATCAGAGTAAGTTGGTGTGATTTGAATTCGACAAGAGGAAATTGCAGCAGTGTTTACACTTAAGCGAAATAAACCTTAACTTCCAAAGGGTGATATTTTAACTCTTTTTTTTTGACAACACTGGTTTAAACTGCTGACGCACTGTCGTGTTTTGTTCACTGTCAAACATCTTCAGTTTGGTCTAAAATCTAACCATGAATCATCTCACAAACGAACAACGCTTGCAAATTATTGAATTGCAAATTATTGAATTTTATTACCAAAACGCGTGATCTGTTAAGAAAGTTCATCGCGCGCTTCTTCCATTTTATGGTCAGTATAATCGACAGACATAAACGGCTATTCAAGCTATTGTGACTTATTTTCGCAACAAATTTACATTTTTGAACATTAAACCAAAAATTGATGCCGAACGACCTTTTGCAACGTAAAATTTTTGGTCAATGAAAAATTGTGTTCAGCGACGAAACTCATTTTGGGATCAATGGGTACGTAAATCAGCAGAATTGTCGATTTTGGAGTGAATATCAGCCAGAAGCATTGCAAGAGCTACCAATTCATCCAGAAAAAGTCACAGTTTGGTGAGGTTTATGGGCTGGTGGCATCATTGGGCCGTACTTCTTCAAAGATGAAGTTGCGAATCGTAACGTAACCGTGAGATCATATCCAACTTTTTTTCCCAAAAATGCATGACATGTGATTTCAACATGACGGTGCCACATGCCACACAGCACTCGCAACAATGGACTTATTGGGAGGCGAGTTCGGTGAACATTTTATTTCACGTTCGGGACCGGTCAATTGGCCGCCTAGATCGTGCGATTTAACGCCATTTTTTTTCGGGGATATGTTAAAGCTCATGTCTATACAAACAAGCCTGCTTCAGTTTACGCATTGGAAGACAACATTGAAATGCTCAAATTCGTGAGATACCTGCCGAAATGTTGGAAAGAGTATGCCAAAATTAAACTAAGCGGATGACTTATTTAAGGCGCAGTCAAGGTCTACATTTGCATGAAATAATCTTCAAAAATTAAATTATATGGACCGTGATATCGATTAAAATAAAGATTTCATGCATTTTTCTCAATTTTATGTGTTTTGTTTTCTGAAAAGACTTTCTTATAGCTGTTAAAAAATCACCCTACAATGCAATACACTTGTTTAATGAAAAGTTGAAGCTTCAACTTTGTAGTTGAGGGAATAGACAAAGCATTTAAAATGCTTTTTCAGCACGCCAAATGTCTTTTCCATAACATTTCGAGTAAAACGATGTTTTTTCAAAAACTGACACATTCAGAAACTAAACTTCGATACTAGAGTTTTTACCGAACTACAAACGTACAACTAGCTGGTATTTGCATTAACATAATAAAAATTGTAAATAAAAACTACTAATAATTTATATTTATACATACAAATAAAAACATAATAATTTATACAAATTATGACAATCAACTAAATTGACCGATGTGTTATATGTCAGCTGCTTTAATTTCACTTGAAGTGATTTCGAAAAGTATTCGAAGTTATGAAATCGATCGAATCATAGAACCCTGAAAACAATTTTATTCGAACTTCAATTTAGATTTTGATTTTACTGCACTCGATTTTGGGCTGTATAACTACTAACTTTAAAAAAAAAAATTGAGGTAATTTTGGTTGAGTTTGAATTTCTAGGTTCATTCATCAATCGTAAAATTATAATTACCAACGTAAACTATGCTAAAAATCGTTTCTAAGATTTTCATATCTTATGTTTGGAAAAAAAAATGTTAAAAGTATTTTAAATTTTTTGTAAATTGTATTGAATAAAAATAAAAATTGTGTTTTCAATAGTTTAAAATTAATGTTAACAAATACCGAAATTGTATTTTTTCCGAATTTCAATTCGAATGCCGCACTTTTTGAATAATAGGTAAGTAAAGATGACTTACCTTACTGCTTTCTTGGAATTTAAATCGATTTTCGAAGTCAAACAAATTTGTTGTAGTGTTTTTGGATGCATCTCAAGTATGGCACGAAGGCCCCAAATACGATTCAGAAACAAGCTCTGTCTAAAGAAATTAATACAATTCTCAGAGAATATCTAGTGAACAGAGTTTTTCGGGCAGTTTTTAGGCATCTTACATCATGGGCAAACTTTTAAGGTTATTAATATGGACACAAAAATATTAGACAGGTGTATTTATGTACGGTATACAATTTCGGAGCCTTACTCAAAATACAAGTTTAAATATTGTGCAGATCCTTTTTCGGCGTTTTGTATCATTTTTAATAAATCTTTTGCTAAAAAATTATATTTGTTGTATCAAAAATTCTGAATTTTATTATATATGTAAATTAATTTTGTCATCGCGATATTGATAACTGTTTTAAGGATGATGGCTTGAAGTTCAAAGGGTATAATTGTGTTTGAGAGAGAGAAATTGCTAAACTATTTGAAAAACATTACTTTTGCTTAAGCAAAACAAACGAACGAAATATTGTACAAAAAAAAATTAGTTATTAAAAAAAAACATAAACAAAAATTAAAATCAAATGTCAATTTAGATCTTTAAGAAAAAAATCGAACATATTAGAATTTTTTGTTGTTCAAAAATTAGTATTGTTTGTTATGAACTATAATCCAAACAAAAAAGAACATATCTTTATGTAAAATAGATTTGAAGGATCGATGATAAAGGTCAAGAGTAGGTAATTGAAAGTGTTTTAATATTAGCCCTTTTTAGTCATGTTTTATTCATGTAATGTCGGGCTGCAAAATTATGCCTCAAATATGCTTTTGTACATTAGGCGTATACGTATACTCACTTTTCTTAATCTCATGAATTTCTTGAATTTCTTTCCATCTTTATGTCTGAAATCCTATAGGTTTCTCTCACACATCAATTAGTACATTTTATATTTTTAATATTTTAATAGTCCAAGGAATGATAGTCGAATCGTCAGACATTATGTATACTAAAAATAAATAAGTCTAAAAATGTTCTGTTTTACCAAAATCAGAGTCATGCATAATTTTTTAACCATTTTTTGGCCACCACTTATATCATGTTAGAATTGATATATCGAATTAAAGATAAATGTTAACAGTAAGAAAATTACACAGTATTTTGTTATAACAAATTTACTGATTACGATTTCATAGCAATATAGTAGGGTTTCACACGAATAACAAAAACAATATCCGCAATATGAATACTACTGATAAATGTTAAAGTAGAATCTTACTACGGATAGGTTTTTGACATTTATATGAGTCTCGAATGGATCATGTGTAATTTCGTTCTCAAATGTTGGTATGATTGATATTGCATTCGTATCACGATGGCTGTGTTCGTTGCGTAGTTCTGAATGTGAAATCATGTTTTTTCCATTGGGAAACATATCAATCTGTTACTGTTGATATTATTTAGTTTTGTTATTAAAAATGGAATAACTGGGGTTATTTTGCAAGAGAAAAGAATAAAAAAGATAATTAATTTTTGCTATGTTTCCACCAAAAATTTATCTCAGTTAAGATTGTATAAATTTGTTTACTGTTTTCACCACACTTTTTAAAATGCAAATGGTGTTTTGATGTTTCTTATGAAGTGGAAGTGTGATTCGTTTTAAACAATGAAGAACTGAATAGTCAAACACCATATAAGAATATGAATCCTACTTTTATTTTTCTTAATTTGATTAAAACAAAACTATAATTTTTGTACACAAACATGCAAACAAACAGACCATAATGAATTTTCTGTAAATCGAACTCATCCACATAGGTTTTCTTCGCAAATTCGAGTCGAATCAAGCTCATTTCAACTCAATTCGAGTGTATAAGGAATTGAGGCGAGCTTTAAGCTCTCTTCAACACCGCATGTCAATGTAGTAGTCTACGAACAATCCCCCTTCTTGAAGTTTTTATTTTATGTCTAATTGTTTGGTTAACTTCGATTTCCAGATGCTTTCCTACCATTTCTTCATGAAAATTGTTTATTTAATTAGTTAGTTTTTTTAAGTTTGCTGAAGTTAATTTAAACTTTTAATTTTCACAAAACTTTCTTCTATTTGTGTTTTTATATTATTATTCTGACAGATCTTCTTTCAGCTGTACCAAATTTTAAATACAAAAATCTGGCTACTGCCGATGCGATTTCTTGGTAATTTGCTACTATACTTTGTATAGAATGCCAAAAAAACACGGGTGATATCATAATTGTATCATATTGCTTAGAGATATATCCCAACGAAAGACTTTTCTCAATTTATTTAGCTAATAATTTTTGCTTTTAATAACTACAGTAAATATTAAAAAAAGATACATTTTACTGACAATGGTATAGACATTTAAATAGATTGTTTATCAAAACTTAATTTTTCTTTTTAAAACTCCAACTTGTAGTACAGTTGTTGTACAGTATTTGGTATACAATTGAAAAGATTAAATCCTTTATAAATCAAGCTGTTTCGAGATCTTACATTTCTAAAAGCTTTCAGTCTTAATTCCTCTTCATTTCCTAACAAATATAATTGCACATCTTTGACCTTATGAATAAATTTTTCATTTTAAACACGAAAAGGAAATCATTTCAGTATTAAAAATATGTGTTTTATATTTACTTCATAATTTTATTCATATCGTTTATGTCCTTTATGTATGTTAAAAGTTAAAAAGAATTTGGCCAAATATGAATACTTACGAAACTCCCAAATATATGGGCTCAGGATCAGACTTTAGTAATTTTGATTTGTTGAGAACGTCCCAATAAATATGTAGCTTGAAAACCAATTTAAAGCAACACTACTAATTTAATACTTGCATAACTTCTCCATCTTAATATTAGGATAACTCGTCTCAAAAGCTCGTTTAAAGCCAAGAAAATCATAAACAAGTTTCTCTATTTTTTTAGATAGGTTCTTTTTATCTCATCATAGTATCATGTTCACTACAGATTGAAGGAAGTCTGATTCATTTTTAACTAAAACTTTGTTTTATGAAAGATACATATTTTGAAAGCTGTTTATACAAAACTTTTTGGAGATAGGCAATGACTCTTAATTCTTCAAAATTTGTCCCTTAGGAAATTATTGTAATCGGTGAAGTATATGTAAATGTCGAATTGAAAATTTTGACCTTTCTTGACGTTTGAAGGTCCCTAAATATAAATAAAATTATTTTTAGTGAGATGTCAGTCTGTACGATCGTTCCGTTTTTTTGTCGTTTATATCTCAAGAACCAGTAAAGATATCGACTTCGAAAAGATTGTGTTATACAGATAATTATGCAAGAAGATGCGAATAGGACTCTCAACAAAATTGAGTGGGTGTTTTTTTACCAAAATATCTCACGAACCAATAACGCTAGCCACTTGAATTAATTTTGTCATTGTATATTGTAACGTGATAATTAACGTTAACTGCTATAATACTGAACGGAAAATCATGTAACGGTTTTTTTTAGAAATCAAAGACTGAACTGAAAAAATAACTATCACTTCGAATATTTTACGAACGAAAAAACATTTTATCTTCAAATTAATGCAACGGAGAATAATGTTTTTGTTATTTTTTTGGTAAAATGTTGAGAAAATTGAATTGACAGTTTTTTTACAATAAAAAGAAAAATGTATTAAAATATTTCTAAAACTTGGTTAAAATTGATTTTCAACTTAAACATATTTTAAAAAAATTAAAGATATTTCGTCTTATAAAAAGTATTGTTTCCAACTTTGGTTGTTTTTAATTAATTTTTTAGACAAATTTAACTAACAACTTTTATTAAGAAAAAAAAAAGAAAACCTACCAAAATAACAGAAAGAACTGATAAAAATGGGTTTTCGACTCAAGTTTAAGTGGAACAAGTAAAAAAACTAGCTTCGAATGATTTATTTCACACAAAATGTTGTTATGAATATTTTTTTAAAGTTTTAGGCAAGACAAATCGAAAGACGGGATGGTAAGTCTTCAGTGTGGGTCGCATCCCAGCCTCTTTTTTTATGTAAGATATAATTTTTTCAGATTATTCGTGACGTTTTCAAAACTGCTGTTGTCATTCCACTAGAAAATAGAAACTGTAAAAGTTTTTTTTTGTATAGCAAAGTTTTGTATACTAAAATGTCTCTTCTTTCAAAGCAAAATATAGAGAAAGGATTTTTGATTGTGGTTCTCATGAGAGAGTTTGACATTTATGTATATCCTTAAATTATTGTATATTTATTTTAGAATAAAAATCAGAATCAAAGTTATGACTACACGTCTTAATTCATGGCGGTAGTTATCATTTAAGTCTTAGGAAATACATAAATTAGGTGACCGTTGGGGCAACCGTTGGTGGAGCCTGTCTCGTGTTCCCATTCCCTGACACCATTTGGGCGTAGGAAAATTTGGGATCTACGAATTTTTGTATCGGAGCCTGTCGAACTGTTCGACTTCTTTCTGCTTTTTGGCTGGCCTGTTTTTTCTTCATTTCTTGGACCTTAGGGCAACCCCTATAGTTAGCCGGGTGCCCTTGGTTTCACAAAGGACACACTTGAGCAGGGTTAAATCAACCCGCTCATTCCCCAGCTTGCATTCTCCTTCTTTGTGGGTTTCTCCGCACCTCACACAACGCAACTGCATATTGCAATTGGCATTGGCATGGCCAAACCTCTGGCACTTCGTACATTGTAAAATGTCGTCGTGCCTTTTTAATGTCTCCCAGTGTAAAGTTTGATTGTCGAGAGATGTGATTTTCTTCACACTATCAAAACTGCTTTGGGGCGAAAATGTTACGAGGAACATTGGTAGCCTATAACCCCCTCGTCTGGACTTCACCGTAGTGAAAGGCTTGACTTTGATAAAAATTGAGATCGTCAATGGCTTTTTGGCGGAGCTCAGCTAAGAGCTCCTCCGGTTCCGTGCAGGAACTTATGCCCTTCAGAAGGACCGTCTTAAATTTCTCACACTTGGGTGTGTAGCTGAAGAACTCAGCTGTGGCCTCTTTTAGCAATCCTTTTACTAACTTGTATTCGGCCAGTGAGAAGCACTGGACCAAATAATTCTTTTCTTTTTCGCTTAAGAGTTTAATTAAAAATTTGCCCTTAGTGGCCGACTTACTTACCTGTTTTATGTCGTCCAGGTCAACTCTATGGGTCCTAATTGGTGGTATTTTTTCTTTCTTGGCCTGTGGTTATTTCTGGTGTTGCTGCTGCTGTTTCTGCTGCTGTTGCTGTTTCTGTTGCTGCTTCTGTTGCTGTTGTTGAATTTGCTGCTGTTGATGTTGCTGCTGCTGCTTCTGCTGTTCTTGTTGCCTTGTTTGTAGCTGTTGTCTGGCCTTAGCCATGGGCCCTCGGACATTGGACCAATCACTACAGATGACCTTTTTTAGTTTGCTCCGCTCCTGTGTTTTTGGGAGCGGGCTTGGCTTGTGGCTGTTTTTGCTGCTGTAGTTGTTGTTGCTGTTGTTTTTGCTGCTGTTGCATTATTTGCTGCTGTTGTTTTTGGGCTGCCTCTTGCTTTCGGCGCGCCTCTTGTTTCAGCTTTAGCTGACTGAGGAGGGGCTCAATTTCCTCCTTGAGCTTATTTAGGCTTTGCTCGAACTGGCTGATGGCTGCCTGTTTGTCTTGCAGGGCCTGCACCAATTCTCTTTCATCTTGGAGGTCCGCCGCTACCTCCAAAGCCTTGTTTGTCTGCGGGACTGGCTCTGGCTCCGATAGGATTAAATCCTTATTCGGAGACCTGAAGAGCCCCTCTCCACCTTCTGACATATATTCAGTTTTCTCAGACTCGGCGTAGTCTGAGAATTCACTGTCCGTGGTGATTCCTTCCCTCTTCTCCATTTTTTTTTTGTTGGCCTGCCGTTTAGCCGAATTGGTTCTTTTTACCTTATTTGGGCTTTGTTTCGTCAGCTTTCTTTTGTGGGTCTTTGACTGGTCAGATGCCTGACCTGATGTTGTTGCGGTTGTTTGCGGTACCGCTGCTGGCACCACCGCAACATCGCCCGATGTGTTGGCAGAGGTATCTTTCGATACCCTTGCTCTTTTCTCCTTCATCATTTGCCTTTATTCCCAATTTATAAAATCGGCAATTTCCCGATTATGAAAAAAGCTTCCAAATTTTTTACTGACTCGCTCTGGGACTCGAACCAACTACCCCTGGGCTTGTCTGCGGACGCCACTTTTTTTTTATATAATTCATTTTTATTTATTCAATCTTAAACCTATCTTAAAGCTAGACAAAAATTCATAAAACTAGCCTAGTTATCCATAACTTACAACTAACTTAATGGACGCCACCTCCACTGGGCTACCGATTAGTTGATGAAATTGTGGCTTACTGCCTGGTTAAAAAGAAAACTCTACAAATGCACTTTTTAATTTTTTTAATTTAAAATTAACTAGCAATCACTTTTAACACTTGTTATCTCTCTGGAAGTCAAAGAACGACTGACAATCTAACGTACTAACCATCATGCTACGAATACTACTCATGTGTCTTAATTAAAGTAAAAAACAAAAAAAAGGATTTCAGTGATATTATAACTGAATTCTTTATTTATTTATTTTTTTTATAATAAGCGCACACTCAAAGGGATATACTACCCTTATTATGTAGACAGAGTGTGAGCACTAGGAAAGGGAGAAAGGGGTTGAAAGTAGATGTCGGTGCACATTGGTTTTGAATTCCTGAATATTGCAATAGCTGGGAAAGACAGAGTGTGGCAAGGCATACCACATTCGCATAGTACGGCTAAAAAACGAATCTCTTACTTGACAGTACGACCGAAGTGGGGCTCGAGGCTATATTGATGAGCATTCCTAGAAGCTGGAGTATTACGGTTGAATTGTTTAAGGGAAGGAATGCAGCTAGCTATTTATCTAACGGTAAAAGAGGATGAGACAAGAAACATTTCGACGATGTTCAAGTGACGTAAATGATCTTATGATGGTAATATCACCAATCAATATAAATGCTCTACGTTCAATACTATCCAAGAGGCTTAAGTAAGTTGCAGAAACACAATTTTATAAAACTAATTTTATGGATAGCTGTTCTTAAGGATTGACATGTTAAAATGACACAAAAATTAATACTTATGGTCATAGAAAACAGAAGTCTTTTAGATTCATGTCCTATATAAATTGAAATGGTCCTATTTATCATAAAGCAAAATATCCTGTGTAAATCAATATTATAAAGCAACTCTACCGCCTAGACTGTATAAAAGAAAAAGTAAAACGATTGACCTAGTTTTTTTATTTTTTCGTATTATTATTATTTTTTTAAACATCTTTGTGCTCCTTAACAAACCAATGTTTTCCTCCTTTTTTTTGTGTATTTTATAATGCAAAAAGGCATTATTATTATTATAAAATAAAGAAGAAGAAAACAAAAATAAATATTAAAAGCTTATTTTTTGTTTGTCTTTTTCTCTTTTTAGGGCTAAACACATCTTTAAAAAGAAGAAGCTAAGTTTTAAGTATTTAAAGTTTTATGTAAAGTTATTTATATGTATGTTCGTATTTATTTTTTTCTTATTATTTTGCATTGAAATTCTGAATCCTGAATGAATCATCCTTTGGGTCCTTTTGGCTGAACATAAGTACAAAGATAAACATTTGGCAAAAAACAACAATATTCACATAGAAGAAAATACTATTTAGAAAACATCCCTGACCAGGTTTAAATAAAACAGAAAAAAAAACTAAAACCCTTTTAATGGTTTAAAATGAGGAAATCCTAAGGATAAATACATACCTAGCTTTTTTATTAGTTTAAGCAAATCTTTAAGGTTTTTTGTGCAGCGTTTTTCTTCTGAGGTTTTCTTTTCTTTCAAAATAAAATCTTTAAAGGTCTTAAACATAAATCCCTAATTCAATTTTCAACGAATTAAAAAACCAAATGTTGAAAATCTTTAAATTTACCCAACAAATTTAATCAAAGAGAAGTTTTCACAAAAAAAAACACACACAAATATTCCCCTTATTTGCCAAAATTAGAAAATAATATAAGACCTTTGAACATCTCTGATTCATATGTACATATGTGCATATATGTTTATTTATTTTGAAACATACAAAATTCACACAAATTAAATATAATGTACGAATCTTCCTTCTTACATAAATGTAAATGCTTTGCCATACCCGCCTACAGATAAGTAGGTTCGTAAAGAACACTTTCATTCCATACAAAATACAATACGTAGGTATCGTCTATAAGGTACAAAACACATCACCATCACACAATAAATTCAATGTCACTCTTCAAGCCATCGTTTTCTTTTTGAGCCCTTTTTGTAGCATCAGAGCAGCCTATTCAATGTTTCTTTGCAAAAATACTCCAGTACCAGAACACGATTTCCATTCATCCAACCATCCATCCATCCATATATTGGAAGGATACTATTCGTATTTTACGGATATAAGTTTGCTTCATTTCGGAAAAAGCCTGGAGTCATGTAATATGCCTGCTTATGCCATGGGAATGATAAGTTGTTGTTGTTGCTCTGCCAAAAAAAGAACCGAATGAGAATAAATTTCTCATTATTTCTTCTGGTGCAATGCTATATAATGTATGTCATCATGTATGTATGTACATATGACGTACTTGAACATACGTATATGGCCAATGAAGCATTATTTTCTTTTGGTTATTTCGGTTCTTACGTGTTTATCCAATCTGGGCGGATATGTGGCTCAATAAAATTGTGTTTCTCTGATGTACAACTATGGCCAAAATAATAGGAACATTTATTACTTTTTCTTCCCTTAAACGAAGCTTTATATTATACTAATGCTTAATATGTTGTCAAACTATTTAATAAAGAATTGTATAAGTACACAAAATATATTTGTCATATAAAGGGTGGTCGAATTTTAATTTCAGGCAGTATCTATTAAAAGTCTGTCAAATTACTAGCATATGCTAATGACATTGACATAATCGGAAGAACTAATGGCTGAAACACAAACACGCATCAGCTTCGGCTTCGTCTGGCTTACGTTGGCCCTGCTTCGAGGTTGCTTTGAATGACACCTCCAATCGCGGTTGCCACATCGGTAATCTGTGACCAAATTTGGTGATTAATTTTTCACTTGGACAAATAGTAATTTTGTATTCCACTTGGTTATATTTTTTTTGTATGTTCTTCATTTTTATCTACAAGTATTAAATTTTATTTTCAAATTTGGACACAAACTTTTTTCAGGTTGGTAACCGTGCTTCCAATATGACATTTCTAAAATGGCACTTCTGTCATTAGCAGCTGTTATTTTTTCTCAAAACAAAAAAAATATGATTTTTGAAATCAAAAAACTTAAATTTATCGCGTAAGTAGCTTAACAACCGATAACCAATGGGAATCTCTCCAAAAGCAAATGTATTTTGTTTGTTGACTTTTTTCAAGCTGTTGATCTGTCAGACAAAGCAAATGTTCAGCAAATTTGAACTAGAGCTCCCGTTTGAAGCACATTACATAACATTACGTTATTTCCTTACGATTGTCAAATGAACCGTGGGGTCGAAGCTTCATTGTGATAGCATGCATTAAATTCCTATGGCTGAACTCGTAAACTTCAGGCGAAGTCGAAGCTAAAGCGTGTTTGCGATTCAGCCATAAGAGTGATGTCAATGGATCTCTTCTAAGTATTGAGGTAGAGGCTGCAAAAATGGGTTTAACGGTTAATGACGGCAAACAAGTACATGCTGTCTTCAATAAAGGACCTACAACATCGACGACGGGTTGGTTAAAAAGTCACCATCACAAGGAAACTAATGCTCCGGTTCAAAAAGTCTTCGAATGCACACCAACAAGACAGCGCAGTAGAGGAAGACCGCCTGCATAAGTGATCACACCCTACTTGGAGTGCGAAACTGGAGACATCTAGCTAGGTACCAAACTATATGGAGAAGTTTCCTATGTTCACACAGGACTGTAGCGCCACCTAAAGTAAGTAAAATGTTGATTTTGAATAAACAACAAATTGATTGAGATATTAAATTAATTTCTATTTATAATGATAAAATTGGTATGGTTCAATTCTATATGTAAGAAAATATCGCCCAAATGCCCAAATGGCCACCGCGACCTTGACGGCACACATGCATCAACATTTTCGATGACGCTGCGGCATATTTTACGGTCTATGCTTATGTAAATGTGCCGAATTGAATTGTCAAACTCTACTCGTGTTCCACATACCATTCACACTGCAACGAATGCATTGTTTGTGAGCAACTTAACCTCACAATTATACCACTCTTGTTTTCTTTTTGTGTAAAAGATCATGGCTGAGGAAAATATAAGAAAATGGTAATAATAAATTGACAATTCGTCGCTGTCTGCGAATAGAAATGAAGCACATGTGAAAGAAAAGTCAAAATATGCGAACATCCACAGTTCGCAGTTCGTAGCTCATATGCAAAATGTTTTATCAACGTTCACCTTTTTCTTCAAAGAACGCCAAAGAAAGAAGTCCAACGTTATCAAATCATATGATCTTGGCGGTCAATTTACATTGCCACGACGACGTAAGATAACACGAGCACTGCATTCAGCACGTAAAAAAGACATTGTGTCGTTAGCTGTCCGTCCGTTCATCCACATCCATATCTTCCAATTCGGGCCATAAGAAGTTCGTTATCATCTGACGATAGCAAACAAGTTTCATTTTGGAAAAAATACTGCCCGATGATTTCGCCAGCCGCAGCAAACAACAGTCTCTATTTGTGGGTGCATTGGTTTTTCGACAATCACTCTTGGGTTTATCATTTCACCAAATGTGGCTTATTGATGAATCCACTGAGGTGAAAATGTGTCTCATCACTGAAAATGATTTTCTTCGAAAATTGATCATCCACTGTTGCCATTTTTTGCCACCATTCTTACCATTGATGACGCTTCAGATGGCCAAGAGACGTTAGTTCTAGTAAGCGTACAAATACAATTTGAGAAATATGAAATGAAATGCAGAACAAAACTTGACGTTTAGGTGTGATTCACATTCCACATCGGATCTTAAAATTCAACCACCCTTTAGTTTATGGAGATTAACAATTTAGCTGTTCTTGAAAAAAAAACTCATACAAGTAAAATTTTTTTTGGTTAGTCAAAGTCAAATTTTAGGTAGGAATTTCAATCTGGGATTGATTTCTAAATTATGGGAGATTGTGAAAGTAGTCATACTGCAAGAATGTAACTTACTGTCATACAATTGACTTTTGGAGACAGAGCAACTTTAATAAGACAAATAAATGAGCTTTTTACAGCCAAGTCATATCCAGGGTTGTAAGTATCCTAAAGGAAGCAGTCGCAAAAATTAACCAGAAGAAACCCGGAAGCGGATTCATTTTGCAAAAAACTACTAAATAAATCATGATGCCTTAAAGGCGTGAAGGAGGGTGGAGTCCACTTTATGAATTGGATTGGAATGTTCTAAATTGGAGGTTGCAACTTAATACTTTAGGCTTACTTCTCCTTGGATGATTGTGTGTCTAATTTGAAATAAGTGTATATGTTGACATACAAAATGTATGAGCTCCCCTTAAGTGTGGTTTCAGTAGGATATCGACCTCTAGTACAATTCAAAAAAATAAATTTTGGTTTTCGAGTGGTTTCCCCAAAATATGGACCTGCCTCAGACTTAGAACAATTCATTGAGCGCAGGATTTTAGAGAGAAGACACTCTCCAAGAAAAAATTCGACTCCCAAACGTTGATAAATCTTTATGACTTTTTAAAATCTCACAATAAAAAACTGTTAACAAAATATTTGCTATTAAAATTCAATGGTTAAATTTTACACTATTGTCACGAAAATTACCAAAAATTAATTTGTTGTTCCTATTACTTTGGCCCTAGCTGTTTAATGCTATTATGTAGGTTAACATTGTACATATACAAAAATTGTTTACTGACTATAATATAGTCGTCGTCATCACACACATGGAATTTATTCGTGTAACACGAACATGACACCACAGGTACTAAGAAATAATAAATTCATTATTAATTTCAGGATTTGTCAAAATGGACTCAAGTTCTTCCAACTCACAAGTCACAACACTCTCAATCTCAACAACAAAAATATAATATTCGTACTTGGGTCTGTGTCGGCCTTCGCTGAATGTTAACTGCTTTAGACAGGCTCTTGTTTCTATCCAGACACAAAATTTATAATTTATATCCACTTCAAGTTAATTTAAAAGTAAGTCGTAAGAAAATTTTATAAGCGAGTTATGGAGACAAGCTTTATTATTTGGAGCATACCAATATTCAATGAATATTATATGTTTACGAAATACGAGTTCATGATGCAGGCATACATTTCTTATGCATACTTTGATTGTGTCTTAAAGTTTTTGGAATCATAACAAAATAATGTATCTCAAAAATTATGAAATAAGATGTTGAAAATGCTGTTAACCATTTTGTTGCAGATAAATTAAGTGATTGAATGTTGTTAAGAAATTGGTATTTTGAATAAAAGAATAAATTAAGGAAACATAGAATTCGGTACTAGGATAGAAAGGAAACTTATCTGTGTCTACAACCAAGTTTTACGAAATACGACTATCGCAAGAATTTCAAACCCACTATTTCACATAAATGAATTGTAATTGTGCAGCACAGATTAAGCTTGACAATATTTGAAATTATGAATTTTTGGTATGTTAGTAATTGTAGTTTTATCAAAAAAATATAAGATGATGCAAATGTCTAGTATCTCATTTAATAAATACCTTCAATTCTGAAGCAAACTGCTGCAGTACATTCTTCAATATAGAAACAGTGAAAGATTTTAAATATTTAGGTGTCAAAATTGACCAACATTTAAAATGGACTGAGCTCATTATGGATTTAAAGCAATTTCTTCTTTCAACCGTTAGATGCTTTTATCTGTTAAAAAAATATTGTTTATTCTCCACGTTGATAATAGAGAAAAGAAGAGCTCGAAGAAAATGGCAAAATAGTAGATTTCCAGATAATAAAACAACGTTTAACCGTATAAGCAACAATCTTAAAAAACAAATTTACAAATTCAAAAATGATTCACTCAGTACATTCCTAAGGAATTTAACGACTCATGCTTCAACCTATTTTTCGCTATGGAAAGCAGCCAAGCGCCTGATAAGACCGCAGTTACAAAACTCGCCCTTGAAATCTCAAGATGGGAAATGGATCGGTAACCCGAAAGAAAATGCTAACCTTTTCGCTGAACATCTTGCGAATGTTTTAAAGCCATACTCATCAAACGCGGCTGAAAATAACTTACAGTTTGTTGATAAGATAGATGAAAGTGAAATACCAATTGTAAGACTTAAAGATATAAAAAATATGTGTTTACATCAACTACCAAATAAAAAATCACCAGGCTACGATCTAATTGCTGCTCAGTTTATGAAAGAAATGCCATTGAAAGCCTTCATAAAACTCCAATATATAATAAATGCATGCCTTAAGCACCGGTATGTCCCGCACCACTGGAAAATTGCTGAAGTAATTGTCATACCAAAGCAAGGTAAACCACCTACAGAAGTGACGGCTTACAGACCAATATGGTTTATACCAATTATGGCAAAAGTTTTTGAAAAACTGCTTCTGAAGAGACTTAGCAAAATCATAGAAGAATGAAGGTTAATCCCAAACCATCAGTTTGGCTTTAGAATTAAACATTCCACGATAGACCAAGTTCATAGAATATCGGATGTAATAGAAAAAGCATTAGAAGAAAAACAAGTATGTTCAGCTATTTTCTTAGATGTTGCTCAAGCTTTTGACAAGGTTTGGCATGAGGGACTTGAGTACAAACTGCAAAGGGATCTTTCCAGGCAGTACTTTGAAATATTAAAATCGTAGATCTCAGACCGATTGTTTAAAGTAAGGTACGATCAAGAATACTCGGAATTGAAGAAAATAGAAGCCGGTGTACCACAAGGAAGTGTCCTAGGTCCTACCCTGTATTTACTATACACAAGGGATATTCCAGTTGGTAATCACACCATAATGGCTACTTTTGCAGATGATACCGCAATTTCGGTACCCGACAAATGTGTCTCTAAGGCAGCAGTAAAACTACAAAATGCCGTCGACACAGTGAGAGCTTGGACCGAAAAATGGCGTATCAAACTCAATGAAGCAAAATCTTCACGTATAAATTTTACAAATAAAAAGATAAACAATATTCCAATAATCATTAATAATCAAGCTGTACCTTACGCCAATACAGCAAATACATTGGAATGACTTTGGATGCAAAGCTTAAGTGGAAAGAGCACATCAAAAAGAAAAGAGAAGAACTAAACTTGAAATATAGAAAAATGTACTGGTTGCTTGGTAGCAACTCTGATTTATCAATCCAAAACAAAATAATGCTGTATAATCAAGTACTAAAGCCTGTTCGGACCTATGGAATCCAATTATGGGGCTGTACAAAGAAAACAAATACCGAAATCATCCAAAAATTCCAAAACAAAGTCCTTCGTGGAATAGTTAATGCACCTTGGTACATAAGAAATACCGATCTACATCGTGACTTACAAATAGAAATGGTTACAGAAGTTGTTAAAAAATACGCTGTATCGCACAACCAGAGACTGCAAAGTCATACTAATTCTGAAATGGAGTCCGTCTTGAATATAAGAAACCATGTTCGGATATTTAGAAGAACCAAGCCTCATGAGCTTATGGTCTAAAAAAACATGGGAAAGTATTAAAAGATTAAACTTCCCCCAAAATGATTGTACAAAATTAAGAAAGAAAAATCGGAAGTCGATCCTTCGAGATTGGTCCTGATGAAGAGGTGGTTTTAGTGGCTAAGAATCCAACACTACTTGGTGTCGAATACTGCCAAGTGTTTTTGGAAAGATGTCCTCCGTTAAACGTTTAAAAAGGTTTACTATGGTATTTTCCACTCGAAGTTACAATATGGTATCAGTTGTTGGGGAGGTGCATACTTAAACAAAATCCAACAATTAACAGTTCTTCAAAAAAGTGTCCTAAGAAAAATATGCAACGCTGCCCGCCTCACTCACTCTGCACATTTATTTAGACAAACAGGTATTCTACCAGTAAGACACTTGTTTTATTTTAAGGTTTTGAAGATATTTTTTATGAGGAGTGGTTATTTGGAAAGCCCTATGAGTAATACATATAACATGAGAAATTCTAACTCGGTACGATCAAACATTTCTCGAACTACACTTTTTAGGAATTCTTATGCTATCGTGTCTCGCAAATTATACAAAGTCTTCCAGCTGAATTACGAAGCATTAGAAACCGTCCACAGTTCTTAAATCAGTTAAATTATGGCTTCTTAATTTCGATACTTATAACATTATAACAACACAAAATATTTTCAAGGATAAAAATGTTTATGGAAAGTATTTGTTTGTTAATAATTTACAACACACTTGTTTGTTGTACATTTAATCTTTACACTTCTCCTTTGAAAATTTCATTTTAATAAACGCAAATTTTCAAAAATGAAATTTTCTCTCTGCAAAATATGTTTTACCGAACTTAAATTTGCAAAGTGCAAAGTCTTTTTGAAAAATTGAAAAGTTTTGTTATTTTTGTTTCACTAAACAATACATTTTGCAAATTGTATTTAAAGTTTTGAAAGCGTTTTTAGTAATATGCAAAAAGGAATTTTCAGTTTCAAAAAAAAGAGTTTATTTTGAAAGCTTTTTGAAAACTAATAAAAAATGTATGAGTCGCTTTGTAAATGAGGAAGTAAATAATAGATAACAAGACAATGGTTTAAGACAATTTTTCTTTTATTTTAATGAATTTACAAAAGAATATACATTTTAAATTTAAGGGTTAACGCATTGATTCATCTCAATTTCAAAAATATCTCATTTAGTAGAGGTTTTATAGTCCATCAATATCGTAACCATTTTTATTTTTTCACCTTTTCAAAATACGAATTAATTGTAAAGTTGTTTTTGTTTTAAAATGGTGAAACAATTTTGCTTTTCACTTTTCAAATAAAGTCAGAGAAAATGAAAATTGGAAAGTTTTTTAATTTTGTAAATTTGCAGTTTTACTTTGTAAGATAATATTCTTTGCAAAGTTGCAAAGTGAAAAGTGTTTATTGAAATATGGCCCAGTAATGATATACAATTTTAAAGAATATCCCGGTTAACCTGAAATATTTTTCGAAAAATTATAGGCTCATAAGATTATTGATTTAACAGAATTTGTAATTTTGTTACGAACACTCAAGGGGATACTACTACCCTTATTATGTAAAGACTCAGTGTGAGCACGAAGAAAGGGAGAGAGTTCTTTAAAGAAGGTGTCGGTGCACATTGATTTTGAATTCCTAAATATTGCAATGACTGAAATAAACAGACTCTGCACAAATGTACAGAGTAGAGAACACAGCACCGCGACTAGACTACGTAAGGTGATAACAACACAAGACATTAACACAAGAAGAGAAAGAACACATGACAACAGCACGCGGTAGGTTTCAAGATGGTCCCCAATCTTTTTACTAACCACGCTCACTGATGCTTGATTTCGGTGATCGATGGGAACCGAAGCTTTATCAGTGACTAGGCCGTTGACTTGAACCCATCCAATACTACTTAAGTTGAACTATCCGAAAGGAAAGATATACTCCAGACGGACTAAGTAATCTTACCCCTGCTAACTTTTGGCAATCACATCATGGCTGAATCACAAACACGCTTTAGCTTCGGCTTCACCTGACGTTTACGAGTTCAGCCAATTCAATGCATGCTTTCACAATGGAGATTCGACCTCACGTTTCGTTTGACAATCGTAAGGAAAAGAAAGTAATATAACGTAATGTGACTCCAAACGGAAGCTCTAGTTCAATTATCTGAACATTTGCTTTGTCTGACAGCTCAACAGCTAAATAAAAATGTCAACAAACAAAATATTTGCTCTTTGGAGGGATGGAATAATAGAAATGTCATTCAAAGCAACCTCGAAGCAGGCCCACCGTAACGCAGACGAAGCCGAAGCTGAAGCGTGTTTGTGATTCAGCCATCACTGTTTTGATTTTTTCAAACTTCATTCTAAAAACATACAAAAATTGTGAAAATTAAAATTTTAATAAGTTACCAAATCAATAGAGCGTATATTGAAAGAAAATATAATAATTTCATTAATAAATGCTCAAGCTGCGGAATCAGTCTAAGTAATTTTAAGCTACAGTTTCATTTTTACAAAATTCAAAATAGTATTTCTAAAGTAGAAACTACAATCAATATTTAAAAAAAAAATGGTGAAAATTGTTTTTAACACAACTTTTTCCAGAAGATTACAATAATTTCAATTTTGCAAATTGCTGAAAAAGTTAAGACAAAAATAACTTCTATTGTTTTGAAAAAATATACTGAGATACTTATTTTTACTCAAATATCAAGACTCGATATTATTATGATGTTCTCGCAATTTTATATAATAGATAAAAATCCTTCTATTTTTCTTAGATTTCTTAATTATCGCAGCCCATTTCCAAAAATAAAATATTGTCCTACTTATTTCTAAACAAAATTAATCGAAAACTCAGTTAGTTCCTCAAATAAAGGTGGTTGGGAAATCCTCTTGAAGAGCTCTGTTCTTTTAAAAAATCTTCTGTACAATGTTTTCTTATTTTATAAAATTTCCATACAAATATTAATTAACTAAATCCTGAACTATTATAATGGCCAAGAAAATCATGAAAACGTTTATCAAAATGTTAATTTATCACATACAAAATACAGCTTACAGATTCAAGAATTGTCCTTGTTTGTTTTTTTGAAAACATCAGCAGATTATCAATATAATGATCTGAGAAGTTTAAATGACTTCAATATGTTAATATTGTACACCATTGCGTATGAGTAATATTTGTTTTGTACATACAACTACATTCCAAATTTTCATATGGAAAGTTATTTTGGATGTTTTTTTTTAAGTAAATCTTAGCAACTATACAAAATTTCTTTAAATTTAAGAAAGTCAAGACCCTAAAATAAATATAGGCATTTATAACATTTTAGACAAAATTAAGTTGTCTATATGAAACATAATAATAAATGTAATCTTTTTAAATTAACTTTACCTTTGATTGAACCAACATTTATATAAAACACAAAAAGCCTATTTAAATAAAACGATTTAATAAAATCAGAACACCTTACAACAACAACAAAAAAGAGAGATTCAAAAGCTTATATACCTCTGCTGCTGCTCAACTCAACTGATATTATAATCGGAGCACGATTTTACTTGTGGGACATTTTAATCGATATTATTCTGGGAATATCATCTTTTTATTTTTTGAAAATTGCTACAAATTGAAACATCTCCCCTAAAGCTGTTTTATTTCGTTTTCATTTCGTTCATAAGCCGACTGTATAGTAGCTTATTATATTCTTTTTGTGTATAGTGTTGGCGTACATAAGAGCTAAATCACAATTTAATCCCCTTGTGTTTCGAAAATCACGAAATAGCGATTTTAATATTATACTATATCATTACCAACCTACCTATCTACTTTGAATAAAGTTGAGTATGATAAAATTTTTGTTTTAACAAGTACAATGAAATATAATCGTTGTTATAGGTTCGTTTGTGGGATGATAAAATATCGAAAGGGATTGGGGGGTTGCGTAGGATCCTTCACTATACTGATAGATATGTTTTTGTTCTTGTTTTAAACAATTATTATAATTTGACTGAAAACTTATTCTGTGAATGATCCCTATCCCTCCAAGGAAACAGAGCTTAGTTCCTGCACACGTCCCTGTTTTAATGATATCGAATAGAGAATAAAATTAAATTGATTAAAAATGTAAGATTAGAAGACTGGAGTTGGGTTTTGATGTGTTTGAAAACCATCAAACTAAATTCTGCTGACTCTTTAAATTCTAATTTATGCGTATCATCTTGAAAAACTGAAGTTGGAAAAAAATATAAGTCCTAGAGATTTAGGCTAAGCGGAAGAATTTATATTTTTCCATGTGAATACATTATTATGCAAAAAAAATATTTGGCCAATAAATTTTGAATTTCACAAAAAGAAATTGAATTGAATGATAACTCACATACTTTGTAAGGTTTAGATATACATATTTACGAGAAACGTATTGATTCAATTTCTCTATAATTAAATTACGAAAATGTAAACGGTGATTTTTTAAGAGCTTGAGAACTTTAAAAAAAAAAAAAAACGCATAAAATTTGCAAAATCTCATCGATTCTTTATTTGAAACGTTAGATTGGTCCATGACATTTACTTTTTGAAGATAATTTCATTTAAATGTTGACCGCGGCTGCGTCTTAGGTGGTCCATTCGGAAAGTCCAATTTTGGGTAACTTTTTCGAGCATTTCGGCCGGAATAGCCCGAATTTCTTCGGAAATGTTGTCTTCCAAAGCTGGAATAGTTGCTGGCTTATTTGTGTAGACTTTAGACTTGACGTAGCCCCACAAAAATTAGTCTAAAGGCGTCAAATCGCATGATCTTGGTGGCCAACTTACCGGTCCATTCCTTGAGATGAATTGTTCTCCGAAGTTTTCCCTCAAAATGGCCATAGAATCGCGAGCTGTGTGGCATGTAGCGCCATCTTGTTGAAACCACATGTCAACCAAGTTCAGTTCTTCCATTTTTGGCAACAAAAAGTTTGTTAGCATTGAACGATAGCGATCGCCATTCACCGTAACGTTGCGTCCAACAGCATCTTTGAAAAAATACGGTCCAATGATTCCACCAGCGTACAAACCACACCAAACAGTGCATTTTTCGGGATACATGGGCAGTTCTTGAACGGCTTCTGGTTGCTCTTCACTCCAAATGCGGCAATTTTGCTTATTTACGTAGGCATTCAACCCGAAATGAGCCTCATCGCTGAACAAAATTTGTCGATAAAAATTTGTCGATAGAGCCCATTCACTGAAAATTCGACGTTGTGGCAGATCGTTCGGCTTCAGTTCTTGCACGAGCTGTATTTTATACGGTTTTACACCAAGATCTTGCGTAAAATCTTCCATGTGGTCGAATAACACAACCCCAATTGCTGCGAACGGCGACGAATCGACATTTCACGGTCTTCAGCAACACTCTCAGAAACAGACGCAATATTCTCTTCTGTACGCACTGTACGCATTCGTGTGGTTGGTTTAATGTCCAATAAAGTAAACTGAGTGCGAAACTTGGTCACAATCGCATTAATTGTTTGCTCACTTGGTCGATTATGTAGACCATAAATCGGACGTAAAGCGCGAAACACATTTCGAACCGAACAATGATTTTGGTAATAAAATTCAATGATTTGCAAGCGTTGCTCGTTAGTAAGTCTATTCATGATGAAATGTCAAAGCATACTGAGCATCTTTCTGTTTGACACCATGTCTGAAATCCCGCGTGATCTGTCAAATACTAATGCATGAAAATCCTAACCTCAAAAAAATTACCCTTTATAAGGGATTTCATTCATTTTCAGTTTTAAAAGCAAAGCTTTATAAAACTCACACAGCTATATATTTTAAAATGTTTCACATAATACCATAGTTATGGACGTCTAGAAAAGATTAAACAGCCTGTTATTATTTTCTAGCTATTTTTAACCACTTTTTCGAACTCGAGTAACTTTAACTGTTTAAAAACGTGGGTCGCCCGATTCTGTCTGTTTGTATGAATGTCTATCTATCATCGCCCCCATTCAGCCCGAGCCATTGGGTCGATCAAGTTCAAACTTGGAAATTGAGGTTGTAAGCAGGATTACTTGGGCATTTTTTTTCTTTTTTTTAAACTTTAAATATCAGTAATAATAACGGGTAAGGGTCAAAATATTGTATGGATCATAATACCTATGTATTTAAAATACTGTATCTCAAAATTCTGTATTTCAAAATTCTGTAACTATTAATTCTATTAACAGCTTTTTAAAATACAGTTTTTGAACAAAGAATTCCTTTTTTTTAAGAAAACATCATAATAAACTACACTTGACTTGAAAATTATCTTGCACTACGAACTCTTACAGATGCTACAAATAAACGGCAAGTACTTATAAATTGCATTGGCGCCAAATACTACCAACTTTTTTCAATCTTAATGGTAATCCTGAAAAATCGCCTTAGCCCAAAACCAAATGAGATTACGGAGCAGCATAAGTTTTTGCTCAAAAAAACTGAGCGCTTACTGCAATTTTACATGTGAGGTATGCAAAAAGTCAACTCTTTCAACTTATTTTCGGTTCCAATTCATTTGAGGGCTTAGAGATTCCGACATTAAGGAAAGACTTCTAAGGGAAACATTGACTACAATGACCATGGATAAGGCTTTTGAATACAATTTCTTCATGGAGACTTCAAGGGCAGAGACCCGCAATATATTAAATATTCACCAAGTGCATGTGAAAAACTCGTCTGTACAGAGTATGAGATCTAACGCAAAAATGAATGTTAGTAAAAAGTTTACTCCAAAAGATAAAAAACGATTTGCTATATGTCGTGCAGGAAACCTATTTTGTAAAAAGTGTCGCTGCAGTGGTCATGTGATCTCAGTGTGTATGAAATCGAAGTCCAGAGAGACTAATGATGATCCTTACGAATTAAACGTGCTTAACTTAGCCCCAAATAGCAATTAAAACCTTACATCGAAAGTTGAATTTCGTGGGAGTAAGTACTACATAACATTACAAGTCAACGACAAAACCCTGGCCATGGGGTTTGACACAGGTGCAGCAATATCGGTCATGAATTACGTTACATTTATATCGCTTTGGCCAAACGCAAAAATTACACCTACAGTTATTTTAAAAACGTTTAACAATGCAACCATTCCAGCTTATGAAAATCTGAAGTCCAAGTTGGGTACAATGGGCGTAAGGTTATGTGTGATCTTTACATTGTAAAGGAGCCATATAGTACACTTTTGGGAAGAGAATGGGGTCAAGCACTTAACATTTTACAAACAAATGCACTAAATATCTTTACAGAGAAAAGAGACATCGCAGACTTAAAGAAACAAATATTCGAAAACCATTCGGAAGTTTTTCAATCGAAAATTGGAACGATACCCAATGTGAAAGGTGCGCTCAAACTACGAGAAGGAGCATCGCCTATATTTGTAAAGCCAAGACAGGTTCCATATGCTATACGACCTCTCATTGAAGATGAAATCACTCGACTAGAAAATGATGGTATCATTGAAAGAGTAGAACATTCAGATTGGGGAACACCGGTCGTGCCTGTTATAAAAGCAGACAAGTCATGTTTATGTGCAAACTTTAAAGTAACTTTGAATAAACTCATTGTAAACGATAAATACCTTATTCACAAAATTGGGGAACTCTACCAAAAACTCAAGTACGGTGAGTACTACTGCACTTTCGACATTTACAAAGCTTACTTGCATCTTAGTAGGACGGAAGAGAGCGCTCTATTACAGATAATAAGCACAACAAAAGGTCTATATAAAGTGAAGAGGCTGATGTTTGGAGTTAAAACCGCACCCAACATTTTGGCAACGCTTTATGGATCAACATATTATCAATGATTTCGAGGAAACAGCTTATTTTTTCGACGAAATTATTGTTATGGGGCGACATTTAGAAGAGGGTCTTAAAAGATGCAATTACCTGCTTAAGAAATTACATAAGTTCAATCTTCATTTGAATAATTCTAAAAGCAGACTGTTTGAAAAAAGTGTCATTTATTTGGGACATAAAATAGACAAGAATGGACTACACAAGCCTCCGAAAGATGTTTCTCAGCTACGATAGTTTCTTGGCATGGTTAATTACTACCACAAATTCATTCCGGCCTTGTCTGCCAAAATGCATCCATTATACAAGCTTTTAAGAAAAGACCAACGATTTGAATTGTTTACGGATTGCCAGCATTCATTCGAAGTTTTAAAAAAAGAGATCATGAGTTAGAATGTTCACACTCCATTTGACGAAAATTTGCCACTTATACTTGCCACTGATGCTTCACTGCCATTTATTGGGGATTACACACATTTTCCGATTTCCGATGCTATGGGAGAGCGTTCACCCTCATTACAGACAACAAACCTTTGACTTCAATATTCAGCCCCGAGAAAAATGTACCACTTCTTACAGCTCAGCGTTTACTCCATTACGTGCTATTTTTAAGGGAATTCAAATACATTGTTCGATACAAAAATACTAAAGAACACACTAACGCTGATCCGATTGAAAATCAAATTTCAGAACACCAAACAAAAGAAATTTATCAGCTTTGGGAAGATGTTTTACCCGTAAAGAAAACCGAAATTTTAAAAGAGATGAAAAGGGATAAAGAACTGTCCTTACTGTTCATCCAACTACAAACAGTGGGTTCCCTCAAGAACTCGCCATACAGTGGTATGGAAAGTGATCTTATGCTGCAAGATGGGTGCATTTTCAGAGGAATAAGAATTCTGATTCCATTTCCACATTGGAATCACTAAAATGAAAGCTATGGCAAGGAGGTATTGCTACTGGGCGGGTATAGATCGCGAAATTGAGGAGATGGTAAAAAGATGTCGTGATTGTCGGTGGTCTTAAAATCTCACGCTTTCAAGGTTGGCCGCATCCCTTAATTGTGGACACAAGTATATAGATATTCCTTCAAAACGAAAAGTTTTCAAAGCCACGAATAGGGCAAAATTTAATCGATAAGATTAATAAAATAACATGTCGTGATTGTGCGAAAGTACTTACCGAACCAAGCAAAGCTTATATTGAGTTTGCTGGACCGTTCATAGAACACTTTTTCTTGGTTATCGTTGATGCGAAGACGAAATGGTAGGGAGTTTTTCCAATGAAGCGAATAACTAGCTCCTTCACAATTCGCGCATTGAGAGAAGTTTTCGTGAGGTTTGGTTTACCGAATAAACTCGTGTCAGAGTTTGAAGTTTTTATTTCATGTCAAATCAAATTGTTTGGTTAAAACTCTGAAATCGATTATCACCTTACACAGACGTATTTTTTTGATTTTGATAGTCAAATATTAAAAATCAGCTTACCCGATTTCACCCCTGGTCTGAATTACGCTACTTTTTTGGAATTTTTTGATAAATTATTCTGGCAAATATTCAATTGCATCAACTTTCGAATATAAAACCAGCCTACTGCGGATCGTTTTTTTGGCAAATTTCTCACTGTACTATACATGGAATACCAAAAAAACACGCTAGTATTTTGAAATACAGAATATTAATTATACAGTATTATGACCATATATACAGTATCATTCAAACTTTGTACCGTACAACATTTTTAAATAGAGCATTTCGACCCGCTCCTGTAATCTTTCTACCAATGTCTCCACAATTTCATCAATTCTTCACTTAAAGAAATTCTTTTTGAAAAATAACATTTTTTTAGAAATCTTTTACAATTTCAACGTGCTTATTGATTGCTGAGTGATTCATTATCGCAAATCGAAAATATTCAATTATTATTATTACACTTCAAATGATGCTTGTAGTTGACAGATATCAAATACTAGAGCTACTAAGTTTAATCCACGAAATAAATGAAGACTTGTATGCGTTTTCTCTATTCTTCTTTTTATTGTTGCGACTTATAGGAGCTAAATATATGGAAAGTCTTGCATTCGTAAAAATTTTGAACTCGAAATTTTAATCAAACATGATACTACTATGTTAGATAAGTTGAAGAGTAGGTCCGCCGTTTCCTTCCATCTGTCTGTCTGTCCTGCCCCAATAGAGCCCAAAGCATTCGGTCGATTAACTTCAAATGTGGAAACTAAAGCCGATTCGTGTAGGCGTTTTTTTTAATTTGTTCTTAAGACTAAAAACAAAAGAGGTCCCTATACAAATTCGTTGGTCAAAAATTCTAATTTTCGCTAAAATGTTGTATCTTAATTTGGCTTCTTTCAATATAAAACAAAATGAAGATCTGAGCAAAATAGTTATTCATCAATCGCAACTAACATTTTAAACCACAAATAAGAACACTTATCGTTATGAAATGTTGTAAATTTATTTTTTTCTTCACTAATTCCTAGTTGAATTTGAGTTTCCGTTCTGTCAAGCCTGGTCCAAACATCAAAAAACTCATGACCGATGGTCAAATACTTTATTTTATTGCTAATTACAAACTAATTTATTGTCGATTATATTTGTAAATGTGAATGATTTTCTAGTTAAATCTTATTTCATTTTTATTACTTATAATTACTCAATTAAGATGGTGCTATGGTCTGGACTATCCTGACTACAAATCAATCCTTATAGGTATAATTTGTTGCTGTACCTTTTTCTACATATCCTTTCTACATACGTTTACACATATGCTTACGTGACCATAAATCACCAAGGGAATATTCCTTTCAAAAACATCCAAATGTTTTCTGTTCCACCCTTTTTGAAGTCCACATGACTCTGCATCATAATTTTTGGCAGGATTTAAATGTCTGGAGGAAGGAAAGCTCTATGTGTTCTTAAGAAAAAAAGTTTTCTGCTCAACTTATTTCTAAGATGTGGAACTGTCATTGACAAAGAAACTCAGTGAGAACATAGCTTATTTTTATTTTTTGCTTGGGATGTAGCTGGAAGCTCGTCGTTATTAAAAAGATATATCTTAATCAGTCCGATGGTAATAAAAATGCTGGTCCTGTAATACCTCGTTACATTTATAATCTTCATGACTGAAGCAGTTTTCCTGAAACTTCAACCTTGAGACACAATCAAAAGCGCTTTTATTTATTAACTACTCATCGGAAGTTATTGTAATCGGTCCAATTTGTCGAATTATAAATGTTAACATTTCGCGACGTTTGAAGGTCCCTAGATTCTACATAAATATGATTAAAGATATGTCCCTACGTTCAGGGAGCTTTTTCGTCTTTAATATCTCAAGAACCAGTGGAGATAACAACTTCAAATAAATTATGTTACACTGACAGTCTAAAGGACTCTTAAAGGCATTGAATTTGTGGTTTTTGGTTAACCCAAAATATCGCACGAACCAATAACGCTAGCGACTTGAATTAAATATTTTACGAAAGAAAAAATATGTTATATAACGTTTTTGACATCTGACAAAATTTTGAGAAAAATCCATCTGACAGTTTTTGTACAAAAAAAACTTAAAAAACATTACGAAAACTTGATAAAAATTGATGCACGATTCTCGATACATAAGAAACTCTACTGAAATTTGGAAAAATTGGTTTTTGACTAAAAATCTCTAGAAAATATATTTTGAAATCCTGGTATTTCATCATGTGCAAAACTTTGTTGGTTTAAGTTCATTTTTTCGAAAAATTAAACTAACAACTTTTTAACTTTCGACTCAAGTATTAGGAGAAAGATATTGACTTTCAATTATTTATCTCACACAAATTATTGTTATGAATATTTTGCTCAAGTCTTAAGCAAACAAATGGACATATAGGATGAGAAGTCATCATTGTGGGTAGCATCTCAGCCTTTTTTTAAATTTAACATTTGCCCTAGGTCCCGAAAAAATACCCCAAATGAGCGAACTTATGAAAAATTCAAAAGTTATAGAAATTTGAATTTGAGCTATCGACCCTTTTCGAATTTCTAGAAATCATACGAATAATCCGATTATAGCCCAAATGACACAAATCAGCATAAGCATTTTAAACTTATGCAATAGATGGAAATTACTTACTTACTTAAGGTGGCGCTACAGTCCTGTGTGAACTAGGGCCTCACTCAACAAACTTCTCCATCTAGCTCGGTCCCTAGCTAGATGTCTCCAGTTTCGCGCTCCAAGTTGAGTGAGGTCACCTTCCACTTGTCCGCGGTCTTCCTCTACTGCGCTGTCCTGTGGGTTTCGAAGACTTTCCGGGCCGGAGCATTGGTTTCCATGCGCTCTACGTGACCCAGACATCTTAGTCGTTGGACTTTTACTCTTCTTGCTAAGTCTACGTCGCTGTACAGCCCGTACAGTTCGTCGTTCCATCTTCTCCTCCACTCCCCTTCGATGCATACGGGACCATAGATCACACGAAGAACTTTTCTCTCGAAGCGACCCAAGGTGCTTTCATCCGCTTTTGTCATGGTCCATGCTTCTGCACCGTATAGCAGGACGGGGATGATAAGGGTCTTATATAGCAACACTTTGGTCCCTCGAGAGAGGACATTACCACTCAATTGCTTTCTAAGTCCAAAGAAACAGCGGTTAGCAAGAGTTATTCTGCGTTTGATCTCAGCGCTGGTGTTGTTTTCTGCGTTTACAGCGGAGCCTAGGTAGACGAAGTACTTGAATACCTCAAAGTTACGTCTGCCGATGGTGACGTTTTGACCAAGACGTCGGTGTTGTATGTCCTTTCTTGATGACAGCATGTACTTTGTTTTGCCCTCATCAACCGTTAAACTCACATATTCACAACAGCCCCATTGACATCACGCTGAGTTCTTCTGATTATGTCAATGTCATCAGCATATGCCAGTAATTGGACAGACTTTTGAAAGATAGTGCCTCTAGTGTTGACGTGTGAGCTCTGCACTATTCTTTCAAGCACGATGTTAAAAAAATCACATGACAGCGCATCACCTTGTCTAAAACCGACATCAAAAGGTTCTGTTAAGTTGTTTCCAACCTTTATGGAGCAGCGTGCATTCTCCATGGTCATCCTGCGCAAACGGACGAGTTTGGCAGGGATGCCAAAACTAGACATGGCTCTATACAGCTCGTCCCTGTAGATGCTGTCATATGCGGCCTTGAAATCGATGAAAAGATGGTGGGTGTCGATTTGGTGCTCTTGAGTTTTTTCCAGGATCTGCCGTAATGTGAATATTTGATCAACTGTGGACTTTCCTGGTCTAAAACCACACTGATAAGGACCTATCAGGTTGTTGACGCTGGGCTTTAGACGTTCACATATTATGGCAGAGAAGATTTTATAGGCGATGTTAAGTAGACTTATTCCTCTATAGTTGGTGCAGTTTAGAGGGTCTCCTTTTTTCAGGATCGGGCAAACAATACTGAGGTTCCATTCATCGGGCATGTTTTCTTCCGACCATATCTTACAGATAAGTTGGTGCATGCTCCTAACCAACTTATCTCCAGCTGCTTTAAAGAGCTCGGCATTCAAGCCATCTGCTCCAGCGGCTTTATTAGACTTCAACTTATAGGCCCCATACACTACACATGCCTGCATGCGCAAGCACAAAAATGCGCAAACACTCTTTCCCCATACACTACGCATGCAAACTGTACAAAATTCAGTTTTGTGTTCACCGCTGAACAGAAAACTTTAAAAAATGTCAAGCTCCGACTCCGCTGCTGCGGCAATTTTGATTGCTTTAGCCCTTGACTGAGCAAATGTAGCACACACACCACTCATGCTTGCATGCACAAGCAAGAAAATATCAAAATTTTTTGATATTGCTCATGCCGCTTGCACAAACACACAGTTCACACCATACACTGGCAGTTTGCATGCGCAAGCACTGTATGCGCATGCAGGCATGTGTAGTGTATGGGCCCTATTAGATATGGCAATCTTTACTTCGTCTAAGTCGGGAAATTAGTATAATGAAAAAACAGGGTAGAAAAACAGTTTCAGAA
The DNA here is from genome assembly GCF_945859685.1 of Eupeodes corollae. Lineage (NCBI taxonomy): Eukaryota > Metazoa > Arthropoda > Insecta > Diptera > Syrphidae > Eupeodes > Eupeodes corollae. The sequence goes on along the minus strand of NC_079148.1, from coordinate 60,553,465 downwards.
GAAAACTTTAACTTTTAAGTATGTGAAACATTTCTATAAAGGTCCAGAGTTGCAACTTACAGCCATAAATGTCCACTTACACTACATCGCCGAACAGGTTCTTTTTGTCTTCGTCTATCCTAAAATAAAAACAATTTTATTTAATTGACTTTAAAATGTTTGTAATTTCATTTTTATAACCACCATCAAATCAAACACATTAGTTTTATACTCCTTTGCATCACTCATAAATTTAACTTTTAAACCCTACAATTATTATTATTTCCTAAATTGTTTGCAATCTTAAAATCAATCTTGTGAAATGTTCATTATCCTAAGACACTATAGGGTATGTTTGGTGTGTGTTCTTACGTTCTTACTGCTTACATTTTCTGACATCAAAGGTCTCAGTGAGCTCTTTATCATATCTTGGTGTAGTAGGTTGATACGTACACGTTTTAAAGCATCAACTTGAACATTGTTTTTTTTAATGCATATGTACATATTCAACATGGAAAAATTAACCTTAACAAAACACATTTTACCTTATGCAGTGGCGGAATTGGAGATTTGGAGCCTTTTTCAACATTTACAATTTACAATCCAAGAAAAAGAGAGACTTTACAACAAGAAAAGTGAAGGAAACAATTGAGACAAATGACTAACTCAACTGACCTATAAAAAACTATAAGGCTTAAAAACCCAATTCTTTAGTTTTTTTTGTATTTAAGAGTCCTAAAAACTATGTATAACTCAAAGGAGTTGAACAATTGACAGGGCCTTTGGTTATGCACCTTTTAGCCACATTTTCTTTAAGCTTGTCACGTTTGGTTATATCAAAATTGCTTAGGGCCTAAAATTGTGTAGCTCCGACTCTGCCTAAGGAAGAATGACAAAAGCTGAACCACATAAAGCAAACAACACATACTCAGGCATATACTCAAACTGTACTCGGTTTAGTCACCTTTAAGTTAAAACGCCTCAAAAACTTACCTGGTTTCTTATAAGATGTGTCAAATGTCATAAACGTATTCATATGCATACATCTGTTAACCAACAGAACTTGAACAACACAAAACTGAGAGAAAAAAAAAACATTTTCAAGACAGGTGTGTTGTATGTATTAAGGTATGGGTCTAGGTCTAGGGGTAGGCATGTTACCCAACAAAGAGAATTTCCTGAAGGTAATTTTCTTTAGGTTAGTGAAGAATCAGTTTTTTTTTTTTTATTTTCTTCACAATTATTCTATATTTGCATTTATATATATTATGCTGGGTGGATATTATATGATGCCTATTCACAAATGTAATCTATGTCAAGAGTAGGGAGAGCAAACATTTTCAAGGTGCTTCCATTGATGCAATTTATGTTGGTATAGTGCGGTACAGTGAACTATTGAGATGTAATCAACAATTCAATTTTGTTTTAATTAATCATTGGATTGCCATTGCTCTACCAGAATGTTATAAGATGTAAGGATTCCTCGTGAAAAAAGGATTAAGAGTGACTAAGGGTCTTTTGTTTGTCTTATTTCATTGAAGCACACAATCAAAAGCTTGAGGGGAATTAGAGTCTAAATTTAGTCTCTTATAAAACTATATTTGTGGTTTGGAAATTGTTTAGGTTTGTTCTCAAAAATTAACATTAAAATAAACATTTTTCAATGTAGTTACTTAGCACAGGAAATAGAAAACTTAAAGTGTTTTTTTGTTCAAATAACGAGAAAAGGTTAGTGTTCTTGCTCACTTTTTGATTTAGGCAAACATTTTTTGGCAGTAATTAGCAATTTTTCAAATACAATTTTTTTAAAAAGAATGTGTTTTTTTATTTAAGCAAAATCTTAAAACTATCTTAAAGCTAGACAAAAATTCTTTAAAAAAAAAGCGTAAATTTCAAAAGCTTAAAAAATATTTAACTGGGCCTATGCGGGTGCTCTAAGTTAATCCATTGTCTTATAACTGCTTCCTTTCTGCCTAACCCATTCAATGGGTATTTAAGTATAAATATATATATTTAATGACGTAGTTTTAACTTTTCCATTTTTAAGTAATTGTAGGATGATCTGCCCATAAAGTGGTGTATTCAAAAAAAAACCTCTTACTGGAAAACCATTTTCTATAAAAACAATTTTTTACTTCGTAAAAAGTTTCGCACTAGAGATTTTTCAAACGTGACATCAAAAAAAGTGGGTGCCTTGATTCCGTACATTTGTCTGTCTGTCCTGGCTCCTACAGCCTAAAGCATTCAATCAATTGCCTTTAACTTTGTAAATTAAAGTTTTGAACCGATTCCCATTTTTAAAAGACTAAAAATAAAAGTAGTCCCCAGACAAATTTTGTAGCCAAAAATCGAAAATTCAAATTTTCTCAAAAACAACCCGTTGGACTTTTTTTATTTTCTCAATTGAATTGCCCCAAGAGGGGCCCAAATTTTCTTTTTTTTACCAAGTTTCAGTATTGTTTTTGTTCAGAGTTTTATTTTTTATAAAAAAAAACTATCCATTTGATTTTTTTCACAATTTGATCGAATGTTTAAAACAATATTTCTTATACGATAAAATTAGTTTGAAGCCAATATTTCAAATTTTTGAAACGATATTTGAGTCGAAAATCAATTTTTACCAACTTTTGTTAATTTAAGGTTCAATTCGATTTTTTTCAAAATTTTACTGAATGTTAACAACGATATTTTTTGAAAAATAAAAGTAGTTTAAAGCCAATATCTACAACTTTTTGAAAAGATATTTGAGTCGAAAATCAATTTTCACCAACTTGATTTTTCTCAAAATTAGTTCTTATGTTGAAAACAATATTTCTTATAAGTAAAAATTAGTAAGAAGCTATTATCTCAAATTTTTAAAAAGATATTTGAGTCGTTTTTAGGTTTTTATTTTTTGTAAAAAAAACTGTCAATTCGATTTTATTCAAAATTTTATCAGATGTCAAAAACATTATTCTTCGTTGCACAAAATTGTTTTGGAGAAGAAATCTTATTTCAGTCGTAAAATTTTGAAGGTGACAAATTTTTTTCAGTTTTATTGATTTATAAAAAAAAAACCGTTATATTGATATTTTTCAAAAAATATACCTGTTTAGTATCACGTTACACTATATTATATTAAATTTAATTCAAGTCTCTAGCGTTTTTGGTTCGTAAGATATTTAGGAGTAACCAAAATTTTCACCCTTTTTTCAAACTGCTATAGTAAAAAAACCACCCACGCAATTTTCTTGAGAGCCCTTTCTGCATCTTTCTGTCTTATTATCTGTATAACAAAATTTATTTGAAGTCGATATTTCTTCTGGTTCTTGAGCTATGGACGACGAAAAAACGTCGTGAACGTACGGACGTACGGACGTACAAACGTACGTACACACGCACGCACAGACCTCTTTCTAAAAATCTTTTATTTCGACTCTAGGGACCTTGAAACGTCGAGAAATGTCAAAATTTTCAATTTGACAAATCGGACCCATTACAATAACTTCCTATGTGAAGTTAAAAAACCATTAGTTTTTTTGTAACTCAAACCAATTTAGTATCACGTCGCAATGTATAAATAATATCGTTATTGGGTTCGAGAGATATTTAGGGGCAACTAACTATTTTACATTTTTTCAAATTTTTTTGAAAGTCATTTCTCCAGTTTTTGATTGTATTATTTGTTAAATAGAACTTATTTGAAGTCCATACTTTTGCTGGTTCTTGATATATGTATGACCAATAAAAAAGTATCCCGAACCTACGGACGTACGAACGTAGACACCACAAACCTTTGATTTAGATTTAGGGCCCTAGAAAAGTCGAGAAATGTCGAAATTATCCATTCTACAAACCAGTCTGATTAAAATAACTCCATTAAAATAACATGTTCTTTAATGATTGACTTGCAATATTTGTTGGTCTTCGTAGTTTAATTTGTTTCGCTGATTGATTGTCAAATTGCTAGAAAAAAATTAATTAACAAATAAAGCTATAAAATTATTTCTACTTCATATGTGGCACTTGTAACTTAAGCTGACATAGTTTTCTTTTAAATTCATAAGAAAGTTTTATGAAGAAATTTTTTATTTTTTTAGCAGCCTACGATCAAATATAATTTGCTAAAATGTTGCAACTATGTTGAATTTGAAAAGAGTTTTGAATTTGTTTCTAACTTGTTTCAAGTAGTATTGACCCTGATATAAGCATTTTTCGAAAGTGCACTTGTAACTTGCTCCGTTTTTCATTGTTATAAGATCGTTGATTTTTGTATGAACTGCAAATAACAATACATAAAGTTTTCAAGAAGTAAGCACAAAAATTACTTTAATTTTATAAATGTTTCCCCCCCTCACTCTCTCTCTCAACAAACAAGAATCAAGTCTTTCTATGAAAACAATGAATACACGAATTTTAGTAGAGATTTGAGCAATCTAATGTAAATTTTACTATCATCCCCAAAAACTTATGTCATTTCATTATTAGTATCTTTTCTTTAAATCCTTTATTAAAAGTTACTCAAATGTCTTTAAATTTTTGAAGAAAAATGGTCACAATGAACAAATAATTGATAAATAGATAACTTTTATGTGAGTGTGTTTTCTAAACCGTTATTGTCTTCATGTCAAGATCTCCAAAAGATAAAAGATAAATATTGATTTAAAATACCTTAATAATAAAACTGATGTTCTATAGGTTTTAATATTGTCTAGCCGATTCAAGCAGCTTAAACTGTTTTATAAGAAACAATAAATCAATATAATGCTAAGAAAGTCTTAAGATACTATTTTCTTTATTGATTCAAGTACATACAAAATATATAGATGTATGTATATTTTATATATATGTATATGTATGTGTGAAGGTTTATATGACCTTTTTGCAAGGCTCATATAATATTAAATTACTATGGCTAGGCTATGTTTTGTTTATTGAAGATAATAAATTGATTGTTGTAATGTGTTTGTTTAAAGAAAAGGGGGTTTTGAAAGTTAACCTCTCCTCATTGACCGAATGAGTTCTCAAAAGTAATATTGTTCTTTAAACAAACAAAATGATGAATACGAAATATTTTCCTTTGTGCGGTCCGGTCAGTTTAAACTGCCATGTTGAATGAAAAACTTTATCTCTAGACATACAAATCACAAATTGTTTGTATTAATGGTAAATTAAGCACAGTTACCGGTTCAATACGCACAAACAAACATTGATTGCCATAACAAGGTAACTTTTGTATTTACGAGTATTTCGGAAATAACAACGAACAATGGAAATTTCAATCTTTTTTTCTTTTTTGTATTACCGTTATACACATGGTATCGTTAAACAATGAACATAAATAGGAGTATATGATATGGAAGACGAAAAATAAATCCTGCAATTCTTAATGTCTGATGGTTGGCTACGTTTTATGTGGACAGACAAGTCGATTTCCTTTAAATTTGGTACTCAATGTTTTGTTTAAGCATTCCTTCAGTTGGGGTCTTTAATTTTTTTAAGCCTATAAATAACAGTTACATCTTACTTAAGGGGTTACGCTAAACCAGGAATTTAAAAGATCCAGTTTTCCAGAAAGTCACACATAATTGCAATTGTTGATAAACATAAAGATTGCATTAGAAGAACCTCAGCTGCGATTGCGTGATGCATCGGTTACGTAAGCTACTTGGTCAAGGTTTGAATCCCATAGGCGGAAGAAAAGTTTTTTAATTACGAGTAAATACTCGTAAATAATGTAATTCCAGCCTTGTTATAGCACAATAAAGTTGTTGTTGAATTATTGAAACTCTACTAGTGTCAGAAGTTTATGGAAAAAACCTTTAAGTTCTCTGTTGCTAAATTTCTGTATTAAGAGTATTGTAAAATTATTCATGACTTTCTACTATTACCTGCCCATTGAAAGTTATTGTAATCGGTCCGATTTGTCGAATTGAAAATTTTGACATTTCTCGACGTTTCAAGGTCCCTAGAGTCGAACTAAAAGATTTTTAGATTTTTTACTTCCGTACGTTCGCAACGTTTTTTCGTCGTTCATAGCTCAAGAACCAGTCGAGATATCGACTTCAAATGCATTTTATTTTACAGATAATAAAGCAGAAAGATGCAAAAAAGGCTCTCAAGAAAATTGAGTGGGTGCCATAGCAATTTAAAAAAAGGTGAACATTTTGGTTAACCCTAAATAGCTCACAAACCAAAACGCTAGAGACATAAATTCAATTTTATAATTACATTGCAGCGTAATACCATACAAATATATTTTTGAAAAAAAATCCAATAAGCGGGTTTTTTATAAATCAAACAAAACCTCGAACATTTTACGAACAAAAAATTATTTTATCTTAAAAAGAAGAATAATGTTTTCAGCATCTGGTAGAATTTTGCGAAAAATCAAATTGACATTTTTTTACAAAAAGTAAAAACCTAAACAAAAAATTAATAAAAGTTGGTAAAAATTGATTTTCCACTCAAATAACTTTTCAAAACTTTAAGACATTGGCATTAGACGAATGTTATGGCTTACAATATATTGTTGTTAACTTTTAATAACATTTTAACAAAAATCGAATCGAAAAAAATTAATAAAAAATGTAAAAATTGGTTTGATATTTGATATTTGATTTCAAATATCTTTTCAAACCTTTGAGACATTGACTTTAAACTACTTCTGTCTTTTAAAAATATTGTTGTAAATATTTAGTAAAATTTTGATTTAAATCGAATTGAAATTTTTTTTACAAAAAATAAAAACAATTAACAAACGTTGGTTACAATTGATTATCAACTTAAATGTCTTTCCAAAACTTTGAGATATTGGCTTTAAACTCTTTAATTTTTTTAAAAAATATTGTTGTCAACATTCAGTAAAATCGAATTGACAGTTTAAAAAAAAAAAAAAAAAATCAAAAAAAAAAACAATACTAAAACTTGGTAAACATTTACTTTCGACTCAAATATCTTTTCAAAAATTAAAATTATTGGCTTCAAACTTATTTTATCTTACCGAAAATATTGTTTTCGACATTCAGTTATTGTTTCATAAAAATCCAACAGTGCCTTTTATTCAAAAAAAAAATAAAAGCTGACAAAAATAGTACGCAAAATGTTTAAAAATTGATGTTCGGTTCTTGATAGCTCATGAACAATAGAAGATATTTACTTTAGATTAGAATCAGATTATCCAATTTGCATTTTTTATATAGGAAATAAAAACTTTTAAGAACTGCTACTAAAATTGGTACAAATTGGTTTTAGACTAAAAATCTCGTTAGTAAAACTAGATTTTGAAATAAAACTATTTCATTATGCAAAATATTGTTGGTAATTTTGAAAATTTTAAAAATAATTCAACTGACAACTTTTTTAACACTACACGAAAACCTACAAACTTTTAAGCAAAAAAATTGATAGACGGGATGGGAAGTTATCAGTGTGGGTCGCATCCCAGCCTCTTTTTCAATTTTTGATTACCCGATTCATAAAACCCCGTTTCTGTAACTTCGAAATAGTATGGAGTTTTTCCGAAAAAAAAAATTCCCAAAATGCTATTAGGATAGTTTTACCCAATACAACTTACATTTAAGGACATAGCCTAGTTGCTCAAGGTGCTGTGTTCTCTACTCTGCACATTTGTGTGCAGAGTAATGTGATTTGTAATGGCATGATTTTAAATTGAAGTTTGATTGTGTCAACATGGCTTAGCCGAGTTTAAATTTATTTCGGGAAGCTGTTACGAAGGGTGAAAATATATCATATTTTAAACATTATTTTTTTAATTTTTAAGACTACCAAACCAAGCAGTTTCTTTAAAGTACCTCACATATCAGTTACAGCAAAAAGTGTCAAAAGGAAGTTTTAAAGAATTTTCATTAATAGTTTTGTGTTCTAAAAACTATTGCGTCTTTTTCTTTATTAAATATTACTTTAATCTAATATTTATTAAATATTACTACTACCAAACTCAAAATAGTCGGTCTACTCTGCTGCAGCCATTCTTTTACTGAAAAAAATACCTGCGAAAAGACCTAAAAGCTACAATTATAAATATTTAAGAATTGTATGGTACCGAAGAATGTCTTAAATTTGTTGACACAATGTCCACTGAAGCCGTATCAGGTCGAAAGGTGGAGGTAAAATAAAAATAAATAAAATAGATCTTTCAAAATCGAAATTTCACCTTTTTTTGAATTCCATAGGGAAAAATAATTGATTTATTTTAATTTAAGATCAAATCTGCTGATCTAGATTTTACGACAGATTAACCCCTCTTTGTGCTCTTATTAATACAATTATAACACAAATGTTTAGCTGAAAATCTTACAACTCTAAAGCACATGTTAAATAAGTTCCACTAGCACAATTACAAAAAAAAAAAACAGTTCCAATCGTGTTCCATGCGTCACAAAAAAATTAATTTTTGACGGAAATCTGAATGTTCTCATATGAAACTATTTTGCTATTTTGATACTGCTTCATGTCGTTATTTGAACTGAAGTCATTTTATTTCTGTTACTTATTTCCATTGAATATATTTTAAGAAAAATGTCATAATGTTGGGTCTTTTTCCAATGGAATTTAAGAGCCAGCGAATTTTAGTTTTTATCATAATAACCCCCGGGGTGGGGTGGGGGTTAGGTCATATGAGCCATACAGCTTATACAGTTAAGTTATGTAAGTAAAGATGTCATCTATAGATTTATTAGTAATTTAATGAAATTCACCAAAAATTGGTTTGCTGGCAATAACAACTAAAATTTTTAAATTTTAAGAACTAATGGACTGATTACAATAATCTTCTCTTTCTATGCAAGCTCTTTTTGATGATCAAATTTATGATGATTTTTTATGATCAAAAATGTATTTTTAAAAAAATATTAATTTTGTTTGCCCAAATTTAAATGTAAAATGTAATTACATGTATTTATAAGCTCTTTATTTAGTGCTTACCAAAACTATTTTTAAGACAAAATTTAAAATTTAAAATGATTTTCGGAACAAGCTAAGCTAGATTTTTTGAAAAATAAAATGACATTTAAATGTTCGAGAAAAACTTATTTTGCAGGTACATTTTTAAATCTTAAAACATAGGAAATATTTTTAAACAGTCTTTTTTGAAGAAACTAGCAAGTTATAGACTGCATTTTATTTATTTCAAAATTGGTTTTCTGTTTAATACAAAAGATTTAAAAAAAGTAAATAAATCTACTTTTGAAGTGAATTTTCTTTGGATACTCTAAAACTAATATTTTAACACGAATTTCAATAATATAAATGTACCAAAAACAGCAAAAAAGAAAATTTTGTTAAACTAATGGCTAAAAAATACAAGCTTTGAATCTCTTGATATTTGAAGTGAAAAGAGATTCTGAAACGTGTAATTTGTAAGTGTAAGATCGGTTGATATAGTAGATCCGTTCGCTTACTTTTTGCACTAAAATTCGTAAAAAGAGTGGGGGTGAAATTCTCTCACAGACAAAACTCCAAAAAAGTAAGCGAAAGGGAGAAAAGAAACAACAAATTTTTCCAACAATTTGACTGTCACAAAAAAAAATATAAATTTTGAAACATCATCGTTTCATTTCATGTTTAGAATTTTGTTTTTTTTTTTTTTTTTGAAAATTGCATTCTTGTTGCTGTTTAAATAGCAAAAGCGAGTAATTTATTTGAAGTTCTATCAAGTTTTACACTTTCCACAAATCAGCGCAAAAAAATGTCTTGGGCTAAAATTTGTAGGTTGGGAAAATATTTTACTCTGTCGTGAGTGCTCTCTTTTACGAAAAATTGCGAAATTTTTGAGTACGCAAACAGGATTTAATTAAATTTCGTAATTTTTCGTAAAATTAGACTGTTTAAGGAAGGCACGCGATCGGACCTAGTGATAGTCGTTTTAAAAATAGCTATCACTATCGTGTCAAAACTACTACTAACTATGTGGAATAGTCGAAAAATTAAAACACTGTATGAAATATTTGTGAAAATGGTTATAAAGTAATATAGTTACTAAAAAATCGAAGAAATTCGTACATTAATATTTCAGTTTTCAAGTTCACCTTAAATTAAAAAAAAGGACAATTTGCAACTTAGTAAACAATGACAGAAATAAATGACTAACACTTTTAGAATTTTACTAGAGAAACAAATCTTTATAAATACAAATTTAAAAACTTAAGTAATTTTTCGTTTTTTTTTCCCATAAAAACTAATCAAAACAATGTTAACTTTAGTTTTAAAAAACGCGACTAAAGAGGCAATGATTGAGTTTGAGACTTTTTTGTGAAATTTTAGACTAAAATTCAACTCAAAATTTTACATAGTTTTAAACGTAACTATTTAAAGCAATTTAAATACTACATCCAAACAAAACCTAAAATAAAGAATCACTTCATCCTAATTAAAGGTCTTTAGCTTGTTTTAGTGCTTTAAAATATATACCCTTTTAAAAGATGCTTAAATCCAACAACAAATCTTATATTAAGTTCGAGTAAAGAGTAAATTATGTAAATTTTAAAATATTCCGTCACTCAATAAATTTAAAATCCTTGACCATTTCATGGTTTCCCACAAGAACTTATCAAAGGGATAACTATACAATTAAATACGAGAAAGCGTTAAGTGCGCGAGAAGGCAAAAACTTTAGCTCAAGAAAGAAAGAATTAAATCGAGAAAAAGAAACAACATTGGCATTACTAATTTAATTGGAGTTGAAAAACAAATCTTCTCGTTGAAAATTCATCCACGTAATTAAAGTCAGTAGAAAAGTTGTATAACTTTTACTTTTATTTATTTTGTTTTAATCAAATCTAATTTAAGTTTATTGATTGAATTAAAGTTTTTTTATTTAAATCAAAAATGTCCTCTTACTCGCATATTCTTTTAAGGAATATTCAAATAGTTGTGGCCATCAGAGACGTAAAGGGTTGGTTAGAAACATTGTGTGCAGATATAATGGTATCATTTTCTCTTTCTTGGGATTGAATAGGAAAGATCATTAAGGTTGTGAATAAATTAAGCAAATGTTGTGCAGACCACAACATAATATTGTGAGGCTTTTCGTGCGATAAGCAACTTTATTATTTAAATTTTAGATAGGTACTTTCACTGAGACTTAATGTGGTTTTCTGTTAAAAGGAGGTAATACCACTGATATGCATATTTGTATAAATTTATCAACGAATGTAAATTTGAACATTCAGAAACAAAATAATTGATTTGATTTTTCTTGATTAGCTTCAGGCAATCCATCTTTAAGTTTCGAAATATTTGTATTTGTATGTTGCTATACAGCTACAAAAAATTGTGTTTTTGAAAAGGGATTTTTATTTTGAAAATCATAAATATAATTTTTGAAAATATTGACTTCACTTTACTCTCTCTCTCTAAACGTATTTATATAATTCATATAATTTGCATTTCCGGCAAACGACTTATAAGCCATGCACAACTTTGAGCTTTTGAGAGCCAGAATTATTAACTGAAATTTCTTTTTTAATTTAAAACATAGAGATATACTTTCATTACTTTAAAAATTAATCGCAGAACTGAAAACACGCTGCCTTAAAATATAAGTTCCGTAAAGCTGGAAACACTACAATCGAATTTGAAATTATAATTATGCAGAAATCTTTTAAAAAAGAAATTCTTGATCTGATTGGTTGAACAGTTTTGTTTAAATATAATATAATAAATCTCCAAAATAAAAGTGGCTTGGAGTGACGCCATCACAATCTGATTTTTCTCCTGTAAAACACACACCAGTGGAAATAAAAACACGGAACTGGTATTTTTGTTTGCAAATTATCTTATTTTTAATGGAATGGTATTTTTGTTTTAAACGTCGGGTAAAGAATTTCTCCTTTATTTTATTTTAAGTTTCAAATTAAAAAACTGTTCAAATTTCGTCAGGCAATAAAAAAATGTTTGAACTTTTGACATTAATTTTTTGGGGGAAGAGCTTTTTGAACTAAACCGGGATAACGAGAACTTAACTAGCATAAAATAAGCCCTAAATGACCCCATCATTAGATTTTTTAATTTTGTTTGGTTTAGAAAATCTCCAAAAACTTCAACTTTACGACGTGATTAAGAGGTAAGTGCTTTTGATACCAAATTGGGTTTCAGTAACTTAGGAGCCCAAAAGGAGCTCTAAATTGCCTAATCATCAGTTGTTTGAAATTATTATTTTGAAGGTGTGGTGTTTCCAGCTTGACGTCAAGCAGAAACCAAGTCGGAATTAGTGAATTAAATTAGCACAAAAAGAGCCCTAAATGTCTGCATCATCATAATTTCGAAATTCGATTGTGGTGTTTCCAGCTTTACATACCTTAAAATATTTATTATTTTAAACAAATTGAGATCTTTTATTAATTTTGGGACACCATTTCAAAAGTCAAAACTTTTTTTTCGTCAATTGTGAGCAAATTGAGTATTTTAAATATTAAGTTTGTTAAAGGATTTGCTTGTGCATGATTTAAATTACCTTTGATATAAAAGTTATTTTTTAGTAAAGGTAAACAACATAAAATAGACATTAACTTCTTTTTGGTTCAATAATTATTTGATGAGCATTAATGTCTGTTAGACTTTTAACAAGATTTTAAGATCAAATTAAGTACAAATCGTAAAATTTTTTTATTTGATTTTATTTCAATCTTAAGAGTGCAATAAATATCACGTCTTAAATGTTATAAAATAATAATCGAAGAAGAGCAAGTTTACTTCAAATAATTACCATTATACATAAAAAGTTCCCACAAAAGTGTTTTTTGGGGAGATGGAGGCGTGCGTAAAGTGTATTTGAATTTAATACTTTTAAACCCAGATTAGAGTAAGCCCAAGAAAACAAATAAAAAAAGCCAAGACAAAGTATAAAACTAAGGAGTTAAGGAGGGCATTACAAATTCCAACAGCTTTAAAGTTTTCAAGATAATGTTTAAAGTTTTGTAACTGTGCAAAAAGTTTCAAAAACGGAGTAAATAAAATCCTCAAAATTACTTTGAATACAAATTTCGAAAAATAAACATGATTCTCCAAAACAACAATTTTCAAATTTTGTATAAACCTTAAATAATATTTTAAGAATGTTTACAAAGTTTATTTTAAAAAGTGCTCCTATTTTCAAAAATTAATTTATTCTAAAAAAGAAAGAAATCGAAATTCAAGAATAAATTGGTAAAAATTAATTCAAATACACGTATTCGCTTTTTAAAAAGTTTTTTCTATATAATTTTTAGCCCCGAGATAAATTTGATTTCAATGTCAATCAACCTCCTTAACCTACATTCCAGATTCCACACTAAAACATTTTCACTGTTTTCTGCAACACACAATTATTGCGAGTCTTTAAAACTCCACCAAAACTACCCCCAAAAAGTTATTTAGGTATATCCATATGTATGTGTAGTGTGTACTCCTCCCAAAGCGATCCTAAACTTCAGTTCACATAACCCCAACAAACAAAATAGAGAGAAGCAACCCATAATACCGACTATTGCTGAAATGCTAACATTAACAGCACAACCAAAATGCTAATTCAAATTTTATCAAAACCTCTTATTGTCATCAAAGCAAGGCGACCCCGTACCGTATCTAGATTTGAACGAAACGAACCTCCTCTCCTCCTCATCAACTATTCGGGTGATAGAACACACAAAATTATATCCATTAAATTCGAAAAAGACAACAAAAACAACAACAGCTAACACTACGAATGAAATAAAAAGGATCCATACCCAAAAAACAAAAAAACAACAAGCCAACAAACGTGGTGGATGAAGGATGCAATAAAACCGAGTCCTGACTGAAGACTATGATGCCCATTTCTAACGGATTTCATTAACAATAAAGATGAAAGAAGTTCTAAATGACATTTTGGCACTCCTTCCACGGAAGGAGGGCAGATGAGAAAGTGTCATAGAGAATGACAAAAAGACAACGAGGCAGGCTCCACCCCAGGATAAAATACCGTAATTAAGGACTTAATTATTAACGTACTGAGACATAAGTTGATCGACCTATACAAGGGACTCAAAATTATACCCTAATTGACCATGAAAAATTAATTTTTAATTATGTATAGGTACCTAACCTATACATCTTCTTTCGAGGATATTCGACGTATTGTTTTTGTTTTTGCGATATGAGTCTATTACTGCAAAAAGGACTCTATTCTTTGCAGGAATAGTGTCTATATAGCTCACTATGTTTTGAACAGAATTTACGTTAATTGGATTTGAATTTTTGGTGTATTTTTTTATATTTTTGTTTTTGTTGAAAAAGTCCAGACATGTTGTTGTTAAAATTAATTATAAAACTATAACATTTTCTTTTGTGTCTTATATCTTATGTCTTATGTGTGTGTCATAATTCTAGAAAAATAAAAATAAAAATATATAACATTATGTACATACCAGAAGAATAAGAAAATCGAAGAGTATCACTATCCAAAAAGATATTACATAACGTGTTTAAGTAAAAACACGAATCGAAGAAAGAAAGCACATTTCGCCAAAAGAAAAAGAACACACAAACATCATTTATACATACACCAATGTAACGTACTGCTTATGTATGCACGTATGAACATTTCTATAATTATTTAGATATTATGTACACTTTTTTTTGTGTTGTTGTTGTAACCAAGTAACCTTATTCCATTTTTATCATTACATAAGATGGATTAATTACCATCGCACCAACCGAACCCCCCCACTGTACGTCGCGTCGGTCGTCTCGGTCGATGTAAAAATATGCTTTAAATAATTGCGCGCATTTATTAAACTTCACACTGACACTGAAAGTGTTGTGTACTTGCAAAGCACTTAACGTTTTCAAATCCCCTCCTGGGATCTTGACAAAGCAACAACAAAAACACACACAAAAAATCCTTAATGTGCGATTTGAATAATTATTTTAATTACATATTATTTTCCACAAATATCGCAGACACTGTCAGATGGAGAAATCACAAGACACAAAAAGACAAACGCAAAAAACGGATATATAATAATCACACACAATCATTTATTTCTGCGTAAGAAATGATATTAGATATTTTTTTAAATTTTTTTTCTCGCCAATCGAATTATAGGAGCATGATGAAAAATCTCAAAACTTTATAGATTTCCTTTATTTTGTACACATACATACACTGGGAAATTTTCTTTTATTTTTTTGCTTTTCTTTTTTTAAAGAAAAACTATTGAATTAAAAAAAAAAAGAAAGAAAGGAAAGAGAGATTGAATGACAAAAGTGCGAACAAGGAACGGCCCATTGCGGGCAGATCTATCATAACCGCACATTACGATTTGTTATTTGGCACTGAACTTATCAGCTTGTAAAAATTCTAACTATTGTCTGTCCTGTTTGTAAGGAAGATGTCGATGTCAAATTCATGCAATGAATTGCTTTATCTATCTGGAGACACATGAGAAAAGCTCATCCATTGTGGCCAGGTATCGGATTTTAGTACAATTGTAGTTATCTTTTTTTATTTTGGTTGAAGCTGTTGTTTAAGGATTAAGTATATCGCACCTCCGGTGCAATAATGACGTAAATGTAATTTTCTTAAATGTTCAGGAATCACGGTTAAAGTTTTCTTGCTTATTGAAAATACTATATCGCCCTAAAATAGGCCTTCAGAATAGACTTCAAGAGTCTTAAAAATAGCTGACTATTCAGTGAGTTAGAGTTCATATTCTTACTTTTTATATCTTTCACCTGTTTCTTTTTTGAGCCTGTGAAGGGTTTGAACTATTGTGGAGCGCAAGGTACATTACGACTTTGTTGCTCCGAAAAATGTTATAGTTTAAACTTTTGTGTCAAACAAAAAAGTGGCCTCTTTTAGGCACTAGCAAAGATACAATCACGTCAATTTTACCACGGATAAAACTTGATATTTGGGACATTATGGCGTTGTTAACTCAATTTCAGAAAAAATTGCAATTGCGTCGATATTGCACCGGAGGTGCGATATGCTTTTGTTTTTTTTTTTTAATGTAAGAAGCGGATAGTATTCCATAGAGATTAAGAGATTTTGTTTTTTTTTTTAATTAAATTTAATTTAAAAAAATTAAATGATGATGTACTTTTTTAACAATGCATTACAACTTTTTTCTTCCGTTGTCTTATTTTATATTTAAGATCCTTTAGGAGATTTGAGTTGATCTGATAATCAATAGATTTATTATCTTTCTGACCAAAAATATTAAAAGGTTTTAAGGGCCGATTTTGAATGTGAACCACACCTAAATGTGAGTTTTTTTCTGCATTTTATTTGACATTTCTTCAATTTATTCAGGTTTGTAATAAAAATAGGCGTTCAAATCAACTTACTGGCCTTCCGATACTAACAAAATACCAGACCTTATTGACTTTTTCATAGCTAAAGGAATCAAACGAAATCACATTAGTGTCGAAGGTAATTATGACCTGTCATCAGATCATACTCCAGTGATTCTATCACTAAGTGAATCGGAAGTACTAGAAAAAAGTAATCCAAAGCTTGTAAATAAGAAAACAAACTGGAATGATTTTAGAGAAAGGCTTTTAAGTTTTATAAATTTAAGATCTCCCTTGGATACAATCGAGCAAATTGACCATGAAGTGGAACAATTTATTGCTGATGTGCAACAGGGGGCTGAAGAAACTACTCAAAACATTTTCTAATAGAAAACAAAATGAGATAAGAGAGTTGATAATAGAGAAACGAAGAGCTCGAAGAAAATGGCAACATAGTATTTTTCCAGATGATAAAACAACGGTTAACCGTATAAGCAACAATCTTAAAAACAAATTTACAAATTCAAAAATGATTCACTCAGTACATTCCTAAGGAATTTACCGACTGATGCTTCAACCGATTTTTCGCTATGGAAAGCAGCCAAGCGCCTGAAAAGACCGCAGTTACAAAACTCGCCCTTGAAATCTCAAGATCGGAAATAGATCGGTAACCCGAAAGGAAAAGCTAACCTTTTCGCTGAACATCTTGCGAATGTTTTTAAGCCATACTCATCAAACGCGGCTGAAAATAACTTACAGGTTGTTGATCAGATAGATGAAAGTGAAATACCAATTGTAAGACTTAAAGAAATAAAAAGTATGTGCTTACATCAACTACCAAATAAAAAATCACCAGGATACGATCTAATTGCTGCTCAGTTTATGAAAGAAATGCCATTGAAAGCCTTCAATATAAACGGTGATTTTTTAAGAGCTTGAAAACTTTAAAAAAAAAAAAACGCATAAAATTTGCAAAATCTCATCGATTCTTTATTTGAAACGTTAGATTGGTCCATGACATTTACTTTTTGAAGATTATTTCATTTAAATGTTGACCGCGGCTGCGTCTTAGGTGGTCCATTCGGAAAGTCCAATTTTGGGTAACTTTTTCGAGCATTTCGGCCGGAATAGCCCGAATTTCTTCGGAAATGTTGTCTTCCAAAGCTGGAATAGTTGCTGGCTTATTTGTGTAGACTTTAGACTTGACGTAGCCCCACAAAAAATAGTCTAAAGGCGTCAAATCGCATGATCTTGGTGGCCAACTTACCGGTCCATTCCTTGAGATGAATTGTTCTCCGAAGTTTTCCCTCAAAATGGCCATAGAATCGCGAGCTGTGTGGCATGTAGCGCCATCTTGTTGGAACCACATGTCAACCAAGTTCAGTTCTTCCATTTTTGGCAACAAAAAGTTTGTTAGCATTGAACGATAGCGATCGCCATTCACCGTAACGTTGCGTCCAACAGCATCTTTGAAAAAATACGGTCCAATGATTCCACCAGCGTACAAACCACACCAAACAGTGCATTTTTCGGGATGCATGGGCAGTTTTTGAACGGCTTCTGGTTGCTCTTCACTCCAAATGCGGCAATTTTGCTTTTGCTATTCAACCAGAAATGAGCCTCATCGCTGAACAAAATTTGTCGATAAAAAAGCGGATTTTCTGCCAACTTTTCTAGGGCCCATTCACTGAAAATTCGACGTTGTGGCAGATCGTTCGGCTTCAGTTCTTGCACGAGCTGTATTTTATACGGTTTTACTCCAAGATCTTTGCGTAAAATCTTCCATGTGGTCGAATAACACAAACCCAATTGCTGCGAACGGCGACGAATCGACATTTCACGGTCTTCAGCAACACTCGCAGAAACAGACGCAATATTCTCTTCTGTACGCACTGTACGCATTCGTGTGGTTGGTTTAAAGTCCAATAAAGTAAACTGAGTGCGAAACTTGGTCACAATCGCATTAATTGTTTGCTCACTTGGTCGATTATGTAGACCATAAATCGGACGTAAAGCGCGAAACACATTTCGAACCGAACACTGATTTTGGAAATAAAATTCAATGATTTTCAAGCATTGCTCGTTAGTAAGTCTATTCATGATGAAATGTCAAAGCATACTGAGCATCTTTCTCTTTGACACCATGTCTGAAATCCCGCGTGATCTGTCAAATACTAATGCATGAAAATCCTAACCTCAAAAAAATCACCCTTTATAATAAATGCATGCCTTAAGCACCGGTATGTCCCGCACCGTTATAAAATTGCTGAAGTAATTGTCATACCAAAGCAAGGTAAACCACCTACAGAAGTGACGGCTTACAGACCAATATCGCTTATACTAATTATGGCAAAAGTTTTTGAAAAACTGCTTCTGAAGAGACTTAGCAAAATCATAGAAGAAAGAAGGTAAATCCCAAACCATCAGTTTGGCTTTAGAATTAAACATTCCACGATAGACCAAGTTCATAGAATATCGGATGTAATAGAAAAAACATTAGAAGAAAAACAAGTATGTTCAGCTATTTTCTTAGATGTTGATCAAGCTTTTGACAAGGTTTGGCATGAGAGACTTGAGTACAAACTGCAAAGGGATCTTTCCAGGCAGTACTTTGAAATATTAAAATCGTACATCTCAGACCGATTGTTTAGAGTAAGGTACGATCAAGAATACTCGGAATTGAAGAAAATAGAAGCCGGTGTACCACAAGGAAGTGTCCTAGGTCCTACTCTGTATTTACTATACACAAGGGATATTCCAGTTGGTAATCACACCATAATGGCTACTTTTGCAGATGATACCGCAATTTTGGTACCCGACAAATGTGTCTCTAAGGCAGCAGTAAAACTACAAAACGCCGTCGACACAGTGAGAGCTTGGACCGAAAAATGGCATATCGAACTCAATGAAACAAAATCTTCACATATAAACTTTACAAATAAAAAAATAAACAATATTCCAATAATCATTAAAAATCAAGCTGTACCTTACGCCAATACGGCCAAATACCTTGGAATGACTTTGGATGCAAAGCTTAAGCGGAAAGAGCACATCAAAAAGAAAAGAGAAGATTTAAACTTGAAATATAGAAAAATGTACTGGTAGCTTGGTAGCAACTCTGATTTGTCCATCCAAAACAAAATAATGCTGTATAATCAAGTACTAAAGCCTGTTTGGACCTATGGAATCCAATTATGGGGCTGTACAAAGAAAACAAGTACCGATATCATCCAAAAATTCCAAAACAAAGTCCTTAGTTAATGCACCTTGGTATATAAGAAATACCGATCTACATCGTGACTTACAAATAGAAATGGTTACAGAAGTTGTTAAAAAATACGCTGTATCGCACAACCAGAGACTGCAAAGTCATACTAATTCTGAAATGGAGTCCGTCTTGAATATAAGAAACCATGTTCGGAGATTAAGAAGAACCAAGAAGAACCAAGAACCTCATGAGCTTATGGTCTTAAAAAACATGGGAAAGTATTAAAAGTTTAAACTTCCCCCAAAGTGATTGTACAAAATTAAGAAAGAAAAATCGATCCTTCGAGATTGTTCCTGATGAAGAGGTGGTTTTAGTGGTTAAAAGTCCCACACTACTTGGTGTCGAATACTGCCAAGTGTCTTTTGAAGATTTCCTCCTGTCAAAAAAAAAAAAAAAATGCATACCGTGAACTTTGTGACTTTTCTTGTGGGAGATGTGACACCAATGCATACTCGTATTGAAGAAAATAGTGCCGTTGTTTGGCGATAGTGAAGCTGAAGAGCCGTCCACCTCAACTCGTCGTCACCCAAACAATTGCATCTATAACGATCGTCGTTAATAAACATTATGCATGAAGACTTGCACAAGGTGCAACTGACTCAAGAACTAAAGCCTCTTGACATGGCAGTAGATTTGCCAATAAGTAGAATTACCACATTTGGGGAAATGATAATCCAAGAATGATTGTCAAAAAACCAATGCACCCACAAAGAGAGACTGTTTGGTGTGGTTTATAGGCTGGCGGCATTATCCGGACAAAATGAGGCTGGTTAGGCAGTTAATATGAATGGTGTCCGCTAACGTTTGGGACAAACTTTTTATGTCCCAAATTGTAAGATAAGTTTGTTCAACAAGACGGTGCAACTTGTTAAAAAGTCGTGTTGTCTCACGTTGTGACGATAACTATTGGCCGCCAAGAGTATGTGATTTAACACCGTTGAACTGCTTACTTTGGGGGTTATTTGAAAGAAAAAGTGGACGTCGATAAGCCAGAATGTTACGCGGCACCTCAATTATCCTCAGCATCATCGAAAATTTGGACCATCGGGTGGAGGTTTCTCGTCAAGGTCGCGGCAGGCATTTGGCCGATATTTTTTTTCATAAATATTTGAACCATACCTATAAAATAAGTATTTATAAAAGAAGAACACGTTTATAGTGTATGATTGTTGATTCGATTTTTAAAGTGCCCCAACTTCATGTTAAAACCGAGGGGAAAGAAATTATCAAACAATTACGTATACGCTATAGTGTACCTTTGTATGGTGAGTTCTAGTTTTGGTTAAAGCATTGAATTTCCCATTTATATATTATAAACATGCCGTACTATGCGAAAAAAGTAAATGCAAAAAGATTGGGATCCAGCCCCAAACTATATCATTATAAAAGAATTTGATCTTCTACAAACAAAAAAACCGTTTAAAATAAAATAAATTGTGTGGCACAACAGTCCGTTGAGAACTAGGGCCTAGTGACTTACAACTCTCTGTGCGAGTAATGTTGTCAGGAATGGAGGGGACCTAAACTTTATATGCCGAATCCGAACGGCTAATTCGAGAAGCACTTTTTCATGACAAGAGTTACTCTCGGAGAATTTGTCAATTCCTTGCAAGAGGCAGTACCCATGAAAAGACTTTTGTAGCATAGGCAGGGATCGAACCCAAGACCTCTGGCATGACAGTTCAACGCACTAACCGTCATGCCACGGGTACTACCATAAAAAATGTTTAGTCAGTTTTTTTAATAGATTTGTTTGTAATCAACGAGTCACGATTAAGATGAAGTCTTAAGAACGCTTCATTAAAACTATGGCAGTATTTTTAACTTTTCATAGGAAACTATCAGTAATCAGTCCGATTTGTGGAGTTGAAAAGTTTACATTTCTCGACCTTTTTGAAGAGCCTAGCAACTAAATCAAAGATTTTCTAGTGATGTATGTGTATGTGTGTGCACGTACGTGCTTACGATTGAGATAGATTTTTTCGTCGGTGATTTCTCACCGCTTGAGATTTGGCTTCAATTACATTTTTAAGGATAACAGCATCAAAACAAAATGAGTGCTTGGTTTTCTTACTATAACAATTTTAAAAAAAGGGACAAATTTGTTTGACCCCTAATATTTTTGACATCTGCTAAAATGAAAACCAAAAAAGAGGCTGGGATGCGACCCACACTGATAACTTCCCATCATGTCTGTCGATTTGTCTTCCTTAAAAGTTTGTCTATATGTACTCGTATCAATTTCTACCAAATTCGCGTACTATTTTTTGTAGATTTTATTTTTATATAAAAATTACTAAATATCGAAAACAATATTTTCTGTGAAATAAATTAAGTTTGAAGCCAATATTTTTAATTTTTGAAAAGCTATTTGAATCGAAAGTAAATTTTTACCAAGTTTTAGTATTGTTTTTTTTAGAGTTTTATTTTTGTTAAAAAAAACTGTCAATTCGAATTTTTTAAAAATTTTACCAAATGTTGAAAACAATATTTCTTATAAGATAAAATTAGTTTGAAGCCAATATTTAAATTTTTTGAAGAGATATTTGAGTCGAAAATCAATTTTTACCAAATTTTATTAATTTTTTTTGAGGTTTTTATTTTTTGTAAAAAAACTGTCGATTCTTCTCAAAATTTGTCCTAATGTTGAAAACAATATTTTTTATAAGAAAAAATTAGTTAGAAGCTATTATTTCAAAGTTTTGAAAAGATATTTGAGTCGAAAATCAATTTTTACCAACTTTTATACATTTTTTTTAGGGTTTTATTTTTTGTAAAAAAAAACTGTCAATTCGATTTTTCAGATGTCAAAAACATTATTCTTCGTTGCACAAAATTGTTTTGGAGATGAAATCATATTTCAGTCGTAAAATTTTGGAGGTGACAAATTTTTTTTTTCAGTTTTAATGATTTATAAAAAAATGATTGATTTTTTTCAAAAAATATACCTATTTGGCATCACGTTACAATATATTATATAAAATTTAATTCAAGTCCCTAGCGTTATTGGTTTGTAAGATATTTAGGGTTAACCAAAATTTTCACCTTTTTTTTAAACTGCTATGGTAAAAAAACCACCCACGCAATTTTCTTGAGAGCCCTTTCTGCATCTTTCTGCCTTATTATCTGTATAACAAAATTTATTTGAAGTCGATATCTCTTCTGGTTCTTGAGCTATGGACGACGAAAAAAACGTCACGAACGTACGGACGTACGGACGTACAGACGTACGGACGTACGGACGTACGAACGTACGTACACACGCACGCACAGACATCTTTCTAAAAATCTTTTATTTCGACTCTAGGGACCCTGAAACGTCGAGAAAAGTCAAAATTTTCAATTTGACAAATCGGACCCATTACAATAACTTCCTATGGGAAGTTAATAAGGAATCGAAGTACTTAGCTTCCGAGTCAAATGTAAGGAAAATGTATAATATCTATTTAGAAAAGTTTGAGCCAAGCGTTTTTGCATTGATGACTGAACAAAATCGTAACCCAAAGCCAAAAGTTACTTACGATTTTTAAGTTTTACAGTTTTAAGCCGAATCCAAACGGCTAATTTGAGAAAGCACTTTTCATGACAAGAATTACTCCTCGAGAATTTTTCAATTTTTCTCAAGAGGCAGTACCTGTGAAAAAATAACCTTAGATGGCACATACAGTAATCGAACCCAAGACCTCTGGCTTGACAGTCCATACGACATAACCAAACCACCATGCCACGGGTATGGGTAGGATTGTAATACAAAATTTCATCTCACAATTCATTTAAGCTTATAATTTTAGTACCTGAAATGTCTTTGTGTCTTAATCTGGAATAAGTTACATATTTTTTCTAAGGATATTGATGGCTTTAAAGAAATTGCAAAAATATTTTTAGGCTCTGTTCATAAAATTTTAATACACATAAAAAGTATGTACAATAATTCCTGTTAATTTTTGTAATCTATTTTAAATTCAAATTTGTCTTAATTTTTCAGCTAACTAATTCTGTACAATTTTAGAACATTCACTAATCGTTAACAATAAAACTACTCCACAGACGCAATGTTTCCCTTCTTCCCCTAAAAATACTTGAAAGCTTTAGGTTTCCTTTGTATAAAACCTGAAAACTAAATTTTACGCCAAAGTACCAAAGTTTAAAAACCTAGAATTTGTTTTCTTGATTATACATTACTGTCAATTTAAACAATTTTATTTCATCAAGCTTTTCTTTATATTTTGATTTATAATCCGAACCCTTACAACGCACAATACGCTGCTTTTGAATTGAGAGCAATGTTTAATTCTCTAAAGAAGCACACACAAGACGAAAAATAAAAGATATATTTTCATATAAAATTGTATAGAAATCAGAATTTGTTTCATTCATGGAATGCGCATGCTAGAAGAGCATCCATAGTCATAAAACACATCTCCTTCGTCATAACATAACACAATAAAGAAAGACGAACTGTTAAGCAAGGAAGTTAAGGAAGGAACGAGGACATGCATTTAATGTACACACAATACACGCGGATATTGTGCACTTTGACTTGATAAATCAGATTGAAAGGCTGTTCGCTCGCTGTGCTCTGCTCTGCTGTGCTGCTGCTGCTGCTTTTCACTCATCGTCCTTGCCTGCTATAGCCTATGCCGTTGTCGTCGTAGTCGTCCTTTCGTCCTTATTCTAGTCATCGACATTTACATCGTCGTCGTCGTCGTGAGAAAATCAGGTGAATGTTAAGTTCAAAAGGAAATGAACAATATCGGGAACAAGAGAGCGCTCAACTGTGTGTAATTAGAAAATTTGCTTTATCACTATCGCAGCGTATAAGCGAGCAAGTATCTGGGTGATGATGGGTCGATGGTTGATGGTGACTTCCTTTTCATCGTAAAAGCTCTCGTCATATATAAAAGTACAAGGATTTTTGTTATTGTAATGCACGTGTGAGTTTTTATTTTCTTATTTTATTTTTTTTTTTAAATTTATATGCGGTGATGATTGTGGGGGGTTGGTTGGTGAAAAGTTGTTTTTTTAAGACATAAATTTTATAGGTTTTTATGCGGCTTAGTGTGTAATGTATGTTCAATGACTTTGACATTTGGAGGGGATTGCATGGGTAGACGGTTTTCTTTGCAAATGAACTTATTCTTCAAATATACTGTATCAGACTTTCGTTTATTGGTTGTTTTGAAGATATCTCAATTAAAGGATACAAAAAAAGCTTTACATTGTGTCAAATGTTTTATGGAAGGTCATTTAAATAACTTCTACCAAAATTTTGTTCGAGTTTTTAAAGCATTACAATCCAGGTACATATGTACATCGATGCTGTGTTTGTATTTTAAAATCGTTAAGAATTAAATATAACAAATTAATATTGGTGGAGCCTGGACCTACTAAGTATGTAGTCGAATTTAAACAGACACAAAACTTTGTTACCTTGGTTCTCAATTTCTTAACCGTTTTTGAGTGCGATTGATATGTTCGAAAGTAATGAAAAGAACCTACAAATGAATGTCGAATCTGCTTTTAAAAGTAATTTTCATGACAAGCATTACTCTTGGGAAATTTGTCAATTTCTCGCGAGACCAATTAGATTTTTGTTTATTTTAATTTGAATTTAACTTAAAAAGTCCAAAAAACTAGTATAACAGTTGATTATTTTATTTACGTACTTTATTGTGTCAATTCAAATATTCGTATTGTTCACAATGCTTTAAACATTTGACAGTCTTTAAAACCTCATAAGAATACCGTGTATACACTATGGCGGGTACGTTCTTTTTTTTAATTTCATGATTAAAAAATCCCAAATTTGAAATGTATTCTTGCACAACTACGAAAATTATAAAATAGAAAACTGGTTAATCAAAAAAATAGAGGCTGGGATGCGACCCACACTGATTACTTCCCATCCCGTCTGTCGATTTGTCTTGCTTAAAAGTTTGTCTATATGTACTCGTATCAATTTTTACCAAATTTGCGTACTATTTTTTGTAGATTTTATTTTTTATGAAAAAACGGACTGTTGGATTTTTATATAAAAATTACTGAATATCGAAAACAATATTTTCTGTGAAATAAAATTAGTTTGAAGCCAATATTTCAAATTTTCGAAAAGATATTTGAGTCGAAAATCAATTTTTACCAACTTTTATAAATTTTTTTTTAGGTTTTTATTTTTTGTAAAAAAACTGTCAATTCGGTTTTTTTTTCAAAATTTGTCCTAATGTTGAAAACAATATTTCTTGTAGGTAAAAATTAGTAAGAAGCTATTATCTCAATTTTTATAAAAGATATTTGAGTCGAAAATCATTTTTACCAACTTTTGTTATTTTTCTAGTCGTCAAAAGTCGAAAGTAAATTTTTACCAAGTTTTGGTATTCTTTTTTTTTAGAGTTTTATTTTTTGTAAGAAAACTGTCAATTCGATTTTTTAAAAATTTTACTGAATATTGACAACAATAGCTTTTGAAAGATAAAAGTAAATTAAAGCCAATATCTCAAAGTTTTGAGAAGAGATTTGAGTCCAAAATCAATTTTTACCAACTTTTATTAATTTTTTTTAGGTTTTATTTTTTGTAAAAAAAAACTGTCAATTCGATTTTTTTAACATTTTTCAGAATGTTGAAAACTATATTTCTTATAAGATAAAATAAGTTTGAAGCCTAAATTTTAAGTTTTTGAAAAGATATTTGAATCGATATTCAATTTTTACGAACTTTGAGTAATGTTTTTTTTAGATTTTTATTTTTTATAAAAAAACTGTCAATTCGATTTTTCTCAAAATTTTATAAGATGTCAAAAACATTATTCTTCGTTGCACAAAATTGTTTTGGAGATGAAATCATATTTTAGCCGTAAAGGTGACACATTTTCTTCAGTTTTTTTATTTATAAAAAAACCGTTCGATGGATTTTTTCAAAAAATATATTTCTTTGATATCACGTTACAATATATTATTTAAAATTTAGTTCAAGTCTCTAGCGTCATTGGTTCGTAAGATATTTAGGGTTAACCAAAATGTTCACCTTTTTTTCAAACTGCTATGGTAAAAAAACCACCCACGGAATTTTCTTGAGAGCCCTTTCTGCATCTTTTTGCCTTATTATCTAACAAAATTTATTTGAAATCTTTTCTGGTTTTTGAGCTATAGACGACGAAAAAACGTCACGAACTTACGGACGGTCGGATGTACAACCGTACGTACACACGAACGCACAAATCATAGAATACTTCTGTAGTATTCGAAAACTTGTACTAAAGCTTAACCATTTTCGCGCAAGGAAATTTTGGAATTCCGTACTGTATTATGAAGTCTTCTGGACGATAGTTTCAAAAACTTACATATACTTTTGTACTGGGTCTTTAAAGCTCTACTTTGCCTTTTAGTCCTTGTAGAAACTTCATAATATAAATATACATACATACATACATTAATTAACCTAAAAAGGTTAGGTGTAAGTAAAAACTGCCAGCTGTAACAAATAAAGTCCAAAATCGGTTACAACTTGACTTTACTTGTACACAGTTAAAAGCCCCAATAGCAGAATTCATTTTAAATAATAAAATAATAAGCGAATACAAAAAAATTAGCTTTTAATTTTGTTCACTTAAAATGACCATAGAAATTTAAGCAGTGGCTGTGGGGCACCAAGCTCCCTTTCTACTTTTGGATGATAGAACATAAGACTTATAGGGAATCGTTAAGAAATGACAAATTCATTCACAGAATTTCATTATTTTCATTCACAGAATTTCATTATTTTCTATGTAGAACTGGTGGTTGAAGGCAATTGGTACCATCGGTATAATTGCGCATTTTCCTTCTTTCCCCGAAAACTCCTTTTCAAACAACTTGTTAGTAAGTACTTCCATATTTTGAAAATCTTTAAGTGTAAGAGGTATAGAGTGATAATTTAAAATGTTTCTTAGTTGGGGTCATTGTGGCGTATACGCACCTTTTTCCTTTGTCTATGCAACCAGACCAAAATGAGTAACGAAGCACAAAATCGATCAAATTATTTATATCACAATAAACTCTGTGTACCTATAGTGTATCTTATTCCAGTCGATTGCAATAATTATTATCACTCATTACTTACAAATAAAATCCTATTTTAAATGACGATACTATAGAAATATCCTTATAAATATGAGCTACATAAGAGAGTATGGCTTCTAGAGAAAGAACTATATTTTTCCTGGCAACAGTGGAGGCACTCACAAGTCCAGAGGGTCAAAAAATTAAATATACTATTTCAATGTGAAAATTATTTAAACAACTTAAAATGTCTGGTAAATTGTATTTTTTCAATTGAAAACAATGTTAAATTAAAAAAGTAATATAAATTGTTCTTAATTTTATTATTAAACAAATTGTCACTAAAGAGGATATAAATCTTTGAGACCCTTTTTTCTTACACCGATAAATATCATTACCCGTGTTTTGTTGAAAAATCTATCAATAGTATAGAAGGATTTTACACGAATAACAAAAACATTTGTAGTATGAATACTACCGATAAAAGTTAAAGAAGAATCTTACTACGGATGGGTTCTTAGCATTTATACGAGTCTCGAATGGATCTTGTGTAATTTTGGTCTCAAGTGTTGGAACGATTGATATTCCATTTGTATCTCAAAGACTGTGTGGGTCAAAGTGCCGACGCTAAAAATGGTAACCAATTCGCTGTAGATAACTTCGAAAAAACAACAAATCAATAACAACTAACGAAGAATCCACCACAACAAATGCCAAAAGTCAACCCCAGCGAGCCAATCATTAATAAAGAAGACAATTTTATAATGGACAAACTGAAGAATAAACCTCCAACCCGGTCGGCCACCGTGGAGGATTTCGGCCAACACCCCCCCTTTTATAAATTTTCGAAAAGCATATCACTAAACAAAAAACATACAAATAAAAACTAACATGTACGAAACCCTTATACGTAGCAACTCTAAACACACTAACTCTCCAATCAAAAGAAAAATTTGTTAAACTAGAAAACGCGCTTAATAAGATACACTGGGATATAATCGGTTTAGCAGAAGTAAGGCGACAAGGCGAAAGCATACAAGAACTCAACAACAAAACAAGGTCTTTATGGGGTCGGTTTCCTTATAAACAAAGAGTTAAAAAAGAATATTCAAGAAATTAAAGGATTTAACGATAGGATAATAGGAATGAAAGTCAAAGTAGAGAATTGTAACATATCCACCATACAAGTCTATGCACCAACTGAGAAAGCAACTGATGACGAGATGAATCGCTTTTACAAGGCACTGAAAATAGCGACAGCACACTTTAAAACAGAGATTTTACTGATAATCGGTGATTTCAATGCTAAATTAGGTTTCAGTAAAAATGGCGAAGAAACCATTATGGGACAATATGGCTACGGTAATCGAAATGAAACAGGTAGTCGTCTTATCCAATATATTTGGCAACAAAAACTTATAGTTATTTAAAAAGAAACCGCAAAATCAATGGACCTGAAATTTACCAGGCCAAAAGTACAAAAACCAAATAGATTTTATTCTTTGCAATAAAAGATAAATCCTTAAAGATGTGTCCGTACTTAATAACTTTCAATTCGAATCAGATCATCGGATAGTACGCGTGGAGTTGTTAATCAACCATAAAACTAGACAACTTCATAAAACTACAAGAAAAGTATTAACAAAATCGATAAATACAGATATCATCAAAAGTTATAATGCTGATCTTCAACAACGATATAACATTATATCAAGGTTAAATGAACCTACTCAAATAGCATATAACAAAATGGAAAAAACTATCAAAGAATCTACAGACAGGTTATTCTTACTGCTGTATCTCAAAAACAGCAAAAACTATCGAGTGAAACTCTAAATACGATAGCACTTCGTGATAGTATTCGAAAAAAGACCAATCTGAATGCCCAAGAAAAACAAGATCTGAAAAATATACGGAAGAACATCAAGAAACGTTGTCAAGAAGACATCCAAAAATATAATGACAACCTCTTAAAGACAGTTATCGAAGGAACGAGATCAATACAAAACTCAAAGAATGCAATCCAAGATTATAAAGAGTGGATAACAGCAATGGCGGATAATGATAAAAGAATTCACGAAAGGAAGAATATTAACCAAATAGCTATACAAACTTCTACATTGATCTATACAAAACACGCATAGTAGATACTGATGATATATTTCTAGAGCAACAAAACCAGGAAGAAGATTTTCCACCATTTCTTAAAAGTGAAATAGAGCGAGCAATAAATAGTTTAAAGAATGAAAAAAGCAAAGGAAACGATGGGATATTAGCTAAATACCTAAAGTTCGGCAACTTCACTGGCCAGCTGGTTGACTACTATTTTCAATCAGGTTTTGGTCACCGAGGAAGTCCCAGACTAATGGACGAAATCGGAAATAATTCTCATACATAAAAAAGGGAACAGGGACGATATCAACAATTATCGCCCGATAAGCATAATATCATCGATATTCAAGGTTTTTGCGAAGTGTTTATTTGAGAGAATGAAAACCACTCTTAATTTAAATCAACCTTTTGAACAAGCCGGTTTTAGATCAGGTTTTTCGACAATAGATCATCTACAAACCGTTAATCAAATAATATAAAAATGCAAAGAGTATAACATCACAATATACTTTGCCTTCATCGATTTTGCAAAAAAGTTTGACACAGTAGACCAGAGATTTATTTGAAGGCGCTTCTCAATCAAGGTGTAGACGAAAAAATAGTTTGAATCCTAAAGAAAATGTATGACAGGAGCACATCCCACATAAAAACGGAATGCATCGGACCAGATTTTAAAATATCGCGTGGTGCAAGGCAAGGAGATCCAATTTCACCAGCATTCTTTTCCACAGCCTTAGAAGGAGTATTTAGAAAGCTAGACTGGGAAGACAAAGGATTGAAGATAAATGGCAAATGTCTCTCAAACCTCCGATTTTCCGATGACATTATAATTATCGCAAACAGCAGTGAAGAACTTCACACGATGCTGAACGAACTGTGCTCGGAATGCGGAAATATTGGGTTGTCAACAAATCAACAGAAAACTAAAATTATGACAAATGGTGCTTCTGATCCAGTTAGTGTTAATAACAATATATTAGAATACATAAGTACAGTACATAAGTACAATACATAATACAGAAGTTCTGGAACGTTAAGCATCTTCTTACATGGGATATTTCGAATAAAACAAGTAAATATGTGTTTGACTCAACAGTTCTTCCAGTCCTCACCTGTGGGTGCCAAACTTGGCAAGTCACGAAAAACACTGAAATGAAACTCCAATCATGTCAGAGAGCAATTGAGGGAGCTATTTTGAACGTTCACATTGCCCAGCAAATTAACCATCAGAATATAAGAAGTCAAACTAATTTTGAAGACGTTAGACACAGGCTTAGATGTAGATGTAGACATGTGCATTCAAGAGGACACAAGCGTCCATAGGTTTTTCTCAAAACCTACTCTCACCATCCTCGTGGTGAACATCGGGTGCCTAGTATTTCAACTGGAGATTGGGTTCCAACCCCAGTTTAAAGTTGTTGGGGGCAGCAAACGAGAGAGGTGGGGAGAGGTATTTCCACTACGGCACCTCTCCGTATCCAGATGGCAGCAGAAGAATTTCCGAGATGGAATCAACGGTGGCGTCTACAGTTCCAGTAAGGTTGAACTACTTAGTGAACACCTTATAGGGCTTCTTCGACTTATTCGGAGCCCAGGCCTATAAGGAGCGGTTTTATCCGGCTCCCCATCCTTGGAGTTATATTTAGGATCTTGCCCTCCAGGTGGGGGGCTGGGCTATGCCGTCGGGGTGACTTCCTGGCCACGTAAAAGCTTTCATAGTTGCGAAGCACGAACAAGCCTCGGATACGGACGGATTTACTGTTGGCAACCAACGCAAACGAATAAACGACAACTAACTTCGGATATGCACGTGGAATGTTAGGTCCCTTAACAGACCACGTGCGGCCGAAAAATTACCGGAGGCCCTAGACCGCTATAAAGCAGATATTACCGCCAACCAGGAATTACGATGGGATGGGCCGGGCAAAAAGAGGATGAAAAACTGTGATATTTACTATGGTGACTGCTACCATGAAAACCAACAGCGATCATTTGGATGCAGCTTCGTCATTGGAGCCAGACTTAGGCAAGAAGTCTTGAGCTATAGGTGCATCAATGACCATACGCATGAAGGCTAAATTCGGCAACATAAGCGTAATATGCGCGCACGCCCCCACAGAAGAGAAAGACAACAACACCAAAGATATGTTCTTCGAGCTCCTAGACAAAACATATGAGCAGTGTCCTAGCTACGATATTAAAATAGTCCTGGCGATTTTAATGCCAAGCTTGGAAGGGAAGACCGAGTTACAAGTAACCCCTTTCGAAGGTCTCTGCCGCCAACACAATGTATTGAAAACCAGTGGCAACATTGCCAAGATGCAATCAGCGGTTTTATCCGGCTCCCCATCCTTGGAGTTATATTTAGGATCTTGCCCTCCAGGTGGGGGGCTATGCCGTCGGGGTGACTTCCTGGCCACGTAAAAGCTTTCATAGTTGCGAAGCACGAACAAGCCTCGGATACGGACGGATTTACTGTTGGCAACCAACGCAAACGAATGAACGACAACGAACTTCGGATATGCACGTGGAATGTTAGGTCCCTTAACAGACCACGTGCGGCCGAAGAATTAGCGGAGACCCTAGACCGCTATAAAGCAGATATTACCGCCAACCAGGAACTACGATGGGATGGGCCGGGCAAAAAGAGGATGAAAAACTGCGATATTTACTATGGTGACTGCTACCACGAAAACCAACAGCGATTATTTGGATGCAGCTTCGTCATTGGAGCCAGACTAAGGCAAGAAGTCTTGAGCTTTAGGTGCATCAATGACTAAATTCGGCAACATAAGCCTAATATGCGCGCACGTCCCCACAGAAGAGAAAGACAACAACACCAAAGATATGTTCTTCGAGCTCCTAGGCAAAACATATGAGCAGTGCCCTAGCTACGATATTAAAATAGTCCTGGCGATTTTAATGCCAAGCTTGGAAGGGAAGACCGAGTTACAAGTAACCCCTCTCGAAGGTCTCTGCCGCCAACACAATGTATTGAAAACCAGTGGCAACATTGCCAAGATGCAATCAGAGAAGCCACCTCTGTTGTGCTGGGTTTCAAACAGCCACCAACAAGGAACCCCTGGTTTGATGAGAAATGTCGGCAGGCAAATGCAGTCAAACAACAGGCACGCAAAGCGGCGCTGCATTTAAGGACGAGAGCTGCTAATGAGCTCTATGAGCAGAAAAGGCGAGAGGAACGCCGACTTCTCAGAAGGAAAAAGAGAGGGCATGAATAGCGTGCGGTCGAAGATATTGAGAGGTTTAAAAGCAGTAATGAAGTTCGAAAGTTTTATGAACAGGTGAAACGAAATTCACAGGTACATAAACCTAGAACCGAAGGCTGAAAAGACGAAAGTGGAAACATCATAGTAGAAACATCTGCAGACTGTATAACGGCGACGACGAACTGAATTCCGCTGTCAGGCAAGATGATCCATTCAACATGGACGACGAAAGCCAACAATCCCGTCCTCCCGACTTAGATGAAGTAAAGATTGCCATATCTAAGCTGAAGTCTAATAAAGCCGCTGGAGCGGATGGCTTGAATGCCGAGCTCTTTAAAGCAGCTGGATATAAGCTGGTTAGGAGCATGCACCAACTTATCTGTAAGATATGGTCATTCTACTTAACATCGTCTATAAAATCTTATCTGCCGTAATATGTGAACGTCTAAAGCCCCTCGTCAACAACCTGATAGGTCCTTATCAGTGTGGTTTTAGACCAGGAAAGTCAACAGTTAATCAAATATTCACATTACGGCAGATCCTGGAAAAAACCCAAGAACATCAAATCGACACCCACCATCTTTTCATTGATTTCAAGGCCGCATATGACAGCATATACAGGGACGAGCTGTATAGAGCCATGTCTAGTTTTGGCATCCCTGCCAAACTCGTCCGTTTGTGCAGGATGACCATGGAGAATTCACGCTGCTCCATGTCATGTCATGTGATTTTTTTTAACATCGTGCTTGAAAGAATAGTGCAGAGCTCACACGTCAACCCTAGAGTCACTATCTTTCAAAAGTCTGTCCAATTCCTGGCATATGCTGATGACATTGACATAATCGGAACAACTCAGCGTGATGTCAATGGGGCTTTTGTGAATATTGAGGCATAGTCGGCAAAAATGGGTTTACGGGTAATGAGGGCAAAACAAAGATCAAACGCAGAATAACTCTTGCTAACCACTGTTTCTGTGAACTAAGCTGTGAACTGTGCTATATAAGACCCTAATCATCCCCGTCCTGCTATACGGTGCAGAAGTATAGACTATGACAAAAGCGGATGAAAGCCCCTAGGGTCGCTTCGAGAATAAAGTTCTTCGTGTGATCTACGGTCCCATATGCATCGAAGGGGAGTGGAGGAGAAAATAGAATGACGAGCTGTACGGGCTGTACAGTGACGTAGACTTAGTCAGAAGGGTAAAAGTCGAACGACTAAGATGGCTGGGTCACGTAGAGCGCATGGAAACCAATGCTCTGGCCCGGAAAGTCTTCGAATTCGCACCCACAGGACAGGGCAGTAGAGAAAGACCGCGGTCTAGGGAGTATCTAAATGAAATATTGGAAGTTTTATTGATTCCATTCAAAATTTTTTATCGCTGATATAACTTACTTTATCGGACGAATCCCAATTTGCGGTACTAGACCTTTAAGTTTTAGTTTCTATTTTTATTCCATTCAAGCACAACAAAAATTTGATTATTTTATTTGTTATAACAAACAGCTGATTCGATAGACAGATAAATGGAATAGATTGCTCCATTTCGGTAATTTTTTGACATACCAATTGTATAACTAAAATTTATAGCAAACATTCTTATAAATGAACCTACATATATCCTTATGCACAGTTTAACTATTCATCTGTTTAGCGAATTCTATTAAATAAGACTGATATTGTTTTACCATAGTCTCAATTTTAAAGTTAGAAGATATTTATAACTCTTTTTATAGAAAAAACGTCTTAAAAATTGGAAAAGTAAAAACATGCCAATTAGTTACTTACCATTAAAAGGAAATTGAAAAAAGATGTAACAAAACGTACAGAATAACACATAGTAACATAACTTAAAAATAAAAAAGAAATGTAAAGCTTTTTACAAAATTGTGGCACTGATGCAGATGAAGATGCTATAATAAAGATCAACATGTTGTCTTCGCTATAATCTTGACTTCTTCATTATAGGAACTTTGTATAATGCGTATGTAAATATCTTCTGCATATTGGTCCTTTCTCTCTATCTCACAAACATTTATTTTATATGTCGCATCCCTTTTTTACAGAAATCAAATGATTATGCACGTAAATCAACCATTTAAGTCAAAAGAATGTAAAACCATTAGTTCAGAGAAAGTTTCCCAGTGCAGAATATAGGAAGCTATATTTGAAGACGAGCATTTAAAATGTCGCCATAGTTTTGTATTTTAAATTGCTATGGTCACTCCACTTAATATCGATACCTAGACACAAACCCTTAAAAACATGCTGCAGTTTGAAAGCCACTGGTAGATAACACTGCCTTACCATTATCATGTTTCTCTCTGTCAAAAAAAAAAAATTGACAACGTTTCGCTATTTGTTTTTTCACGTCAAGCGATTTCGATAACGCTGAAGCTGAATTTGATGAAGAAAAGTCCCATCGTGAGTTAAAATTTATTCTATCAAAATAAATAATGAATAAAAACAAAAAGCTAAGAAACGAAATGAAAGCACTTACCTGGGAGATATACCAACGGGTGAAGAAGAACCGTCAATCAAGGTCTGAGACAAGGTTACGAAAGATGTCTCCCCGTGGCACCAGCGAACAAAATAATGAAAATAGCTTACAACAAATAAATAACAATATACAAATCGATGAAGCCATGGACGATAATATCGAAGAATATGAGGAATATGAATGGGCTGGACAGAAGCGAATAAGGGTTTCTAGTTTGATACCAGGAGGCTATGCTTCTATTGGCATAGGAACCAGCATAAGCAACTCGGAGTACGAAGGTGAGGACTTAAATGTTGATGACGATGACACCCACATTTATGGACCACCTCAGTATAGTGAGAGTGATGTTATTAGTTCGACGAGTACCAAAAATGATTCTTCAAATGAGAGTTCCACTCAAAGCCAAACAAACACAACTTCTGAGACCGAATCAGCCAAAAGTAGCAATTCAAAGGAACAAACCTCAGAAGAACATACTAAGAAACAGGAGAAAGAACTAACCGAGTTACAATGCTCCCGACAAATAATTGATTCATTGAAGGACAAATTACGGAAGTACGAAAATCATACACAAAATAAGTTCAAATGTCTGATATGTCTGGAAGACTATCATAATCCTGCAATATCTGTTTCCTGTTGGCATGTTCACTGTGAACAATGTTGGCTAAGATCACTTGGCGCACGAAAGCTATGTCCGCAGTGTAATCTTATTACATCACCTTCGGATTTAAGACGTATTTATATGTAATTATATATTAAGTTACCTATAGTAAGAAAATATAAAATTAGTTCTTTTTTATGAAATAGACATTCAATTTTTAATTTGATTTGGAAAAATGTTGTATTTAATTTGTCCAATTTAATTTTAAGTTTTTTGTACTCAATCTTGCAAAAGAGTTTTTCCAACTAAATAAAGCTTTATTTTTCGTACATTAAAAAGATGTTGTTTTCTTGCTTTCCCAAGCCATGCTTTAACTTTTTTTAAGGAAGTTGGTGTTTCAACCAAACATTTCTATATAAAGAACATTCAAGATCTGTTTATGGATTTAATTTATTTTATATATATCACCTTCGTTGTTCAAAGAAAGAACGCAATGGAATAAAAGAAGCTGGAATCTTCAATGTTTGTTACATGTTTAGATCTATTGTAATTTGTAATTCCTGTAAGGCTTGTGGCTAATGGAAAGCCCGTCGAACTTGCTCATCGCGTTCTTCTTTTTTTACACTTCAGAATTTCAGAAAGTAGTAAGCTTATAGCAAGCGTCCAACTACGATCAGAGGCTCATCATAAGTGCATGTGTTAGTTGTTAGTAAAAAATAATACAATTATAGCCTAACACACGCACAAAATACAAAACAAAATGAACATTTAACTATTACAGAACAACAAATAAAATGAGAACGTTTACGGTAGTGGAGCACTGGTTCTAAACAATGATTTTAATCCCACCTTATTTAAATTTAAATCTATCGATGAACAGTTTAAGTTATATAAAATGCTCATTCGACTTAAAGCTTCATTCTTGCCATAGTTAGTTCTATGGAAGTCAATATTTATAAAATCAAATGTTCGCAGGTGATGAGTTCCGCCCCGGTAATTCAAATGTACACAAGATAGCAAATAAGGTGCATCATTTTCACCGTTAATGAGTTGATGAAAAAATACTAAGTCATTATTAACACGCCTTTGATGGAGAGATTGCATTTGAAGAAGTAGAATACGATGTTCATAGGGAGGCACATCATAGGGATCTTCCCAAGGAAGACCTTTTAGGGCAAAGCGAATGAAATTATGTTGAATTGATTCAATACGTTTTCTATGAATTTCGTAATAGGGAGTCCATACCTGCGAAGCATATTCAAGATGAGGACGAACATGGCAATTATACAAAGCAAGGGTAACATAGGGATCATTGAACTCCTTTGCCCAGCGTTTTATAAAACCAAGCATAGAACTTGCCTTATTAACAATAAAATTAATGTGATGTGTAAACTCTAAGTTTGAACAAAAATGTACACCTATGTAAATCTTTAAATGTGGAGACACGACAGAGTTTTTGCTGTGATATACAGTAGTCAAATACGTTACTGATTAGTTTTTTAGTGAATGTTATAGTCTGGCATTTTAAAGGGTTGAGTAAAAGGCTATTTTTCCCACACCAAAATGTGAAACTATCAATGTCGGCTTGTAAAAGAATACGATCATGGTTGGACTTTATTATTTTGAAAATCTTCATATCGTCAGCAAAAATGAGAAGTTCACTTGAGCGAAGACATGACGATACATCGTTAATAGACAGGATGAACAAAAAAGGGCCAAGATGGCTTCCCTGGGGAACACCAGATTGAGCAACAAAAGGTTCAGAATGACAATTTCTAAATTTTACCTCGTAGGATCTGTTTTCAAGGTATGATCTCATCATAACATTTGTATGCCTTAAGAATGTGTACTTTTACTTTCTGCATTTACTAATCTACTCTATAACATTTCGAAAAAGTAAACTTCGTATCAACTGAACCCGCAAATACATTTTTGAAAATACCTTGTACAATTTTTCCAAACATTGATGGTTATTGTGCCACCTGTTGATGCTCTTAAGATGATAAGAAAAGAATTATCCAAAAGCAACCACTTGTAAAGCTTTCTACTAAGAGTCAGCAGAATAGGTACAAACATTTAAATTACACTAGTTTTCAGTACATCTGTTGCCAAAGAAATTTTAGTTGTTGCTGACTACACATGATATGATGTTTTCAAAAATATAATTAAAAGATTTGTATCAGCTCTAGTTTCTGAGATTCAGCTTTGTAGGTATTAAACAGAAAAACACGTACTTATTAAAAAAAAACTTTATTAGAAAAAATTAATCGTTGAGTTCTAAAAAACTTCGTTTCAAAGCTTTTCGGTGATGTGTAGACTTGTGAAGTGACGCATTAAAGACCAACAATAGTCACACATCATGTTCTTATCCTAGAAGCACTGGTGGTGCTCTTCCATGACGCGTAAGTTCTGATGCATACGCTCTCCCTGCTCTTCGGTCATATCTCCTAAATTTTCCGGAAACTTGTCCAGGTAACTGTGGAGTAAGTGGAGTTTTATGCTCATATTGCACTCCATATTTTTTAACTGTAGCTGAAGGTCTTCTACGAGTTCAATATAATTTCAGGTTTTCTTATTTCTGAGAAAATTTTGAATTACAGAGACGAAAGCTGTCCAAGCCTTTAGTTCTAACTCAGTCATAGAATTTATAAATTGAGTATCTTTCGTCAGTTGGCTAATTAGGAGCCATTAAAAATACCGGCTTTATTTTTTTCAATAGTGACCCGAGGAAATTTTCGGCTCATGAAAGGTAAACAGTTCCTGTCTTTATCTAGTTATTTAACAAGCTGTTTCATGATGCCCAGTTTTTATGTAATGGTGGAAGGATAATTTTGTCACGAGCTGCTAATGAATTCTGGACTATGTTTTACTTTTCAGGCTCCATATTTTCTCTCAACGGCCAGTTTTTCCTTATCCAATGCTCTTGCTTAGCTCTACTGTCCCAAAGACATATAAAACAGGGAAATTTAATGTAACCACTTTATTGACCGAGAAGAATGTTCACCATTTTTAAATCGACACAAATTTGCCAATTATGGTCATGGAGCAAGTCAATTCCGTCATAACCAGATAAAATATTTTGTGGGCCATCAATAATTTTTCTCCATATAAATCCCCAGGCATGGATGGCATACTGCCAGTTATGTTTCAAAAGTTGCATGATGTTGCAGCTCCATGGCTGGAACAAATTTTCAAAGGATGTCTAATTCTCAAACATGTGCCCATGTCGTGGAGACAGGTCAAAGTAGTTTTTATCCCGAAAGTGGGTAGGCGAAGTCACGAATCCGCGAAGGATTTCAGACCAATAAGCTTAACATCTTTTGTGCTAAAAACCTTGGAGTTGCATTCTTGATTACCATATTAGGGAAATCCTAGTTGGACGACCTCTCGAAAGCTCTCAGCATGCTTATCTTAAGGGCAAATCTACGGAGAATGCCCTCCAAGAGGTAGTGCGTAATGTAGAACAAACAATAGATTATAAAGAATTTACTCTTGCCACCTTCCTAGACATAGAAGGTGCTATCAACAACGTCCTTACAGAATCCATAGAAGAATCGCTCGTTAAGTTCGGTGTAGAAGACTTCATTCGAGAATGGATTATTTGCATGCTCAGTGGTAGGAAGATTCGAGCCTCTCTAGGCAATACAATCGCAACAAAACACGTGAGTAGGGGAACACCCCAAGGTGGTGTTCTTTCGCCCTTTCTATGGCTTCTGGTCATGGATACAATTCTCGTTAAATTAGAGAGATGTGGAGTGAAGGCGGTAGCCTACGCGGATGATTTGGTGCTATTGGTGACAGGAAAGTACACCTCTGTGATAAGTGAAATCACGGAGTCAGCTTTGAAGAAAGTTAGCAACTGGGCCACTAGTTGTGGACTTGGAGTTAACCAAAGTAAAACTGAACTGTTGCTCTTTACCACCAAAACTAAAGTACCGCCCTTCACGCTACCTCGACTCAACGGTCAAATCCTATCATTGTCTTCCAGTGCAAAATATTTGGGAGTTATACTCGACCCTAAACTAAACTGGAAACTAAATATTGAAGTACGGGTTAAGAAGGCCTGTGTTGCCTTCTACGCCTGCAGCAAAACTTTCGGCAAAAAGTGGGGACTTCAGTCGAACTGAAGGAATCAAATAGCTGGTTGTCAAAACCTTATGGTCACAGCAACACTACGAAATTAATTCCCTCAGATATTATTTCGGTAGACACTGACTACTGCACTCCTACTTTGAACCTTAGTAAGGGTTTTAAGGTAATTTCCCATCGAGAGAAAATTGGGAGGATGACATCGTGTTGATAGGTTTCGACACAACCATCTTTACTGACGGCTCAAAGATGGAGTGCGGAGTTGGTTCTGGGATCTTTTCTGAGTCCCTAAATGTAGCCAAATCCTTTAGGCTTCCTGACTTTGCTAGCGTTTTCAGGCTGAACTGCTGGCAATAAGGGAGGCATGTTAGATACTTAAGCAAAACCCAAACCAAAACCGGAATGTGGCTATCTTTACAGACAGTCAGGCAGCTGTCAAAGCCATTAACTCGGCCATATCCTCATCTTAATTGGTCCAGCAATGTCGCGATGAGCTTGCGAACCAGAATATTAACCTCGGTGTCACCCTAATCTGGGAAATGAACGGGCTGACGAGCTAGCCAGGCAAGGATCGGCCCTTCATAGCTCACTTGCGGAAATGGTTAACATTCCTCTTGGTGCTATGAAGGGTAAAATAATTTCTATCTACCAAACAGAATCAAACCGAAGGTTTAGCAATTTACCCAACTGGGGTGGAATCAGCTAAGGTGATTGTTGATAAATGACAATCAAAATTATCGAATTTGATCTACATAAGGTGATAGTCAAATTGATAATTAAAAAGATATCACAAAAAAATGTGATAGTCGCTTTCAAACAAATTTGTTTATTTCGAATAGAGCTACCAGACGCTTACACAAACGACTGGAAAATTTTCTAAGTTCACTTTGTTTCTTTTAAAAAACACATTCCTGTGACCGACAAAGCTTACGACATTCGAAAAAAAGCAAGAAAAGTAAGAATTTTATTCAAAATCAGCCAATTTGAAACTTTTATTTAGATATTTTAAAAGAATCAATTTAAAATTTCACCAAGGCAACAACGAATTTTGACAATTTGAATCTGAAATTGTTCAATCGAATTGAATTGAGTTGAATCATCTTACGCAGACGGAATGAAAATGATAGTCAATTTGACTATCAAAAAATTGATAGTCAACAATCACCTTAGCCGATTCCACCCCTGCATTATATCTAGGAAGATATGGCCCACCTATAACAAAACCCGTACAAACGATCTTCTATGCAGGCCAAGGCAAGACATAGCCAGGATTGTTGCGGTTTGTACCGGACATTGGCCTATAGGAGTTCATGCAGAGAAGTTGGGTATCTCTTACAACACCTTTTGCCGTAGCTGTAGTGACCAAAGAGAAAGTGAAACCATTATCCATTTCCTCTGCAAATGTCCTGCTTTGGCAAAAAGCAGAATGAAATGCTTTGGAAAAGCATTCTTTCGAGAACTCGATGAGCTATCAGAGACAAAGATTACAGACCTAATCTTTTTTCTCAATGCGAAAAAATGGCTCTAACATAATCGCTATGAAGCTTCTCTATCAATCTATCCCTTTCAATCAAAGGTCAAACGAGTTTTTGGTATCAAATGGCGTACCATGGTCATTGTATTTAATTTTGTTTAAGACTAGCGAAATGTTTGAATATTCTTCCTTCAACTTGGTACTGTGGCAATAGATACCTCATGTTTGTTTCGATTATGTAAAAGAATACATTTTAGGCTTCGTTTTCAGCTGTCAATGAATAACCGCCAGTCTTTTTGTTCATATTTTTGTAAGTCTATTTTTAACACTAAGTTTTTGATATATGAACAAAAGATAATAACACCGTAATTTTTTATCTCTCTCACAGTTCTGAAGCTTTTTTAGAGAGACTTAAATCTCTTACAAGATCATTTAACTCCTTTTGGGAAAATAATTTGGACTCATTTAAAATACCTTAAAAATCAGCATCTAAGACCTATTAGCCTATCATAGTCTGGAACGATTGATCGATATCCACATACGGAACAACATTGAGAAGAGACTATCAATGTCTCAGCATGCTTACTGCAAAAGGAAATCGGTAGAAACAGCCTTGCACACTCTGGTAAGAACTATCGATTACTCTCTAGAGAAAAAGGAATACAATATGGTGGCCTTCTTGGATATTGAGGGCGCTTTCAACAACGTTGACACATCCGCTATCACTTCTGCTATGACGACCTTAAACGTCGAATACTCAATCTGTGAGTTGATTAATCTAATGCTAAAAAGCAGGATCATCAACTCTAGTTTGGGAGATTTTTGCACAAAAAGGTCTGTCAGTAGAGGCACTCCGCAAGGTGGTGTTCTGTCCCCTCCCCTGTGGAACATATTGGTAAACGAACTACTAATATCCCTTGAGAGGGAAGGCTACAGACGGGTTGCGTATGCCGATGATGTTGCTATCGCCGTCACAGGGGAACATCCTAATACACTGAGAGTCCTCCTCCAAAATGCACTCAATATGGTCACTAGATGGGCTGATCACTGCGGACTTAGTATTAATCCTCAAAAAACAGACCTCGTCCTTTTCACACGGAAATACAAGATGCCAGTAATTGTACCTCCTTCAATAAAAGGTATACCACTAATTTTTACCAATGAAGCCAAATACCTTGGTCTGATATTCTACAAAAAATTAAGTTGGAAATCCAATATACAGGAAAGAGATAAAAAAGCTACAGCAGCTCTTTTCCTTTGCAAGAAAGCTATAGGAAGCAAATGGGGTTTTCAACCTCGCATAACCTACTGGCTATACACATCGGTCATCCGACCAATACTAATGTACGGGGTTGCAGTATGGTGGACTGCACTGGAGAAAGTCACATACTACGACTCAGCAGAGCCCAACGCACTGCATGTCTCTGCATAAGCGGGGCATTGAGAACCACAATCTTAGCAGCGTTAGATACTCTCCTCCATCTGACACCCCTCGACATCTTCAGTAAACAAGTGGCAGCGAGTACAGCGATAAGACTCGACGCCTCATCTCAATGAAGCAACAACAATGTGGGGCACTCCATCACTTTGAACCTCTTTGGTTCTATACCAAAGTACATAGACTACACTATTCCTAAACCCCTATTTGGAAAAAACTTCCAGGTATCCATTCCATCCAGAGATGAATGGGAAGACAAAAAACTCCTGGATAATAAAAGTATTCATTTTTATACAGATGGATCCAAGACAAATGAGGGAGTTGGTAGTGGTGTGTACTCAGAAAAGCTTAATCTAAGCATCTCATTCCGCCTCCCTAATCATTGTAGCATGTCCCAAGCGGAAATTTTGGCGATCAAAGAGGTTCTCTCCTGGCTAAGAGAAAACGTGATATCAACTTTTGATATCCGCATCTTCTCAGGACTTAAAGCGCTCTAAAGACTTGTTATCTCAAAGCAGACTTCATATTAGCTCCCTAATAGGTGTCCTTACGGGACACTGTGTCTTATGGTCAGACACGCAATACCACTTGGTGTAGCGTCAAATGACTTCTGTAGGAGCTGTATGGACGAAGAACAATAGGAAACAATCCCTCATCTCCTATGCACTTGCCCTGCTCTTTCACTCAGACGCAAACTTCACCTGGGGGACTACTCTTTTGATAATCCCAGTAAACTAGCTAAAAAGGATATCAAATATCTTCTTCGCTTTATAAAAAGCTCAAAATGGTTCGACTAGTTAGGAGTAATTCTCTGGATTCATGTGGTATCACAACGGGCCTTTCTCTTGGCCTAAGTGTGTGGATTCCAAATCCGCAGCCACATTAACCTAACCTAACCTAACTATCAACTACAAAATTCCCAGCAACAGACAAAAATAAAAATTTTGTAGACTAGTGTTATTATTGGATTGGATATCTTATAAAGAATTTTGGAAATTTGTCAATATAAAACCAAAATATAATGCGTATCGTACGGACGTACGAACGTACATACGTACACACGCACGCACAGACATCTTTCTAAAAATATTTTATTTCGACTGAAACGTCGAGAAATGTCAAATTTTAAATTTGACCAATCGGAACCATTACAATAACTTCCTATGAAAAGTTAAAAATGTAATTGCTATCGAGAAAATTTTACTTATAATAAAAATAACGTAGTTAGTACTCCAGAAATTTGTAACGCCTTTGCTAACAACTTTCAGCAATCTTTTATTGACACTCCTGTAAAAATCGATAAGAATTTCTTTCTATACTTCCGAGAATGTCCCCAGACTACTTTTAATAATGTTCAAATGACGTTAGACAAAATCTTGCATTACTTATTGATATTATTCCTATGGGCCAAATGGAATTCTTCCAACTGTCTTACAAATTTGTAGGTCAGAAGTGGCATCTTCACTTCTTCAAATATTTGCACTATCTCTATCTCTAAACTCAGATAAAATCCCATCCATATGGAAGAAGGCATTTGCTACACAAACCCTAAAAAAGGGTAACAAATATGTTAT
Source organism: Eupeodes corollae (assembly GCF_945859685.1). Lineage (NCBI taxonomy): Eukaryota > Metazoa > Arthropoda > Insecta > Diptera > Syrphidae > Eupeodes > Eupeodes corollae. The sequence continues at coordinate 60,508,918 of NC_079148.1, read as the reverse complement.
AAGTAATTTCAGACCAATCTCTAAACTGTCCTGTATTCTCAAAATCTTTGAACAAGTTCTTGTGATAGTTTACACTTTAACTGCAAGAATATTATGCAGTAATCAACAACATGGTTTTATGCGATAACGTTGGACAATTACTAATCTACTTGCATTATTGCATAATTACTCAAATACCCTAAGACCCGATCAAGAGATCGACTTTATTTACACTGATTGTTCTAAAGCTTTTGACCGTAACTTTCTCATGATTATCATCATATTTGAACTGAAGGCAATTGGGTTTACTCCTCAATTTATCACATGGATTACTTCTTATGTTCCAAATAGGTCTTAACGTTAAATTCAAAAGTTCTTTCTCTCCGAATCAGGAGTTCCCCAGGGTAGTCATTTAGGACCTTTACTCTTTAGCTTAGCTATCAATGATATACCCATTCAGGTACAAGTACAATACAATTTTTTTTTTATCTATGAGGATAATATGAAAAGCTTTAAAAGAATAAAATCTATAAATGATAGATTATAACTCCAAGAATGTATTGATAATTTTGTTATTTGGTACAAAAAGAATGAACTAAACTATAATCAAATTAAATATCTGACAATGGGCAGTTTCAGACAACAAAAAGGGCTTCATTTGCAGTCAACTGCATTCCTTGAACGTACATTTTGACCAAGTCAACTGGTTAGTTTTTCAAATGTCATAAACTTCAAATTCAGAACTTTACTTCCCTAAGGGAGTACTACTTCATAGAGGAATAAACTTCACCTTTCAGTTAATTAAAAAAAAAAATCATGATCTTTTGTCATTCTGACATAAGTTGACTTGACTTGATAGTTAGGGAAATTTTTCTTGACTAACTTTCCAGTCAAGTTTCCAATAAATTTGCCTTAATTGGAAGGCAATTTTTTGGCAGCTGGCCAATCAACTTTCAAGTCCCTTATGTCGCCTAAACCGGCCCAATGTTTTTTTCTAAAAAACGTACTCCTTTTTGATTGATTATAAAAATCTTGGAGCTTGTTTCAATTCTAATCTCGATTTCACGGAGCATTTTAATTCGATCGTTAGTAAAGCCCACTATATGTTACGATTTGTTAAACATTGGTCTAAAGAATTTCACAATCGTTGTCCTCGTTCTATATAAGACTTTGTTCCGCCCCATCTTTAGTATGCACTTAAGGTATAGTCTTTTTTTTACGAGATCCATAGAAGAACAGGGGCATCGCAACTTCATTCTCTCGCTTTAAAAAAGCTTCCATGGTCTTATCCATTAAACTTCTCTCCATCGGATAAAGCTTCTTCAAATGCAGACTCTATACTCTATAGCACGGAAGGGTTAATAATGATATTGTCTTGTTCATTAACTTTTAACTGATGTAATTAATGCACCCGATTTATTAAAATCTATAATGGAGGTTAGGACAATACCTGTATTTACAGTTAATGGACGTTTTCCAACACAGCACTAATTTGAGTTTTAAAATGTTTGCGCTAATTCAGTTGACGCGGAGTGTAGAAACTCTAAAAATCCATTTTAAGCGAAAATGAGACAAATAAGCCAAGTTTATGCATAAAGATGCATATATGTATTTCATTTCGCTTATAGTTTACAAAAATGTTTGAACTTTAAAAATCAAAATTATGAAAACAAAATATAAATATTTTACTCCTTAAAAAATTAATTAAAAAATTATAATAAAAAATGTCTTTTCTGTCTGGCCAAAACAAAAGCAACTTAATTTACAAATAAAATAATCTCCTTAATCTCAATATTTTGTGGAGAAACCGTTATTTTCGATCACTGCTCTGCATCTTCTAGCCATACTCTCAATAAGATTCGTGATAATAGTGCTAGGGATACTATTCCAAGCCTCTTTGACTTGGGCAGAGGTCATTTGTAGTTTTACAGCTTTCGCGTACAATTGTCCGATCAACAATCTCCCATAGATTCTCTATGGGGTTGAGATCCAGAGACTGTGCTGGCCATTCCATCACCTCAACTTTATGATCACGAAACCATTCCTTTACAACCTTGGCGGTGTGTTTTGGATTGTTGTCGTGCTCCCCTCCTCTGCGTAGGGGTGCTTTCCCAAAATGTCTTTTGTATACAAAGCAATCCATTATCCCATCTTTTTTATGAATAGGCCCTACTCCCTGTCCAGAGAAGCATCCCCAGACCATCATGCATCCTCCTCCATGAAAGATCTAGTCCTCTGTTAATTGGACGACGAACACGTTGCCAACCATCTGAACCCCTAAAATTGAATTTGGATTCGTCAGAAAATAACACTCTGTTCCATCTGGAAACTGTCCAGTTAACATGCTCTTTGGCAAATTTCAATCTTGCCTTCTTATTTTTGAGCGAAATAAAAGGTTTTTTTCACTATGTTGAACGATTTTAAACCACCGTCCACCGCTCTCCTGCGAATCGTTCTTTCACTCACTTCCAATGATAGATCTGTTTAAAGTTCTCTGGAGGATAAGAAGGGTTTTTTTATTGCTCTGACAAGCAGTTTATCCTCTCTGAGCGTCGTTGCACTTGGCCTACAACATCTGTGGATAGTTTTCACGTGTTATTCTTGTTAAATGATTTTATTAAGCGAGATATCACTGATTTATTAATATTAAACTTTTTTGCAAACTCTGATTGTTTAATTCCACTTCTATAATCGTTAATTAATTTTAATTTAAACGTTGTTGGATATTTATTTCGCGCCATTGAAAAAAAATAGAGACCCATCACTTCACAGGTTATTACTCCACAAATTGCATACAGTGAATGACTATTTTTTTATTTTAGGTTTTGTTACGTTTCTAATGTTCAAAAGTAACGGTATTTTTTATCTCCTGATGTCATGTGACGAGTTTATGTTAGAGTTTTAGCCAAAGAATTGGAGATAATTCTTTGCCTTTTTTTTTTTCTTGCATTGTTGCTACCTGCTTTCAGTTTTAGTAAAATAATTAACAAAAGAAATTATGATTTCATGATCAATACAACGTACTACATCGTAAGACGTTCTTTGAAGCAAACTGTTGCTTTAGTTTTGGGTTGCGGATCTGAAAATAACTCCTTAACTTCGGACTGACCAAAAACATGCATAATGAACCATGTGCTGCATCCTAAGTTCAAAATTAGCAAAACAAAAAAAGCTCATTGAAGACAACAACAAACAAAATGAAACATTACAAATGTTATTTTTTGTAATACAGACTAATGTATTTTAGTACGTGTTTTGTTATTAATTAAATGGATTACAATGGAACATAAATTATTTTAATAATATGCAATCTAACACAACATATAAAGTTAATTTTCTTTTGTTTTTTTTTTCTTATTAGTTGTGTTTGAATTTAATTAATATATATATATATAAATAATATATTATTATTATTATATTCTATAATTTTTTTTATTATTTATAATAACAAATCAATTAATAAACTTTATTATTATCATTTTTTGTTTAAACATGTATAAATAAACTCTTGATATTTTGGACGCCAAATTTTGAGTAAATCAATGCAATAAAGAAAAAAAAATAGAAAATAAAGAGACAAGATAATATTTTTGTATTTGTTTAAATTTATGTATAGATGAAGCTTATTAAGATTTTATTTGCATAATAATATATTTTGTTTTAATTTTTACTAGACACTTAAACCGAAAGATCTTTCCTTAAATCGACGATAAGAATTAAACAGAAACACTCCATATGAGACACCTATAAGTATTTTTTGTTTGTTTCTTAGTACATTATTATTTATATATTTATTTATTTATTTATTATGCAAGTCAAGGACGTATTTTTAAATAATAGTTAAAATTCATTTCATTTTTTGTATGTTTAATTTTTGTATCGTAAAGAATGCATTTTTGACCATCGATTCGTTCGAAGGCAAAATAATAATTTTAAACAAAATTAAAAGTCTGATTTAATTTCAGTATCGATTACTGTTGAGTTGCGCGTTGACGGCCGAGCTCATGGCTGAAGCAGTAGCTTGCTGAACGTTTTGGTTGTGCATAAACTCAGTCGCAAATTCAAGTTGAGCCTTGGCCATGCTAGCGTTGGAACTTCGGTAAATCGTATGGATCTGCAAAGAAAATATTGAAATATTAATTAATCAATCATAATATTGTTGTTATTTGAACTTACTTTAGTTATCATCATGACATTAGCAGCACAAGTTGTTGCAAAGCAGAAGGCAATAATGAGTAACAATAACCCAACTATGATACCTTCGGCACTTGAATCAAACTGACTAATGGCCACAATAAAGCCACAGTAGCCAGTGCGAGGAATGCCGATGGATTGGAAAACACTCATCATTGTTTGAAAAAAGTACACGAAAAAGAAGACCATAAAGTTAAAACTTGAATCATTCTTAAAAGCTTTGTATGCTGGGCGGAACCTAAAATAATATTAAAATAAATTAGATATACATACATATCATAAATGTATTGTACAATATAATTTCATTTACCAGCAAACATATGACGCAGGAGTAAACAGAAAGGCATAGAAGATCGACAAACCGAAATTTGTAAAGTCCCCACTGTGCAAAAGTATAAGTAGGCCACCAAAGATATTTGCCATCATTGTAAGAGTGTACACTATTTTGATATAATTTTTAATAATTGTTTTAAATTGATGTATGTTGATTGTACTTACTCATCCATGTGTAGTAAAGATGTTTGACAAGTCGTTGAAATTCTGATGGGATTTCTAAATTAAAGTCCTGATAGAAACATGGTTTAATGCAAAAGTTATCGGGTAGAGGTGGCCAATTGTTGATCTGTGGTACATTAGTTCTTTTAAGCTGTTGTTCACGTCTGTCTAATTCAGCTGCTTTTCTATCTAATTCGTCTTGACGGCGCTGTGATGAATAAATCAATAAAATCAGTTATATACAAAAATCTTTCTTCTGAATAGTTATTCTAATATAGAAATTCTTCTCATTTTGAAAATATTGTCTAAATATTAAATGAACTCAAACACAATTAATTCTAAATCAAATTTTGGTTACTTCAATTGGACTTAAACTAACAATGTTAATTTTACGACAAATCCAAACCTGCATATTTGATCTTAAATCAAACAAAAAATACAATTTAAACAGTGAAAATTTGTATTTTGACAGATCTAGATCAAGAATAAATTGATTTATTTTACCCATAAAAACCCCATAACTATGCATACTGATTTGATATGTCAAATTTTTATATATATTGTGTTAGGTTTGTTTTCGTAAGAATTTTATTTTAGCTATATATTTATCTGTACTATGAAAAGAACTTAGTCAACACTTTTGTACAATCTTTTAATAAAGTTACATAAAATTTAAAATATTTCAAAAGTCAAGAAACTTAAAAATCCAAAAGAAAATAATATGTACTAAGAAAAACTTTGTCTTGGTTGACATCAGAGACAGACTATTAAAAGCGGGTCTCCTAACTAAAAAAAAAGTATCTCAATCAATTTAGATAATGAACTTCAACCCTTCTCGCAGAAATTAAAGGTTCTAAATGTAAAAAAATGTTCTTTAATTCTAAATGATTTGTTCAATAAAGCAGAAAATGTTATAATATTATAAAATAAACATTACATGGAGAATTGAAAAGATTGATGGCCTACTGAGTAACTGATATTTTTTTTAAGACGTGTGGTTTTTAATTTGGTAATGCTTTTTTTCGGGCTGGTCTTTTTGACAGCTGTCACTTTATTTATGCTTAACTTTGAGCTTCGTTAGCCATCATAAACGATAAGACTTACTTGCAAATTTATAACCAAAACAACTGATATTTTTTGTAAAACGTGTGGTTTTTAATTTGGTAATGCATTTTTCGGGCTGGTCTTTTTGACAGCTGTCACTTCATTTATGCTTAATTTTGAGCTTCGTTGGCCATCATAAACGATAAGACTTGCTTGCTAATTTATAACCAAAATAATTTTTCGATTAGCGAGATATTTCATACAGCTATTAAAACAATCAATTTGTTGAAGGGACATTTTGATGAGGACAGTGAATCGTTTTATACTGAATTGAGTTTATTAATGTATGTAATAATATAAATCTAATATATAAGGTTCTCCTGTCACAGTGTTAGTTGCCATACTCCTCCGAAATAGCTTTACCAATTTCAATGAAATTTTGCATAAACATACATTCGGTAAGTCTGAGAATGGTTTTTTATCAATTTTTTATATTTCTAAGTGCTATTGTTTAATTGAATCAACCTCGCACACGATGCAACGATCTTACGATAGTATTCAGTGACGATATGTACAATGAAGCATTGATTGTTGAGGATCTTCGCATTATCAGTCATTTCGGTATGCATTTGCCAAATCGAAGTGCATCTGATTTAATAGACACTGAATTGAATCGTGAGCTACAATACAATACTGTAGAAATGGCAGCGATTGTTGCTCGCAATGTCCTACTAATGATAGAAGAACGAAGAATCATTTATGACCACATCATGCTCGCAGTTTCGGCAGGGCAAAGTGGATTCTTTTTTTGGATGCAGCAGGTGGAACTGGCAAGACATTCCATTTGGAACTCCATTCATTTCGCTTATTCTTGCTTGAATAGGATCAAGAAGTGGTATCGCATTTGTCATCATCTTCTGGCATTGCGGCGACTTTATTTGATGGAGGCAGAACAGCTCATTCAGTATTTAAACTGCCACTAAATATTCAAAATAACCCAGGCGAGGTATGCAATATGATAAAACAATCATCCATGGCCACAGTGATGAAACAGTACACAAACATTCGCTTGAGGCGTTGAACAGGACATTGAAATATATAAAAAACAGACAGAAAGACTATTTGGCGGCTCTCTGTTATTTTTTTCAGGTGATTTCAGACAAACACTTCCCACTTTTCGGGAACGCGCGCTTAAAATCATCGCAACTGTGGCGTAGTGTTTAAAAAGTACAACTAAAAGTAAATATGCGTGTTCAAATGCCAAATGGTGTATCCGCTGAAACATTCTCTAAACAACTGTTAGATAAAGACGACGGAACCAGGAGACTTGGTGTCATACAAATCTATTGACGCAGTTTGTGATGCTACCGAAACTGTAAATTATCCAACTGAGTTTTTGAACACATTGGATTTACCAGGAATGCCACCGCATAATTTAGAACTGTAGGTTAGATCTTTCATGATTTTGGTTCGTAATTGGAACATACCACGGTTGTGCAGCGGCACGCAATTAGTAATTACAAAATTATTGAAAAATTTTATTGAAGCCATAATTCTAAATAGAAAATGCCGAGTTGAAAATATATTATTAGCACGAATACCTATTTTACCCACAGATTTTCCAGTTCAATTTAAACACCTTCAATTTCCAATTAGATTGGCATTTGCAATGAATATCAATAAGTCTCAAGGCCAAACGATGTCTGCCTGCGGCTTAGATATGAGCACTTTATGTTTTCCACACAAAAAAAATACTTAAAATTATAAACTAACCCAGAAAAAAATATTTTATTCAAATAAAATCAAAATTTTATTATTAAAGAATTGATTGCAAACATTTTGATCAAATTAGGTTCAAAGAGATTAGATGTATTTTTTTTATATAAAGACCAAATTTAAATACTATAAACATGAGATCCGAAATTATTGCTGCAAATATTCAAATTCCCGTAAAATATAACTTTAATTTTAGGGGCGCAGGTAAGCTATAAGGTATAGGAATTGGGACCTTATTACTTTTAAAGAGTTGATAAATCTGTGTAGTACAAGTTGCAAACGGTAGTCATGATAAGTTCAAGTTAAGCAGAAAAATACAAATTCTACTATCGTAAATATTTGGTAGTTTTATTAAAACTCTCTCTCTCTTTACTGAAGATGTACACTCGGACGTATACGTACTTTTTTAATAATTTTATATACAAACATACATTAAGTAGGCCCTGAAATTAAACTCAAGGTTTTCAAAGAACTTTACTGTCCATAATCTTAAATATTACTCATTCTTAATACAAATAAAAATATAATTTTTCAATGTTTCTTAATATTTGAATAAATCTCAAATAGCTTTGTTAAATACTTATTTACGGGGCGGACCTGGGCCTCAGCTCCAGTTTCGCACCCCAAGTTGGTTGAGGTCTTCACCCACCTGAGTGCGCTACCTAAGTCTTGACCTTCATCTACTGCGCCGTCCCTCGGAATTGGATTCGAAGGCCTTCCGGGCTGGAGCGTTGTTGTCCATTCGCTCTACATGACCCAGCCCTCTAAGCCGTTGGACTTTTATTCTGCTATCTAGGTCAGTGTCGCTATACAGCCCGTACAGTTCGTCGTTATGTCTTCTCCTCCATTCTCCATCTATGCGTACGGGACCCAAAATCATCCGAAGAATTTTTTTCTCGAAGCATCCTAAGACGCTCTCATCTTTCTTTACAGGGTTCAGGCCTCAGCGCCATAAATGAGAACCGGGATGATGAGTGTCTTATAGATGGTGATTTTACATGCTCGAGAGAGGACTTTACTTCTCAATTGTCTTCTAAGTCCAAAGAAGCAGCGATTTGCAAGAGTTGTTCTTCGTTTGATTTCAGCGCTGGTGTCGTTGTCTGCATTAATAGCGGTGCCTATGTAGACAAAGTCCTTAAATACCACAAAGTTATAGCTGTCCATGGTGACGTTTTGTCCAAGACCTCGTTGTTCAGTGTCCTTTTTTGATGACAGCATATGCTTGGTCTTGCCCTCATTGACCACTAAACCAATCTTCTTCGATTCCGTCGCAAATCTCAAAAGCGCTCCACTGACATCACGCTTTGATCTTCCAATTATGTCAATATCATCTGCGTATCCGAGTAATTGGATGGACCTTTGCAAGGTTGTGCCTCTAGTGTTGACGGTTGAGTTTTGCACAATTCTTTCCAGAACGATGTTGAAGAAGTCCTTATAGATTATATCATACGCGGCTTTAAAATCGATAAAGAGATGGTGGGTATCGATTTGAAGTTCCTGGTTTTTTTTTCAAGATCTGCCGTAGTGTGAATATTTGGTCGATAGTGGACTTTTCTGGTCTGAAGCCACACTGATAAGGACCTATCAGCTTGTTGACGAACGGCTTCAGACGTTCACATAATACGGCAGAGAAGATCTTATATGCAATGTTAAGGAGACTGATGCCTCTGTAGTTGGCGCAGTGTAGAGGGTCTCCTTTCTTATGTATCGGGCAAACTATGCTGAGATTCCTCTCATCGGGCATGCTTTCTTCCGACCATATTTTGCAGATGAGTTCGCCTGCTGCTTTGAATAGTTCGGCAACGATGCCGTCAGCTCCAGCAGCTTTGTTTGACTTAAGTTTAGATATAGCTATCTTCACTTCGTCAAGGTCGGGTAGGCGGAATTGTTGGTCTGCGTCGCCGAGGTTGAATGGTTCCATATCCCTTACAGCGGAATTCGGTTCGTCATAGCCGTTATATAATTTAGAGAAGTGGTCTTTAAATATTCTCAACATAGACTGCAGTTCCATTATGATATTTCCCTGATCGTCCTTACAGGCTACGGTTCGTGGCTTGTACCCTTGGGAGGTTTTATTTTACCTTTGGGTAAAATTTACGAGCCCCATTCCTGTTGTGACATTCTTCTATTTCCTCGATCGCGCGCTTCTCATGCTCTTTTTTTTCCATCTAAGAAGCCGGTGTTCCTCTCTCCTCGTAGAGCTCCCAACTCTGCTCCTTCTGTGCAGCGCCGTTTTGTATGCCTGCTGTTTCGCTACGTGCGCTTGCTAATGCAGGCAGCATAGGACTCCTTAAGAGGTTACTAGAGACTCGATCGGAAAAGGACATGGCAGTCTATTGCGATTGTAGCCGTCTAACGTCGAAACTTCTCACAGTACTTCCTTGTTTTGACTTGGACCTTGGACTTGGATATCCGTAGCCGTACCTTGGCTACAACGAGGTAGTGGTCCGAGTCAATGTTGGCCCCGGGGAAAGTTAAGATATCCTGTATACTGTAGAATTTTCGTGTCGATCGCGAGTGGTCGAAATTTGAATCAGCCGTGGCGGCCACTTGCGTCAAATTATTATTATAGCATAATAACAAACAATTATATCTAAATAAAAGCGAAATTCATAGCCATAACAATAAATTATACAAGTTTCTTTCTTCTTGAAAACCACACGTATAAAAAAACACAATTTACAAACAATGCACTTTTGCTAATATCAATAATTGCAACTCATCCAAAATTTGTATTAAAAGTCAAACTAGCCTTTCCTTTAGATGAATTCTAAAGTGCATTGTAATTGGAATGTGATAAAAACATCAAGGCCAAGATATTTCTTAAAGATGAACAATTTTTACTTAGAGATATGAACTGAAAACTAATGAAGAAAATATTTCGCATTGATTTTTGTTTTTATATCTTGTAAGGTGTTTGAAGCGAAATTCCTATTATATTTTCTCATGATCTCATACCTGAATTTTAAAATAATAATAAACTTTATTCTTAAGTAAACTAAGCCAAAAAAATTCAAGTATTTCTATCTTTGAATACTCAACCGAAAGTATTGTCCAGAATGATGAAAAATTTTGACTGTTGAACAAATTTTTTGGAGTCTATCATCGCTGTTTTATATTTTATATTCCTCGTCCATATTTCGCATCAGAACTTATTTAGAAGTTCTGATGCCATTAAAGCAAAATAATTTTATTTCCAGGAAATAGAAACGCCAATCGAACCGTTTTTATGTAATCAAGCCTTGGATATGGATAGGATTTTTTGTTTTTCTCATTTTAGCTTTGGAATTGTGCAAGTAACGAACAAGTTATTACAGAAATTAACAATTGAAGCGTTTGGATGAAGAAGGGGGTAAGTGAAATATGAGGATGCCTTGCGAAAACTTAAATTTCTGTCTAATCTACGTTGCGCTTCGATTCGTATTTTCTTATTTAGCGCTTTTATTTTTGGTATAAAAGGGTTAATAACAACTAAAAATCGTACAATATGAGTGGAAGAATGGGCTAACTTAACTGGGTAAAATAAAGAAAAACTTAAAAAAATCTATTTTGCATGAAGGAGTTAAGTGCTTACTTACCTCCTTCTTGCAGACAAATTAAAACCCATATTTAAAGTGGTTATACTAAAGATGAAGGTTCTAAGATGATGGTCTTTCTGAGGAAAGTGATCATGGGCTTGAGCGAGCGATGGTGATGAATACCTTCCAGACAATTCAACGCTCAGCGAAGACGCAGAAGATGCACCAGCCACACCAGAGCTGTCATCAACAACAGAGATTCCGGAAATAGCTTCGCAAATTGTTTTAAATCAAAAACACGCAAGTTCCCTCAAGAATATATCACAGCAAAAGGAAGTATTGTTAAAAAAAGGAACCTATTTCTGGAAACTTGTGCGGAAGTGATAATTGTCGTTATTCTTGTTCGGAAAAAATAAATTTTGAGCAAAGATTCGCATTTTTATCAAGTTTTTATTCACTCGAAATTAATGCCAAGAACGTTCTACTGTTTAAAAGCATAACAAGAAAATCAACAAGTCGAGTTAAGAAAAATACCCTTAAACAAAGAAATTTTACATATGAATACCATGTTACAGTCGGCACAAATTCCATACGAGTTTGCAAAAGTGCAATGTGTTCCTTATTTCAAATTGAACAGCTGTGAGTTTGCTCTACCTTCGGATAAAAGAGGTCCGATCATGTAGTCCACTATATTTTGAAGCATATTAACGAATTTCCAGCCGAAGAATCGCACTACTCAAGGAACAAAAACCACCAAAGAAACATCTTTGTTAAATATATCTAAATTAACCTTTACATTGAAAAATGCACCGAACAAGAGAAAAGTGTCCAATATTTTGTCAGCCAACATTTTTACCGACAAATTTTCAACACGAAATTCAATCTGTCTTTTCACCTACCAAAAAGTGACACTTGTAGCATTTGTGACTCTGGCAAAAACTCAGCTAAACACCAAAATTGCTATAAGTCCGGATTCCAAAGCCAAAAAATTGACCGCGAAAAAGCTGGGTCCGTCCTAACGTCTTATAAATTACATTTGACCTCCAGCAAACAATGCCCTTACCAAAATTAACCACGTCTAAGGCATTTTACTTGAGGCAGATGTTGTTTTATAATCTAGGAATCCATGTCCATTACTTCCGATGTGGAGATGTCGTATATGTTAACCTGGACCTAAGATTTTGCAGACAGAGGAAGCACCGAGGTAATGAGTGCACTCTATACATTTTTCCAAGAATGTGAAATTGCCAAAAAGAGAAAAAAATTTGATTGCATGCACCGATTCTTGCCGTGGACAAAACAAAAACTTCTTTTTATTGTGTCCATACCAAGTCCGTTTTTGACGGAATATTTTGATCTGATTGACCACAAATTTCCTGAAGTTGGCCATACTTATCTTGACAGTGACAGGGATTTTGGAAGAATCGAAAAAGAGTTACGAAAAAAAGAAACCATTTACACTGCTCAGAAATACCGACATATAGTAAAAAGTGCCAGCAAAAAAAATATAATTGACATAGAGAACCACTTTAGATCATTAGAAAATCTTCTAGTAAAATTAAACGTTAAACAAAAAACATATCGAATGAAAAAATCAATTCCCCTGATAGCGTCCAATGGCTTTAAATAAACAAATATGGATCCTATTTTTATAAGGAATGCTATGAGGAAGATGCTTTAATCAATGAAGCTGTTAAAGCAAAAAACATCCAAATAGTTCCAGACAAAAACCAAGACTTTTTCGTCCGAGAAAAAAAGATAAAGCAGCTTTCTGTTAACAAAATAAAAAAATTAAAGGAACAAATAATGTCCATCCCAAGGGAACACTGGTTTTATGCGAACAGAAAACAACTTTTCAAAATAAAAAAAAATGAATTTTGTCCCTTAACTCTTTGTATTCTTAAAAATTCAAAATACTAAACTTTTTGTGCAAGAAAGAATTAAGTGTTCTTTTTCTGAAAAATTTAGTTTTTTTTTTTAATATACCAAGCTACTGTAATGAAATAAAAGTAACATTGTTAAAAAGCTTTTATTTTTCTTGATTTATTAGTTTATTCAATTTTATTTAGGTTGGAATACGAAAAAAGTTCTCAACAAAAAACTTTAAGTCCTTATATCTCGAAATGTTGCAAATGTCATTTACCCCCTTCTTTATCCAAACAAAGAATTCAATGTGCTAAAAAAATGGTCTCAATGGAAGAATTCTTATTTCTATAAAATGTTATCGTTTATCTGTTTTTAAGAAGCTCCAAAATATCTAGCTTTGGTTTCGCAATGTAAAAGTCAACCTATCCTATGAAATAATATTCAAGAAAAGTACATAACTTGGATGTTTCAATTTGGTAACTTACAGAGAGCCATAATAATCATGTAATTTATACAGAAATATTTGTCGTTCATTAAGTTATATGAAAAATAAATGTTAAAATAAATAAATTGGGTAGCGCAACAGTCCATTTGAGAACTAGGGCCTAGTGACTGACAACTCTCAACCATTCCTGTGTGCGAGTACTGTTGTCAGGGATGGAAGGGACCTACAATTTTAAGCCGAATCTGAACGGCAAATTTGAGAAAGCAATTTTTATAACAAGAATTACTCTTGAAGTATTTGTCAATTCCTCGCAAGAGGCAGTACCCGTGAAAAAAACTAGGCCTCAAGACCTCTCGCATAACAGTCCATCGCACTAACCATCATGCCACGGGTACTAAATAAATGTTGCCGTATAAAAAAGTTTTTATATAAAGTAGATTTAACGGTAATAGAGTTTAAATAAGCTCAAGATAAGAGCACTACTTCAACAATTGTTTTCATTTAAAAATATTACATATGAACATAATTTAATTTTAAAGTCATTACCCTACAAAATGTATACAATTCGTCCTAAAATCTGTTATTGTTTCTGTTATTTCTTATGACATACTTAATTTATGTTTCTACTCTTCACTCTTGACTTTTTGTCTTTAGAACTTTAAACATAAGAAAGCTCTATTCAGATAATATAAAACGTAAATAATGTTATTAATTGAAAAACAAGTTTAAATCGCTTCTTTACATTCTGAAACAAAGCTTCTTATTAACAAAAATTATATAAATTAATCTTGCAACGATTTGTGAAATAAGAAGATTGTTCTAATTTTCTAACAATGTAAACGTAGTACCTACAACCTAGGCTTCAGAAAAATCTCTTGTTTCTGTGCAAAGACCTAGAAATGTATAAATCTTAGTCACTATCAAACACCAACAACCACAACATGCTTATCATATATCAATAAACACTTTTTTGTTTTGTTTACTCTATTTCATATCTCTGGGTTAGAATTAGTAATAAGTTTGACCTTATGTGACCATTATCTGTGCTCTTTTTAATTATTGTTTATTCATAATTTTCATTAAAACAACAAAAAAAATCAATCTGAAAGTTTTAGCCTACAAAATAAAAGAAATGGAATCAGCATTTTTGGTTTTTATTGAAAATGATAATTTGTTCTCAAAGAAAAAATGAACAGCAGAAGTCGGATAAATCATTTTTTGGGTTACAAAGAAGTTTTGAAAAAAATCGATTTTTCTAATGCATTTGTATTACAATGATAACATTTTTAAGAAAATCATTCCTAATGTTCCCACCGTGTATAGCTTTTGATTGGGGGAACAGCGCTCGCGAGCGCATCTAATTTAAGCAAAAAATGTATACAATATGGCTGACATTTGAAAAACATCAGCTAGGTTGTTTCTGTTAAGCTTTATCTTGATGGGTTAGCGAAACCAGTGACCATATAGTTAGCATAGCTAAAATGACCTAAAATCTAATCTAAAAATTGAAATTTTCATAAATTTGATTAAGTAGGTCAATCAACCTAACTTATGGCTTCCTATCTCAACGTTTTCATTATATATTTATACACTTTTTATAACTTCAATATGTTTTCAATTGCTTTACTCCTGATTCGTCTGTTTTATGTTGAACTAAGTATATGACAACCCACGACAAGCGGCGGCAGCGGTGGTGGGAAGATTAACCGAGCCGCAACCAGAAGTTGAAATATGAAACCCGCACATAATAAAGTAGATAGGTAGGTATGTCATTGTGCACGCTGGTGCAAGCCTTTGTTGGTTCATTTAATTCCATACTCGCTACCATAGTGCAAGCTTGAACGATTTACTTCGGCTGATCACACTCGCCAGTCGCCTCCTATGTCCCATGACTTTTCCATATTTTAAAACTATTCCTCCTCTTAATGGTCAAACATATCATACACATTATTATGGTATTTTAATTAAAAGTCTTGAGTTATTGTGGTGGGCATATTGTAGGTACATATATATTGATTACATAGAAACAAGGTACAAAATTACCTGTAGCTCTTCTGTGGTTATCTGCACACTCGTACTTGCAGCACTTCTGTTGCTGAAGGGCGGTGGTGCTACTATGGGTGGCAGATTCTGGGACGATGGCTGAACGACTGCAGCATTATTCGTCGAGTTAATTTGCAATCTTGGTTTACTTTGCTCCTCCTCGAACGGGTTGAAGTCCTCCAGTGCACTCTGAATATTGGTGACTTGTCTGGGTATTTCTTGAACCGATGTATCCTATTTTTTTTTTTTAATCAATTTCAAAACAATAAAATGAGTCATACAGTTTAATTGTTGTTCGTTGGCATATTTCTTTTCTAGTGATAAGACTTAAAAATCTGCTTTGAGCTTACGTACCTCGAAAGGATCCAAATCAACCAATGGCTCTCCGAATGGGTTGTCAGTGAAGCTACTCATGTTTTTTTTTTTGGTTTATTTTACACGTAGTAGGTGTGGGTTAGTTTTTCTCTGATTGGAAAGAAGTTAAGTCGATGTGGGACTTACTTTTCAAACAAAAGAATTCCACCAATTTGCTTGAGTGATGGTAGAAAATTATTTATTTGGAAATTTTATTAGGTATATTCTTTTTTCTATTTGAAACTATACACCAATCCGTTTCACCCACCAAGAAATCGGAAAAAATCTTTTATGATGGTCATAAAATTCGAACTTGGAGAGTACACAAATGACAGACAGCTCGAAAGAAGATAGATAAAAGTGATGCCAATTCGACTTTTCGAAGGAAGTATTTCGAATATTTTTTTAAAGCAACCGTGATGCCACTTTACACAATTATAAAACTTTTTCTGGAAAATTCAATTTGCTTTGGGTTAGCTTCTAATCTTTTTAATTGTCATTTAAGTTCTGTCATTTCATTGTTTAATCGTGGTTTAATATTTGTTCCTTGGTTCCGCAATGGCTCAACTTTCCATTACCACAGCATGATAAATATGTGCAAATAATTAATAACTATAGCAATTTTAGAGCGAGGAAACATTTATTTCTATTTTAAATTAATTTTCAATGTTTACTTTTTCACATACAAAACACCAAAAATGGTTGATTTTAACATTTCTTCCCTGTTTTTTGGTCAGTGTTGCCATACTTGTATTATTTGTTGAGGATTTCTTTGATTTTAGTGCTCAAATGCAAAAAATACTTTGCATATACCCAAAATCGCAGAATGCGCCCCTAACATAATTAGCTGTTAGTACGTCGCACAGTGTTTCGGTTTGTATGGGAGAGCGGAAAAAAGTCTGTAAAATCTGAACAGTTCAACGGATTTAAATAAAATTTGGCATACATGTTAAGATTAGTCTTATACATATTTGGTCAAAATTTGATTGAAAAAAAAAATTATAAACAAAGTTATTGACATTTTTCTAAAATTTGAGGGTTTTTGATTTTTGTATGGGAGAGCGGAAAAAAGTCTGTAAAATCTGAACTTCTAAACGAATTTTAATGAAATTTTAAACACATGTTAAGATTAGTCTTATACATGCTTGGTCAAAATTTGGTCAAGAAAAAATTATTAGAAAAAAAGTTATTGACATTTTTCTAAAATTTGAGGCTTTTGATGTTATATTTAAATAAAAGTTTTTTTTTAGTAAAATCTTAACTTTTTATTTTGAACAAAATATTACTACTAACTATGTTTATTATAAAATTAAATAAATAAATAGATAAATACATACAAAAAATAAATAAAAAACAATTATGAAGTAGTAATTTTATGACGCTAAAATGAGATTTTTAGCGTCTGCGCTGATTGGAAGTATTTTCTTTTTTGCCTGTGGCCTGTTATTATTGGATCTGAGGATATGAGTATGTGATGCATCACATCTTCATTCGTCGCAATTCGGCTGCATTTTCTCGAATAAAACCTGCGGTAGGCTTTATAATCCTTATTTCGGCATTCTTGGGCTTCCTCGGAGAGCGATCCAACAGGAAATGCACAGCTTTTAATTATTTCTTCTCCATGGATCAAAATCTTATGTACGGTTGCTGGCATATTGTACCATTTATATTTCTCAACAAACAGTTCAGCAGTTTCCCACATGTAAGCTGCACTTTTTTTTAAATCTAATTTTTCATTCGACGTTATTACTTCAAGGACAACAGCAAACCGCCGAATTAGGGATTCACTAACTCCAGTGATTTCTGAAGTCATGGTTGGATTTGCAAAAAATCTTCTGGAGGTGTTGCCGTCATTACTTGTCCCCGTACCTTGTTTTACAAGAACGACAATGATGCCCAGTTTTTCACGAAACTCCTGCTGAATTTTCTTCTTCTGAGCATCTCTAATATGTTCTCCATGCTTTAAATGGCAAATTGTAGGCAACATGGAGGATACACTCCATAAATTTTATCCGAGCGTGAAGAGGAGACATTCCCATTTTCAAAGCTTCCCTGTTTACAGCTTTGGTTCTTATATTTGTCAATTTATTCATTCCAGAAGTTGTAGTTCCACATATGAAACATGAAGAAGCTGCAGGAGTTTCTGTTATAGATTGAGCTGTCTTCCCGTCCAGCATTGTGAACATGAGTTCGTGTTTGATTGTAAACTGACGTTCGCCTATTTGAATTATCGTCTGAGTTAAATAACTGATTTCCATATCTATTCTTTGTTTCTCGTTTCGTATGATTTCTGCAGTTTCTTTAACAAAAGAAAATTGGATGGCTCTGCAGTATCTTGTAGAGGAAGGTCGTTCGTTGTTCCACACAATAATATCCCTTTTATCCTCCATAGCCATTTGCATTGGTACCAAAGATGTCATAAACATATTAGCGTCCGAAGTTTCTTCATTGTCAAATGTTTGACTGTATTGTGGTTGTCCAGAGGCACCATCACATCCCCATTTAGTGTACAATGTTAAAGACTGTCCTTCAATTCTGGTTATCTCCTCTGATGTCTTTCCTTCTAATAACCTTGTTGCAGTGTATTCTAACAATTTTTGTAGTGGCACACTTGCTGAGCTTTCCGTAATGCTTATATCTAAAGGATAGCACTTTTTTTTGCTTCCAGTAATTTAATATAAGGTGGAAAAACATCATGCCTTATCCGGATCAAATTGTGAGCAGGAAAAGCTCTCTGATGTTGCTGCATAGTTTATCTCTTCTTGAGGGAATATATTTCTAATTTCGTCCCTCTTATACCTTTTAGCTCGATCACAGCATTCGTCAAAACTCTTTCGTGGTCTTCCCATATTAGTTGACGTTTCGGCCAATACACTTTGGGTTAGTTCTACTTCGAAAACTCCTTCGAGCCAATGAGTGTATTTTTTTTTCAAAATGACTTTTTTTCTATGAACTGCGTTCCATCGACTCAAAAAATGAGGCACAAAACGTTTATTTAATTCTGACAGCACAGTTTCTATTTGCTCAGAAATTAAGTTGGGGTATTCCCTTTCAAAATATGGTAGAAGATTTTGAACATCATGTCCATTAGTGATAAGTTCACTACACAACACTGAATAAGGAATTTCGATTGAATGCATTTTAATGTATTGAATTCACTATTCACTATATGTATATTTGTTATTATATTTCACTTCACTTTCACTTATTGATTGATCAGAGTAAACATTTTTCTTAAACACCTTGCACAAATGGTCAATAACTCAATACTGACTTTTTTTAATTTAATCCTTTATATATATAGATTTAAGTAAGAGATTTTATTCTAATAAGACAGGTAATACAAAATTACGCAATACACAACAAAAACAAAGCAATAACACTTTAAAAATAACACCTTTTTTATTTCTACCTGCCCTACTTTTAGCAAAAAACTAAAAAAATAAAGGATTATCCCTAATCCTTTTCTTTATTTTTTTTAAGCTCTATCATATAATTTAAAATATCATAAAACTATATTGCTTTTCGTGTGTTCTTTCCAAGAAAATTGAGTTCAAAGTTGAAAAAAATTTCCGGGCAGAAATAAATTTTTTTCGCAAAAATCGAAATTCTCAGACCTGTGTCAATGTATTAATTTTGTTTTATTTTTAAAATAAAGTTTGACATTTTTTCTTAAAATAATGGGCTTAACCAGTTCATTCTGACAATTAATAACGAAGAAATTAAACTTTTTGGTAAACACCACCGTCAAAACGCAGTTTTTTGAAATCCGATTCAGTGAAACATTTTTGATCATAACTTCCACATCTGCACGTATCTGCAGCTGATTTTTTTCTGTGCTTTTATATAAATGCATGGAGCATATGCTGGCATATGCTTTTTTTTGAAATCAAAAAGTTTAAAAAAAACACATTTTTTCCTAGTACTTAAGCTTCAGACTACTTATAGAAGGTTTCTTTTATAAATAATCATTTTTTTTTTAATTTTAGATAATCGAAAATAGACCAATTAAATTATTTAAGAAGCTAGAGAATTTATTTAAAGGAACTTCGGAAAAAAAATATAACTTCTTAAAAAGACTTTTTTCCGCTCTCGCACCACTGTGCGTCGTGCTATCAATTCAAAAAAAACTTATTTTAGGCTCAAAAAATGAAATACAAAAAAAGTAGGGCTAAGTCCGAAAAAGAAATTAGTTTTTCTATTACTTAAAGGTGTTTCCTCGTTTAATATTTAAAATATGTTCTATTGAGACCCCTACCTAACTGTAAAAATCAGAAGGAGATTCAATGCAAAGTCACCCCAATATTTGTTCCTATTTCACAGCAGTTTTACCCCGAAGCGGGACAATTCACCTCTGCCAGTTTACCTCAGCCAGTTTACCACCGTCGGTTTACCTCTGCCAGTTTACCTCTCGACAGTTTACCTCCACCGGTTTACCTCTGGACGGTTCACCACCAAAGCATTTAAGGTAGATTATTATTTTCAAAACTACCTTCTAATTAAAACCTTTTGACATTTAGTTTTGTGTTGTTCTTTATTTTCATTCTTTATGAAATGAATTATGACACTTCCACAACGTTTTTTTTTATAAAGCAAAATATTCATTTGATATTTAAGTCAAAAACACTCTAGTAAAGATATAAATCCTTCGTACGTATCACCCTCCAAAACCCATTTGTTTACATTGTTGTATTTGTAATGTGGACGAATTCAACGAGAAAAATTGACGTGTTTTCACGCATACATAGACACACTTACTGAGATTTTTGGGGAAATTTAATAAATTAGAGGAGAAATTACACGCATACTATAAAAAGTTTATGAGGCTGATTTCCGGTTTAGCTTGTAGGCAAACCAAGATGTCTACCGGGGATTTATATCCTTATATAGAGTGTTTTTGATTTAAGTAAGTTTTTGTGTTTTTTGTTTTGTAAGGACAGTCCTCTATCCTCTAAAAAAGTAAGTAAAAGTTGTTTAAAATAAATAAACTCTCTGCCCAGTGGCACTATAATATAAAACGCCAAAAGCAGTAAGATTGGGCCTTGCATTACCAAAGAAGCACCCTGTGAGCAAAATAAGACACATTTCGAACTACCTTAGAATAAGAATTCGCGGATACTTTTACTTGATAGAATTGTTACTATTTTTAAATAATTTTTAAAATTTCCTCCAAAATGGTTAATTTTGACATTCTTCCCTGTTTTTTATTTCAGTGATGACATACTTGAGTTTGTTGGGTATATTTTATTGAACATTTTTTTTAAATTTTATTTTGATTTTTTTTTTAAGTTATTAATAATTTTTACGAAAATTTAAGGCAAATGCCTTTTGGAAAGACAAAAAGGTATTGTTTGCATTCTAGTTTTCAAATGCAAAGAAACATTTCATATACATGACGTTGTACCTACCTCAAATCCTGTAGTAAACCAAACACCTCTATTTTTGTACGTCGTATTACCAATAAAAAAAAAAACTTGTAGTTAGGGTGAGGCAAGAAATATTTTACAAAAAAAGTAGGATTAAAACCGAAAACGGACATTTTTTAATGGTTAAACGGTATTTTCTCACGATAATATTTTAAAGCTATTCACCGTAAGAAAATCAAAACTCTAAGTATGCGCCCTTATTGAAAAGTCACTCTGTTTTCGGTTCAAGATGTTAAATTATATTCCCACATAATTTATTTTCCAGTTTAATCCTCTTTTCAGAGAATTGTGTGTTTTACACCCATAAATAAATAAATTGGGTGGTGCAACAGTCCGCTTGAGAACTAGGGCCTAGTGACTGACAACTCTCAACCATTTCTTTCTGCGAGTACTATTGTCTGGGATAGAAGGGACCTACATTTAAGTTGAATCCAAACGGCAAATTTGAGGAAGCACTTTTCATGACACGAAATACTTTTGGAGAATTTGTCAATTCCTCGCAAGAGGCAGTACCCGTGAAAAAAACTTTAGGTCGCAAAGGAAAGGATCGAACCCAAGACCTCTTGCATGACAGTCCAACGCACTAATCATCATGCCACGGGTACTACGTTTTACACACATATTTCTTACAAATGTATGAATTAGCCAACTACTATGCATTTAATCGTAATCCCAGTTTACTAGCGTTGTAAAGGTTTTGACCAATAAGAGTTATAAAAAAAATTAACTATGCATTATTTATTTAAGGATGTTATTTTTACTTACATGTTTTACTTGTCAATGTTTTTTAAATTGCATTTTGTACGGACGAAAATTTCGCATTTTATTTAAAACAATGATAAACAGATGTTAAAACATGCTATTAGTGATTTTTCGTTTAAGCCCAACAATTTATTTTAGCTTTGCGTTTCACTATTTAAATAAAATAAGTTTAAAAATAAGTTACTTCACATATACATACATTTCTAATGCGATTTTCTAAGTTCTAAGTACCTTAACTTAACATGACCAAGCTCATTGGCTGATTAACCACCGATAACAGAGTCGAGCCTTGGCTTGTTGGTTTTTGATTGGTAACAATCCAAATGGATCGACAGATCCGTACCAAGACATCATTTCACATTGTAGAGTTTTAAGGTTTTGGTTCAATGATGTTGATTAATCGCATTAAGCTGATGATATAAATCCATAATACACGTCTCAAATAATACAAAATATTAATTCCTGTATTCAAAATTTTGTTCGAAAGCGCATTTGAGGATAAACAATCATGGATTAAACATTAATATCACACCAGCTTATCTATGAACCCGTCGTTTTTCTAATTGTATAACTTCAGTAACAAGTTTTGTGGCTTAGTCCTATCAGATTTCTTGTCACATTTTTTTATATACAAATTTAAAAAAAAAGTAACTGCCAGTTACCAAAATAGATTTATTTATTTATTATCAGCTCAAAAATACCTTAAATCGTTTAAAACCAATGTAGATGACAGTAGCATTGCAGCGTGTAAAGTAAAACTCAATACTTTCAGATACAATGTAGGCGTACCATAATAAGAAACAATTCAGCACCAAACGCCAATATGTTTGTCGCCTGAACGCGAAATGTCTCCGGTTCCTTTTAGTTTGGTGTTCTGCGGGACTAGACTTGCAAAATGAAGGTGTGTGAAAAAAAATTATTATTTTATATGAAATAAATAGAAAAATTATTGAAATTAACTTAAAAAACTATTATGTGAATGTTTCAAAGTGTAATTTAATCGAAATTTGAAAAAATAAACCCATGATGGCTGAAATATTCATAGATTAAAACTGCTCTTGTTGATGTGTTCCAGTGAATTCAAAAATATTTTTGTATAATTCCAGCTTAATATTTCTTACCCGGCCACGGGATGCCAGAAACTTTTCGAAGTTGTCGATGAACATAAATTGCGTATTTTCTACGAAAAGCGCATGGGAACCCAAGTTGAAGCCGATGTTCTCGGTGAAGAATGGGCTGGATACATTCTCCGTATCTCGGGAGGTAACGACAAACAAGGTTTCCCCATGAAACAGGGAGTCCTAACCCATGGTATGTTTTTTCAAGTGCTTTAATCCCTTGAGAATATGATTCGACTAAGTCCTTTTTTTTTTGTTTATTTGTTGTTTACAGGTCGTGTACGTTTGCTCTTGAAGAAGGGACACTCTTGCTACCGTCCCCGCCGTACTGGTGAGCGTAAAAGGAAATCGGTCCGTGGATGCATTGTTGACGCCAACATGTCAGTCTTGGCATTAGTCATTGTCCGCAAGGGCGCCAAGGAAATTCCCGGTTTGACCGATACCACTGTTCCACGTCGTTTGGGACCAAAGAGGGCTAGCAAAATCCGCAAGCTCTACAATTTGACCAAGGAAGATGATGTGCGTCGCTTTGTCGTCCGTCGTCCATTGCCAGCCAAGGACAACAAGAAGGCAACTTCAAAGGCACCCAAAATCCAACGTTTGGTTACACCTGTAGTCTTGCAACGGAAGCGCAGACGTCTAGCAATCAAGAAGAAGCGTCAAACCGCTTCCAAGGAAGCCGCTGCCGATTACGCCAAATTGTTGGCCCAAAGGAAGAAGGAATCCAAAGTGAAGAGGGATGAAGCCAAGAGGAGGCGTTCAGCATCCATCAGAGAGTCAAAGAGCTCATTTTCCAGCGAAAAGAAGTAGGGAGAGCATTTTTACCGCTTGATTTAACAAAAAAAAGAAATAAACTAAGTTTACAAATTTAGTAAATCTTATTTTTTTTTTAATCAATGGCAATGGGGATACTTGAAAAAAAAAATCATGGTGGTGACTTGTGAAGGAGGACGTCTGTCTCTTTTTCGTTTTTTGAATAATTTCAGGCAAGTGGTTGTGCGGGTTAGTTGGAGGATTTATAACGGATAACTCCTGTAATAGGGAACAAAAAAAGTATGTTTTTTATTTCGGAGTGAAATTCACTTTATGACTTTTAAAACTAGTTTCGTCTTAACGCAAAACGGTTTCTTTTGACTATTGTTTTTCAAAATTGTTTTAAACATTAGTTCTTCTAAAGAGAAGTAACTACTCATTTTAAAGCTCAATTTATGCATTCACTTGCTTCTTATAATTAAGTTCAATGGATTGTATTACCCAGTTTACAAGGAGAATTGAATCAGGATTTAGCATGGTATATATATACTTGAATTTCAATTCGATTCCTCCATCCACTGACGACGTATACCTGGATCGAAATCTCAATTTCGCTTTGATTCCTCGATATCCTCTTGTAACCGGGGCATAAAGTTCCACAGCAGTTCGTCTGTAGGCATAACCTTGCTATAATAACAGAACCAACAGAATTATGGACGTGAATCAACAGGTTGAAAATAAAAGTATGTAAAGGAGTAATTTGGAACAATTCTTCAATTGTAAGGAGAAAGAATATGAGTATACTAAAGCGTCCGCGTTTACGTCTACGATTGCAAATTTTAAGAATATACTTCAAGGGCGGTCATCAAAGACTTGCGAACTATTGCACATAACTTAACGACACAGAGTTGAAAATTACTTTCACATATTTCTCAAATCTTCGGACGTTCGACTGCACACATTGCTTCTGACCGTGGATGATATTGGTCTGGAGTGTGAATTTGTAAAGATTGCATAAAAAAATAATATGTTTTTTTTAATGGAAATTTTCAAAGAATTTTATATTTTCGAAATTCAAACTGTCATTTAGTGCGTCAACGTGTATACGTTCGTCGCTGTGTTTGTTTTTTTTTTTGTTAATGAAATATTAATGCAATGAAAACAAACGAAGGTTTAAAATTACAGCCCATCAAATGTTTCAATCTAAAGATATGCTTGATCGACGTTACAATTGTTTGTTTTCATACACCTTCCAAATCTTGGAGAAGTAAAATGTTGATTTTGAGTTATTTTGTTGTGGTTCCCGGCTGCGATAACGGTATGGGAGCAGGCTGTGATACCTCTGGCTGAGGTTCTAAAATACCTGAAACCGGTAACGGTTCTGTATAATCTTCTTGGCTGGGACTCGCTTTTTCATTTGTTTAGCTAAAAATAAAAGTGAGTCGTAGTAAGCCCAACAAAAGTTTTTGTTTTCGGCAGCAGCAAAAGATCTTCCAGCTTCATTGCACTTGGTATACTCTTTTCGGAATTGGTTCCTAAAAATACTCCATTCTTTCTTTTTTATCTGGAAAAGTCAGTTCCATCTCTGAAGAAACTTCGGGCCTTAGCTGTTTAACAATGTCCAAAAAATTGGATTATGTCGGTTCATCGGTTACTGTTGGTCGTCATAAGACAATGCCGTTACAGTGGTGTACCTACATAAATTTAGAATTTTAAAATGGAAATTGAATATGATTTTTATTAGGTTTCCTAATTCCATTTATCCAGCTTTGATCCTGAAGCTTTGAATTATGTCCTTCCCAACGCCACTTAAGTCTTTTAGTTCTATCTATTACAGCAATTATTCGGGTATTGTTGCGGATTTCTTATGGATTTGGGTCTTATATTGAGGATTTTTCTTTCCATTTTCGTTTGACAGATCTTTTGCAGCTCAAGCAATTTTGTAATTAAGCTTAAGGTTTTTTATCAATATGTGAGCACCGGCAGAATAGTGGTCTTGTTCTAAAATCTGTTTGAAGAATTGCTCCTGCTGTTTTCTGCTGTTTGTGATGCGTCTGTTCAATTCTTTATGGTCGTTTAAAGATTTTATTTGTATTCCTAAGTATACATAGTCTTTCACGTATTCAATTTTTTCTCCTTCCAGATTTATATCTTCTCTGATGTGGTTTGTCATAAGTTTTGTTTTGTTAATTTACAGTCTATAGTTTTTGCATAAGGTATGTGTACAGTTCTTGAAGAAAATGGACATAGGTATCATCCGCAAATCTAAGGTTGTTATGGAGTTGTTCAAAAACACAATAAAAGTTGATACTCTATTTCTAAAGCCCATTTGACTAATTGATTTTGAACGCTGAATACCTGGCATCACAATACACTTAACATTATTGGGATACAAAGGCTCAATACGCCTACAACAAAGGGAAATCAGTTGAAACGGCTCTACGCTCTACACAGTATAGTACGTACAATCGAATATTCCGTCCATCATAAAGAGTACACCTTAGTTGCCTTCTTAGATATAGAAGGTGCATTTAACAATGTCGACACATCTGCAATTGCACGTGTATTGACATCTCTGAAGGTAGATAAGTCGATCACCGAATTGATTAATCAGATGCTGATAAGCAGGATTATCAATTCAAAACTGGGCGATTTTATTGAACAAAGGGGTTCTAGAGGTACGCCACAAGGTAGTGTCCTATCCCCTCTCCTCTGGAACTTAGTAATAAATGAATTACTAATTACTCTAGAAAGAGAGGGATACAGAGTGTTTGCTTATGCGGACGATGTTGTTATCGCAGTAACGGGTAAACATCCCAATATACTAAAAGAACTCTTACAAAACGCTTTAAATAAGCTCACCAGGTGGGCAAATCGGTGTGGACTAAGCGTTGACCCACAAAAAACCGACCTTGTCCTCTTCACAAGGAAATACAAAGTCCCACTCATTGACCCTCTCCTCATAAACGGTGTACCACTTAAATTCTCTGAACTAGCAAAATACTTGGGTCTCATTTTGGATAAGAAATTAAGTTGGAAACCTAATATTCAAGAAAGAATAAACAAGGCCACAGTAGCCCTTGATGTTGTGTTCAATCTAATACCGCTGCACATTTTCAGCAAGCAAACGGCCGATAATACAGCCATCGGCTTCAAGCCTCCTCTCTGTGGATCAATAATGGAATTGGCCACACCACCATTTTGAACACGTTCAGAACTATAAACAGTTATATTGACTACACCATACCCAATCCTCAGTTTAATAACTATAGCTTCAAAGTGACTATACCTCCCAGGTCTTCTTGGGAGGATACATCATTTTTGAACGATGATCCTATAAACTTTTATACAGACGGATCAAAAACGGATGATGGGGTTGGTGGAGGCGTAGACTAAACTTATAAGTCTCTCCTTTCGTCTACCCAATCATTGTAGCGTGTTCCAAGCTGAAATCCTGGCTATAAAAGAAGTCCTATCATGGCTTAGAGAAAACGTTATATCAACTTATGATATACGCATCTTCTAGGATAGCCAAGCTCCGTTAAAGTCCCTAGACTCTGTCTCCACTAACTCACTAACAGCCCTAAATTATCGATCATCTCTTACGGAGATGGCTACACAGTTCAACATTCACCTTTTCTGGGTGCCGGGCCATAGAGACATTCCAGGAAATTGCAAAGCTGACGAATTTGCAAAAAGCGTAACAACTTTAACTCTGCTGGCTCACAATGCTAGCATAGGTATCCTACATATAAACTCATGCTAAAGCAAGATACCATAGAGAAAACAAACTTCAGGTGGAATAACATCACCACCTGTTTAGCGACAATACTAATACTTAGCGCCAGGCGCTGAAAACAATTAATCTCTCTAAATAGATTACACATTAGCTACGTTATAGATGTCCTGACTGGGCACTGCTTAATAGGAAGGCATTTTTGTAGGAGTTGCATGGACGAGGAGGAGGAGGAGACAATCTCTCATCTTCTGTGCACATGCCCTGCCTTATCACAAAGACGTAGAATCCACCTTGGAGACTACTACTACAACGATACCAGCGATCTAAAAAATTCTGACATTATTTGTCTCCTACGCTTCATTCAGAGCTCCAATTGGTTCGACGAGTTAAGCTGATCAACTGATCCATGTGGACGGACCATACTTTGGTCTAAGTGTGTTGCACTTCCAAACCAACAGCCACTTTAACCTAACCTAACCTATTGGGATAGAATTTCTTTAAATAAGTTTCAAAACTTGAATAGGTACATTTTTAAATTAAAAAAAAAAAAACATCTTATAATATTTCGGACTTGCCTTTCCCTATAGGCGGACTTGCCTTTCCCTATCGGAACCTTGCAGTTTAAACTTATACTCATCCGAAAATAACAGTCTACCATTTAGAAACAGTCCAGCCTTCGTGCACCTTTGCAAAGACGAGTCTCGCCTGTTGGTTTTTCTTCGAGATAAATCATTTCCTAAGACTTTTATACGAGTATAAAACCAGCGTCCACAACTCTTCATTGGAAAGTCCTACAGGATAAACACAAGTCTAGTTCTCTACTTATTGTTGTTGCAGATATAAAAGTGTCCTTTTAAACCCGCCGTTCTATAGTGTTATCATCTATTATAGTGTTTTTTTGGTCTTTCACCACAAATGGCTTGTTTCCAAGCAACCTGAATTTGCGAAATCGGCTTATTATTCGCGAAATGACGAAATGGTGAATCGCGTGTTTTTTTGCTATACTGGTCGCCGAGTGACCAGTACCATTAAAATCCGCAATTATCTTCTTTTTAAAATCGGTGGGATACTTGTTACGAGTCATTTTCATAAATTTTACACTTAACAAAATTACAACTACTCTGGGACTTTGATATCAATAAGATGATTATTGTGTAGGCTTAATTTATCTCAAATAGTATGACCCTTATTTTGTAAGACTTGAAGCATATCCTCGCAACCCAGAAAAAAATCTTTAAAAAAAAAAACATAAAATGAAGCTGAATTTAGTGCTATTGTTTTGTCCAACACCGTATGTTTTATACCTATAACTTTTGAATTACCACCAGTTATCATTTACAACCAAACACCTTTACTTTTAAACAAAAGGGTTTAAAATATATTAGTGATGTCTTCATCTAAACTATTTAAGTTTCAATTCAATTACACTACACAATAAAGAACTATGTAGGTCTTAAAATAACTCTTGCTGTGTTACGCTTTCACGATTGAACAGCATAATCAATTATTAATTTTGGTAAAAAGATTAAAGACCTCAGATAAGGGAGAAAATAAGCTACGCGAAAAATTTAAACGGTTACTCCTTGGTACAGATGTCTTTGGCTCTTTAATTAATTGCATTACCGCTGGACTGCCCGTTCAATAGTCGACTTTATCATAAGTTCCGATGAAAAAGGTTCGAACTGCAAATAGCAAAAAAACCATCAGTCTCGGTTTTAGCCTAGTAAGTATAAAAACCCAATTCAAAGCAATGAATGACTTTTCAACTGATTTCAAGTTCCATTTGACGACAACTGCAAAACCGATGAACCAGCTAATACCCATTATTTCTTCAATCCTGAGGAGATAGCTGAGATCATTAACAACTTGATGCCGAAGAAGTCAATTGGAATGGCCGGAATTTCCAACTATATCCTGAAAAAAACTTCCGCAAGTTTTTATGATAATCTTGACTATTATCATAAATAACTGCATCAACAACAGCTACTTTCCATAAAAGTGGAAGACAGCCAAAGTAAAGTAGTGCCAATTCCAAAGAAAGGCAGTACCAAAATGATCTCTAACTACTGGCCTGTCTCACTCCTCAACAACATCAGCAAAATTCTGGAAGAAGTCATTTTAAGGTGACTGAAGAAATTCTGCAACGAGCATAAAAATAATAATAACACACAGTTGGATGATTTCTGGATGTCGAGAAAGCTTTCGACAGCGTATGGATTGAGACCCTCATCCATAAGCTCCGAATTTTTAATATCCCACAGCCAATAATACAAATTTTGTTAGAAATAGATAGTTGCAAGTCAACGATTAGAGACGTAAAGGCTACAGTCGCCCAAGGATCGAAACTTGGAAGGATAAATACCTCCAAATCGGAACTGGTATGGTTCAGAAGACCCGTCACTATATATGGTTTACGATACCAAAACTGCAATGGAAAAACTTAGTCTTCGAGAGGAAGATACTAACGATATGCACTTATTTACTATTCGTCCGTCAACGACAGAAGCACTATAGCAATCGTAGAGTCTACGAAGAAGCTGAAATCAAGCCACTTGACCAGTTCCTTGCACAGGCAGCAAGGAAGATAATTACCAAAGTCGCCAGCCACCCTTACCAATCAATGAGAAGGATGACCAATTAGGAACGACACGCGGAGACGAGATACCTTTGTGGTATGGGTATCTTAGACAAGCTTCCCACCGACGAGGTCTCCTTCTATGCTGGCCTGGGCTCAGCATACTACCGCGGTGGAACGCCGCCAACACTCAACCAACTACCATCAGGACTGAACAACACGAGATGAACCTCGCTAACGACACTCTTTTTTTTTAGCCATCGATTTCATGTTAGCCACAAGTGTAATTTTTATAATATAAAGTTAGGCCCCTTTGGGGCCGGGCAGACGACATTTTAAGCAATTATATGATGGGGCGACTTTCCATTACCGCAGCACGAATTTCCTTCTGATTTTTTTTTTACAGTTAGGTAGGGGTCTCAATAGAACATGTTTTAAATATTAGAGCGAGGAAACAAGTTTAAGTCATAAAAAGAAATATTTTCTTTTTCAGACTTAACCCTACTTTTTTTGTATTGCATTTTTGAGCCTAAAACAAGTTTTTTTTAATTGATAGCACGGCGTACTAACAGCTAGGTATGTAAGGGGGGGCATGCTGCCCCCCTGCAACCCCCCTGCTTGGGGTCACTATAGGATTTGGGGTGGGTGCGAGTTTGGGTATATGCAAAGTACTTTTCCATTTGAGCACTAAAATAAAAGAAATTACCAAGAAAAAAAACAAGTAAGGCAACACTGAACAAAAAACAGGGAAGAAATGTCAAAATCAACCATTTTTGAGTGTTTTGTATGGAAAAAAGTGAACTTTAAAAATTAATTAAAAATAGAAATAAATGTTTCCTCGCTCTAAAATTGCTATAGTTATTATTTATTTGCACATATCTATCGAATAAAAAAAACCGCGGGTCGAAACTCGTGCTGCGGTAATGGAAAGTTGAGCCTATATGATTCCTAACTAACTTACACAACTCCTGTTCTAATCAGCCCTGTCACAAATTACCCCGTAATCTGAAACTTATTCGAATCCCGAAATAAACCAAACACGTTTTTAATGTAAAATCTCATATACAAATTTAATTTTGTGTAATTCGTTTTTATTTACGAATTGATGATTTTTGGCGGTCGTTTACCATCATCTTCACATGCCGTCAATTTACTACCACTTAAAATGAAAGAGTGGACAAATTCAACTCGAGGCGATTTAATTATCAAGTCCCATCGATTTGAAGAACTTGAGAAAAATTTGGAAATCAATTGTTATGTGTAACACCGAAAGCAAAATTTGTTGTATTTTAAATTATATTTATTTCTAGAACCTAGCTGTAAGGCTTTGGAATAAATTATCGAAGCAGGAGCAACACAGAATATTTAGTAGTTGAAGAGCAAACCAACATTTGAGTTTCCACAAATTCGCATCTTTGTCATTTCACTTAAAACATGTGCTTCGCATGCAATGCAAATCTTAAAACCATCAAGAAATCAATAAAAAGACATCGTATATCATCATCATTATTCACCATCATCATTTTATTTCCAACCTCAGGTCTTAGAAAATAAACTACTTAGCATGAGCTTGAGTCTTCCTCATTTGAGTGAGGATGTTGGAAAGTTCTTCACGCTTCCTCTTGGCGCGAATGTGTGTTCCCAATCGTCGCTTCAAGAATTTCAAAGCACGCTTGTCCTTGGACACCTTCAACAATTCCATGGTTCTCTTCTCATAAGGAGCATGGCCAACCACTTCCCTCACAAGATCCCTCATGAAACGGGTGTGACGTGTTTGGATCTGCAATAAAACAAAAACATACAATTTTTAGATATGCTAGTTTTCAGCATCTAACGTGCTCAATATGTAAATGGAAATAAAAATGATATTTTTCTCAGAGCCAGTTAGTAACCAGGGCCCATAGTTTTGTCAGAAGGCTTAAACTCGCCAAAAGAATATTGGAGAGCAGCCACCTTAAGACAAAAACTGTAATGGTTGTCTGTGAATGGTTTATGTCTCATCATTGGAAAAATTCATTTTCGTGTTTTACATTTTAAGTTTTTGTTTCTATAATCTTGATATTACTTACGTTCTTTAGGCGAGAACCACGAAGACCCTTGACTTTCTTGTCACCGGTGTATTTAACATTCTTTATTTTGGTAGTTTTATGTCCCCGGTTGAGACCAATACAAAGTTCGTAGCGAACAGCCATTGTACTAAAAGAAATAACAAAAATATCAATTAAAAACTGTTTTACAATATTAAAAGAATTAATTTTACAAATTTAATCAAATGAACCATTGAAATGTACATCAGATTGCTTCAGATATAAACGAAATTGTAATAATTAATGAATAGTGAACATTACCTCTAGACGTCAATGGGCGGAAAGAGCTGTTGACAGCCATGTTGCATCGACGCCATTTTCGATAGAAACAAAATATCGAAAAAAAGAATAATTAATTTTATCGAATTTATCAGTGAAAGCGTTCAGTACACAATAACTTTTTATGAGGCTGAACTCATACTTGGATCTGGTGAAATACATTTCGTGAGTTATGGTTGATTTACATTTATCTGCAAAAAAGGTATGCTACATAAAATATTAAAGTTTGTGTGATAGAGGGAATAAGAAATTTCAATAATGCAGAAGTCAAGATTATAGTGAAGACAAACATGTCTATCTTTATTATAGCATCTTAGTCTTCATAAGTGTTGTCATAATTTTGCAAATTTAAAATAAACTAAACATTTCTACTTTATTTTTTTACAATAGTGAGATACTTTTTCGAATTTGAATACATTTCTACTCTATAAAGAATCTTCTTAATTTTATTTTGACGCTATGAAAAAAGGCAGTGTACCCAATTAAAGCCCATTTTTTTCATTTTTGGCTGTCCGGAAATGTTTTTAAGGCATTTGTTAGGTTTTTTTTATTCATTTTATTACACTTCAAGTTGAAGTATTTAAAAGGAAGTGAAAGGAGTTACCACTGGTGTATTCTCTCCCACTTTCAGGTTTTGACATACTATATTTTTCTTCATTATTCAGATGTAGATACATGTAAAATGTATTTCATTTAATATAAAACATAATTCTTCAATATATTGCCGAAAGTACGTGTATATTTTTATTTTTGATTTTCGAAGACAGCGGAAAAAAGATACAGGCAATATTTTTGAGGCTTACTACATTCTCTGGAAAAGCATACCAAAAATTGTGTTTAGTACCTCAAAATCAATTATAAAAAAAGCTTCTTTTGAAAAGTGAAAGCTAAAGGCGTTTCAATTTTTCACCTTTATTTTATGGAGATGAAAGATAGAAATTTCCAGTGTGTGGCAAATGTTTTTTTAATTTTGCACTTTTTGGAGTTGAATGTAGCTAAGCCATTACTTCTTGTTCTAATTTTCAATGTTGCTCGGCATAAAATGGAACTTTAAGTTATATACGCTTGTATTCTTTTTTTATCATTTGTTAAAAAAAAAATAAAAAATAGACTTATTTTTGTAACCTGGGCCCATGTTCTGTAACTCTGACATCGAGTGAGTTTTCGCATAAACGGTGCGAATCAGAACAAAAACACTGCGGAATAACACACAATTCTGTTTCTCACACGCAACTGTTTCTGTAACTATTTTTCACTCGATCACGAATAAAATGGAAAAAAATATTTTAAGTATTGGAAAAAAGTTTGAAATCGATACAATCTTTCGATTTTTCTGTCAAAATCATTCGACCACTGTGATATAAGTGAGAACAAAGCAATAATAAAAATCAAATATGATGGAAAATAACAAAAAGGTAATTAAATTATTTTGTATGTAGTTTGATCAGGAAAATTAATATTATTTTTATCCGTATAAAATTCAAAGGATCTCAAAAGATCAAAAAGAAAAATTAGTAGATTATATGGCAACACGAACACATTTAGAGTTTTTTTTCTTTTACTCAGCGAGAGACCATCGTTCTGCTGATAGGTACCGACAAATCTTATCCGATATCCCTTTGAAAGGACCCAGTTGCAAAAAAATGCAGAGCAGCACACATCCGGATCGGCTTAGGAATAAAGGTGTTTCGAACCCCTGTTTTCTAACAAAACATTAGCTGTGGCTTTTGTAAGGCGGTAAAGTTCACGAAATCTTTCTCCAGGCATTTCAAACGCATTAGTGGTATCTCGTAAATGACGTCTGTGAATGCGCGTCATATTTCTATTGTCACTTTGTTCACTAATTACAAGCACCCTATATATTTTACTGGTTTTAAAAAATTATTAAATATGTTAAATTATTATTGCAAAATAAAAAACTTGAACACTTCAACCTTTTCAATATAAAAGAAAAAATAATTTTTAGTTAAATGTGAAATAAATTGAAGCTGTCAGTTTAAGGGAAATGTAAAAATTTCTTAAATTGGAAATTGGAAACTATGGTTTTCTCACAGGGGTGTTTTCGCATCATTTTATAGACACAGTTCATTTTCCAATATAGAGAAACGATGAAATTTTTCGTTCCACCTCTAATCGACTGCGAAAATACTCGACCGAGTTACAGAACATGGGTCCTGATTCGAAAAAGTTTTATTAATTGTTTAGAAGTTATATTATATATTATTTTCCAAAACTTCATAGTGTCAACTAGAAATATTACAGTTCATCACCATAAGCGCCATCTGTGGTATGTGAAGAACCATTTTACTTAGACCATAATCTACCAATGAAATTCCTTAGTTCTTATATTTAATTCGGATTCAATTTGCATAATATAAACAATAAAGAAAAAGGTAAAACAAATTAAATAAACATTATTCGCAGTGAATTAGGTTGAATTTTGGGTACTAAAAGATTGTGGTTACATTAATTTACCGATTTCCATTGGTTAAGTGAGGTCCAACCAAGGTTCAAATTTCCTACACTTAAACTTTAGTTAAACCTCTCTTAACTCACCAAAATTCGATATTAATTTCTCCCCTCAAATATCTTTCCAATAATGCCAGAAAATCTAAATCGAAATTTCAACCCTTCTTTTCAATCTAGATTTCAATCCTGCATGTAGACAATTCCTAGTTTCAAAATATATGAAATATGAACTGGGCCAAATTTAGCAGTTCAACAAACGGACCTTTAATACCTCAACTTCAATTTGATTTGTCTATTTTGCCGATGACAACGACCAAAGAAGCAACATATTTGCTTGGTTCCAATTTTTATATTTTTTCTTTTTTATTTTCTTCAATAAAAGTTTACATTTTGAAATTAATAAAGTAGGAAGAGCAAAAACTTGTAATCCACATCATGTCAAATTTCACTCTAAGGTCACAGAAAAAAGCAATACCCCGACCAAAAGTAGTGACCAGACCAGCCGTTAGAAATTACTATAAAAGCCAAACTCAAATCAAAAATATCAAAAAGGTAGGCTTATTTTTTCTCTTTTCATTAAATTCTTTTACAGTATAATTTGTTCGTTTTCAGCAAACCATTAGTTGCAGCTGGAGAAAATGCACCGAAATATTTACTTCTGTACTCGAACTTGATGAACATCTCCACAAACACATGGAAAAAATTCGTGCGAAAGGTAAGAATGAATTAATTTTGCCGCCTTGTAATAGAAATTAAGAATGGGCATATAGCTCCTTACAGTTGCAAGTGGGAGTCTTGTGATTTCTCGTGCAATTGCCTAATTGAACTGCATCGACATGTTTACTATCATGGTTATCACTCAACTCTGTTGAATATTGGGCGAGAGGAGTGCCAGAAGGCAAACATTCCGGATTGTGCACTTAGCGAGAGCAACAAAAACTCATTGCCAGAACTCAAAAAGGACTTTGAATGTCTGTGGTCGAGCTGCAATCGCAATTTTGTTTCCATCACCGAGTTCCAAGACCACGTAGCACTCCATTCCGCCTTCGATTACGATATGTTGAAAACACATGAAGATGAAATGCCTAAAGCCAAATGCAATTGGCAGTTCTGCAAGAAAATATTCCCCAACAAGTATAGGCTAGTAGAGCACACTCGTATGCATTCTAATCAAAAATTATTTGGGTGTCACAAATGTGGAGAACTATTTCGGACGAAAACAACACTGTTCGATCATTGCAGACGGCAGGAGACCAATAATAGTGAGTTCAAGCTGCTAAAAGTCGATAAGAAGGTGTTTTTGATTGAAATTTTGCTTTTTCAGCACACAAATATCAATGTGGCCAGTGTTATAAGTTCTACGCGACTGAGAAACTCTTGCGTAATCACGTTATTGTTCATGTCATGTGTTTGAAATGTTCTATGTGCGACATGACTTGCAACTCTTCCAACGCCCTTGCCACTCATATCCGCTATCGACATTTAAAAGAACGTCCCATGAGGTGTCCTGAGTGCAACTACAAATGTGTGACCAAAGCTGACTTAGCTAAGCACAAGCTACATGTTCACATCAAATTTGTGAGACGGTGTGGAGAATCCGGTTGCAATTATCGCGTTAAATCATTGCATGCCCTCAAAAAGGTAAATAGTTTTTTGGAAGATACGAGTACTTTTTTTTTCAATTCCAAAATACCTCAACCCTTTTCAGCATTATCTTGAGGTTCACGCTAACAGTCCATCAATCTACCTCTGTCACTGTTGTGAAAAACTATTCAAATATGGAACGCTTTTATCCAAACATTTAATAGCAAAACATAATTTCCAACTTCCATCGGGGCACAAACGTTTTACGTATCGTATTGATGAGAATGGCTTCTATTGTCTCGAAACAACACGAATAGAAAGCTTGGAAGTGACACGACAAATTCTTTCTCCAGTTACGTTTGAAATATCCGAACTTAATGAGGATAGTAATGGTGAAATAGTGAATAATAATGAAAGTGCATTCAAAAATGAATCGACATCACTTCAAAAGCTGGTTACGATAACACTTGAAGACGAAGACTGAAAATTTCCTGATCACTAAATCAAACATAAACGGGCATTTGTTTTAATAGAAAAATTATCAATTTTGCAATAATACCTTCACACATGTATGTATATCTTAAATATTTCTTATTTTTATTTTTTATAAAATAATATTGTTATAGTTTTCTGCCATAAAATTAGGTAAATTAAAAAAAAACTATCTAACCGATAGAAGATATATTACAAATAATATAGCAAGAGAAATTAATTTTACAAATTTGAAGTTTAATTAGATTTAAAACAACTTTTACTTTTTAATCGTTCATATGTTATGAAATTCCGAAGATATTCCTTTTTTCAGAGCTGTCAATTTTGTATATGATTTATATAGCCTTACTTACTTACTTAGCCGACATAATACCTGCGATCTCTGAGACCGCAACGAATTTTCTTATTAAAATATCTCAAAATGTATACGTCCTTTGACTGAGAAATTTATGAATTATTATTAACAAATGCATTTAAAATTAAAATTTTAAAATGTTGATATCATAACTTTATTAAACAATGTCAAAGAAATACAAAAATATTTTTTTTTAATTTTGTTTAAAAGTAGAAAGTGTGGGTTTTAAGCTGTACCCAAGCAGGTACAATGGAAGATATCGTTGCTAATTATGTGTATGAAATTTCTTAAACCCATCTGACTCGCATGCCGCATACTCTGCATCTGATAGGCTTTTCAATTCTCTTTGAAAATGGTGACCTTCAGATAAAGCAACACTCGTAGATATGGAGCGTTTTGTTGTCGAAGTTTAGAGAAATTGTTGGGATGCCAGTAATAAAAAGCGATAATTAATTAAAAGTTATAAAATGATATTTATTAGTTGATAAGGTTGGTAGTATTGAATGGTGTTTACATCTTAGGGGAGCGTTCAAGTATTACGTAACGCAATTTTTGAAGATTTTTGACCCCCCCCCTCCCCCTTGTAACGCACTGTAACGTTTTTCTGTATTCCCCCCTCTTTAAACGTTACGTAACACTCAAGTGACCATTTTTACCCTGCAAAAAAGTATGTTACAGATTTTATCCTTGGTATAGTTTTAATTGTCTTCACGGTAATAGTATAAAATAAAACAAGAGATTTTTAATCCGCAACACCTGCGTATTTCGTTTATTTTTTATAAATTCGAACGAAATTACTGCTCCTCTGTCCATGGGTTTGCTAGCCACTCAGATTCTTTCATCACTGGCATCTGGAGTGCAGACGAAGACGGTTCTGGAATTGTTAAGCCACTTGCATCAACTTCGTCTTTGTCGAGCCAGTCAGCATCCTCAGACGATGTTTCATAACGACGACGCACAATGCAGAGAAGCTCATTCGCCCTTCTGGCAGCAAGGCGCTGTGGCCGTACTCTAGTTTCACAATGGTCTGGGACAGTCTTGCCATGCACGTAACGACAGTGCATTTGAACACTCTTGTGAGATGTGAAATAGATTCCACAGTTGGACATACTTTTTTCTTCAGGTCGGATTGTACAGATGGACAAATGAAATCGTAAGGCATCTGCTTAAACCCTTCTAGAGGAGGTGACAGATCAACGGGCAACCTCACAAGAAGTGGTGAATACTTGGATGTTCCTTTGTCTAGTAAACTGGGTACTACGAGCTTGCTTGGAGTTTGAAATATTGGGCAAGGTGGAGGCATGAAAATATCCGCAAACACAGATTTCAATGCACTTATCGGTGTTGAACAGCAGGATTCATTCGCGCATTTTATAACCTGTAAGAAATATTGCGATTCACGGACGTGAACGCTATACCACGCCAGATTTGGATCTGCTGGATCTTGCATGCTATCTTCGGGCTGTCTATAGTCCGCCGAAACGTCATTTCATTTCTCTCCACACTTCTGCAAGTGTTTCCCCAGCGTGCTGAAAGTTACGTTTTTCCAAATCATCATCCGTAGTCATTCCTTTGTCGTCGAGATGAGAACCAAAATGTTCATGAGGCAGAATGTCGCCTGCCAGCCATCCGACGCTCAACTCGGTTATATGCGCTCCGCCCAGGAGCATTAGTCGCTATAAACAAGGCGTCCAAGGCGTATTTTTTAAAGTGGCGTATTTTTTAAAGTGTTCAATCGCAAAGTCCTTAACTTTACGATAACGCGGGTTTTCGTCCGGTCCACCATCTACAAAGATGATGATCAGGCTTCACGGTGTTCGATTCTGTCATCATTAAGGGTTTGAATGACGGTATTGATAAAAGTGATTCGAAATTATAAGCATGGGTGTTCGCTGTGGAGGATGCGTGTTTCCCGCTCCTTATGGATATGTGTGTCGGCCCGCTGTACCCAACAACTTCTTCCTTACCGAAACTGTTAGGTTCCACGTTGACGCCGGCGTATACAGAAGGAATAAGTTTGTGCCGCTGTCCCACGATCCAGTCATGATCAGGTAAAAGTATTCTGTATTCCATATGCATTAAAAGAGGACTCTGACTTTTCACTGCTGGTAAACCTATTGGTACACGTGCCTTATCGTCTTGTGAGAGAACGAATACTTGCTGCGGTCCCAGAAGCGACGCGAGAGATTCGAATGACCTGATTGTAGCAGTGCAAAATTCCCCGTCTTCATGCTTTTTGTGCATCCCAGTCTGTGGTCTTGCTAACT
Source organism: Eupeodes corollae (assembly GCF_945859685.1). NCBI lineage: Eukaryota > Metazoa > Arthropoda > Insecta > Diptera > Syrphidae > Eupeodes > Eupeodes corollae. The sequence continues at coordinate 60,469,298 of NC_079148.1, read as the reverse complement.
TTACGGGTACGGTACGTACGTGCCTTCTTCCCTTTTGAGTGTTAGAAACGCGTGGGAGTAAATGAAGATATGTGCCGCTTCTAGAAATTTGGAATCCTATTAACAACAGCCTCTCATGCAGGTCGGATAGAGTGAGACAACTCCTAATCATTTCTGTTCGGCGACGTTCATCAGCAGCGCTGCCATGAATGGCAATATTAATTATGGTCTCTAGGAGAGCAGGTTGCGAGTCAACTGAAGGGGGCTGTCCAGGGCCAGTTCGAGGTTGTTTTGCAGGATTATTTCTCTGACGTTCAGTTTTTTCCAGTTTTTCTTTGGCTCGAAATTTGTTTGCACGCTTAGCAGAGTCTATTTTTTTCTTTAAACATTTCTCTTCTTTTTTCAACTCTTTGCGTAGCTTTTTTATTTCGTCGTGAACATCATCTTTGGCTATACCAATGTCCCTTGCTTCAGTAAGAACATATATTCTCTGTTGCAGTAGACCAATTTTCTTCATAAGAGTTTCTTGAGCCGGTTTGCTTGGAACATTTTTAGTGATGCCCGAATCAATCAAACTCGTGTGTGGTTCCGTAGACGGTGTCTCCGCAGTTTCCTCATTAGTATTCTGACTTTGTCATCATGGGTATCGCTCATCTTTCGTTTGACGGCAGTGCTTTCTTGTCCAGCGACTGCGACACTCGATTCCATAAGAGATGAACACATGGATAAAGCTACAACATCCGAATCCTATAGACCAAGCGAAAATTAATTGAGAAAAGGTATTATTGACACATGCGATAAAAAAGAACATAATATACAACATATACAAGTAGATGCACCTGTTTTTGTTGAAGAGCATGCGAAGTCGAGGAAACATTGAGCTGCAGTGTTGCTGGCGTGCTTGATGTTTTCATATGTAGCTAAAAAATATATAATACTTATGACTAGTTCTTTTATGAAAAATCAAGGTTTGGATAATATATCATAATACTTATGTCATTATTACATTTTAGCCGTAAACTTACCTGTGTAAAATAACTAAGCATTGTTGCTTTCTTCTTTGTGGCCCTCACTTTCAACTCTCGTATAACATCATTTATATGTTCTATAAACTTCTCTTTATTTTTTAGTTTTTCTTTAGCCGTTTTCCAAATTTCGTTGGCATTTTTTTGACACAGTGGCGCTGGCAAGTCACCATGAGAGCCTTTATAGGCCAAGAACAGCTGATGATACAAATCTCCCTCTTTTGAGGACATTTCAGTATGAACTCACTTTAATAACACCGACTATAGCAATGTGCTTCTGCATAAACTCTAACGAATACTGACAACGATAACAATAATAAATGATGTACAATACAATCTAGGAATTATCCTTGAAATATAAACAAAAACCTTTGCTAACTTGCGAGAACAAATAAAAAATGACATACAGGCTAATACAATCAAGGGATTCCCCGTAAAACGAAAATGATAAGGGTTGCCAATTTTGGAGTTTTAATTCCCTAATTTTTTATTTAAACAAAAAAAATGTTACGTAACGTGTTGATTGTTCAGCTCGTTCTTCAGTTGATGAACGACTCCCCTTCTTGAATGGCTGATTCTGATTCGGCGTCTTCAATATGAACATAATTTATCTTGTCGATCAGCTTTGATTTCGCTTTTGTGTCGAGTTTCACATTAATTTCTCCCGCAGGATATATACCTTGCTCTGTGTCCCACAGTTCTTCATTTTGGAGGAAATTCTTGATAGCGAACGCCCACGTGTTATAAATTTCACGTCCTAGCAATTTCTCAATATTGAAAATTGAAGAATTCAACTTTTTTACATACACAATTTAAAAACAAATAAGACAATGAATGTTAAATTATTAAAATAACTAGAGGAATCATCGACGACCGATTATAATAATTTTTTAAGAATGAAAAAAGAAAATTATACGGAACTTTTGGATAAAGTAACTCCAATGATAACTAAAACAAAAACGAAACTCCGAGAACCTATTTCTCCCCATGGCAATTGGACAAACAAGATTTAAAATTTTCAACATTGATTGCTCCCTAAACAATTGGAAAAATAGTTATAGAAACCTGGGAAGCGATTATACTACTACTAAAGTACAATGTTAAGGTAGATTGAGTAAATAGTTAAATTTTATTTAAACTTTAGTCCCTACTCTATGACTACATCCTGCCAGACGCTGTCAAACAAATCCTGGAAGCTGGCATATGTTTGAATTTCATTTGTATTTAAAATGTTGCTGCTTCTAGCTGACTTACGTTGAATGCTTCTTGGTTGAACATAATACATTGTTGGTTGGTGAGATAATGTACTGGCAGTACTAGCACTGGAACTCCACAAGGGAGTCGAGGATCGACTATTTTTTCAGTTCATATCAAGAAGTCCCATTTCCCCGTAAAACAAAACATCGGCAAATATTTGTTTTGCAAAAAGTTGTTGCTCTGTTGGAAGCTTATTGTATTGAGCACCCAAACTTCTTGCTAGTACTGCCCCATCGTCGTTAGCTTCTTTCAAATGATCAGCAGCCATTTTTAACAGTTCGTCTTCTTTAGAATTTTTTTTTATTTTTGGGTGTCACTACATCACCTGCATTTTCATCACTCTGAAAATAAAACAATAATTTAAGATAATTTACTTGATTTACCGATTGTGTTGCTACCCGTTTATCATTTTCGAGGGTAGTTCTCCCTTCCAAACAATCTTACTGGTCTGCAAGAAATTGCAGGTGATCATAATACCACAATGAGTACTGGAAAATGTCCTCTGCTCCAGTCCCAGATTTTTCACTCTGTTTGTTTTTTTTTTTTTTAAATCGCGGCGATAATTGGACCGAAATGTATTTATTTTTCGGGTCACTTTTTCCCGGTCTGCCGTTGTATAATTTCTTTTAATTTTGTGACCATTTTTTCATACGCACTTGTTTTTAAGACCCAGTTACAATGTTCGTCACTTTTTACCCGCCATAAAACCGGTAGGCTTCGATAAAGTTCCAAGAATTCAGCCCAGAATTTTTTATTTCCCACTGACATTTTCAAAATTAATTTTCTCTATATGCTTACTCATCGAAACCCACCTCTTGAATTAGCAAATTAGAAAATTATGTCATGCATATTAGGGCTGAGAAGTATTAGGGCGAATGACATAGAGTTTAGATATGTTTTTGAAGGTTCCCTTCTTACCCATCATATTATGAATTAAAGAAACTGCATCTTTCTGCTCTCCGAATTTCGTTACAAAATCTTTGATCTCTTCTTTTAAGTATCCCTTCGATATTGTGGTAAGTGGGACAATCTTGCCCATTCGCTTCGGTTCCAATAGCACTCCTCTTCGAATGAACTCTTTTAGGCCGGGATCTGTTCCTCCACATTCTGGAGCGCGTCGACGTCGTTCTCTCCTCTCTGCGTTCTCTGGACTAGATTCTCCTGAAGACATCTCTTGATCCTCACATGGGACCGGATTCGGTCGGAACCAGATGCTCCAAGGAAGGTCGTAACACAAGAGCATTTGGATCAAATCCTTGACGGACTTCGATTGAGACTGCAAATTGTGTGCTGTAATCTGTCACGGTTTGAACCAAATTTGTTATCTCATCTCCTGAGTAAGCAGATTGTGGATTATAGATCACAGAAATTGTGCTACCCTGCACCTGATAGTCTATTGTTATACTGTTACTATTGTTATATTGTTACTGATTATAGAAGAACCCTCTTCCTCGGCATGAGATATATCAGGTTGTGTCTCAAGTGTGGATGTTGAGGCCGATCTCCCGTTGGAGGGACTCTCATCCTCGGACATATTGCCATAGTTCATTTTTTCTTTACTGCGCGAGGACGTCGCGGTAATTAGGGATCCTAGGGCTCCACCTGTTCTATTGGCTAGGGCCCTCCTTGTCGTTGGGGTGACTGGCGCATCGGATTCATGATTTTTTGAGGACTTTGGTTTCGGCATTTTATCGATCTTTGTTGATCTCGGATAGTTTTGATGAGTCTAGAAAATCAGTATACTTCATTTGGGTTATATTATACGGACTTCCTTTGCCTTTAAGCCTCTTGGAGCGTGCGAGTCGGAATATAGTAAGCCAGTACTTGCTGCAGTTATAACACCTGACATCGGAAAGGGTTGCTGGCCTTGCAACAGCTGCTGCAGTCTGTGACTTTGGTCTGTTGGGGCCAGAATCAGTTGTTGTGGCTGCGGATAATTTTGTCTGCGGCTTAATTGAACGCTTGTGTTCGTATCGGTCCAATCTAGACAGCAGCTCACCATATGACTTACAATCGTTTATGAGCGTTATGTTGGTGCTGCTATTGTTAAATACATCGATGATAAACGTTACTAGCTCTGCCTCGGGGACGTCAGCATTCGCAGCGATGGATTTCATTGCTATGACGAACTCTAGGCAGGACTCTTCCTGTTGGATTTTTCGACATTCCAGCTGCCGATAAACATCGCGATAGGAAATTTGTCGTCCAAACGTCTCGATCAGCGCTGCTTTCAATTCGTTGTAGTTGACGACACCCAGAGTGTTCAGGAAATCCCTCGCGGTCTCCTTCAACAGCCGGCGCACCCCCTGGCACATCTCATCCGAAGTGAACGAACGTGTTGTGGTATATTGCTCATATTCATTGAACCACTTACGTATGTCATAATTATTTTTGCCAGTGAAGGGGTTCAGCGCATGTTCCAACTGGTCAATATTCACACGATGGTTGGAGGTGTTGGCGTTTGAACACGATCTCATCGCTTCTATTTGCTGTTGTAAGGATGCCATTTCGTGTTCCAATCTCAGCACCTTAATTTTTGCCTCCAATCGCCGTACATGCTCGTCGTCACATGGTGTCAAGGCATCGAGAGTGAGACCCTCCTGACCAGCCAAATCTTGATACAGCGCCCGTAACTGCGCAAGTGGAGCGGTTGTTAATTGGATATATTTCAATGAAGAAGATTGGGTTTCCTTTTTTAAATATTAATTTTTTATTTTATTTTATTTAAATTCTTTATTCGCACAGAAAATACTAAAACTTCTTATAACCTCTCTTCAACGCCAACGGTCGAATCTTTTTAAGATTTCAATTATTCTCTCTACTTCCTTATCCTGCAACTGGAGTGTGTATAACCAATCGTCATCGGTAATACTGATCTTCATAACATCCATATTCACGACGTCAGGTTCCTTTGCTTTCTGCATGTGCCATTATTTTCTCTGGACGATGATGAACTTCATAATCGTTGTCACTTCTTTTTGTGACCATCAATTTATTATTACAAAAAGAAAGAAAACCGATTTTAAACAATTTAACTTTATTTATCTTAAAGGTATTAAAATACTTTATAATAAAGAGTGTAAGAGGGGGGTAAATATTTATACCGCCGGGAGGAACTCCTGACTAATACAAATAATACTTCGCCTGCTCTTAAAACAAAAATAATAAATTCTTCAGCGAAGAATAAAGGTTTGATAGCCGAGAGGGACTCTCAACTTATCACAATCGAAATGAAGTAAAAGAAATTATGTCCTGAAATAAATCGTATCTTTATTTATATTTTTCAGTTAAATCCAATCTAATTTTTTCATGTTTTACATCAATTAAATTCTTCTATTAGTAAAGTTTCTTAGCGAAACTAAGTGTGAATTCTATAAAAATAATACAAAAGCTTTTATTATATAAATTTTAAAATAATATAAAACTTCAGTAATTTACAAGGTATATTTTAGGGGCTAAACTTTAAGTAGAAAACTAGGTATAATTTTAGGAGTTAAGTACATACATATTATAAACTGAAGTATAATTTTAAGAAATTTTATAATTATATAAAGATTATAAAACTGCTTGGTTACAAGAGAGCGTTTAAAAGTACAGTCTATTCTTTTCTTGTTTAAGCTTGCCAATCAAGTATCTCCAAGTATCTGGCCGTTGTATCTATCTTTTTAAAATTTTGTGCACGTGAAAATATATAGCTGCCAACCGAACAATAAAATAAAGTATGTAGAAAACAGCTTCGTTCAGTTAAGCAGCAGCCAGACCGATAATTAAGTTAAGATACGTAAAGAGTTTAGGGTGTATGCCAACTAGTTGGAGATTTTTATGACAATCGTACTCTTGCATTCTCAGCCACCAACGAGCTATTCTTGGAATAAAATCTTTATATATCGTTGCTTTGAAGAAGGCAAATAAAATTGTTTTTTTTTTAGAATATTGTTTTTTATACTAGAACACGAAACAACTTTTTTAAGAAATCTATTTTTTACTGTCAAATATAAACTTTTAATTTTCAGTCTAGAGCACTAAAAAATTCAGTGTCGCTTTTTATCTTCTTTTCTGTCTTCTTAATTTTTCTATCCGCTTCTTTTCCCTTCCCTCGTTCAGCCGCAAATATCATTTTGTTTGAGCGCGTTAACTGGTGGATGCGTCCAGAGGAGAATCTTGTGTCTGGATGCGGGTTTCCGCAACAGTTACAAATATTACTACGCTTACATACTAGTATTGCACTATTACTATAAATATTACTAATTGTTGTTTTTCTTTTTTGTCTCAGATCATGTTTTTGTTGCCTCTTTTGGTATTGAAGGATAGTAATGGGTCTTGGTCCAGCAGTCTTTAATGACGGTGTATATTTGTTTGTTTTTATTATGGCCCTATTGTTGGTGTAACCTTAGCTCGGCATATTAAAGAAAAGCAGTTTGTCTTTATTTAAATTAAGTTTATTTTAGCTCGTTTATAAATTTGTAATTTTACAAGTGTTGCGACCGCTGCCTTCTATCTTCCTTTCTCGACTCAAATCATTCCCGTGTCTGTTTCAAGAGTTTAAAATAAAAGGTCTCTTGCCATTGGCTAGCCAATGAAATTAAGTCTTTTATTTCAAATTTGACGTTTGCTTTTTTTTATACGCGTTCGGCGACTAGATTGACGACGACAGGCAAGAGATCTTTCACCTCATTTTTTATACGCGTTCGGCGACGAGGTTGGCGACGACACCCACTACGCTAAAATGTTGGCGAGTTAGTTTAATCAATCAATCAATATGATATTCTTTTGACTATGTTTTATTTTCATTGAATTGAAGATCTCCCATATTTTAAAACTGAATGCCGTGAAGTGTGTGCTGTGGCTCCATCTTGTTTGAATTTTGATATTCCATTTTGTGGTATATAATTTCTTTATTAAAATATAACTCTTATTTAAAGACTACAAATCTAATTCGACTGGCTTGGGCGCGTCCGTTGAAATAGAATAGACGTTAGAATACAAATTTTTATGAGAGCGAGCCAAACAACCTTCTGTCTCGCTTCTATGTCTCAGGTTTCAGAGTTTCGCGCTCAGCGTGCGACATCTAGCTACGAAACTCTGAAACCTAAACATAAGGGGAATTACACATTATTAATGATAGTTGCCTTAATTTTATACTACAACTCGGCCAATCTGACAATTTGATCGCCCACGATTAAATTAAACAAACAAGTCTTAAGTTATAATCATGAGATGGTAGGTGTCGCCCTTAATCAACCGAACCTTCAGAGTCTCGATTCTTCCAAAGTCGAATATTTCGAGACTCGACAATGCCATCATATGGCAGCTGTGTGATTTGACAACCTTCGATATCGCGTATTACGTATCTATCATTAGGTAGAATTTTGTAAACAACGTATGGGCCTCTGAACTTTGGAACCAATTTCTTATTTACACCGGTTGTTGTATCTACATTTTTTATTACTACATAATCACCCTCATCGTATATACGTGCCGGGTTATTATGCTCATTAAAATATTTAATATTATATTCCTGAATCTTAGTGATTGCTTCTGAAGCCTTTTCTCTTGACAATTCAAGATTTCTTTCCAGTTGACTTAATTGTTTATCATCAAGAAATTCTGTTAATTTGTCGATTACTACTCCCCTTTGGTTAATACCAAATAACAATTGACTTGGTGTATTTTGAATAGCGCGATGTATAGTGTTATTTAGTCCGAATTCTATTTGTGTTAAAGTAACAACCCAATCTGAGTGCTCGATTGGTTCCGAAAGCTTAGCAAGCATGCCAGTTAATACCCTATTGACTCGCTCTACTTGACCATTGGCCTGTGGCGAATGAACTGCCACCTTAACATGATCTATATTCTGGTCTATAACAAATGAACTAAACTCTAGTGATGTAAAGCAGGTTCCCCTATCAGTAATTACTCTTGATGGCCTACTGTAATACTCAAAATATTTTCTTAGTGCTGCACATACTTCTTTTGAGCTTGTAGATACAACTGGGTATAATTTAGTGAACTTTGTAAATGCATCTATTACCACTAATATATGTTTTCTCTTTGACTTTATTGAAGGGAGAGGACCAAGATGATCCAAGTGTATTGTATGGAATGGAATGGGCTCCTTAGGAATATTGAACAAATTGCGTATATTAGATCGAACTGGTGCTGAGTGCATTATGCAACGGATACAATTTTTAATGTATTTTTCAACTTTTTCCTGAACATTCGGAAACCAATAGTGACGGCCAATTTGATCAGAGCTTTTTGTTACACCTAAATGCCCAATTTTCTCATGGATCATTCTTATAACATTAGTTTCCATTTCAGATGGGACATAGAATCGAAGTTTACCATTTTTATTTTTTTTGAAGACAATACCATCCTGAACTAAAAACGAATTATTATCTTTTAAATATAGTTTGTTTTTCATTTCCAAAATCTTTACATCTCGATTTTGGGCTGCTCTGAGTTGGAAATCAACATCCTCAGAGTCAATAACGGATATAACATTACATCTGCTTAAGGCATCAACATGATTCATATTGGCACCACTACGATGTTTGACCTTATAATCATAATCCTCCAGCTCTAAGGCCCATCGAGCAATTCTATGATTAACATTCTTTTTGTTCAGTGTCATTGTTAAAGAACTGCAATCAGTTACGATTGTAAAAGGAATACCTTGCAAATAAACACGGAACCGACGTAAAGCTGAAATTATGGCTAAAGTTTCCAATTCAAAACTATGGTATTTGGCCTCTTGATCAGTGGTGCTTTTAGAGAAGAATGCTACCGGATGTAATTTATCATCTTCTTGTCGTTGGAGTAGAACTGCACCATACCCTAATGAACTTGCATCGCAATGCAGTTCTGTTTCTTTCCTTGGACTATAGATTGCCAATACAGGTGGAGATGTTAACCGTTCCTTTAAAGTCTGAAAAACATCTTCGCATTCGGAAGTAAATCTAAAAGGAGTTTCAGCTTTTAATAAATTATAAAGAGGTCTTGCTATTCTTGAAAAGGATTCGACAAACCTGCGAAAGTATGAACAAAGTCCTAAAAATGAATGCAATTTCTTTCTGTCTTTAGGCACAGGATATTGAGCAATCGCTCGAATATGGGAATCACTAGGTTGGATGCCATGTTCCGTTACTTTAAACCCTAAGTAATCAAGTTTCGAATATGCAAAGCGACATTTTGACAAGTTGAGCTCCAACCCATTCTTCGCTACACAACATAAAATTTTAGTAAGTATCTCAAAATGTTCAGTAATAGTTTTACTAGCAATTAATATATCATCTAGGTAGACAACTATATCTCCTCTGTCTATAAATTCACGAAAAATTTGAATTATGAATCTCTGAAAAACACTGGGCGCATTCTTAAGGCCGAAAGGCATTTTAAGAAATTCCCATTGACCGTTCGGGGTTACGAAAGATGTTAATTGTGTTGAATCTGCTGCTACCTTTACCTGGTAAAACCCACTCTTAAGGTCTAATAAGGTCATAACCTTCTTCCCCTCCAGGTATTCAATGCAATCGTCTATCAATGGTATTGGATGAGGATCTCTTACTGTACGTTTGTTCAATGCTCGATAGTCTATACACATTCTGGTTTCACCAGATTTTTTCTTAACTAAAACTATTGGTGCAGCATACGGAGAACTACTTGGCTGAATAATTCGTTTTTCCAATAGGTCTTTTATTATTTCACTCACAGTACCTTTTTCTGAGACTGATAGCCTTCGCGGAGCAAAACAAACAGGAATATCAGATGTAAGTCTAATGTGCATCTCAAAATCCTTTGGTGAAACCATAGTTTTATCAAAATTCAAATAATTTTGAGATACTATATTTTTAATAGTTTTTGAAATGTCTAAACTAAGATTTGAATCAATATCTATATAATCTTTTCTATCCCATATAATCTCAAAAGCATGGCAGCCAAATAAATCACTATCTACCTCAACATTATTGTATTCTCTCTTCACATCAAGATCGTCTTTAAGCTTAATCCGATCATGATCAAATGTATTCAACTTGTCTTTGAAGCAATCACTAAGTTCTTTAGGTTGTATCTTTAATTCACCGGCTAATACGCTGCTCCCAAAAACATCATTTATGTTGTTCTTATAATGACTACACTCTGAAGGTTCGGTTTTTTCATCAGAATAAGTGCACATATACAATTGGTTAGAAAGAAAAACTTTATTCGAACAAATTTCATTTTGACACTGCTCAGAAGTTATATTAACTTTATTACAGTTCATGTTAAGTTTTATATTAAAGATTTCAAGGAGATCACGACCAATAAGTAAAGGTATAGGAGTTACTTCATCTGGAATAACCATAAGGGAAACAAGATTTAAATTATCTTTTATATTAATATAACAATTAATCGTACCGTACGTAAAGAGTTTAATGTTTCCTAATCCTTTAAATCTTGAATACGTTAATGATTCTTGAACGTTAATTTCTTCAGGCAGAACAGACTTTCGTATGAAACTAATCGGACTACCGGTATCCAAAAGAGAACAACAATCGATAAATTTTGTGCACTTATTCTTATTTGTCATAAAGGCGACACTCACCATCTGAACAGCATCCAAACTCTGAGTCAGCTCCTTGGTGTCATCATGTAGGGCATCCCGGTTCACGGCTCCAACTCTGGTCTTCACAATATAAGGGCAGTTTTTGTAAGTGTGCCCCTCGTCAGCACATTTGAAACAGGATCCAGCTGGTCGTTGCTCCTTTGGACATTTTGCTGCGATGTGCCCATACTTTGAGCAATTAAAACATCTCTTGGACTGCTCGTTGTTTGATGCTGAAGTTGAGGGAACCATATTTCCTCCAGAAGTTGTTGCCCTAGCAACCATAGTCCTCGGAACTCTTCTTTTTTCGTATCGTGGCAAGAGGTTTTTGAGCTCTACTATAGTTTTGGCGGCAAAAAGAATAGAGACATTTGCTGGTGAATCCCTCAAACCATCGATAATGAATTCGATCAACTCTGCCTCATCGATTTCAGCATGTGACCCAAGTTCTTGCATACATATGACATATCGAAGAAGTGGCTCGCCCTGACGACGTACTCTCTCACTCAGTTGACGATAGACCTGCTGTCTGCTCATCTTATGGTCGAATTCTTTGATAAGTATTTGCTTCAAAGAATCCCAGTTGTCAACGTAGACCGTGCGTAACAGCATTTTCGCAGTTCCCTGCATGAGACGGCGTGCAGACAAGTACTTGCATCGGTCATCGCATCCCAGCGAGTCGGTCACATCTTCGTAGTCAACTATCCATTTAGTGATGCTGTATGGATCGTCACCGTTGAATGCAGGAACAGCATTTTCGATGTCTGAGAAGTCCACTGCACGCCATGGTGCAACCGAAGATGTTGTGGGCGCTTCCATCTGGTCCAATTCTTTCCTTAGCTCAAGGATTTTTTTCCGACGCTCAAGTCTGGCCAGCTCTTGTTCTTCTTCCAAGTCTTGGACATCAGAAGCTGTATTACTGTGCCTGTTATCAGAAGCGGCCAGTGTTTCGGAAGTATTCTCTCCATTCGGAGATGCAGAAGGTGGAGTTTCCTCGGTTAGCTCAGCAGAAGGTGGAGTTTTCTCAGTTAACTCACCAGAAGGTTGTTGGGGTGCCACTGTAACTGTACTTTCATACAATGCCCGAAGTTGAGCTAGAGAAGCCGTGTCTGGCACATCTACTCCAGCGCTCTGAAGTGCTTCAACCAATTGTGCTTTGTTGAGTTTTGTCATAGCTGGCTTTAAATCCGCAAAAAGAGGTAATATACACAATAATTTAGTTTTCTTTTGGTGTATTACCCCACACCTGACGTTGTGGTATATAATTTCTTTATTAAAATATAACTCTTATTTAAAGACTACAAATCTAATTCGACTGGCTTGGGCGCGTCCGTTGAAATAGAATAGACGTTAGAATACAAATTTTTATGAGAGCGAGCCAAACAACCTTCTGTCTCGCTTCTATGTCTCAGGTTTCAGAGTTTCGCGCTCAGCGTGCGACATCTAGCTACGAAACTCTGAAACCTAAACATAAGGGGAATTACACATTATTAATGATAGTTGCCTTAATTTTATACTACAATTTGGTTGTCTACTTGTTTTTTTAAAAGGTTTTCCTTGTCCCAGGGAGTAGACCGAGTTGATGCTCTATCCTTCAGGTGCTTGAACTGGAATTTCCACATGTACTCCTCGATGTCCACTGGCTCGGTTGATTCAGCTACTACTTGTTCGAGGTCAGTATTGCTTATGGACTCGTCTATTTTTAATAATGTTATTACCAGCTCCTCTGAAGGGGTGAACGAGCAGTGCTTCGAAGGTCCACCACCTGTCCCTGAAATTCTAATTTTATTTTTCCTTAGCTTTGCCTTTAAATAAGCTTTATGATCTGCCCATACCTGAAAATATTTTTGATATATTTATTTTTAATTGTCAACGATAGTTTTGGCACTTAAACTTACTTTTTTTGCAGGCGACTCCATCCCGCATCGGTGGTCCTTCTGCATTCAATTGTGACGAATGCCACAAATTGTTGGATGTTTGCTTGGCGTCTGGAGTTTTTGGTTTTTAAATGTCCCTTGTCCAAATTAGGATGAGCACTCATAAACTCCACCATCTCAAACTGTTTTTTTTTTTTTGCTTTGTATGCACATTTCTTTCCCTGTAATTCAACTTATTTGTTATTATAATCAAGATTTTCCAAAAACTTTTCTTCCCAATTCCGTTATCGCATTAGATGTAGAAACAAATTTTCCGTATTAGAATGATTTTGACGTTTAAAAACGTGTCATTCTGAAAGTAGTAGATTTCATTCCGCTTTAGAAATAGAGAGTACAAAATATTCGTTTTCGAAAATTTTCGCTTTCGGAACGAAATTCAGAGTAGGGCCCCAGACTTCTTTGTGGTTCCTAGTAAACTGATTTAAGTTTGGTTGGAGGAAGGTCTCAATCATGTGACAGTAGCGATTTGCATAAACTGTAACTGTTTGCCCATTTTCTTCTTAAAAATACGAAAATACGGATCTTATTATTATTGAGTGAAAATCAATGCAATGGAGTGGAATGTCGATGTTATGATATGACTTACATACTCCATTTGCATTTCACATGATTTGTTAATCATTTATTGAATGTACGCTTTACGACCTGTATGTGAGGGTTTGTGGCGTTTGTCTCTAGTTGCGAGTCCGTTGGCCTTGTTATTGGTGTGTCGCCTGGCTACCGATCCAATCCACTGGAGTGCTGTTTTTGGGTCAAGACTGGGAGACCCAACGCCTTTAATTGTCTTATGACCTTATGAGTGCCATTGGCCATGGACGTATGCGCAGCTCTGGCAGATCCAATAGTTGACGCAGGTGGTCCGTTCCCAAGTATCGTTATAGTTCTCCTCGGTTAGTTGCCATTCACCATCATTCCATTCACTTTCTGTAAGTATGAGAGCTTTAAGGCAGGCGAGATCTTCTTGTATACTGCTGCCTCGAACATATCACGGAAGACTATCCATGTAGTATAAACTCCGTTGAACTGTCCTCATGTATCTGTAACACTCTTTTGCATATTGACACGTCTTAACACCTGGCACTGCACATAGCTGTCACTAAACTTCTAAATTTCAATTATACTATATTTTAGGGATCGATGTCGGCCTGTACGGATCGAGAACTAAAAGGTTACTAACTTAACAAAGTAAAAATGAGTGAACTTATTTTTCTAAGTTGCACTCGCATACAATATCAGGAAAAAAATACATAACTCTACTAATACAAAAGAATGAGACCATTGACTTGAATGTTCTTAACGTTGAGATGCATGATGAACTTTGCTGCTTCACCTTTGACTAATCTGTTGTCTCGTCCACTATCAGAGAAAATTTTGTAGTTTGAAGATCCAAAACAATTTTTTTCTTAGCTCTATTGCCCAAAACTTCGGCCAGCTCAGTCGCCTTAGTTCTACCGCATTGTATTGACTTCGCTATTTTTGAATCAGGACAACATTCTCTTAATAAATTCGGCAAATAGTTCATAAGCAAAAATGGTAAATTGTGTGAAATTAAAAAAAACACCAGAGTAAGCTCAGCTAGGCGGACTTGCTCCCGAAACTGTATCTTTTCCTGGTTCATGAACGATTCAATTTGAACTTGTTTTTTTTTCTTTTCTAAATTCCGAATATGTGAATCGGTTTTTTGATGTAATGTTAGGTGGCTTGAGTGATTCACCAGTGGCTTGTCACAAGCTTTACAAAAGCATTTATTATTTTTCATTGTTGCCCATGGAAAAGTTGTTTTCCAATCCTCGCGAAAATTTCGATTTCTTTTTGCAGTTTGCGTTTTTTCTGCATCTTCATCACCTTCTTCAATTTCTTCAATACTTTGTTCTCTATGAAAAATATAGATTTATACTTTATTTCAGTAAACTAGGCAATTACATTGCATTTTAATAAAAATAACCGGATTATTGAAGGCGATTCATTTAATGTTAAACATGGTGAAGGTGATGAACCATCCCCGACTTCAGATGAACCATCCCCGACTTCGCCACTAGAAGTTTGCAACAAAATCCAATCGATTGAAAATCAAGAATGTGAAGTTAGTGTCAACACAAAACATGAGTTCAGACACTAACAATGAGGATACTGCGTTTACATACACTAGTTAATATTATTACTCTCGGTTTAGATGGGCACATTTGTTTGGCACAAATATTTTGGGTAGATTTGACATCATTACAATTTTTTTTGTCAATTATTAAAAATAAAATTATTCTAGAATTTAGAATATTGGAAAAACCTACCAAATTGACTTCAAACCTACCAACCTACCCAAGGTAAAAAAACCTACCCAGTTTGGATCCTACCCACTCCGGCAACCGTGATTCGGATGTCAGCCATAACTCTTTCTGACCAGAAGGAGAATCGGTTATCATTCAGCTTACCCCTGTAGAGGGGGAGACAGGTATCATTGCTGTAATATTTCATAATATAAACAACTGCAGTAGCAGTTGAGTCGTCGGTCTTGTCCTAGTTAGTGGTGTTTTTTTTGTTTGGTTTATTTACTTTTATTTTGAATTTCTTTGTATGTAATTCAATTTTCTTTTCTTTTAAATTTTAATTGTTGAAACACAGCCCATTCGGTTACAAATCTCTTAAAATACCTAAATATTCAAAGACAATTTGTGATAGCAACCAAAACTTTATCGATGTTTTTTTTCGGTTTCTTGGAAGTTGTCATGATGCTAATGTTTGCAGTCCAATCGGAAAAAAATTAAGAGCTAACTCCAAGAATGTTGTAGACGAAGGATACATTTTAGGCGATTCAGCGTACCCATTAACTATATACCTTCTTGTCCCGTACCGTGACGATGGATATCTTTCTTTTATGGAAAGAAAATTTAACCTCATTCAAAGTTCCACCAGTGTCTGTATTGAACAGGCGTTTGGCAGATTGAAACAAAAATTTTGAATCCTTAAATACGTCGACGTCAAATAATTGCAATTTTTAAAATATATTGTTATGGCTTGCATCTTTTTACACAATATTATTATCGATAAAGACGGACTAGGAAAAGAAGTTTTTTAAACATTGAATTTAGAAACTGATGAGCACAAGCAACATGACAAACGAAGAAGCAAAGCTGAAGCGAAATCAAATTGCTGTGCTGTTTTCTTCATAAATATTTATTTTCATAAAACAATACATTTTAACTTAAAATTGTACTTCTTTTATTTAAAAAAAATTTAACGATAACAAATAATAACAAGCAAAAACAAAACAGAACTAAAAATAGTTTAACCAAATCAAAAAAGTAGTAATATTAAAGTAGATAAATAGGTTTTTTTTTCAATTAGAAAGATTCATTAAAGATTTCTGGAGACTTTTTATAAGCTCCAACCGGCGTTTATCGATTTCAATTTTTTCTCTCTCGATGGTAACGAGCTCTTGGTGCTTTAAATCGTCTTTGTCTGATTCCTTCTTCAAAAACGCAAGAAGTTCGTCTTCATTTTTGCGTTTGCGCTTCGTTGGGGTTTCAGAAATGATTTCGCCATCCAATTCTGCTTCTTCTACAACAGATGACAACGTATTGCTCTCCGTTGGAAATGCTGTTGTAGAACACAGTAGTTGTTGTGGCGGAGACACGCTGTGTCTTCCTCCATACGCTTGATCAAATATTTCGAAGTAATCCCACGTTGTTGCTTCACGCCCTGATTCCTTGTTTCTCTTCTTGATTCGTTTATAGGTAGTCATCATGTTCTCAAATTTGTTGTCCATGACAATAAAATTTGCTATGGCCTCAGATATTTTCCTGGATTTAGCTCCATCCGGCGTGGTTATGCTTTTTATATTCCCGAAAATGAACCAGCAACAACAGCAACAGGAGAGGAACAGCAACAGCAACAACGTTTTCTTTATGGGAAGCCGAACTATATGAAGGACCACCAACTGCAGTGATAACAGAAGCAATGTCAATGGTTTTAGATCCACTTGCATTTGGATGTGTGAATGCAGCATCTACTTCTTAATAATTTGAAATCTCACTTGCACTTCTTACCTTCTTGCTCGGTGTCTGTACCTCATCTTGGTATTGCTGGGAACGAACTTTCTCCAAATGACAGCGAAGATTTGTGGTGTTGCCTTAAGTTTTTAGATTTTTGTTGCAAATCTTGCACGTCGCTTTGGTGAAATAATTTCAAATCATGCTCTTTAATTTTATCGGTGGCATTCTTTTTCTTAGCAATACAAAGGGATATCGAACAAATCTGGTTATTATAAAATTCAATAATCGTTCAATGGATAATTTTAATATAAACCAAATATAACCTTTCGGTTGTACGTACTTATGCGCAATGCAAACAAACTTACTCTTCGATTTAAATAATTAAATTTTTTTTAAATTATGTATTTCGGTGGGACTATTGATCAATGCACGACGAGACGATGATGAATATGAAAAATGAAATGAAAAGAACAACGAG
Source organism: Eupeodes corollae (assembly GCF_945859685.1). NCBI lineage: Eukaryota > Metazoa > Arthropoda > Insecta > Diptera > Syrphidae > Eupeodes > Eupeodes corollae. Next base: position 60,452,049 of record NC_079148.1, on the reverse strand, counting down.
AGGCTTACTTTTGCCATCAAATATAAATTTGTGAAGATGTAAGTTGTTGTATTTAAAGACAAGTATAGTAAGAGCATCATGGATTTCTTTGTATTAGTATAACACAAATACAAGTAAATTTTATAGGTGCATTTAAACGTTCAGGGTTCTGAACGGAGCCCACAAGCATGTTAATGTTGGTCGCGTTCTGATTTCTGAACACTAAGAAACAGTCTTTTGAATGAACAGTAAAAAAACTCTGAAGCTTTGAACTTTGAACTTTGAACACTAAAAGATTGAGTTTTAAAGTTCAAGTTCTGTTCTGAATGATGTCGATTTTTTTGCAGATTAAACATCGATGTATCTGCGATATATCGGCTTAAGAAACATTGGAAATCTCTTGAAGGAGTTTGGTTTTAATTGAATCCCCCGTAATGGGGACTCCCGAACTCTCCAAACCCATTATCATCGGTTTGTATTCGTTTGGCAAACCAGCAAGTAGGAGAGTACCTACCCATTCATATCCAACGTTGAATTTAAGCCCGTTTAGTTTGTGTGCAGTCGTCACAATTTTGTTGACGTATTCGTCGACTGAGGAAAAATCAACCAAACGTATGGTTATTAAGCTTCTGAGAAGGCTTACTCTCCGAGTCGAACCGGAATCCTCGAATGCTTGCTGCAACTTATCCCATGCATCCTTAGCAGTTTGTGCATCCTGGATATGCATACAATTCATGGGATCGACGGCGAGAATTATTTTTGACTTGGGTTTGGTAATTTTATGTGCATCCTTTTCTGTTCCCTCAACACATTGCCACAGCACTCTCGGCCGGTGAGTTTCTCGATGGACGGCGGCCGGCATGGCGTTAGACGACATGATGCAGCTGATGCAATCGGGTATTCTTAAAAGAAATTTTATTAATGTTTTGCAATGAGTATTCCTGGGCCCATAACCTGATGAGATTATAATGATAATCTAAGGAATAATCAATGAAAAGTAACGCTTTTAACTTTGTATTACAAAAATACTTTTATAAGAATATAAAATAAAGGAGAAAAATCTAGAACATTCCAAAAAGAGAATGAATAAAATCTAAATGTCAAATTCTTCTCTTGCTCACTTTCAAAAGTTTTATTTACTTTAACTGTGTTAAAAATCTTTCCTAAAAAATGCAAATCAAGAAACGGAACACATGATTTGATAAGATTACTCCGTTAGTGCACCTTCATTGTGGCCAAGAAAGTTTTCCAAAACATCTTGGTTCAACCGGTAAGTCATTATGAACTTAATGTCATAACGATTTTTCATGTCTTATTACAGCAACTGTAAGGCAGTATTAGATTGCACAATACCTTGAAAATAGTAAGTTAGATACATTTTCTTACATACAAATTTATTTCATCTATATTTACCTTTTTGAAATGGAAGCATAGTATTTTTTCCTATGACCCGCATATTACAAACCATATCAGACATTTTATTGAGAATCTCGTCCTGTGATTCCAAATGAAGTCCATAAGCATGGACTGTCTCCCTGGCATCACTGTATGGTGACCGTACTTTCATAACGTCCAATCATAACCAATCGTTTGTCTGTGAAAAAATTGTAATGTGGTTCAGTTTTACTTGTTGATATTATATGTACGTACATATTTTAGCAAGTTGTAGCATTCTTGCCAGCTTTCGTCTTGAAGAAGCCCAAGTCCCACTGCCCTCGATAAAGCTTTAGCAAACAGTGTGCAAAAACAACTTCGTTGCCAGATTCACTTTTTGTTGATCCGCTTTGACAACATTAATGCTCCCTGGAGAAATTTTGTGAGTTATGCTCAACTCTCCAGATGTGAACGAAAGGAGTTTTAAAATGATGTCCTTTTTCACAATCTTTCCCCTTCATACCATGGCGTATCCATGCTGACTTTAAGCTCAGTGTATAGCCCTCGGTTTGTACCACCTAAGTCATTTCGGTTTGTACCAACTTCCATTTCGTCAAAACTAAGAACACATAGTTTTTGATTGGGAGTCAGCTCCTTTGACGCTTTCATAATTTTTAAACAGGCTTCATGACTCCTGGTGTTATATCTAGTTTCTGAGCCCAGGTTTAAAGTGTTCGTTCAGCGGGAAGTGGAAAATTTGTTCTTTTCAGTAATTTGTACGCTCTTGAACTAGATGAGTATAAGGTTATAGACCTAGCTATATCCTCTTCCGACCAATTTGATCTCCTTAGGGTACCAATTTTTATATTTTTTATTTGCCGGGGCATAAAAATTTCAAGCAACTTGCTTTCTAAATTGCTTTAGTGGAACTCAGCCTTCTGCACTCGAGCTTCCAAAGATTTTATTTTTTCTTCCGCACTCGACAACTTTAAAGTTAAATCTTCATTTTCAGAACGTAACTTTTTTCTAAAAACTATACAAAATAGAAAATAAGAAAGTCAACTTTATATTTTGGAAAACATACATTTCTTCATTAAGATCGCTTATTTTGTTCAAAGATGTTGGTAGTAACATCGACTCTGGGGCGTTAGAACCTGAACTTTCATTTCCGTCACACTCATGTGGAATTTCTGGATCGGTGTCATTTGGAAATGACTCTTCCAGCAAATTGTTCAGCAATTGTTGATAACTCCATTCGCTTTGAACGATCTGTTGATTCGGATTTCGTTTTTAAGGAAGTTCCTTTTAAGTGAACTGAAATGACTCCGGTTTCAAAAGGAGCATGGAGTGAATCCTAAATAAGTATCATTTTGCATTTCCTTTAAATTTGTCTATCAATTTTACATACCAATTTCAAATTTAACATTATTAATGAAATCCTCTTTCAGAAAATGCAAACTACAAATCCTTGCAGTTTGAATATTAATATTATCCTACCTTTTGCAAAACAAAGTCCATTGCTTTGAAAGATTTAAATTTCGCTTCGGAAACTTATGAAAACTTGTTTGAGCAGAAAGTTTTTTTCGTGTTGAGTTATTGCACTTAAAAACGAACATATACCCATTTTAAATACTTTTTTAATAAAAACCAATTTCAAAATTATCTTATTTAAACAAACCAAACCTTACTCCCTTTACAGCAGAGAACAGAAAAACAAAGTAAAAGGAAATAAAATTGTGCCAAAAAATTACTTGGTTGTGCGTCGACGACGTCAAGACATTTTGACAGCTACAACACGAAATGTGCAAAGTCATATCTAGTTGCATCATGCACCTTCCCTCTTCTTTCATATTAAGGTGTTAACACAAGAAATCTTTGTGGTGAGGCCACATTACAATATATTTTGACAATCATTTGGGGCCTACCACACTTAGTGAGAAATTAAATAACAGCGCGATGCTTAATTTTCACCATCATCGTCTCAGTTGCCATTATGATTCTATTTAACTAGAGACGCGAATTATTAATTACCATTTGTGATCGTTCTGTATTCATTCTGGCACTACTAAGACATATAATTTTAAGGATTTTGTCTATTTTGGTTTTGATATTTTTTTATTTGTCATTACTGTTAATTTCAGGGTTGATTATTGTAATATTCGTGGGCTTAGAGCTAATTTTCTCTCGGCATATTTAAATACTGTTTCAAACAGGCTATTTTGGCACAAAGTGAAACCAAAGTAGGTGAATATTCTGCTACTGCTGAATTTTGTATTCATGGACATAGCTTGGTGATACTATTCTTTTCCGATTATGGCCTCGCCATAAATGTGTGGAGTTAGTGCTCCGCAGAATGAAATTTCTTCTTCCTCTCTGATGCCTTCATCCAAATAAATACGCTAACGGTTGTAACATCGATGTTCCTTTTTCTCTCTCAATTATCAATTTAAAATTTTCAAGTTTTCAACTTTTCTTTAAAATTTAACTGCCAACACAAAAATCAATTCGCCCCGGCTTATACTTTATTTTATTGACCACGATGGCCGAATTCCAACTTCCGCTGAATCGCTCCCTACGGGTTGCGGGAATATTTTGTTTCGAGAACAGGGAACTTTTCGTTTTGAGGTTGCCTTTTTCTTTTTTCTTTTAAATTTTCAGAAAAAATATTTAAAATTTACGGACCACTTCTCTGGATTATGGTGGTTGACCGTTGTTCCACGGTTCTTACACCAGTTGATTTTGTTCCGTTTATTTCGGTACCTCCCACGACGCACAAAGGCTAACGGCCGTTATTGCCTATAGTTTCACCTGGGATACCAAATGCAAATTCCATTTGAATTGCTAATTCTAACGCAATAAAATATTACAAAATATTACATTGAGGAGTAGCTTACATTTAGAAAAACAAATTATAATAGGGGTAGCTGACATCTAGAAAAAAAAATTCATAACAAATTTAAATTAACACTGACTTTGAAATGAAAAATTCACAAAAAAAACTCTTACTTTGGGTACTAGCACCACTTTGATCTTACATCGGGGATGAATACTTTGGAACTAAAAACGTACCTCGAATACATATCCCTGACACCGTACGTTATCTAATTAGATCCCCAAAAAAAAACTACCAGTATTCTCTTACTGTGTTGAGGTACATGGGAGCCGTTTTCCTAAGACCCACCACTTTTAAGGGGCTTCCCTCTCCGAAACCCTTCTCGCCTTATTATACAAGTGAAACACACGGCTGACAAGATATAACTCACTTTATTATGATAATGTTGATGTCATATAAGCATGTACCTACTTAGTTAGTGTACATGTTGTTATACTGTATAACACTTACTCTAACATCTCCCTTTTAATATATATTAATATAATACTAAGCTTTTTAATATATCTAATCATAATAATGTAAAATATATACCTTTAATAATATATATCATAATTCATAGCAATATATGTATGTAAGGGTTTTGTTGTTCGATTATAATATTTTTTCATTGTTTCATTATTAGTTTTAAAGGCCAAATTAACCTTTTGCTCATCTACTCTAACAGGCTTTAAATTTTCAAAATTGGTTGGAATTTTAGTTTTTAGTTTTCTATTCATCAACAATTCTGCGGGTGAGTATGTAGTAAAATTCGGTGTTGTCCTGTAATTTAAAAGTGCAATATATGGATCGGAATTACTTTCTAAGGTTTTCTTCAACAATCGTTTTATAGTTTGAATTGATCTTTCTGCAAGACCATTTGACCTCGGTGTATAAGGACTAGATGTGACATGTTCAATGTTCCAAGATTTGCAAAAGTGGTTAAATTCTGTCGACGAAAAAGGTGGTCCATTGTCACTTACCACTATTTTCGGAATGCCGTGCCGAGCCAATATAGATTTAAGTTCCAAAATTAGTTTTTTGCTAGCAAAACCACTATTTAAAAGAGCGATTTCAATATATTTAGAGTAATAGTCAACAACTAGCATGTAAACTTTCTTTTGAAATTCAAAAAGATCAATTCCGATTTTGTGCCAAGGCAAGGGGAAAATTTCATGGGACATCAACGGTTCTTTGACGTTTGAAACTCTATACTTTAAACATATTTCACAATTATCGACTATGTTCTTTATATCTGAATTCAAATTTGGCCAATATACCAATGATTTAGCCAGACTGATACATTTTTTAGAGCCCATATGTCCTTCATGTATAAGATTCAAAATTTCTGAACGCATTGACTTTGGTATAACAATTCTGTTGTTCATAAAAACAATTCCACTGACGACGTGAATTTCATTTTTTATTTTAAAATAGGGCAGTACTAATGGATCTATGTTATTTTTTATCTCTGGCCACCCTTGCCTATAATATTGTTTAAGCTTAACTAAGATTTCATCTACTAATGTTTCTTTACGAATTTGATCTAGTTTTTCATCACTGACTGGCAAGCTTGACGACACGAGATTGCAATGTATTTCCATTTCATTTTCTAATTGAGGTAATGCTTCTTCTAATAAGGCTGCCCTTGACAAAGTATCAGCAATGACCATATCTTTTCCTGGCTTATAAATTACTTTTAGATTGTAAGCTTGTAATTTCAGCATCATTCTTTGAAGTCGCGTAGGCACCTTATACAAAGGTTTTTCAAACAATGGTATAAGAGGCTTATGGTCTGTTTCAACCAGAACTTCTCTTCCAAACAAAAATTTGTGAAAGCGATTGCAGCCAAAAAGAATGGCGAACAATTCTTTTTCGATTTGCGCATAATTTCTTTGGCTTAACGTTAAGGTGGCTGATGCATAAGCAATGGGTTTATTTGCCTGCTGTATGACAGCTCCCACAGCTGATTGAGAAGCATCAACAGAAAGTTTTATTGCCTTACCATTGTCAAAGTAAGCTAAAACAGGAGCTTTTGATATTAGGAGCTTAAGATTTAGAAACTCATTTTCATGCCTTTCTTCCCAATGCCACTCAACTTCTTTTTTAAGCAACTGCCTTAAATGCTCATTTTCAATTGCTAGCTCTTTAATAAATGAGCCCAGATAATTAACCATACCTAAAAATCGTTGAAGGTCTTTAACACAACTAGGACGAGGCATTTTCATAATAGCTTCTATTTTACTTTCATCGGGTCGGACCCCAAATTCATTGAAAATATGACCAATGTATTTTATCTCTTTAACTCCTATACAAGACTTCTCTCGATTAAATTTTAGACCTATTTCCTGAGCTTTTTTGAGAACCATATTCAAATATTTATCGTGCTCCTCTTGCGTGGCACCGTATATTAAAAAATCGTCTATATAAATTACAACATTTGGTATGTGAGAAAAATGCTTTATCATTTCTGCATGAAATATTTCAGGAGCCGCATTGACTCCAAATGGTAATCTAATAAACCTGTATCTACCAAAAGGTGTATTAAATGTACATAGCTTAGATGATTCTTCTTCCAAGGGTATCATCCAAAAGCCGCTATTAGCATCCAAACTACTGAAATATTTTGCATTTGAAAGGCGAGATTTTACCTCATCAATATCTGAAAAAGGAAAATGGGGACGCATTATTACCTTGTTCAAGTGTCTAGGATCCAAACAAACCCTCAGGTTTCCATTAGCCTTTCTAACTAACACAATTGAGTTCACCCACTTTGTTGGTTGATTTTCTTGCACTATCACCCCTAAATTTTCCATTCGTTTAAGCTCAGTTTTTAGTTCCTTTTGTAAATCAAATGGTATTTTTCGTGGTGGTTCCACTACCGGTAAAACATTTTCTTTTAAAACCAATTTACACTTGTTTTTAAGACAGCCCAGCCCATTAAAAGCTTCTTTATATTTTTCCAAAAGCATATTTGAACCTTTTATTCCTTGATTTTTAGCACCACGTACAATATTAATATTTTTCACCAAATTCAATTTAATAGAAGTATCTAAACCTATTACAGTTTTACAATTCATTTCAAGTATATAAAAATCAAGATAAATACCATTGTTCTTAAAAAGACAATATAATTTACATTTTCCTTTAACTCTTAATTTTTCTCCCGAAAAGGTTAACAAATTAGTATTAGTTTCTTTAATCAAGTTTTTGTCCAAATTTAACATTTCAAATTTCTTTATTGACATTATGTTTCCCTCTGCTCCGGTATCTACTTGAGCCACCACCACTTGATTGTTGATGTCAATGTCTACATTCCATGCCTTGGTGTATGTTGAACTCATTATTTTTCCTATAAAAAGGTCTTCTTCAGATGATTGTGTAGCTGATTCCCCTTCTGCTTCTATGTTACCGATTGTTTTCTTAATTTTATTTGTGTTGCACATTTTCGCATAGTGATTCTTTCCCCTGCACTGCTGACATGTAACTCCCCATGCAGGGCATTTATTGTAAAAATGCCGTTGGCCACATCTTCCGCATGTATTTAGTTGATTATTATTTGACCCGCTAGGCTCATGCTGAATTTGATTTTTGGTTTTGCGGAAGTTGTTGTTTCTTTTTCCTTGGTTGCTCCATTGCTGTTGTCTCTCTCTTTCTCGAATGCTGCCAATAAACTCTACTTTGCTGTTGTCTTCTCCATTACTTCCATGAATAAATTCTTTAGACTGCTGCTTTGCTATTTCCAGAGATTTAGCAATTTGGATTATTTCTTCGAGATTTTTTGATGATTCATTTAATAATTTTTCGCGAATAAATTGATGACTTTGGTTTAGACCACAAATAAATAAGTCCCTAACCAATTCATCTTTAAGAGTGCCAAAATTACATGTTTTGCTTAGATTTTTAAGTGCCATTAAGAATTCATCAATCGACTCAGATGTACTTTGACGTCGCGAGAAAAAATTAAACCGTTCCATGATAACATTACATTTTGGAAGGAAATATGCATCAAATTTTGTAATTAAATCGGCATGCTTTATAGTTTCCTCATCCACATCGAAAGAATCAAAGATTTCAAAAGATTCAGGTCCTATGTGGTGAAGAAGTAATGAATTTTTTCTGAAGTCTGAGTCACTGAGAAGATCACTTGCGGCTAGAAATATTTTAAATTGCTTTTTCCAAATTTTCCAAGCAGCCGCCAGATTTGTTGACTTTAAATCAAGAGGACGTAAGGAACCACTATCCACGGCCACTTGCTTATAATTATTATTAATAACTTTGACTTTATCTTCTGTCATTTTGTTTTAAATATAATTAATTTTCGATTTATTTTCTTCAATTTTTTTTTTTTTTGGTTTACATCTGACACCATATTATACAAGTGAAACACACGGCTGACAAGATATAACTCACTTTATTATGATAATGTTGATGTCATATAAGCATGTACCTACTTAGTTAGTGTACATGTTGTTATACTGTATAACACTTACTCTAACACGCCTATGATATTTTGATCTATAATGCCCCTTAAACCCCCCCCCCCCCTGCACTCGTTCATTTCATCGACACGAACCTAAAAACGAATTTCACTTAGGAAATGTATCCATGGGCTGAGTGGTTTCAAATAATTAATGCAAACACATTCTAGTGAATTCAATACTTTATTTATAATTAAGTTAAGTTTTAATTCAATAGTTAAATTAAGTTCAGGGTTGTTAAATTATATGAGATCGTACAATTCAATATCAATTATATATTTTACAGCGACTTGCTTGAAGAAATGGAATAAAAAGAATGCACCGGATAATGAAATGGCACAGAGTTGTCAAAATGACTTATGGGCCTGTTCGGCAATCTGATCGGTTTCAGTTCTGAGTAGGTTTGTTTGTTAATATGTGACAGGAAATTATTCGTGTTATTCCTGAATGCATTCATTTTTGTTCCCAGCAATCAGCTGTTTGACATTTCAGATAATTTTAAAACAAAAATGGATGACGATGGCACGAAAACGCAACCACAACTTTATCTTGATTGGTTGATCATAAAATATCTGTTATATATCTTGTTACCTGTGGTAATTTTTATTAGGATGTTTGTAGATCATTAGCGATCTTATTTATTTTATTGTTTCCTCTTGTTTCCTGCTTGAGGTACAATTGAGTGTTTATAACTCACGCGACGGTTGTTATTTGTTTCTGTCAACAGAACATCAACACAAAAAAAAAACATTAAAGGGAAAATAAGCACCCGATACTGCACATAGGTATCATTACCCTGGGCACTTTTTATTTTAGGAACTTACCTGTAAATTTTTCTTCCCGAAATTCCAAAACTTTAACAACTAAAAAATAATTGAATCAAGTTCATAATCCTCTAACAATTTTAAAATTCATTAAAATTTACGGAATTAAATCTTGGTTGGAATTAAAAAACAATATTTTTTCCATTCTCTTTAGTTTTAACGATGAACGCCTTTCGCTTAATATTAGGACGAATTTCGAAAAGATTTTTTCTGATGGTACTGATGTTGCCATCACGTTGCGTGTACTCCACCATTTTAAGGGATTTTTCGCCTTGGAAGTTTTTTTTCCGCAATTATTAAAGGATTGAAATTATACTTGCAGCAACAGTGGAAACGAATGAGCGTGGGGTGCAGAATAGCTACCTTTGAATTTAATTATTATTCAAATTATTCAAAACTCTCAAGACACCGTTAGTATCCTCCAACACTTGATATAGACACGTCTTTTTGAGAGGACAACTCTTCAGTTAAATCCTTAAAAGGTTTTAAAATTTTGATAATTTCCGGAAGCACTACCCATTCGTCTTCTGAGAAAATTTCGCGCGGGTTATATAACAACCCGATTGCTGCCTCTAAAGTTTCTTGCAAAATTGTTACCCTTTCAAGTTTATCTTGTGTGCTATTTCATCGAGTGATAATGTTCATTTACAGTTTGAATGAAGCCTGGGAAGGCAACAGTGCTTCTGTGGAAGTCTTGTTAGAACGGCTATTCCAGGAAGTCCAATCAGCATTCATATTGGCTGCATTGTCAATGACACAAACGAAATCTTTTCTTTAATTTCCCAGGATTCTGTTAGGTTAGAAAGTCGTTGTCCGAGAAGTTTTGTATCATTTTGTCATTAATGACGTTTGTTTTACCACTCATAGCAATTTAGTTAATTATTTCATGTAATATAAAACTTATATTTGATCGTGATAATCACTTAAATTATTTGTACCTTGACACACTGGTTTTATTTTATCCTGAAGTATATACAGAGGTTCTTGAGTACTACGCCTCCAGTTGTATAACGTTTCCATTGTCGTAATTGGTAACAACTTTTTGAAATCGAATTGTATCTGTATCATATGGATGAACATATTTTTTTACTGCAGTAAACTCCTCTTGTAATTCAGTATTATCCTGATTTATCAATGCATTTCTTAGAGTTTTGTAAAATTTAGTGAACGTTTAGTTCTAGAATAATGCTCTTTCAGCTGTTCAAGTAAGTTATTACTATAGTAGATTATTATATTATAATGGATTATTCGGCCGACTATGAAATGAAGTACGTCTATACACTTTCGCTTCCAAATTTCAACTAACTTTTATTCAAGCTTTATTCTTAGGTCTAAGAGAACAATATTTTAAAACAAAGAGGAAAAGAGAATAGTATAAAATAACAGAAATAACGATCGGTAGGGGAAATTATATAAAGCAAGAATAACGTTCGGTTTAAGGTATATTATATAATGACAATATAAGAATATAACGACAGACACTGATAGCATGCGATATCTTAACATATATATGTGGGATTCACTTCCCAAAGTTCATTAGTTATAATAAGTAAAACACTTTATGATATAGGTAAAACTATTAATATAATTGTTTAATTACACAAAAAAAAACATAAATACTTCTGCTGTGCGAACAAACGGATCACGCACTCGACTTATCCCTCGGGCTGATTCTTTATATCTAACTCTTCCGTATTTGTATGTTTATTTTTAAATAAAAACAATTATAGTTTTCTTAAAAATTTTTACAATTTATTAAAACTTTTTGTTACAAACAATTTTTTTAAATATAAATAAAATAAAATTAGCGACGCGTTTCAGAACTCATGTTCCATCATCGGGCTACTGTTTACTAAACTTTTTTATATTTTTCTATTGTTAATTTTTCCGTTGTGTTGTTGTTGTCAGGTTGCTATTGTTTTTGAGTGTGAGAGCTTTTTGGAAAGCTTTCTTTTTTCTTATTATGTTAATTTTGTAAAAAGAAAAATAAAAATAATCCGCCAATGTTAAACTTCGCCAAAAAAAAAAGAAATTAAAATAATCCGCACAAGACACAACTAGACACTTGAAAGATTTGAACAGAAGTGAAGTCTTTATTCTAAAAAATACATGACAGAAAATAGGTGAAGATACATGAAACAAACAAATAATCAAAAGTGCAAATATGTAATAAAGCGTGGGAACGGATGAATAGTTTGTTGTTCACACCTCTCGGGTTCAACTAAAGATATTTGGTATTCATCTGTCCTCATGCTTTACTTACTGAGGAGAAATACATTGGAATGCAATTCAACTTAAAGAAATATGAGGAATAATAATAAATGAAACTTAAACATTTGCTTGCTGAGGAAAAATACATTGGAATGAACTATAACTTAATCTTAAATGTTGACCTCGGAATTCCTTGGCCTAGGGATAGGTCTTCTTGTGCGACGATAAAAGATGATGAAGATCCCAATCATGCATGCCAATAATAACAGACTGCTTCCATAGTGATGGTAGTCATATGTGTTGATGTCAGTGGGGGCAGGCAGTTTCTTAGACTGTTCAATTACTTTCCTGATTTTGGACTTCAAGTTCTCAAACTCGGATTGGTCAATGTGATCCTTTATCCCTATATCTGTTGTCTTTGCTGTTGTTTCTTGGTTTGTTGTTATGTTCCAGCTACTTGTATTTAAACTCGGAATAAATGGTGAGGTTATTTTGCTTTCATAGTTCATTTTCCCTTTGATGATTACGTTGGGCAGTTGAAGAACGCAAGTTTTCTTGAATTCCAAAACACCATTTCCAAATAAGATAGTAGCTGTACTTTCATCGCTGCAGATCAGATGACCAGACACTTTTGATGGAATCCAAAAAATCCAACTGTTTGAAGATTTGAGTGCTTTCCATACGTTTTGTGACTGTGTCTCCCTCAAGGTACATATGTTGAAACTCTCCTCTTTATGATTCAGTAAAACCATTTCACAAATCTCTAAAGCTCCTTGTTGGATGTTAGTCGGATGAACTTGATTACACATGTAGTTGGTTGACGTTATTCGTTTGCATGCTCCCAGCTCGAGGTCACTCAATAAAAAATATCTATCTCTAGGTAATGATACAGCAAGATATTCCGCAGATGTTTCTACTATGAATGTTTTGTTTCTGTGAATTATAGGAATGGGAACAAGATTAAAAAGTTGAAATTCTTCAGAATCCGTCAGTGGTAGTAACATTTCAAACACAATTGAATCATTTAAGCACCGACCTTTCACTGTTGAGATTTTATACATATCAGTAACTGAACCTTCTGGTAATGATAAATAGGAAGGTAAATTATTTCTTACAAGCTTCAACTGCTCACTTAATTGCTTAGGTGTTATTAGTTGTGGATTGATTTTTTCGTGATTTAAATCCAAAAGAACATCTAAAAGAATTTCTTGTATATGCTCGAAATTCTTGAGAACAAGAATCAGATAGGAGGTCAATGCCCCAAGATTCTGCTTTATTCCATTTGTCTTTTGTTTCTCGTTGATGATTGCAAATGTTTTTTTAAGATGTTCATTTAAAGCTTTAAATTGATCCTGTACTTGAGTGTGATCACGCTTTAAAATATTTGAAGTAGCATCTGCAATTGAACTTTGTTTTCTCAAAAGTTCAATCAAATGATTTTCATTTTTCAAGGCATTGTTGATTTGGCCTTGAATTTTGTCTGCACTTTCTTGGTCAAGGATACCAAACAAACTATGTGCCAAAGTTCCGACAATGTCAAATGGTGATCTTGCCATCCTTGTTTTTTCATATTTTGGTGCATGATAATCGTGAAGCAACTCATTGTTATGTTCGATTACTGCGATCCTGATTCGTAGTGTGTTAATTATTGGCTTATAATACATTTGAATAGCAGTGGCTTCTGTACTTATTTCTTGCATTCTGTTGACATATGCTTTGAGCTCATTGAATTCTTGCCAATACGTTGTCAAATTGTAAAATACTAAAATTTTCCAGTGCGTGTTTACCGTGCGAATTCTGCCAATGTCTTAAAAGTACATGCCAACACCGTGATCAAGTTTCTTGACATTTACTTGTTGCTCTCCCAACGTTTGACATAAAGATATTGGTATCATTATAAGTGCCAAAAGTAAAACCGAAAGCAATGCCACTTTTTGCCCTTTTCTTGGCCTTAAACATCTCGTGGTTCTCGTTGGGTCGACACTGGAGCAATCTGTGTTTTCCTTTTTATTCTCCGGTTCATCTATTGGAAGTGGGCAAAGATTATGTATTGCTCTTTTGTACGTACCGGTTTGAGTTTTTACATTAGCTACGCGTACTTTATCATCACTTCCCTTGAAGATTTCAATCATACGTCCTAGTTTCCAGCGCATGGGAGGAATATTTTCTTCCTTTATAAGCACCAAGGTGTCAGGCTTGAGGTTGTTTGATTCAGGTTTCCACTTAAATCTTTGCTGCAGAAGATGTAAATACTCATCTGACCACCTTTTCCAGAAGTGTTGTTGAATGTGTTGAATTCGCCTGAATTTATTCAGGCTACTCAATTTGCAGTGTGTTACATCTGGTTCTGCCATTGCTGTAAGAGGACTTCCGATAAAGAAGTGGCCGGGTGTTAGAGCTTCCAGATCGTTTGGATCAGATGATATCGGTGTCAAAGGTCGAGAATTCAATATAGCTTCAATTTGTATAACCACAGTAAGCAATTCCTCATACGTAAGCGAAGCTTCACCTAAGTGGCGAACGAGTAGCATCTTTGCAGATTTTACGGTTGCCTCCCAAAGGCCTCCAAAATGAGGTGAACGTGGTGGAATGTTTTTCCAAGTTATTCCTTCTTCGAGGCAATATGTGTGAATTGCCGCTTGTATTCTGCTTGAATTGAATATTTTTGCTAGTTCTGCCAATTCATTTTTCGCACCAACAAAATTTGTTGCATTATCGCTAAATATTGTGTGACAGAGTCCTCGCTTTCCTATAAATCGTTTTAGGGCGTATATGAATGATTGGGAAGACAAATCTCCCACTACCTCTATATGTATGGCTTTAGTAGAGAAACAAACGAAAATAGCTAAATATGACTTTGTAGGAGTCTTACCCCTGACCTTGTAGTGAGTTTTTATAGGACCACAAAAGTCCACACCGGCATGATAAAATGGTCTTGCTGAATTTACCCTTTCCGCAGGCATATTTCCCATCATCTGATCGATAAACTTTGGCTTTGTTCTAAAGCATATGATGCATCTACTAATTACTTGTCGAGCTGCATGTCCAACACCTAAGATCCAGTACTGCTATCGAGAGATGGCTATTAAAGCTCTATGTGAAGCGTGCATGTGTTTGAAATGAAGATGTGTTAATATTAATTAATTTACTATATTTATTTTTGGCATTAAAATTTGATGCTTGGCGTCTGAAGAAATTTTGGCATTTGTTAACCTTCCCCCAACTCGGATCAGTTTTGTTCTTTCATCAAAGTATATGTGCCCCATTTCATCGTGATATTTACTTAATACACTCCTTTCCATGTTACTTGGAACATTAAAGAGTATATGTTTCCCTACTTTCCTATAGATTAAACCATTTCGCATTTCGTGTTAACTATCTTCCTTCTTTTGTAGTCGTTCTCTAATCCAGCGGTTCCCAAACTTTTTAAGCTGTGAACCCCAAAACAATGCCCAAATATATGTTAGAGATTTTGTAATTGTCCTTTGTTCGACTGCCATTTGTTCTCAACTTGTTAGGGATTTTGTTCTTAGCTTGACCTTTTGTCATCGGCGAACAATCTAGAACTAATACCGAATCAAACAATAAAATGTTCTTCGATGTTCGCACAGCTGACAACGTGAAAATAAATAAACAAAAACACACGTAATTACTGCCAGAATATAGAGGGCATTAGTAACTCTAGAGAGAGCTCAATTTCCATAAATAATATCTAAGGCCGTCGTCACACGTACCTATTCATGATTTTATCTCACACGGCCATTCTGACAATCAACGTGCTCTCGCGTTGACTCAATCTGTTTCATGAAGACCAATTTAATCCCACCGCTGCTGTTAGAGATTTTGTAATTGTCCTTTGTTCGACTGCCATTTGTTCTCAACTTGTTAGGGATTTTGTTCTCAGCTTGACCTTTTGTCATCGGCGAACAATCTAGAACTAATACCGAATCAAACAATAAAATGTTTTTCGATGTTCGCACAGCTGACAACGTGAAAATAAATAAACAAAAACACACGTAATTACTGCCAGAATATAGAGGGCATTAGTAACTCTAGAGAGAGCTCAATTTCCATAAATAATATCTAAGGCCGTCGTCACACGTACCTCATGATTTTATCTCACATATATTTCGGAACCCCAATTCGGAAAAACAACACATTTCAAAATCAATTTTTTTATTTAGTGTGAAGAATGAATCATTGTTTTATTTATAATTGTTTTAAAATTAACTTTTAAAGCTAAGTTAGTTAAGTTAAGTTGTATTCGCATATCTGGGGCAGCGTCCAGTCTCGATCTGTATTTAGTTTTTTTTTTTGTAAGTATACGCCGAAGAGCCTGCTTCACAGCGGTACGTTGTAACAAAAGTTAGCAGATTTAATATAGCTTTCTTGGCAAGTTCAGGGTATTCATTCTTAACAGCAATCCAAAATTCGTGTAATGCTACTGAATCAAATACAAATTTTGATGAGGAGGAGCTCTGCAGATCTATCAAATATTCATATTCCTGTATACTCAGTGTCATAGGCTTGGTGGTTTTCATTAGAAATGGATTTTGTACCCACTCGATGTCAGTATTTATATCTGGAAAGTAATCTAGCATGGATCTTTCAAGACTAACCAAATGGAGAGCAATCATATTTCTAATATCTGCTTTGAGTTCTAACAGGTTTTCTTGCAAAAATTCATGTTAAACTGGAAAACATTCAACATTATTCTCTTGTCCACACGATAGCCAGAAATTCTTTTCAAAGCCGCCAGTTTGTCTCTCGCAAAAAATGCTGTTATAGATTTTCCCTGCAAAGTTGTAGCAGTTTCGTTGATCTTTTTAAAAATGTCTGCATGATAAGCTAATTTCGTAATCCATTTCCCACCATGCAACACATCGAAGAGATTTGCAGTTGATGACATATTTTTTTCCAGTTGGAACACATTCAACTCATTACGAAGTGGGAATAACCTGGATAAAGATTTCCCTCTGGAAAGCTGATGTTTTTCTCCTTCAAATTTTCATGAATCGTATCGAAATGGCGTTTTAGTTTTGCTGGTGCGAGAGAACTATTGACTAAAATTTTTTACAAACAAGGCATAAGGCATCTGGTTCTTCGGAACTACCAACAGGAATAAATCTAAAAGATAAATAAGAGTCATCGTATCGCCGTTTTTTTGAGTTGAGTTGCTTTTCTTTTTTACTATCGGACCAAACGAAACGTTCTAACTAGATTTTTTTTTCTATAGAATTGAAAATCGAATAACACACTTTAACGTAGCCAAGTTGCAGTTAATACCGTCTTTTGAATTGTTTTTTTTTAGCAAAACGGTGAGAGTTGGGTGCAGCTCTGATGTTGGTTTAACTACTGGCTTTCGTAGCTACTGTGCAATGATTAGCTTTTATACTATTTTCCCATAGCCAGTACTACTACTGCTTTTCGTTTAGGGCACTCGACAGCCAGATGGTCCATCTCAGTGCAGATATGACAAGCTCCTGGTAGTCTCCTAGGTTTACGGCATTCTGTTGCTACATGGCCAAGAGAATTGCAATTGAAACACCTGTACGTTTTGGCACCTTTTTCCTCCGTAATTGACATTTTGCGTGATGTGGAAAGAATTGGTTTTGGCCTTGGTAGTTCAATTTTACGAAATGCTTCTAGCAATTGTTGACGGGTGCGAAAACACTGCATTCTAGCTTGGGAACACAAAAACGGATTGGGTATCCCATCGATGAGACACTCAAGAAGATCCTCATCGTCCATCGATATTTTGTTCGTCAAAATAGTTTTTTTCGTGCAAATATGTTTGGAATGTTTCACCGACTAACCACTTCATACTTTCGACTGCTTTCTTTAGGGTAAAACGGTTGGTGTGACTGCCAAACATTCCTTTCATTTCCTTAAGAAACTCTTCAACCCTGTCCCTCCCAATGTGCAAAATCGTCTTCTTCACCAGAAAATTCTGACAACAAATCTTTAAGATTGGAGAAATTAAGGTTTGTTATGTTATTCTGGACTCCACTGTCATTTCATATACGATCTCTCTTAAGCCATTCGTTTTCTTTCTTTAAAATGTCATTTTCTCTCTTTTGTAGCTCCATTTCTTTTTTCATTACTTCCAGTTGTTTTGTCATTAGCTCCATTCATTTGTTTCTGTCATTTTTTGTGTTGCGCTTAAAAGTTCTTGCAAGGAAAAATATGTTCTTTGTTGCTAGTTTACTGGTCTAAGCCGTTCCTCATTTACAGCTCCAAACTGCTGCTGGTTGGATGAGGTTGGTAAGAATTGCTTCCGTGCATATTCTGTTGATGCAAGGTTAGTTTAGTTTGGGTGTTGGCTTACGACCATCTGTTCCGGTGCAAATTTTTCAGTTCCTTCTGACATCTCGCTAAAATATGTTTCCGTCAAGGGCGAATCCGTGTGACTTGAAAAAGGGGTCTAAGTGCGTCGTTCATTCAAGGGCGATTCAGTAGGTATGCAATAAAGAACTATAACTCGTTAAAGTACCACAAACTAGGAGAGTACAAATCGTCTACTCCAGCACTAGATTTTTGGCTTTTTTTTATAACTTTTTTTAAATCGTGGCAATAACAAGCGCGAATTGAGTTAATTTTTTTTTCATTGTTTCTACACTGGCGTTAAGATCTATTTCTTTGCATTTTTCCAGCAACACTTCATAATCTTTTATTTTAAAAGTTTTGTTTTTATAAATTTCACTTTTTATTTTCCAAATCTCAGGTAGGCTTTTATACAGTTCAAGCAAATCTTTCCAAAACTCACTATTTGTTATTGTTGCCATTTTTTTGTATTTTCCGTGAACGTCTTATCTGCTCGAGATCATTTACCGAATGAAAAAAAAAAAACGAAGTTGACGAGCACGTGTTCACACGAGCATGCTGAAATCCATCCAGCATGTTGGTAAAGCAGTTGTTTCAGCGTTTTAATGATAGAGCATCGATGGTTGTCGAGCCATGCTGTCGAGCATGCTCGTCCATGTAAACACCCCTAATATTTTTTCAGTCTGTTCTTAAAGATAGAATGAGATAGCATATCGGCACATTGGGAATAATAGTATAGTTTTGAATGTCATTTAATGGCGGCAAATTTTATCGCCAACTCTAGACTGAAATTAAAAGCATTAAAAAGGAACTTTTTATGGGATTAATATAGCACGTACGGGTTGCAGTAAATGGCTCTATTTATATAGGTTTTCCTAGTTTTATAATGATTTAAGCACATTGGGATGTTTTTGTATTGAAGTCTTTATAGAAATAATTTGTTTGTCTATTTAAGCTAAAATTTTAGCTTAAATAGCTATCCAATTGTGTTTTGATCACTTTTGTGTCTTTGTATCGTAGAAGCTAAATTTTGTCTCTGATTTGTCAGCAAATTACCGCAATCTTTGTCCAAGATCAAGGACTATTCCATTTTTTTTTCGAGAAAATCGATGCCAATAAGTGTGCTATTGTCGGTGGCTTTTATCAGAGCTACAAATATAATTGGACGTAGCCGGTTTCCAATTTTGACGTTGGTTTCCCCATCGCTTAAATTGATGTGACCATCTGCCAGAGTAACGTTGTGTGGAACTTGCGAACATTTAGTGCCGTTTTTAACTAAATGGATCTATAGTTCTCTTCCACAAACACTAGTACGTGCAGCAGTATCTAGGTAAGCAATTCCTGTCTCACCTTGCGAAGCAATTGGGATTATTGAAAGATTCGTTCCAAGTGATGTTTTTATTTGTGTAGACACTGTCGAGGGGCCTTTAGGGCGGTCCTTGCTCTACTACTGGTATAGCATATATATATGTAGGATCCTCTTGATCCAAACTGTTTATCAACGTGCGTTTAAATGAACAAATCACTTTTAATTTTTATCTATACTTTATTTATCTTAAATATAAATTATAAGAGCACTCATGGTGTCACACATTCATCTGCTTCGATGGCGCAAATCAGACTGACTGGATGTTGGATTTGTTTTGGTTACTGTCCGTTTTGTATTTTTGTATGTGTGTGATTGTATTCGTGTGTTAACATCGTAATGTCGTTATCCAACATTCTACTATCCTGACCTTTCGTACGACCCGAACGACTACGGTACTCGTCTTTTTAGGACCCACATGGTTTCCCACCTTTTCTACCTCATATCTATCATGACTCAGCTCTTGAACAACCCTATATGGCCCTAGAAACTTTGGTCTTAGTTTCATCCCTGTCCCAAACTGTATGCGCTTAATGGCGACTAACTCTCCTACCCAATACTTTCTCGCCAAAATTCTTAGTTTGTCAAAAGACTTTTTGTTTTCCCGCTAAACCTCTTGAATGTTATTTCGAGCTTCCTCTCGGATCTTATTTCGTTCGGTCTCTAAATCACTAAAACTTTCATCCTCCAGCATCTGCTTTAGATCGGGACTATTTGGAATTCCCATCTCTAAACCCGTCAAAATCCTGAAAGGAATTATCTTGGTGCTTCTAGGAGGTGAACTGTTAAACGTCTGCTGCGCCTAGTCTACGTGTTTATACCACCCTTTTGGATCGTTTGCACATAATTTGGCCATCATAGGAACAACTATTTTGTGGATCCTCTCCACCTGCTCGTTTCCTCTAGGAACTCCAGTAGCAATCAATAGATGATTTACCCCTTCCGTTTCACAGTAATTCTTAAAATTGTTCGACGAGAAAGCTACCCCTCTGTCGGAAATAATTCTTTTCGGATTCCCGAAAATAGCTGCTTCTTTGGATCACCTCATCGGTACCTGTACTGTTTGTCGGATAAATGTTCTTTTAATGTCTTCAACGTTTTCTTTGATATAAGCACAACTTATGTTGCCTTGAATCAGGTATACCGTCGGCGAAGTACTCTATCAAGCTCCCCTCATGGAGGTCTATTGACTTCGACAGTTCCAAAAGAGAATAAAGGTATTCGTGATTAGTTTCACTACTCCTTTTATTTTTCATCCTCAGTTGCCTATGGATTTGTATAGCAGATAAACTTCAAGCGAATTCCTCCCTAAGCTCCCTTTTGACACCTTCCCATCTGTTAAGACTTTTAATGGATTTTAAGAATTTCTGACCTACGCCCTTCACCAATTGCTTCCCAAAAATTTATTTTTGGGCCTGATTCCAACCCAAAATCTCTGCGTTTTCTTTGAACTCAGTGATCCACTGATTAATGTCAGTAAATCCTGTGCCATCAACAGTTGGTAATGAGATTTCTGCATCTTTAAGTGTGAATGGGTTACCATTCGGATATGTCCTACGATTGCTGGACTCCTCGTCCGTCATGTAATCTTCACTTTCTTCGTCCTGGTATCTCTCAGGCCTGAACAACCAAAAGTGTTCAAGCAGTCTGTCTTGTAAAACCGTCTTTCGTCCTACTGTCGATAGTCCAACTATTCTCAATTTGTCCTTCAGTCCCTCTACTGAAAATTCCAAAATCTCAACAACATCTATTACAATAATTATAATAATCAAACTATAAAATAATTTAAATTTAACGATTTAAAATAAGTAGATCAATTTTGATTAAAATATTTATATAAACCAAATTATTAAAGAATTTCAAACTACTATTTTGGACGCTACTGTTACTAGTTTAATTGTTGCTCTCAAATTTGGTCCACAACAAAGTGTTGTATACTCTTCGGCGTAGAATAAGTTGTATACCACTGCACAAATCCTTGAATACAATTTTCGTTCAACGCTGCTGTCACTTGATATCGATTTTGTACACTACTTTACAATTTTGTAAGCTTTCAAAGCTTTCTGCTTTTCACCACTGTTAGGACAACTACCACGATGGTCTTCGTGATTCAACTGTATGTGTTAAGTTGTTTGCACATGACGTGTTGTTCACTCACATCGCTTGCGGTTGATAACACTTTTATTCTATTTTCTGTCTCTGCACTTCGTTGCTTTATATAAAATATTATGTATCGTATATACGATGTGTCGGTCTACTGTTTTTGTAGGTACCGTTTACGTTTTATGTACCGACGCGAAGTTTAGACTTTATTACTTCCAAAAATTGGCATCACTTTGCGTTTAGGTTTTTTGTTATATTAAATAACTACATTAGGGATGATGCCCGAATTAGTTTTTAAGTTTTAGTTTTTGCACAATCAAAACAATGCATATACGATTTCCTAGAAGGCACTATATTAGGAATGATGCCCGATTTTAGTTCCTGATTTAAGTTTTTGCACAATAAAAAACAATGCACATCACCCACGATAGGATAATCTTGATCCAAACTGTTTATCAATGTGTGTTTAAATGAACAAACCACTTTTATTTTTTATAAACGGTGATTTTTTAAGAGCTTGAGAACTTTTTTTATGTTAATGTTGACCGCGGCTGCGTCTTAGGTGGTCCATTCGGAAAGTCCAATTTTGGGTAACTTTTTCGAGCATTTCGGCCGGAATAGCCCGAATTTCTTCGGAAATGTTGTCTTCCAAAGCTGGAATAGTTGCTGGCTTATTTGTGTAGACTTTAGACTCGACGTAGCCCCACAAAAAATAGTCTAAAGGCGTCAAATCGCATGATCTTGGTGGCCAACTTACCGGTCCATTCCTTGAATCGATGCTGTGTGGCATGTAGCGCCATCTTGTTGAAACCACATGTCAACCAAGTTCAGTTCTTCCATTTTTGGCAACAAAAAGTTTGTTAGCATTGAACGATAGCGATCGCCATCCACCGTAACGTTGCGTCCAACAGCATCTTTGAAAAAATACGGTCCAATGATTCCACCAGCGTACAAACCACACCAAACAGTGCATTTTTATATACTTTATTTATCTTAAATTTAAATATAAATTATAAGAGCACTCATGGTGTCACACATTCATCTGCTTCGATGGTGCAAATCAGACTGACTTGACTGAATGTTGGATGTGTTTTGGTTATTGTCCGTTTTGTATGTGTGTGATTTTATTCGTGTGTTAACGTCGTAATGTCGTTATCCCACATATATATGCTTAAATTTTTTCCTTCTTTCTGCATTCTTCCACAGTGTGACCAACATGTCAGTTCTCTTAAGCGATTTTTCTCAGCTAATGACAGTTTAACTGCTCGAGCTTTTTGTAGAAGTTCTTGAAATCTGGTGAAGCTCTCGGATGGGACTCTATCGCCTATACGGATGTTTAAAGAAGTCCATAGATGGTATCTGACTTTCAAGTTATTATTTGCGTCTAATCTCTTATAAAAGTGATTTTACAATTATTATTAAGACACGAATGTGCCTTAGAAAAACCGACTAGCTCGGTGGTGAAAACCATAAACTTAGTTTACATAGAGGTGAGATTCTAAAATAGAGATTTTATGTCTTGTTATATTCTCAACTGCATTATTGTCAAAATTAAGAACTTAATTTACGTTACGTTTAATAATAACGCCTAACAGTGCGCAATACAATTTAAAATAATCAGATTTAAATAATCATTTGAATAGTAATAACTGCAAATTGACGTCAACAAGCTTCTTCCTAAACTCCTTGCCATCAAATACTAGCATTTTCTTCCAACATTAAAGCAAATTCTTTGATAGCATCTTCATCTACGATCCTTTCAACATCTTTATATACTGTGATTGTTGGAATAAACCCCTCCACTTTACCAGCATCTCGTTCGCCTCGGAAGCGGGACGTGTAGTGGCTAAAGCTCCCTTTGACAGGGTTTTGGGTTTGCATGGATTCGATAAAGGTTTTCAACTGTCTGTCGGGTGAAATTAGCCATTTTAAATTAAAGTTGTACGAACTGTAGGGCTGTCGTCAATTGTAAACGAGATAAATCTCCCTTCGGGTTTGCCAAACTTAGTTGGGCTTTAATTGTAGCAGTGCCAATTTTACTAGCTAAACGTCAGTTGTAGAAAAAATAACTCTTCTTTTTGAGTCGGTATAGTTTATCTCATAGACAAAATTCAAAAACAAAGGTTTTCTTACGAAAGATTAGCAAATGATCAAGTTTTTTGTTCATAAAAATTATAGATAATAATTTTACTTAACTTAACATTTAATAAAATAAAAGTAAAAGATACAAACGTTGCCTACACTGAACCAAAAAGGTACACCATATTGATGAAAAAGGTCATCCATATGATGTAGAATTCATCAATTTTAGTCCAGTGAACCTTTTCATCCATATGATGAACCATAGTTCATGAATATGATGAACATTTTAAGCGACGAATTTCGATCATCATTCATCAACTTTGTTCATCAGTATTATGAAAAATGATGAACCAAATTTTGATTTATTTGTACATCAAAATGATGAATTATTTCATCGATCTGATTACCGTATTCATGAATATGATGAAAATTTAAAAAAGTATATCATCAATGTGATGAATCCATTCATCATATTGATGTTTTTTTTTCAGATTGATGATCATATACATCAATATGATGAACATTTTTCATCAATTCAGTGAATATTTTCATCAATAAGATTCACATTTTCATCATATTGATGATCCTATACATCAATATGATGATCATTTTTCATCAATTCAGTGAATATTTTCATCAATAAGATTCACATTTTCATCATATTGATGATCCTATACATCAATATGATGATCATTTTTCATCAATTTAGTGAATATTTTCATCAATAAGATTCACATTTTCATCATATTGAAGATCCTATACATCAATATGATGATCATTTTTCATCAATTCAGTGAATATTTTCATCAATAAGATTCACATTTTCATCATATTGATGATCCTATACATCAATATGATGATCATTTTTCATCAATTTAGTGAATATTTTCATCAATAAGATTCACATTTTCATCATATTGAAGATCCTATACATCAATATGATGATCATTTTTTATCAATTTAGTGAATATTTTCATCAATAAGATTCACATTTTCATCATATTGATGATCCTATACATCAATATGATGATCATTTTTCATCAATTCAGTGAATATTTTCATCAATAAGATTCACATTTTCATCATATTGAAGATCCTATACATCAATATGATGATCATTTTTCATCAATAAAGTGAATATATTCATCAATATGAATAATAGGATTCGTTTATGCGATGATACTATTCATAAATAAAAAGCATTTATATTCTTCGTACTGATGATCGACTTCATCAATATTATGAATAAAAATTCATCTTAATCACGGTCATTCAACAGCTTTGAATCTCTTCATTATTAAGATGATTATATATATTCATAATACTGATAAATTCTATCATCAGTACTCAGAACAGGAACGCATCAGATTAATGAAATGCTGTTTCATCGCATTATTGAATTTTATTATTAATACCGATGAAAATGTTCACCTAGAAATAGAAAAAGCGTCATTATAAATTATAAAAATAATTATTATGATACTTATCCAAACATTTCCAGATTAGTTGAGATAGACTCCTCCCATAGATTGCATGTACCTAAAAGTGCCTCAAAGCTTTCATTTCTTATTTTAAAATTCTGTTTCAGGACCTTCTAAACTTTTTGTAGAAGAATAAAAGAGGTATTTAAATTTAAAATGTCTTAAAAGTATTTTATTGTTTAAGTGTTTCTACTAAAGTACTTATACGTGAAGTGATATCTTTTTTTTGTGGTTGAATTGAGTAAAAAAAATATTGAATAAAAATCCAAAAATGCTCGCAGGCCGCTGGGTATTGTAAATTAAAAATAAAAAAACTTTTGAGGCAGATGTCAACTGCACGCAGAATTTTTTTAAATACCAGTTTATATCCGTCCAGATACACAAAGTATTCTGCAGGAGCGTCGTTTTTCAGGAGGGCTAAGATGAAGGGTTGAATGTTGTTTTGACGGCTTTTGCAAAAATCGAGGTGGTCTTCGATTTGCTGAACGCTTTCTGCTTCAAAAATAAAAGCCTGTTGGGAGTCCTTGATAGTGAACCTTTGAAACGATTTCGGTCGTGCTGTTGTTGACTTCATTACAACTGGCTTTGTTGGAAAAAGGTAACAGTGTAAGCTTCTAAGGAGACAAAGAACCGCATCTTCTATAGATAGTAAACACATAAAGAGAAAAAAAGAGAATTGTAACTATGGTTAGTATGAATAAAAATAAATTATATTTTATGTAAATATTAAATATATAATATATAGTGGAGTAACTAAAGCTCAAAAATTGGCAATATTAGGGAATCCGGTCGAACAGCTTAGATTTTGATGATCTTTTTTTTTCAAACGTAATTAAAAATACTTTAAAGTCTGTAGATTAAAAATTGCCGGTGTTGCCGTTTTGAATTTTTTAAATTTAATTGAAGATTTTTGTGAACAAAAACAAATTTTTTTCAAAAATGTTTCCTAAATTTCATAAACTAATTGATGCCAAAAGATTGTTTAGAAAATTCAAGGAAAAAATATGTATAGGAGTGAGGGACAATCTTCCATTGTTCAAGCGATAGATGCAATTTTTTTATTAATTGACTTCAGTATAGCATACATAATGTGTACCTTTCTCCGCATCGGAATTTTCAAATTCGTTAAGCATTTCGGTTGTTTTTTTGTCTTTTAGGTTTTCTATGAGGAACTCTTTGATCGTTTTGAAATTACGTTCCCAGTTCTCACATATAGTCTGGCTTTCGGGGTGTAGGGCTTTGAAATCTCTGTCTATCTATTGAAACAAAGAAAGTCACTTAAAAAATAAAAGTTATTAAATTTTAAGACTTTACCAAACGATAGCCATTCAAATTTTTATACTGCGGCCATGCCTTAAAGATTTCCTGCTGCGTTGATAATGCTTGTATTTGTAGAAGCCGATGCTTGGCACATGCATCCCAAACACTGTCAAATTCTTCAACAGATAAATTGTCAAAATTTAAGCTTTTAACACAAGCTTGTGCATCGGGCTCTGGAACTTAAAAAAATATTTTAAAATAGTGATTAAGGCCGGTATTCATCGAGCTCTCATATGTTATGAACGCTCATAAGCTCATTCACTAAGGAGTATTTGTGACTTATCTCGACCACTCTTAAAGTTGAGAGCACTGAAAGACTCCGAAAACTACGATATGAGCGCCTGATGAATACCAGTTTTTGTATCCATTACATTACAGTTAGAATCTTATCTAGCAATTGAAATAAATAACAATTTATAGGAACTTACTTAAGATCGGTTTATTCGATTTTCCGACTTCTTTGGTTGGCGATGTTTTAACCCTCTTCGGCTCTAATGTTTTGTACAGCCTTTTTATGTTGTGGAGTTTGGTGTAAATTTTACCTCGCTTTTCGGTGCGGTAATACTCCAATTTTTCTGTTGGAAAACGGTCCAATATCTCCCTTTCTATTCTGTAGCTGGTTTTTAACGTCAATGGAATGCTGTTTTCTTCAAAATACTCTGCCACAAGACCGATGAGTAGTTGTCGGTGTTCAGTTTGAAATTTTTTGTGGGTATTGTAGTATTCTACAATAGAATGCCCATGTTTTTTTGCTGAAAGCATTACCGACAAGTTTATATTCAGATTTTTATCCGGTTCGGGCGATGGTGTGGGTGACGCAGTTCTTGATGATCTATTTGATGTCGATGGAGAAGGTGGAGTGGAGTGGAGAGCAGGGTGGAGTGGCTCATTGCCTGGTAATAGAGGCATGCCAATCTCATCACGCCATTTCTCCAAATGGTATTCAAAAAGTATGCGGTCACCGTGTTTAAAACCAGCTAGCAAGCTTTTTACGTGAACCTCTTTTATGATTTTTAAAATTTTTGTAGAAACATTTTCACCTGAGGAAAAAAATAATGTAAAGTTTGACCTGGGACTAAATTGAATCAGACGCCTGAAAATAATACTAAAAAACAAAACTAAAAAATGTTACGAACCAATATCTGAAAATTTTGGTTGGGGATGTTTTAATAGCCTTTTAGACTCTTTTTATGTTGTGAAGTTTGGTGTAAATTTTAGCCCGCTTATCGGTGCAGTATTACAATTCAATAATTACAAATAGAAGTGACATCGCAGATTACTCATGCGTTTTATGAATATGGTCAATGACACAACCAATTCATTAACCCGGATTTGAAATTTTATGTAAGTATTGTAGTATTCTACAATAGAATGCCTATTTTTTTGCTGAAAGCAATACAGATAAGTATTTGTTGAAATAAGTACATTTTGAAATTTTCCATAAGCAATTTGCCGAAACATAAATACTTTTTTCAAGGTTTTCGGTGTGCTGAACTGTTTTCTATCTTTCAAGATCTTTCCGATATCTTTTTTATTGCTCGAGATATTTTAAAATGAAGTAGGTAAGTCAATTTGGCTTCATATATCATAAAAGAGGTAGTGAAGTTATAATTTCTTTGGTAGATATAATATGCCAAACAACTGAAGATATCTCGGGTCAGGGATGACAAACCGTCTTTCAGCATTGTATCGAAAGTGAAATAAAAAGTGTATCGAATTGTACTTTTTAATTCTTTCAACGTTTTTTGAAGAATAATTCAAAAAATTATTTTTTTGAACAAAAGACTAAGATTAACCAAAGAAAATACAATTTTTTGATGCATATGCAACAAAAAAAATTTTTTAATTTTGTTTCCAATTTTTTTTTCTCGAAATTTTGAATTCATAGATATAATCCTTTAAAATGATAAGAAATATCAGCTTGTAAATTTTGAATAAAATTGGTAAATAAAATAAAATGTGAGTTTCTGATTAAAACGGCAATCCATATTTCCACTATCCGAATTTATTGTGAAAATTAAAAAAAAAAGCAATGTTAGAATAACAAGCAGCATTATTTATACTAAATTTCATCAGAATCGTTAAAGTTGTTTCGAGAAAAGTGCAATAATTACTCGAATCATAAATGATGTTAATTTGGATTAAAATCTCGAAATTTTTTTTCGACACGAAACCAATTAATAGAGAAAGTAAAAAATTTGCAATGAAAACAAAATTTGAATTGGAAATTTAAATATTTTGCATTAAAAAAAAGTTTTTGCAAATAAAAAATTTTCTGCTTTGAAAAATTTTAATAAAATTAAATATTATTTTTTAAGCCAAGTAATTATGCATTTTTTAATTGATATTTTTACATCCCAGGTTTACATCAAAAATATGTTTTTGACTATTTCTAACAAGATCTTTGACAAATCAAACAAAACAAAATATTTTCACTATTTCAAAGGGAACTGATTAATTTTTTTCTGACTTCGGACGAAAAACCATTTCAGGTTTCAAAAAGTGATTGCAATTATAAGGAAAAAAGTTATATTTAGCAATGAAATTATCATCTTACCAATCAAGTATTCGTACATATGAAGGCAATCCCAACTCTTTAAAAGGAGTTTCAATTCCTCATCATCTTTGAAATTGCTACTTTCATATTCCGTAATTGGTACTAACTTGTACAAAGCCTGCTGCAGTTCTCCAGCATTAATTGTTTGTTCAGTTTCTCCATTTTCCTCAGCTTCTTCAGTTTCTCCATTTCCATCAGCTTCTATTGATTCCATTGTTTCTCCGGTGTCTATTGTTTCTTCAAAAATTATTAAACTTTCACTTTCCTCCAATGCTTTGGAGCTCTCACCTGAATTTTCCATGTCTAAAAAATATGTATGCATTAAAATTTATTTATTTAAAAATGTAATAATGGTAAAAAGGTTTTTTGACCTGTTATAAATATAATTTGTCTTCGCTACTGTTGAAAATGTTCCTTAAGCCTAATAAGATATTTTCCTTTCGATGTTTTCGTCAAACTAACTGGCGGCCCTATAATTTTGTCAAATGTAAGGATTTCAAATTCACCAAAAATTATTTGATCAACCTCATGAGCTCTGAAGTGTGAATTGAAAGAAATGTTCAATAGTTTTTGACAAAACATTAATATACTGGCTTCAGCTTGAACTATAATCTTAATAATGTACATATATGTTATAATCATCCGAACAGGTACCCACATAAAATCCAGTTTTGTATTTTTTTCCAATGTAGTCTATTTCATCATAAAATGCTAACTTATTACCTTCTTTTAAGTTTAATTTTTCTTGAACAATGTTTGCAAATACAGTATCGCATTTATGTTTTTCCTCTAAGTGAAATTCACTCATATTGCTGTTCGAATGAAGAATCAGATTTGCAAACTGAAGCTGAAATTTTTTGGACAGAGTGAGACATATATTTTTTCTTGACGTTATTCCATGGGCATATACTTTGAAAGGCCTGTGCTTGGCTTCAAACTTAAAACACCAAAAATTTCTTGCCGGTCCTGATTTTTGCATTATAGTAGGATAGTGTGTCAAAAAATGGAATTTTGGTTTTAAATTATCAAGGAACAACTTAACATATTGCTCATTATGATGTTTTATTTTCGATTGCAAACTTGAGGTGACTAACTCCGTAACTTCAAAGGACAAAATTAAATCCGTGATGTCAATTAATTCAAGAAAAAAAAGCCAAACTTCATCATCAGAGGGAATCAAATCACCGATCATAAGGGGTAAATACATAGTGAAAGTAAGCATTTCACGTGCTGTCATTTTCAAGTGTTTATTTTTTAAGTGGTTCATTGTTAGTTCGGTTGAAAAATTTCCAATCTCCGTTGGCCCATAGTCAAAGGTTTGTTTTCTTTTATTAAGCATTTCCAATGTCAAATACTGCATTTCCTGAATCAGATATAATATTATGTGACAAAGGTCATAATGGAATATACCTTCACACAAGTCATGCATTGCATCTACACAAAAGTTTTCAACTACATGGAAAGACGGTATTTTGTTAAAGGGGCTTTCTTTTGTGATACCAGTGTTTTTAGGATCACACAGAGATACATCATAATCGTAGTTTGCGACGGTTCGGATATGCTCCGGTAATTCAACACTCAGCTTATTGCAATTTTCTCGGTTCAATTTACAAAACCTACAAAATGAAGTGCTAGAAAATGATTTCGAAAAGTCAAGAAGAGAGTTTACTCCCAGGTTGTCCCCGAGAAAAAGAGCCATTATAAAATGAACGCGATGCATTTCTCCATTGCCAGCTAAAATTTCTACTCCAGTCTCTTCAAGAGATATCAACTCTTCGATTAGATAATGTAAACAGTCCTCGTTGCCAATATTTTTCAAATCTTTGGATTTTATTACAGCTGCTAAAAAAATACTCTCTAGTTTAGAACTTCGCTTTGGGAAGCAAGGAAATGAGTAATAAAAATTACAAACGGAATGAGTCGTTGCGTGTGCACCTAGTGGATTATTTATAGCGAAATCATCAGCGTACAAAAAATAGGGCATCAAAGTTTTGCCTGGATACATATCAAGTTTCTTTTTCCAATGGGGCCCTTGAATATAATTTATGTACTTTTTATCAGAGTATAGGAAGTTCATATATTTCAATGTCTCAAACAGTATATTTTCTTTTTCAAAAAATTTCCGAAATTGTGACCTTAGGGGTAAAACGCTGCCCTTGCATATATTTTCGCCGTACACTAATTCAGACCGAACATAAATGGGCTGGATATCGCTTTTAATAGTAAACTCCTTAATGTCATCCATACACCCTATTCTTTTAAGTGTTTGGCATAAATTATGGTCCGTGGCACAAAATTTAAAGGGATTTCGGTAGCTAAAAATCATGCTCAGCAAATCGGACTGAGCCTGAATGTTATTATTAAGATTGTCTTGTGCAAACGATTTGAACTGATCTAGCAAAGGGTCTATCAAATATGTCATCACGTTTTTCTGAACTTCGTAAACATCTTTTCGAGAAAAATTATGACTTCCATGCATGAGAGTTGAAAATTTTAATGCTTCATCAAAAACATTACGTACAAATTTATTTTCTTCTTCTGCCTCTTGATTAGAACTATTAGTTTTATTGCCACTTGTATCAAAACTAATATTTGATGATTCTGGTAAAATTTCATCCGAAGCATATGAATTTACATTTGCTTCTTCCATGCATTTAAAGTTTTTAGTAGGACAGTGTATTCTCAAAATATGCCGTTTGTAATTTGAAAGATCTGTAAAACACTGAGCACAAGAATTGACATAGCAAATAAATGTGCTGTTTTGTGCCAAATTATGTATCTTTCTGAGATGTTTGCCTAATGCAAAGACGTTATCTATACTGATTCGACACAAAAAACACTGCATTTTCTTTGTTTGATACAAGAAAAGATTATGTTGTTTTTGTTATTTGTTGAACTGAAAATAAAAAAAAAGTTCAAAACGCCAATATAGAATCTTTTTTCTTACAATGTCAAATATATACTGAATCATAAATGGGCACTAGGGTGTCCCTTATATTGCAAATGGCTGAATTTAAATACGCATACGGGTTTAAAAGTTTCGCAATAAATAAAAAAAAATATTCCCAAAGTTTCAAGTCCCTATCTTTATGCTTACTGGACGCGACTTAATTTTTAATATTTCCATACAAAATATCGATAAATTAAAGGTAGTTTTG
The DNA here is from genome assembly GCF_945859685.1 of Eupeodes corollae. Taxonomy (NCBI): domain Eukaryota; kingdom Metazoa; phylum Arthropoda; class Insecta; order Diptera; family Syrphidae; genus Eupeodes; species Eupeodes corollae. The sequence goes on along the minus strand of NC_079148.1, from coordinate 60,419,920 downwards.
AAGTGGTTTACTCAAAAATACGGTAAAACTGTAAAAGTGATTAGAAAATTTTGAAATTTTGCAAATATCTTTAACATTATAGGGGCTACTACAACTACAAAATTAGTTAAAATATCCCCTCCGACGTATGTAGTGCAAAAATTTCAGCTTCAAAGTTAGTTGACAATGATTTTGACGTTTCACAATACGCTGATCGTTAAAAACTCAAGTTATCCAAAAAGAAATTAAGCGTGCAATAATTATATATAAAATACAAAACTGAAAACATAGACTTAATATGTTAAAAATCTTCACAACCTTTTAGTGCAATTTTGAATTCATAAAGCTAGTTGAATTTTCATCAATATGAGAAACAATGATGAACTTAATCATCAATAAGAAGAACTATTATGAACGCATTCATCAATATGAAGAACTATTATGAACGCATTCATCAATATGAAGAATTATTATAAACATTCATCTATATGATGAAATTATGTACCTATCTATCGATGTACATAGCATAGACCGACGCCGACGCTTAGCATCCCGTTAATTCTTGATAATAGATAAATTGAAAACTATTTTGTTGATACAATATAATAAAATCTTAACGTGCAAGTATAATGCAAAAGAAATGAATTCACATACATCATACTTTTTTGCACAATCACGAAAACAAAATTTAAAATGAATCTGAAGAATTTGCACACGTGTGCATGTGCATTGCAAATAATTATACAAAAACATAAGATATTGACAAAACATACCTCCAATTTCAGAAATCTTTGTTATATATAAATTTTTTTAATGCCGCCAGCCACAAAATTTGTTTTTTTTTTTTATTTTAAACGACTAGACGCGAACCACAACCACTATCTTTTTCTTACAATCTCAAACATATACTGAATAGTAAATGAAAATATACCTAACAAAACAAAACTGTTCTTGTTTTCATCAATATGAAGAACAATTATGAACTTAATCATCAATAAGAAGAACAATGATGAACTTAATCATCAATAAGAAGAACTATTATGAACGCATTCATCAATATGAAGAACTATTATGAACGCATTCATCAATATGAAGAATTATTATAAACATTCATCTATATGATGAAATTATGTACCTATCTATCGATGTACATAGCATAGACCGACGCCGACGCTTAGCATCCCGTTAATTCTTGATAATAGATAAATTGAAAACTATTTTGTTGATACAATATAATAAAATCTTAACGTGCAAGTATAATGCAAAAGAAATGAATTCACATACATCATACTTTTTTGCACAATCACGAAAACAAAATTTAAAATGAATCTGAAGAATTTGCACACGTGTGCATGTGCATTGCAAATAATTATACAAAAACATAAGATATTGACAAAACATACCTCCAATTTCAGAAATCTTTGTTATATATAAATTTTTTTAATGCCGCCAGCCACAAAATTTGTTTTTTTTTTATTTTAAACGACTAGACGCGAACCACAACCACTATCTTTTTCCTAACAATCTCAAACATATACTGAATAGTATCTAAATGAAAATATACCGCCAACCACAAAATTTGTTTTTTTACGACTAGACGCGAACCACAAAGAACATTTTTTTTTAAACAACTGACGCGAACCACAACCACGATGTTTATCGTTGATGTCAAATTCAAACTGAATCGAAATATGAAAACACATACATTATATAGTAATTAGGGACCAGGGTTGAGTAAATTGTTAGTACTAACGAAATAGTTTCCGAAAAAGTGTAGCGAATAAATCTTTCGTGTCAGGAAAAAAAAAATAAATGCATTTTTAACAAAAAATAATTGTTCAATTGTATTTTGTTTTTCACAAAATCTACATTGAGTCTTCTATCATAGATTCATGTTGTAGTTTGGTATTAAATTGAGTGAAAACTTGATCGCTATAACCAGCCCCTAATATGCAAACTGTGAAAATAAAAACGAAGTAGAAATAAGTTATTAAAAACATGACTAATAATGTGAAAATACACAGATGGGATTTTTACCAAATTGTCAAACTAGCCAACACTTTGGTTCAATGACAGCTCTCATATGAAAAAAATATGAACAAGTTTGATTGTTACTGTTGATTTCTTAGACGTCATTGAGCCAAAGTGCCGATTTGACGTTTAGAAGCTATGAGACAGATATGTTTTGCTTTTTTTCTAAAAAGCACTAGTACACTGAATAATAATACGAAAGATTTAGGTTTTTAAGTGTGTTTAATTTACATACTTTTTTCATATATCCACGATCCGTTTGCATAATCTACAATTAAATTAAAAGAAATATTTATAGAATGCTGATATGATTTTTGATAATAATGAAAAATATTTTCATACTTACAATTTGTTTACTTACATTGCCGATCCTTTACATATCGTCGCCCTAGTATTGAAGTGCCGTATACGCCATTTTTACATTTTTGGGAAATCGCATTTAGAAGTTCGTAAGATTATTGCGAAAGAACTAACCGCTGGTATTTTTTGAGTTTTTAGTATGATATAAAGCTAATCTTTATGTTTTATATACATCTTATTGGACACCTGAAATTCGTTTAGTTTTCAAAATATTTAAATTTTTGTCCAAAATGAGTTTGCCGTATACGCCATGAAAATCAGAAGTTTCTTTTATTCATACACGTACGTCAAAAAAAAAAAAAAAACATAAACGATGTATGACGTACGTCAAAACAATTCTCAATTTACGAACAATTGCATGAAAAATTAGACGTAAATGCTAAAATTTGTTTTTTTTGTCAAAACAATAGTGAATATCTCTGGAACGAAAAAAGATAGAAAAAAACGGAAAGCAGATTTGAAAAGAGCAGCATCGAAAATATAAGACTGCATACCTAGTTCAAAAAATGCAATTTGGCGGATACGGCACTCCAATACTAGGGCGACGATATACTCATAGTTTTTTTTTGCACAGAGTTATTACTTTATGCACTGCACCAAACAAAAAGTTTTATATTTTGTACATATATACTTGTCAAGGGCTACTTCCGAATATACATAACTTAGGCGCCTTCTATGGTTTTAAAACGTTTTTAAGATGTAACTTCAAGTTTTATTAAGCCGGTACTTTAAAATGATTTTTTCTCAAGTGTGAATATTTGTCATAGTATTAAGGTATTTGTTGGTCTTTTTTGTGTCATGGTTATTGGAATTTTATTGATTTTCTGGTTTTACTACGTGAACTTAATATTTTAGAAAATAAAATTCAGTAAACTTAGCCAGCCCTGGCGTCAAGACATTTTTTTCGTATTATTCATCATATTGATGAATACTACAAAAAATTCATATATATGAAGAAATCACTCATCAATACGATGAACGATAATGAACGCATTCATCAATATGAAGAAAATTTCCACGAAATACATATATAAAGCAAAATTGACGCATTATCAGCGACACCACTTTGCTACAATTGTAAGTTTTTTTTTAAATCAAATCGAAATCTAATAAATTTTTAAAATCTCTATTTAAAGGCATAACTACATAAGCCACAAAAAGTACAAAGTGAAAATTCTCAAAATCATTTTACGGCCTAAAAACTTACAAAATATAATAGAAGCCTTAGATTTTGGTTTTGAAAGCAATTTTTGTAAGCGAAAAATATTTTCACTTTGGCACTTTATGCAAAAAGTGACTATTTGTGGCTTGTGTAGTTATGCCTTGAGGAATCACTTTTCCAACTTCCAAAGTTAAAATCCATTTGAATTTTCAATAAAATATTCCAAATTATCTCTATAGCATTATATATTGCAAGCTATAAAATATTGCTCGTGGAGACCGGGTGTAAGATTTAAAAAACAGTGCAGAAAAGATAATATGAGGGAGAATGAGGCAGTGATAATTTCCAAAAATCCCTATAGTCAAAGCAACATTATATCTTAAATAAGTATATTTAAAACCTCGCATTAGCTACAGCTGCAGTAAAATGGCAACACTGAATCGATGACAAATAGTATTCATTAATATGAAAAGAGGCACATGTAATAGCTGACTATTCTTTTAAAATGCATCCCGTTAAGTTTTTTTCTATACCTGCATGTTTGGTTATCAAAAGGGGGAGCAAAATTAAAAATGGCAGAATCTTGATGTTTACTTTTGTATTTCTTTCATTGCGCCGCGTGTGTAAACAGATTCTCTTTTCTTGTATGTGGTGGAGTAAAGAAAGAGATAAATAATTGATGTGTGCTGAAAAAAAAAAACAAAGAACAAAGCAAAATATGCAGAGAAAAATCTTTGTATATATATTCATATAGTACTCTCTACATAACTGTATGAACAAACTGGTGAAGCTGAAGCTGAAGCGTGCGGTACTGTAAGTTGAAAAGTACGAAAACAGTATAGCGCCACATGTGAAGGCGAAGCTGAAGCGCAAGTTCAGTACATTTCAACTTTGCGCTTCAGCTTCAGCTTCACCAGTTTGTTCAGCAGGTAAATGTTCTTCAATATGATGAGCAGAATCATCCATATAATGATCGTATAAAAAAATTCATCATATTATGTATGAAACAAATGTACATCTATATTATGAATTAGTTCATCTATACGATGATTGCTCACATTGATTTGAGTTGTGCATGACAAAAAGAAAAATCGCTTCCTTAGATAATATTGTTTATCAATAAGATGAATTAGTTCATCAATAAAATTATCCTGCATATTTATTCAAACACTCCACAATCGATACCTTCCCGTAAGAATGTACTTATAGGCGACATTTCTATGGAAAATACATGTTTGATCTTGACCTACTTACATTTTGAACTAAGAGTAACGTTTTGGTCTGAGTTTGGGTGCCCTAATAGGTACCTAGCATGTACATAATATTATGTATAGAAATATTTAAAAGAAAAAAAAATTGAATCGAACGCCAAATAAATTAATGAACAAGAAGTTTTCTTCGAGCCTTCTAAGATTTTCAAAATGTCGCTTAATACATTCTTTCGGGAAGGTATCATGGACATGATGAAAACACAAGTCTGTTTTGTTCATCAATATGATGATCATTTACATCACCTAATTTAATTCCAAATTAAAATTGAAGTCGATTTTTTGATGATAGTCTTCATCAATATGATGAAATAAATTTTCATTAAAATATGACGAATCAATTCATCATATTGAAGAAGAAATCATCAATGGGATGTAAAAAAAAATTTGTTCGTCAAAAAGATTCTTTCATCCTATTGACGAAAAGTTTTGATGAACTGATGAACTAAATTTTTATCAAATTCTGCCGAAATTCTCACAAAAAAAGTTGATGAATGCACTTTCATCTTATTGATGATTGGTTCATCTTTCATCAAAAAATTTTCATGAATTTATACATCATATGGAAGAAAAGTACATCTTATTGATGATTTACAGTTGATGAACGCCATTCATCAATATGATGAAGCTTTTTTTTTTCAGTGTAGTGATAAGGCATCACTGCTCTTTTGCGATGCTGATCGTTGCTCAGCTGATTACGATGCTATGCTGATTGGCAAAAAGTTTTACGTTTAAAAACAACTTTTGCTTTGTGATGGATGTTTTACTAATAAAAACTCTCATTGATAATAATGAATCGAAAAATAACGCGTGGGTGATTGTCGAGATGTTGCTAGGAGTCAGTATTGGGGAGAGCAAGTTCTGGACAGGAGGCTGAATTGAATGTTTGGCTCCATACACTTCGTCCAATCTATCGAAATGTTCCCAAGTTGTCGCATCTTTTCCGGTTTCCTTGTTTATTTTTTTATTCTTTTGTATGTGAT